>NC_136420.1:307560740-308760740 GCF_052625555.1 Lactuca saligna | reverse complement strand
ATGATCCATGGTCCATGTGGCCCAACTCTTTATTTATCCATTCATAAACTTGGTTCAACATGGATCATAAGCCCAACACTTATAAATATAACTAATTACCATAATTAGTCCCCATAGATTTAATTAGTCTCTTTTGATCACTAAATTAATTCCAAACTAATTCATGATCAATACTAATTAAAACATATGATTTCATATTAATATATTATAACTTATAATATATTAATAGACCATAAATAACCTTCTCTCAAAAGTCCATCCTAACAAATTGTTGTGATGATATGCAACCCAAATGTACCGTGCTACTCTCGGGTCGAATACATACCAATAATAGTTATGGCCTTAAACACCTAATCCAATAGTTTGATAGTTCCAAACGATTGGCCCAAACATTGATAGACCATAGGGAACATCAAGACCCCATACCAACCGCTCACGAACCACCCAAGGAGAGTGGTGGAAGGAAAAAGTTATGGAACAAATGCAAGGGCCACACTTCACAGGAGTCCTCAAAGAAGCAACAAATAGTGATAGCCCATGTTGCTACCATCCCTGCTGCTGCTCCCACTGCTTAAGTACCTGCCATTTTATATGCATGAACCCTTCCAAGGTGCGACAAATGTAACTTCCATCATCATGGAATCTGCTGTGACATGCAATGCACCAATTATGGCAGAAAGGGGCACACAATCCGTTTTTGCAAAGCACAAGTCCAACCAACCAATCAGGCTCCTGGAGGTTGAGTAAGCCAAGCCTGCTATCGTTGTGGTGAAACCGAGAATTAAAAGATGAATTTTCCTAAAGCAACAATTGTTGGCAACACAGGTAAAGTGTTGTTAATGGGTCAAGAGGAGGCTGTTGCTGATCCCATCGTAGTTACGGGTACATTACTCCTCGACAACTCTTATGCATGGATTCTCTTTAATAGTGGTGTGGAGAGGATTTTTGTCAGTCATGCATTTAAACATCTACTAAAAAACAAATCCTAACCACTAACCGAAATATTCACCATCGAGAGGGCTAATGTAAGGAAAGAGAGCACTAACGACGTATTCATAGGATGCACTCTTACTCTAAATGATCATTCCTTTCCAATCGATCTTATGTCGATTTCCATAAAAAGCTTCGATGTCATCATCAACATGGATTAGCCAAGCCCCAATCGTGCTGATATCCTTTTCTATAAAAAGCCATTCTCCTTAATCTACCAACCAGTGAAGACCTCGTTATCTATGGCGATAAACTAAACATGAACCTTCGCATCATTTCGTGCATAAAAAGCTCAAAATACTTGCGAAAGGAGTGTCACACATTCCTGGCGGATGTAGTCAATGAAAAGCAAGATGTTAAAGACTTCTAGAGCATCCCCGAAGTCTGCAACTTTCCTGATATCTTCCCTAAAGATCTTCCAGGAGTTCCTCCTGAACACCAAGTTGAGTTCCAAATCGACTTGATTCCCACAGCTACATCTGTAGCTAAATCCCCTTGCCGTTTGGCACCAACAAAAGTGCAGGAATTATCAAACCAACTAAATGAATTACTCAACAAGGGATTCATTAGGCCAAGCTTCTCACCTTAGGGAGCACCAGTCTTGTTCGTGAAGAAGAAGGATGGATCTCTCCGAATGTCCATAGACTACTGCGAGCTCAACAAACTTACCCTCAAGTCGTGTGCTAGTGAAGAACTATAGGTTTTATCCTTGATTAGTTCTTGAAACTTTCAAGACCTTTAAGACTCCCACTGTCCTCTAGACATATAAGACTCTCTTGTCAAGAACCATTGCTTGACAAAACAAATATTAAAGGGAAAGTGCGGATTCTTATCAAGACTAATACTTCACGCAATTGGCCTAAGTTGATCTTTGTTTTAATCAAAACATCATAACTTACCAATTTCAAATCAACAAGAGTAGAAAACATTTTACTCTTACATTTGACTAGTGTTAATAAACCTTTTTTAAGATGTGTCACTCAAGTTACAATCTTGGAGTATGACTCTAAGACTTTGTTTTTGGAACGAAGTATGACGCATCTTCTTGATTTAATCATTCAAACAATTCATGTCTCCTCTTCTCAGCCATAACAATGCACTAAGATGTCTTTAGAGGATTACTTGTGATGTGGTATCTTAATCATTAAGACGATCATAAAACATGACGCTAAAGTACTCTCCCATCTTTTCAGAATTGAGAAACTTTTATCTTTCTGCCTAATTTGATTCTTCTCATTCGCTCTGCCATACATCGAATATTTTCCAATGTTTCAGAATTATACTTAAACTTGTAAGTATAACCATATTTACTAAACTTTAGTAAATCATGACAAATAGTATTATCGATCTTTGTGGTGGACTTGACCAGTGCACACGAATGTGTACTCAAACCCTTAGTCCTTTCACTTGACTTAATTTTTCGAAAGATGAAAATTCCCATTCATCATACAACTTGTATGATTCCAAGTTTCGGTCCAAATGAAACTTCGGTGATGAGAATCTTTCCTTATTTGGTAGATTATGACACTACCACATCCGAAAGAATCAAATCCATTTTCCAATATTGCTATCAATGGAATCATATAAATAACCATTTTTCACAAATGCCACTCTAAGGATATTTGATATAAAATAAAATATTATCTTTTAT
Organism: Lactuca saligna; assembly: GCF_052625555.1. Lineage (NCBI taxonomy): Eukaryota > Viridiplantae > Streptophyta > Magnoliopsida > Asterales > Asteraceae > Lactuca > Lactuca saligna. The sequence continues at coordinate 308,758,099 of NC_136420.1, read as the reverse complement.
TTAAAACTTGTGGAAAAACTTATCCTTACAATGCAAATGCATTTAAAAAATTTGTTGTTATCTATTCCTAAGCAATATATCATAACTGTTAAGCAACAACTCATAATTCTGATCACCAAACCACGCAATCGAAATCCATCTTCGCCATCAAAACCAGCATATACTTCCTTTAAGCTTCCTTTCTTCGAGTCTACAAAAACATCATAATGTGATCTGGTCACATCATATATAAGAATCTCAAATAGGAACTTAATAGAGTTAGATAATGCACTTTACCCGAAGTAGAGTCAAACTCTTCGACTTTACCAACCTTACGTTTGTTTAGGTAAATTAGGCAGCTTCACAACCAATGCCCCATCCTTTGGAAATAGAAGGTTTGGGAAGTCGATCTTTTAATCAAATTTGCTTTACTAGTCCTCAAATCATTTCTAATTCAGCAACACCAAGAAAATAGGTAAGATCATTAAGGGTCAAGTCATGGTCTGTCACATAGTAGTCCCAAAAGCACTTAATATGCGACTTAGAAAGTGATTGAACATCCAACTTTCTCAAGACTTTGACACCTAACTCTCCCGGCTTGTCAATATGTAACTTCATCTTAAAGATGTGATCAGACATAGACCTTGCTTGCCAATAGGGCTTGAGTGACCTTGAACTTGTTGCTTAGGGAGAATAATTAGAGGGATGTCGTAATGAGTCTAGATTGGGAACTTTTCCAGTCTACATCTCGTGAGGTATTTTGGCAACCTTCTTTGTAAGGACTAAATTAAGGATATGGGTGGTAGTCTCTAAGGAATACCCCCAAAATGAGATTGGTAGCGAAGCTTGACTCATCATGGAACGAACCATGTCTAACAAGGTCCGATTGCACCTCTCACCTACACCATTCAACTGTGGTGTCCTAGGAGGTGTCAATTGTGATACAATCCCACATTCCATAAGATAGTCAAGAAACTGAGTACTAAGATACTCACCACCACGATCGGATCGAAGCATCTTAATGTTCCTGCCCAACTGATTCTCTACTTCTTGCTTAAACTCTTTGAATTTCTCAAAGGTTTTCTGACTTATGTTTGATTAGGTAGACATATCCATATCTACTAAAATCATCAGTGAAAGTCACATAGAACCGATTAGCATCTCTTGTGGTGGATCTGAAGGGTCCACAGACATCCGTGTGTATGAGGTCCAACAAACCTTCACCCCTAGCACAAGTTCCAGTAAAAGGTGACTTTGTCATTTACCAAGCAAACAAGATTCACAACTATCATCCGACTTTAAGTCAAATGACTCCAAGACTCCATCCTTTTGGAGTTGGCCTATGCGTTTCTTGCTTGCATGTCCACGACGACAATGCCATAAAGATGCTTTATCTAAGCTAATGGAAGAGTCAATACATAATACATTATTTCCAAGATTATCTACAACATATATAGTTTCATACACGCCATCACAAGGTACTACTTTAAAATAAAGAACATTATTAAAGAAAGCATCAATACTACCATTATTATTATCAAAATAAAAGGTAAAACCTTGTTTATACAATGCATGAAAGGAAATAACATTTCTTGCCATTTCTGGAGAATAACAACACCTTATTCAAATCTAATGTAAACCCACTATTTAGCACTAAGGAATAAAATCCTATCTTGGTGAGAGGTGAATCTTTCCTGTTTGACATGATCAAGTTTATCTTTCCCTGCTCCACTTTCCCATCTTTAAAATCTTGCTGGTACTTTTGGCAGTTTCGCTTCCAGTGCGACCTTTCATGGCAATAGAAGCATTCAGCCTCATTAGGGTTGGCAAAAGGAGTGACAAAACCTTTCTTGGTTTTGCTTGAAAAGGAGCCTTCAAGGGTCTTACCCTTGGTACCCTTAGAAGTGTTCTTTCTCTTCTTCCCTTTGCCATGCCCGATTGCCAAGACATTGGCCACTGTTGGAGTAGGAGTAGGAGTAGTAACAACCGACTTACCCTTTAGACAACTTTCGTTTGGGAAGATCATAGATGTATGAACTAGACATTTACAATGGGAGATATTCAAGTTAGTTTATTTTTAAGTCCTTAATATAACACCCGATATGAAGTATTAAGTCTAGGACCCAACACAATATTTTATAACTTGGAAGAGGGATGCCGTAATCCAAGCTATAAGATATTTAAAGGTAGGAGAATGACGATTCACCAATTTCCACAAAACGAAACAATTTATTAGGTTTTAATTGGATTTGAAACTCCTAGATCTTTTGAGATTCATTAAACTTTTCAATGTCATGTTTCAATCTCGAGTGTGCCCTCTCAAATTTTGTGACTGGGATGCCAAGGATCACAAAACGAGGTGTGAATAACCATGCAAACTCACTTGGTACCCTTAATATTATCAACTAATTGATGTGTCGGTTACCCACACGCGCTCCACCGATCTATTCTAAACATTAAGTCACCCTTTGTTATCCTTACTAGTCCAAGTTAGTGTGAGGTTTACCCACACACGCTCCACCAACGACTTGGTAAGGTAAAAAGTGTGAATTTCATGGGTTAGCTCCAAATTCACATTTTCCTAAGTAACTAAGATTGGGAATTTAATAAGTGTTTAGTTACTTAGCATTTATCATTATACTTTTAATGAAGCTAGAATTATAGTCTTTGTCCTACCCGTTCAGTTAACGACCCTCCACCAGTTAAGGAAGCAGTGGGTGAGAGTGGACACCCATTAAACTGCCATTTTATAGGCAGCAACCTTATACCCCCTTATAGATCGACATCGTGAATGAGGCCTACTAGCAGTAAGATTGACTTTACTCTTATACGTATATATAATCATTAACTTTTAATATTATAATAGTATAAGGGTGTATTTTAAACATTTAAAATACTTGGAGGTTTAATTTATTAATTAAACTATACTCTTAATTTAATCAAACTTAAACCATGTCTTTATGGAATTATTAACTCTTTTAATTAAACATTTTAACTAATTTAATGAAGTTCATAAAGTTTGAACTTTAACTCTTACAATTCTAGAGTTTGGAAGTTTAACTCTTAAGAGAGTTGCTAGGAACATTGAGGATGGAGAAACTATACGTGAAATTCTCTAGGTGTGAGTTTTGGATCAGAAAGGTAACTTTCCTAGGTCATGTAGTCAGCGAAGAAGGCTTACACGTGGACCCGTCCAATATAAAGGCAATTGAGAATCGGTCAGCACTGAGAACGTCCACATAAATCCGTCAATTCTTAGCTCTTGCTGGCTACTATCGCTGATTTATACATAATTTCTCAAGAATTGGTAAACCGCTTACCACCTTGACTCAAAAGGGTATGAATATTAGCTGGGGAGAAAGCCAAGATACTGCATTCTGTACATTCAAATAGGCCCTGTGCAGCTTGACTGTCTCTTCCAGAAGGGACAGACGAGTTCGTGGTATATTACGATGCATCCAATCAGGGTCTAGGTTGTGTGCTTATGCAGCGGGGAGAATTTATTGCTTACGCCTTGAGACAGTTTAAGGAACACTAAGTCAACTATACAACTCATGATCAGGAGTTGGGAGCAGTGGTTTGTCCCTAAAAATCTGGAGACATTAGCTCTATGGTACCAAGTGCACTATCTTCATTGACCATAAAAGCTTTCAGCACATCTTTGATCAGAAGGAGCTTTGATGAAAATTAATCTCAAATAAATACAATATAATCTCAAATCATTTAGATTTTTTGATAGGTATAATTATGAAGAATAAACAATTCAAACACAATATGATTATAAGCACATAATAGAATCAATGTAAAGCTTATGATTCAAATATAGTCACGCCTCAGCAGAGCTTGATGAAGAACTTCCGCTGTAAAGGCGAGCTAGGTTTTACAATACTTATTAGAGAAAAATAATAAAAGCATTACCCACTAAGGATGCATGCATGCATCTTAAATACTAAAACCCTAGATTAAAATAATGCACGGTTGGAGAACCGAGCGATGATTGCAAGAAGAGTCTGCCAAAATTGAATGTACCATCTCAGCATGTTGATAAACATCTTCTTGTTGGCTGCTAAGATTTGATTACACCTCTGAACGATCTCTAAAATGTGCTCCAAGCAAGCTGTTGAGAACAAGTGCTTATCAACAAGAGCGAACAGGCATTTTTGACCTTCGCCCCTGAGAAACATCACAGTGTGATATTCTATATCAATTTTGACCTTGACCATTGACTTTCCATCGCCAGCTCTTCCCATTGGTTTGATCGTGGTTCGCTTGTGAATAGCTGAGGCAATGTCTTAATCCATCTTTGCTACTTCGTGAATGTAGTAAAAAGAATTCGCTTGACCTGATCAATGATCGGCTGATACTCCTGAGGATTCGACAGTGAGATGTTGTTGAGGAGTATCTAGTCATGAGGTTGAGGTTCGGCAGATCGGCAAGGGAAAAATTGTGAACCAAGCCTTTAGAGCCTTGAGTCACTATAAATTTAACGTTCATGAACTTCCCTGTTGTATAAGGCTTTAGTACCTTGACAATTGTAATCTTCTGCGAACTCCAGGTCAAGTACTATGACTGAGCGAACTCTAGATAAAACTCTAACAGATCCCGATCAACCTTTGGGTCTGGAGAGGTGATGGTCGCAGTTGAGTCGAAGCAATGAAAGATGAATGCCTTTCGAGTGATTGGCATGTTGTCACACCCCGAAAACTGAAGGCGGAAACATTTCCGGGGTTGACTCCACGTTGAGTATCAAATCCAATGCACATAGTAAGTAAAGTAAAACAACCATTACATTACATAAGAAAAGTTTTACAGTTGTTTCAAAAGTAAAGTTTGTACAGTTGTGATACATAGTATATATATGAACAAAATGAAACGGGTCTTCTGAGTACTCCGTCTTCTGACAAAAAGGATCTTCGGGTACCTGTTCTAACGCTGACCTAAGAACACAAGCGGTTTGAAAATCAACATAACGCTGGTGAGTTCATAAGCGGTTTTTGTTTGAGAATGTGTTCAAGTTTCCTTTCTGTTTCTGAAATGTTATGCACACCAAGAAAATCCCATATTTTCTTAAAAGGGTTGGTTATCGTTTGTCAACATGTAAAGTAAAGTTGTACACTGAAAAACATGTTTTCTCTTTCAAAGATGTATAGTTAGGTTATCTGGATTGACATATTGTTCTGGTTATGTACCAATGTATTCCCAGGAAAGTCCCATACTTTCCTGATTGTTTTACTAATTGTGAAAGATGTAAAGTAAGGTTATCTGGTTTGTTACCCTTTCTGGTTATGTAAATGTTTTCCCAGGAAAGTCCCATACTTTCCTAAATGTTGGTTACCGTATGTAAAAGATGTATTCATGTTAGACCTGGTTATGTACTGAGTTTCCCAGGAAAGTCCCATACTTTCCTGAATGTTGGTTACCGATGTGAAACATGTATACCGAAACCTGGTTATCTTGTGAATTGTATAAAGTTGTTCTTTATTACCATAAGTAAATCTCTATTATCCTAATTGCGAGTTCCATAACCATACGATAGACTAAACCTGTGGCAATAAGTAGTCCACATACTTATGACTTTTGTCACCCTTGAACCATTTCGGTTCGGCTGTAGCTAGCAGCCAGGTGTGGGGTAGTCAGCCCCGTATAGATCTATACACTCAAGTCACGCTCTCTAAATCCCAGAGATTCTGGTTACGGGTGTAGTCCTCCACTCGCGTATCTCTGTGGAGTGTTCGCCGAGGACGTGTCTCCAATCATACAAGATTAACAAATTTACTAGTAATAATATGGTAGTCCTCCACTCGTGTGTTTATGTGGAGTGTTACCAAGGACAAACAGTGTACAGGTATTATGTTCAAATGTTCTAATGTCATGCTTTTAACTGATAAAATATGGAAAACCATTTATGAAATATATGTAAAACATAACAGTTTAAAATCCATTTCACAAATATATGTTTACGTGATCTGCATGTTCAAACTGTTATCAGTTGTACCAATCAGTGTTAAAAGCATATATAATATGAAACACACACATGAAAACGTGTTTTTGAGTACAAGTAATCCCTTGTACTTTTCTTGTGTTCCCCCCTGAAAACAGTGAAAATAGTGAAAAAGGGTAGGGGTATGAACTCACTAGACTCGGAATTGCAAAGGTTTCTGACACTAGACGTTAGTTCGGGGCTTGATTACTCACGATGTCCCTATGTAAAATGTAATAATTTCCATATATATAATTATATTTACAATCACTAATTATATGGAACATTACACTTCAACGAGGTTAAACACCTCAAAACGAGCGTTTGGAGTGACCCGGGTGACATCTTCGGACGCGTAATGGCACTAGGGACTTGGCATTTGAGTTTACTCCCCAAGAGTAAACATTTAAGGGAGTTTACAGCCACATAACGCACACATACATGAGTTTACGGCCATAAACTCATTTTGGTGTGATTTTGAGTGTTGAATGGTTTGTTTGGACATGGGGATTGTTGGAATGGATTTATAAAATGCCTTGGAATGGATTAAATGAATTTATACCATTTGAAAGGGAGTTCACGACTGTAAACTTGGAGTTTACGGCCGTAAACTCACCCATGGTCAAGAATAATTCATTTGAAGTACAAAGAACAATCACATGTGATTCTAGTTAATTTTCCAAGCCTTGTTATGGATTTAGGGCACCATTTAATACACTTATAGGAGTTTACGGCCCAGAAGATGTTCTATGGCCGTAAAATCTCATATTTAGGGTATTTGATGTGTTTAAGGTCCCCAAACTATTTTTAGATGGTTCTAGGATTTACCACAAGGCTATTGGTTAAGTTTCAAGGCATTTTAACATGTAAAAATGAGTTTATCCCCCATGTTTGAGGTGTTTACGGCCCAAGCACATGCCTTGGCTGTAAACTCTCTTTTGTCCCTCAAAATGCAAGTTTAGGGTGTTCCAAGTCCAGGTTTGTAATCCTCAAAGTCATATCTAAGTCCCAACAATGATTTGGAAGGGTTAAATGGCTCAAAAACCCCATTTTTGTGTGTTTACGACCCAAGCTTCCTCCTTGGATGTAAACAGATGTTCCAGGTCCTATTTCACATTTTGAACACAGATTTGAAGGCCTAAGAGATTGAATAACAAGCTAAGAAGGTTACCTCTAAGATTTGGAGCCTTAATTCTTTGATTTTGGACCTTAATTTAGAGTGAGGAGAGAGGTTAAAGAGAGAGTAGTGAGATGAAGCCAAAAGCTTCAAATGAAAGCTTAGAACACATGATATAGTGTCTAAGTTTTGGACACGGTGGAATTCTACCCGATACCGGCGTTAGGCGAGGCTTTTGGTCGTACCCGATTAAGTTGCCGTAACCCGATACGGTAAATTCTAAAAATGTTCCGATTACTAGAATGGGGTGTTAGAATGATTCTTAATTTTATTAAGACACCCATTAAGTCATTTTAGATATGTACAATTTAATGAATTAATTAAATAAGAAAATCGGAATCGAATTTGAAAACGACGATTGGTTGCTTGAATTGAACTACGAAAGAGTTACAAAATGTGGTATGGAAATTTCGGGTTGTTACATTATCCCCCCTTTAAAGGGAATTTCGTCCCGAAATTCAAAGTTAAAACACGAGACAAGATACAAATCATGGATCTGGAAAGAGTTGTGGATACTTCTGTTTCATGGAGTCTTCCCGCTCCCAAGTGAATTCCGGTCCCCGCTTGGCATTCCAGCGAACCTTCACTAACGGGATGCGACTTTGCTTTGTACGTTTGACTTCTCGATCCATGATTTCGATCGGTTCCTCCACAAAGTTGAGGTTTTCATTGATCTCGATCTCGTCTATGGGAATCATTAGGGTTTCATCGGATAGGCACTTTTTGAGATTTGAGACATGGAAGACAGGATGAATATTACTGAGTTCGTGAGGTAAACGAAGTTTATAGGCAACCGGACCGATCCTCGAGAGGATCTCGGAGGGTCCAATGTATCTAGGGTTAAGTTTTCCACGTTTACCAAAACGTACAGTGCCTTTCCAGGGCGAGACTTTCAACAGGACACGGTCTCCAACCTGAAATTCTAGAGGTTTCCGACGGTTATCAGCGTAACTCTTTTGGCAATCTCGTGAAGCTTTCAATCTGTTTCGGGTTTGGATGATCTTTTTGGTGGTTTCGCGGATGATTTCCGGACCAGTGAGAGCACTGTCGGGGACTCGACTCCTGGCTAACTGTGTATCCCCCACCTCGGCCCAGCACAGAGGGGATCTGCACTTACGACCGTATAGGGCTTCAAACAGAGCAGCCCTAATGCTAGTGTGTTAATTGTTGTTGTATGAGAATTCGATCAAGGATAGGTGTGTGTCCCACGACTTTCCAAAGTCAATGACACATTCTCTAAGCATGTCCTACAGGGTTTGGATTGTTCTCTCACTCTGTCCATCGGTCTGAGGATGATACGCCGTGCTCATATCCAATTTGGTTCCAAGGGCTTTCTGAAGGGACTGCCAGAATCTAGAGGTAAACCTGCTATCTCGATCAGAGATAATGGATGCAGGTACACCATGTAGTCGAACTACCTCCTGGATGTAGATTCACGCGAGTCTTTCCATCTTGTATGATTCTTTGATCGGAATGAAGTGAGCGGATTTTTTCAAACGATCGACAATTACCCAAATGGTATCGTACCCACTAGGAAACTTGGGCAGTTTGGTGATGAAAGCCATGGTAATCATCTCTCATTTCCATTCGAGGATCTCGGGCTGTTGGAGCAAACTCGAGGGTTTCTGGTGCTCAACTTTAACCTTGGCGCAAGTCAGACACTTGCCCACGAATGTAGCTATCTCAGCTTTCATGTTTGGACACCCGTATTGTTTCTTGAGATCCAGGTACATCTTATCAGAACCCGGGTGAACAGAGTATTTGGTTTTGTGTGCTTCCTCCATGACAATCTCCCTGAATCCTCCGGACCTTGGAATCCAGATCCGATCCATGAAACAATAGACTCTGTCACCTCTGACCTCAAGTTTCTTTTCCATTCCTCTCAAGGTTTCTATCAACACGTTCTCAGGTTTGAGGGCTTCTAACTGGGCTTCTCGGATTTGCATAGGTAAGTTGGAATGGATAGTCATCGTCTGGTTCTTCACTTTGTGGCCTGCACTTTCCTTTTGGCTAAGGGCATCTGCTACCACATTGGCCTTGCCGGGATGGTAACGGATTTCACACTCATAATCACTGAGTAGTTCTACCCATCGCCGTTGCCTCATGTTCAAGTCTTTTTGATCAAAGATGTGCTGCAAGCTCTTGTGATCAGTGAAGATCATGCACTTGGTTCCGTAGAGATAATGTCTCCAAATCTTCAATGCAAAGACTACGGCTCCTAGTTCCAAGTCATGTGTGGTATAGTTGACCTCGTGTGCTTTCAACTGTCTTGAGGCATAAGCAATCACTTTTCCTCTTTGCATAAGCACACAGCCTAAACCTTGATTAGATGCATCACAGTAGACAATGAAGTCCTCTGTCCCTTCGGGTAGGGACAAAACAGGCGTGCTGCATAAGGCTCTCTTCAACGTTTGGAATGCAGTTTCTTGTTTATCATTCCAACAAAAGGGTACACCTTTCTGTGTTAGAGTGGTTAAGGGTTTGGCGATTTTGAAAAAATTCTGGATGAATCTCCGATAATAGCCGGCGAGACCCAAGAATTGATGGATTTCTGTGAGTGTCTTCGGTGCCGACCAATTCTGTATCGCTTTAATCATGGAAGGATCCACGTGAATACCCTCCTCACTTACCACGTGACCAAGGAAAGTTACCTTCCGTATCCAGAATTCACACTTGGAGAATTTCGCGTATAGCTTCTCGGATCTAAGGGTCTCCAACACTAACCTCAAGTGTTGCTTGTGATCTTCTTCTCTCCTGGAGTAGACGAGGATGTCATCAATGAACATGATGACGAACTTGTCTAAGAAAGGACGACACACCCGGTTCATCAGGTCCATGAACACCGCCGGTGCATTGGTTAGATCGAAGGGCATCACTACAAACTCGTAGTGTCCATACCGAGTCCTAAAAGCTGTTTTGGAAACATCACTCTCCTGAACTCGTAACTGATGGTACCCTGACCGAAGGTCTATCTTTGAGAAGTAGCTGGCTCCCTAGAGTTGATCGAAGAGGTCATCTATTCGCGGAAGAGGATATCGGTTCTTTACGGTCAACTTGTTTAGCTCACGGTAGTCGATACACATTCGAGAGGATCCATCATTCTTCTTGACAAACAATACCGGAGCTCCCCAAGTTGAGGAACTCGGTCTAATGAATCCTTTGCTGAGCAACTCATTGAGTTGACTAGATAACTCCTGCATTTCTGCTGGAGCTAAGCGATACGGAGACTTCGCTACGGGAGTAGCTCCAGGAATTAGGTTAATGCGGAACTCGAGCTGACGCTCGGGAGGAATTCCTGGAAGCTCTTCGGGAAACACATCAAGAAAGTTACAGACTCCGGGGATGTTCGCAAGGTCTTTAACTTCCTGTCTTTCGTTGATCACATGGGCTAAGAATGCAATGCACTCCTTTCGTAGGAGCTTTCGAGCTTTGATGCAAGAAATGATACGAAGATTGGAACTAGGTTTATCGCCATAGATTACGAGAGTCTGTCCCGAAGGAAGGTTGAGACGGATGGCTTTCTCGTAACAAAGGATATCAGCATGATTGGGACTCAACCAATCCATGCCAATGATAACATCAAAGCTCTTAATGGAAACTGGCATGAAATCTATAGGAAATGAGTAGTCATTTAGGGTAAGCGTACAACCTATGAATACATCGTTAACGCTTTCTTTCTCACTGTTAGCCATCTCAACAGTAAATGTTTTAGTTAGTAGTTGAGGATTATGTTTTAGGTTATGTTTGAATGCATGACTAACAAAACTCCTTTCAGCACCCGAATTGAAAAGAATACTAGCATATGAGTTGTCGAGAAGGAACGTACCCAAAAAAACAGTGGGATCGGCGACTGCTTCCTCTCGTCCCATGGTTAAAACCCTTCCGGTGTTATCAGAAGTTGACTTCTTGGGGCAGTTCCTTTTAAAGTGCCCAACTTCTCCACAGTTGTAGCAAGCTTGACTAACGCCTGCTCCAGATGATTGGTTGGCCGATTAGGTCGGAGTTTTGCAGAATCGATCTGTGTGCCCTTTCTTACCACAGTTGGTACAGGATACTTATCGGTAGGGGCCAGGATTGTGATGGTATTTGCACTTGTCACACAGAGGAAGATTACCAGCATATCTACTGGTAGGAGTTGGAGCTATGGATCCCACAACAGAAGCAGCAGCAACGGGGGTAGTAGCTGCATGGATTGCTACAGTCTGCTGTTTCTTGGAAGATCCTTGGGAAGATCGACCCTTCTTCTTCTTCTAGAATTTTCTCTTTTCACCATTCCTTTGATTCGGCTCAGAAGTGGTAGTGATTTCCTCAACATCATGGCTATGATCAATCTGGGTTTGGGCTAAAGTCTTCGCACTATCATAGGTATCCGGACGGGTAGCCAAGACATGACTCTTTGTCGGTTGGGATAACCCCCAAATGAACCTTTCGATCTTTTTGCTTTAAGGAGTGACTAATCCCGGGCAGAGAAGTGCGAGATCATCGAATCGGGAAGTGTATGCAGCAATGTCGGAACCTTTCATCTTTAGGTTCCAGAGCTCGTGCTCTAGTTTCTGCATTTCACAACGGGGACAGTACTCGGCTATGAGGAGTTCTTTCATGGCTTCCCAGCCCATGGCATTGGCTATGAGTAGGGTCAGAGATTTGACTCGGCCATTCCACCAAGTCAAGGCTTTATCGACGAAGGTACAGGCTGCAAATTTGACTTTATCGGACTCCGCACAGGCACAAATTTCAAAGATGTATTCGATTTTCTCGAACCATCGGGACAAGGAAATGACACCTCCAGCACCATTGAAGGATGTTGGTTTCGCGTTCATGAAATCCTTATAGGAACCCCCTTTTTGGTGTCCCTGGCTATCTTTGGGGTTCTGGGATTGGGGACCACTTCTTGAACCACCGGGGTTCATTTCTGACATGGCTGCCACCATTGCAGCAGTTAGGACTGTCTGGAGCGATGCAAGGTCAAATTGAGGAGGAGGTGGTAGCGAAGAAGGATTGTTGTTCTTTGAGCTGGGTCTCTTTCTGGGAGGCATCTTGATCTAATAAGATCAAGAAAGAGAGAGGATGGTAAGTCCTCTACATTGAATCGATAGATATGGCAGTTATATGTTCCGAATAAGCGATAAAGCAGGAAAGAGTTATCCAAAAAGATAACTTATCGCTAAGAATGATCATAGAACGCCACTCGAATAAGGATTTCTACAGAGGATTGGATCGAGAAATACTCCCATAGTATTTCATGATTTGATTACGACACTGGTTTGATGTTTGGGATATTAGGGTAAGTTTTAGGCATGCCGCACACCACAGTCACTCCCAAGCACATGTTGGCCGTGTCTCGAATGAATATAGTTGGCCAGGCTATATTGACCCTAGACATGACTACATAACTGCCCAGGTTTAACCGTAGTACACAACACCTAATTACTTATGTTCTGTTCTACTTGTGGTTACGGATCACGACGATTCGGTATACTTGTTTACTTTTTGAAAATACTTGTAATTTGAAGATACTTTTAATTCAGATCACTTAGGCCCTTTAGTGTTTATAGTTTTATACCATGTAAGGTTTGGTATACTTCATTCACTATAAACAACGGCTCTGATACCAATCTGTCACACCCCGAAAACCGAAGGCCCGAAACATTTCCGGGGTTGACTCCACGTTGAGTATCAAATCATATTCACATAGTAAGTAAAGTAAAACAACAATTACATTACATAAAAAAAGTTTTACAGTTGTTTCAAAAGTAAAGTTTGTACAGTTGTGATACATAGTATATATGTGAACAAAATGAAACGGGTCTTCTGAGTACTCCGTATTCTGAAAAAAAAGATCTTCGGGTACCTGTTCTAACGTTGACCTGAGAACACAAGCGGTTTGAAAATCAGCATAACGCTGGAGAGTTCATAAGCGGTTTTTGTTTGTGAATGTGTTCAAGTTTCCTTTATGTTTCCGAAATGCTATGCACACCAAGAAAATCCCATATTTTCTTAAAAAGGTTGGTTATCGTTTGTCAACATATAAAGTAAAGTTGTACACTGAAAAACATGTTTTCTCTTGAAAAGATGTATAGTTAGGTTATCTGGATTGACATACTGTTCTCGTTATGTACCAATGTATTCCCAGGAAAGTCCCATACTTTCCTGATTGTTTTACCAATTGTGAAAGATGTAAAGTAAGGTTATCTGGTTTGTTACCCTTTCTGGTTATGTAAATGTTTTCCCAGGAAAGTCCCATACTTTCCTGAATGTTGGTTACCGTATATAAAAGATGTATTCATGTTAGACCTGGTTATGTACTGAGTTTCCCAGGAAAGTCCCATACTTTCCTGAATGTTGGTTACCGATGTGACACATGTATACCGAAACCTGGTTATCGTGTGAATTGTATAAAGTTGTTCATTATTACCATAAGTAAATCTCTATTATCCTAATTGCGAGTTTCATAACCATACGATAGACTAAACCTGTGGCAATAAGTAGTCCACATACTTATGACTTTCGTCACCCTTGAACCATTTCGGTTCGGCTGTAGCTAGCAGCCAGGTGTGGGGTAGTCAGCCCCGTATAGATCTATACACTCAAGTCACGCTCTCTAAATCCCAGAGATTCTGGTTACGGGTGTAGTCCTCCACTCACGTATCTCTGTGGAGTGTTCGCCGAGGACGTGTCTCCAATCATACAAGATTAACAAATTTACTAGTAATAATATGGTAGTTCTCCACTCGCATATTTATGTGGAGGGTTACCGAGGACAAACATTGTACATATATTATGTTCAAATGTTCTAATGTCATGCTTTCAACTAATAAAATATGGAAAACCATTTGTGAAATATATGTAAAACATAACAGTTTAAAATCCATTTCACAAATATATGTTTACATGATCTGCATGTTCAAACGGTTATCAGTTGTACCAATCAGTGTTAAAAGCATATAAAATATGAAACACACACATGAAAACATGTTTTTGAGTACAAGTAATCCCTTGTATTTTGCTTGTGTTCCCCCCTGAAAACAGTGAAAACAGTGAAAAAGGGTACGGGTATGAACTCACCAGACTCGGAATTGCAAAGGCTTTTGACACTAGACGTTGGTTCGGGGCTTGATTACTCGTGATGTACCTATGTAAAATGTAATAATGTCCATATATATAATTAGATTTACAATCGCTAATTATATGGAACATTACACTCCAACGAGGTTAAACACCTGAAAACGAGCGTTTGGAGTGACCCGGGTGACATCTTCGTACGCGTAATGGCACTAGGGACTTGGGATTTGAGTTTACTCCCCAAGAGTAAACATTTAAGGGAGTTTACAGCCACATAACATATACATACATGAGTTTACGGCCGTAAACTCATGTTGGTGTGATTTTGAGTGTTTAATGGCTTGTTTGGACATGGGGATTGTTGGAATGGATTTCTAAAATGCCTTGGAATGTATTAAATGAATTTATACCATTTGAAAGGGAGTTCAAGACTGTAAACTTGGAGTTTATGGCCGTAAACTCACCCATGGTCAAGAATAATTCATTTGAGGTACAAAGAACAATCACATGTGATTCTAGTTAATTTTCCAAGCCTTGTTATGGATTTAGGGCACCATTTAACACACTTATAGTAGTTTACGGCCCAGGAGATGTTCTATGGCCGTAAACTCTCATATGTAGGGTATTTGATGTGTTTAAGGTCCCTAACTATTTTTAGATGGTTCTAGGATTTACCATAAGGCTATTGGTTAAGTTTCAAGGCATTTTAACATGTAAAAATGAGTTTATCCCCCATGTTTGAGGAGTTTACAGCCCAAGCACATGCCTTGGCTGTAAAATCTCTTTTGTACCTCAAAATGCAAGTTTAGGGTGTTCCAAGTCCAGGTTTGTAAGCCTCAAAGTCGTATCTAAGTCCCAACAATGATTTGGAATGTTAAATGGCTCAAAAACCCCATTTTTGTGTGTTTACGGCCCAAGCTTCCTCCTTGGCCGTAAACACATGTTCTAGGTCCTATTTCACATTTTGAACACGGATTTTAAGGCCTAAGAGTTTGAATAACAAGCTAGGAAGGTTACCTCTAAGATTTGGAGCCTTAAATCTTTGATTTTGGACCTTAATTTAGAGTGAGGAGAGAGGTTAGAGAGAGAGTAGTGAGATGAAGCCAAAAGCTTCAAATGAAAGCTTAGAACACATCATATAGTGTCTAAGTTTTGGACACGGTGGAATTCTACCTGATACCGGCATTAGGCGAGGCTTTTGGTCGTACCCGATTAAGTTGCCGTAACCCGATACTGTAAATTCTAAAAATGTTCCGATTACTAGAATGGGGTGTTAGAATGATTCTTAACTGTATTAAGACACCCATTAAGTCATTTTAGATATGTACAAGTTAATGACTTAATTAAATAAGAAAATCGGAATCGAATTTGAAAACGACGATCGGTTGCTTGAATTGAACTACGGAAGAGTTACAAGAAGTGGTACGGAAATTTCGGGTTGTTACACATGTCAAACCGCGCATCCTTCTAGTATTCAAGACCGAAGAAAAAGATAGGTTCAAGCCATTGAGTACTCGGTTTGTCTATAGCGCTTCTTTTAAGCGAATCAATGGTCCACTCTGGAAAAATAGACTTCTTATTTTCCAAGAGCTCCTCTTCTTTGCTTTTCGTCTCCAGCTCAGCCGTTTGTTTCTTGATCTTTTCTTCAAGCTCTTTATCAGAAAGTTTTGTTTTCTGAAAAGGCTTAGAGGGATTTTCTTCAAAGCATCATCTTCATCATTAGTATCATCTTCTCCAATTTTCTTTTTCTTCTTGTCCCTTTTACTGAACGAAGCTTCATTAACCTTCGGTTCAGCTGTTGACATAGGTTCGGGAGGAGGTTGAGATTTTACCTTATCTCCCCCTTGTTTCAGGTGGACATCAGTCACCGAAATACCCTCAATTCGACTAAGGATAGCCAAATTCGATCTAAGTTTGTCAGCCAAATGGCCTCTGGTGGAGATAGTCAGAATGGGATCATGTGCGTCAAGAAGATGAAGTAGAATGGAATGTATATCACCTACAGAGCTTCCAATGACCTCCCTTTCATATTTGAAATCGTTAAGCTCTTTTTTTTAGTGCAAAGCTTGAGGTTTTTCATTTTCAGCTAAGATGTACGCTTGTCTAACTCATCCATAACGCGATTTTCTACAGCCAGCTCTGCTTCCAGTTGAGTCAGACGATCATTAGCATTGGCGTGAAGGGTGGCATTGGCATCTTCAATAGCCTGACAAGTGGCTTCAAGATTGGACCTCTCAGCTTGAAGAGAAGACTTAAGGTTATCAACCAAAGCATTCACTGTTTGAGTGTTCTTTTGAGCTGCAGCCTGCAAAGAATCCAGGAAAAGTTGAGCCTCAGAAATTATTTTATCGACTTTTGCGGTTTCTTCTTTTCATTCCTTTGTTGAAGCCTCAATAGCATGTGAGGCCTTCTAACATTGAGAAGTAGATGCTTCGATAGCCTTGGCAGCAACACAAAGAGATGCGGCATGCTCTGTAATGACTGAAGAGAACAAAGCATTAAGAGCAGTGTCAGAATAAACACTGGTGGAGGAAGAGGAAAGCAGCTGATTAAGCTTGTCAGTAACAACCTTGAGATGGCGCTTGGTAACTGGAGCATCTTCATCGCCATCACTCTGGACACGATAGGGACTGAAATAAATAGAATCAAACTCTAAGTCCTCACTGCCTAGAACTATGTTGGTTTCAGTGTACTGGGTAGGAGATAGTGGTTTGGTGGTAACTGGAGGTTCGGTAGTAACTGGGGGTTCGGTTGTGACAGGAGGTTCGATTGCTGAAGAATGTGACCCCGTATCAAATACGTTGGTTCGTACTCCAGTAGTGGTGGTAGTAGTGGCTTTAGTAAAGATTGGAGCAGAAATGGGAATGGTAGTGGATGGTTAAGATATAGTGATGGGAAAAATAGGAGGTATAGAACTAGGAACATAAACTGGTGTAGGAGAAGGAGCTTTGGACCGAACATGTACCTCAGGTGTAAGGGAGCGAGGTGGTGTATCACCACGAGTTGAAGCCTCCTCGCCAAAGCTTTTGGTCTCTGATTCCGTGTGAGTAGAAGGTTTGGTAATAGGAGGAACATACTCAAAATCTGAATCATTGGAAGATTGAAGAATGAGTCTCCGGGCTAGCTTCTTCAACTTCTTTTGGGTTGGGAAGGAGCAACTTTGTATGAATTTCGCTTCTTGGGAGTTGGCCCCTTGGATGGTTTAGTGACTCTCACCTCCTTCTGAGTTTTTGGTTTCTTGCCCCTCTTCGTAGGCTTGTCTTCTTCCTCAATAGAGCGAATCATAGCAGTAGTGAGTTCCCTCGGGCCCGAAGAAGGAAACTTTTTGTATTCTTGAATAACATTGCTTGCGTCGGACACGCAGACATACATAGTTGCTGGGATCGAGCCAATGAAGGAATACTTGGTAGGATCTGTGACGATGATCTTTGTTTGTGAAAGGTTGCGATAGATGAAAGCAGAGAGTCCGCCATGATTGGAACATGGAGACGATCCATCGCCCATTTGGTAATAATGGACCAGTACCTACCACATGAAATCTCTAAATGTCGGGATGAAGAAGACAAACTCTAAACCAGTTGTTGCCAATTGACTGCCTCATAGTACAAGGTAACCCCATGATACAACCCATAAAGCAAAGTCATAAAGGACTTGCTTCCTCCATCTGAGCCAGTGCTACGCTCAGAGCGACCTTTGAACAGAAGAGTGAAGAGGTCGTTCCATTGTGGAGGAAGGCAAGACTTCTTGAATTTTGTAATGGTGGCTAGGGTTTTAGTGTACCCCATTTGGTAGAACATGGAGAACAGTTGACCAGTAGTAATCGAATCAAGGTTTACTACAGTGAGTTTATGAGCAATAACAATTAGGGCACAGAAGCGATTATTGGAGATAGAGGTCTTCTCGTTGTGGAGTTCGAAGTGAATCCTCTTAGCAACCTTGTCATAGTAAGCAGTTGAATAGATGTTTGAGAGGCAGGACATGGGAACAACTTCAACCTTTGTAAGAGCGGCGACAAGAGGCGAGTACTTGAGACACTCAACGACATACAACATGTACGATTCATAAATGAAGGGGGTAAGATCAATGATGAGGTTTTGTTGAGGCTTGATGGTGAGAAGGTTGGAGTGAACAGATGTATCTTGAAATGAAGAGGATTCTACCATTGATGAAGCTTTGAGAAGAAGAAGATGAACAGTGAGAGAAATCGTCCTTTTTCTTTGAGAGAATTTGGAAGTGATAAAAGAGTAAAGTGGAGCGTGCCAAACCCTTTTATACTTCCAAGTAAGAGAGGGAAATATCCGGCTGAAATCTTGGATTTATTAGAAACCGTGCCAGATGTGACGGAGTGAATAGTTAGCAACCCCGATGATGACGTAGGAGAGAGAAATGGTGTTTCATTGTTACGTGCCTTTCCATAAAAAGTGCCATTTTCAAATCATCAAAACGATTGGATAACTGCTGACTCAGCCAAGAACGTTATCCCCAAACGTCAACCAAAAATTTACATGAACTGTCATCGCCTTTATCTTTAGCAATCACTAGAATACGTTTAGAAACAAAGCTGTAACAATTATGTCATCGTTAATAGAACCCGATTTTGGAAAATCAAATATTTTCATGTATAGAGTGTGAATGATAAAGAAATAAAACAAACTTTTTATGGGAATTTGAGATGTCTTATTCAGACATAAAGCAATGGATTATGGGTACCAATCTCTTCCTTCAAAATCAAGAGAGACTTCAAAGTGCTTGTATTCCTTCCCATTAAATAAAATTAAGTACTTGTTAAGAAGTATTGAAAGGCATCTTTTAATTAAAGCTATAAGGGTTGGCTTTTGCTTCAATTCAAGATTTTGATACTTGATATAAGACCGAATGGAACGAAGTACTTGTAAGACCAATGTGGCATGTTAAACAAGTAGGTAGGTAAGATATTCAGTGACCTGATAACAAATGAGAAATCTAAAAAAAAAAACTTAACTGAATCCTTAGGGAAGAAAAGTCTTCGTAATAGACATTTTCAGAAGGATCACTCAAAACAAAAATAAATTTCATTTAAGACTAGTATCATAGTAATGATGCTCCGCCAATTCATTAAAGGTGTTGAATTTTGGGTTTCAGTTAATACATAGTGAAATGAAACTAACATCATGAACACAGATTTTTGTATAAAGATAAACCTTAGTGGTAAATGCTGATAGTCTCAAGGGTTACATTAGTGAGACGAAGTGTAATGAAGAAAAATGATATAGGTGGTATAAGAAGCAAAAGTACCTCTGCTATAAAAAAAGGACCATGAAGAAAAATCTAAGCTCAATATGAGAAGAGTAAGGTAGCTCATGATTAGTGTGAATGAAATAGCCTAGGTTGGGAAAACATGATTTCTATATATCATGTTATTAAGGCTTCACTCAAAATCTGTAGAGGCTTTAGTCAACATGCAACAGTATGTATCTAGGGACAATTAACTAATTTATAGAAAAGAGGTTTTACCTGTTTGAGCTTCACCATCGAGAGTAACATTTATAAAATGGAAAGCATTAGATAAAAATAAAATAAAACAAAAGATATTTTTGTATTTTGTGAAAAATTTTAATAAAATGAAAAAGAAATTTTTTTTTGGATTTTATGAAAAAGAATACAACCAAAATTCCTTGCTATGAAAAAGAAGCTAACAAGTTCAGATGGTCCGAACCCAAAATAGAGAGAACGTTCGCTCTATTTTGCTTCTTACCTTTAGTGAAGCGAAGGCGATTTTTGTACTGAATCTACTTCCATCATTCCTAGGCCTTGTAAGATTTTGTTGAAACTTGCTTCAGGTAAATCCTTAGTGAATATATCTGCCAGTTGATCAGTTGTCCTCACAAAGTGAATCTCCATGTTGTCATCTTTCATGTGATCTTTGATAAAGTGATACCTCAATGCGATGTGCTTTGTCTTTGAGTGTTGCACTGGGTTATGACAAATTCTAATTTCACTTTCAGAGTCACAATATAGTGGGATTTTCTTCATGTTCAACACATAATGTCTAAGTTGACTTTGTATTCATACATCCTATGATGTGCATGAGGCGGCAATAATGTATTCAGCTTTTACCGTGGAGAGAGAAACACAGGTTTGTTTCTTTGATTGCCAGCTGACCAATTTACCATCGAGAAATTGGCATCCTCCAGTGGTGCTTTTATGATCCAATCCACAACCACCTAAGTCAGCATCTAAGAAAGCTTGGACAAAGAATCCTGAGTTTGCTGGATACCATAGACCGAGTGAGGAAGTTCGGTTCAGATAGCGAAAGATATTCTTCACGGCTAGCATTTGAGGTTCGTGTGGGTTAGCTTGGAATCGAGCACAGTAGCAGACTGAGAACACAATGGCAGGTTTGCTTGCTGTTAGATACATTAACGACCCAATCATTTGACGAAAAAGCATCATGTCAGCGGCTGGCTTCTCCAATGAAGGTGTCATCTTGGTCCTAAAAGCCATTGGAAGTTTCACTTTGGAGCCTCCCAACATCCCAAAGTTAGCCAGCAATGTCTTTGTATATGCCTCCTGATTGATAAAAATGCCTTCGGTTCCCTGTCTAATGTTTAAGCCAAGGAAATAGTTAAATGAAACCATTGAGCTCATCTCAAATTTAGTTTCCATCAACTGCCAGAATTTAACTGTTAAGCTAGGATTCGTGGAGCCAAAGATGATGTCATCAATGTAAATGTGGACTATCATAAGGTGGTTACCCTCTCTCTTATGAAAGAAGGTTGGGTCAACCGAACCTTGCTTAAATTTAGAAATTTTTAAGAATCACGTGAGAGTTTCATACCACAATCTAGGAGCTTGCATAAGGCCATATACCGCTTTGTCTAGTATGTAACAGTGATCTGCATGTTTTCGTTCACGAAGCCTGGCGGTTGCTCAATGTACACAGTTTCTTCGAGTTCTATGTTGAGAAAGGCACACTTTATGTCCATTTGATAGACTTCAAAGTTTTTGTGTACAGCATAAGCAAGAAAGATGCGAACCGACTCTAATCTTGCAACTGGAGCGAAGGTTTCTTCATAGTTGATACCTTCCTCTTGGCAGTAACCTTTTACAACCAATCGATCCTTGTTACGAATCACATTACCCTCCTTATCCATCTTATTTATGAATACCCACTTGAGACCGACTACTGAAACATCCTTTGGTGTTGGAATTATACACCATACTTTCTTTCTTTCAAACTCGTTCAACTTGTCTTGCATGGCTTGAAACCAATCAGAATGATCAAGAGCCGAATTCACAGTCTTCAGTTCAACTTTGGAGACAAAAGAGTTGAACATGAAAAATTCTACTTGAGAGAAGAGTGCAACTTGTTTCTCTTTGATCTATGATCGAGTTAACACCTTTTCTAAATATTCCCCAATGATTTGACTTTGAGGATGATCTTTGGTCCATTTAATGAGAGGCGGGTAATTGGGATCACAAGATGGATCCAGTTCTGCATTGATTTCTTCTTTTAATGCTGATAGTGTATCATCATCATTGAAATGTGTATTCTCCCCCTCGAATGATAACACTTGTTCAGTATCTAGATCAAAATGTTCCCCTTCGTTTGGACTTTCGGTTGAGCTAGATGATTGTGACGTTGAATTCTCCCCATGGAATGAAGGACCTTGATCCTTTGGAAGAGACGGAACCTCCCCTTGGACAGAAGGATAGTGGTCTGAAGGTTCGCTTACGTCTGGCCTTTCTGTTGCCTTTGGTTGATCAGCAGCCATGTTCTGTGCAACATCGTCGATGATTTGCTTTAGACTGTCAACTTTGTTATCTTTTGCCTTTGATTCATAATCAATAGCCATTTGAGACTCATGAAAAAGAAGCATATATTTCTCAAAAAGGTTTGAGATAGAAGCTGTGACTTGACTGGTCTTTGTAAAGATTTCCTGCATTGCATCTTCAGTTGTCTTCATCGTTTTAACATAGCTATCGTCAAAAGTGACGTAGTATGTTTCTTCATTCTTCTTACAGTGCTTGTTTAGAACTCTATATGCCTTAGAGTGCAAGGAGTAGCCTAAAAATATTCCTTCATCAGCCTTAGCATCAAACTCGTTTCGATTCTCTTTTGAGTTGAAGATGAAGCATCTTCAACCGAACACATGAAAGAATTGCACATTCGACTTGCAATTGTTGAAGATCTCGTAAGGAGTGATACATAATCGCTTGTTTAGATATGATCAGTTCTGAGTAAAACAAGCAACGAAAATAGCATCAGCCCATAAATACAAAGGCAAGGAAGCAAAGCATAACATCGTACGAGCCGCTTCACAAAGAGATCAGTTTCGCCTTTCAACAATTCCATTCTGCTGTGGAGTATATGGAGCCGATAAATTATGTGTCGTTACCTTCTCAGCTAGAAAATCTTCGAAATCCTTGTGCTTGAATTCCAAGCCATTGTCACTTCTTACGTTACCAACAACTTTCCTTAGTTGAACCTCAACTTGCTTTATGAAGAGATTAAGCTTAGGAGTTGCTTGTGATTTTTGCTTCAAGAAAAACACCCATGTGAACCGAGAGAAGTCGTCCACGATTACCAAAATTTGCTTGTTCCCACCAATGCTTTCAATAGATGAGGGACCACATAGATCGATATGCAACAACTCCAATGGTTCTATCACCTTTGTGTTGATAATAGAAGGATGACTTTGTCGACTTTTCTTTCCCATTTCATAAATTGCGCATAGATGTTCTCTGTCGAATTTTAGAATAGGAAGACCTCGAACATGATCTCCTAAAACAAGATTGTTGATATCCTTGAAGTTAAGATGAGTGAGCCTTCGATGCCATAACCAACTTTCGTCTGAGTGAGCCTTCATTAGCAAACAGACTGTTATTTAACTTTTTCTTGACTATCTCTGAGCCTTCATCATTGAAGGAGACCTTCAAACTGGTTCCAACTACCAGCTGTGATACACTTATAAGTTTGTGTTGCAATCCTTCAACATATTCAACCTTTCTTATTGAGAAATCACCATTCGTAATCATTCCATAGCCTTTGATAGTTCCAAATGAATTGTTGTCGTACTTCACAATTCCACCGTCCTTGATAGACCAAAACTCCCTCAGTTCTTCCTTTCGTCGTGTCATGTGACATGAGCAGCCACTATTAATATTTCATTCTTTTTCAAACTACTCGTCACATATAACCTACAAAATATTAAGCAGATTTAGGAACCCAAAGTTTCTTGGGTCCTTGTGAGCCTTTTACAGGACAGGGAATAGTAAGAGAAACATCAACCATATAAGTTCTTTTAATTAGAGTTGTTTGAGATTTTGATGCCTCCATTCTTTTGGATCTCTTTCGGGCATCTGTTATCTTCTGGAAACAGCTTTCCTTTCCCCTTTAAATCTTTTGAAGGATAAGAATTAGAATGAGAATGAGAAGAATTAGTTTTAGAAGTGATATTGGATTGTTGATTATTATCCTTCCTTAGTTGAGAATGAGAACATTCTTCCCTTCTGTTTGTATGATGGAACTTGGAATCAAACCCATCCTTTCGGTTGCTTTTATGTTGAGGACCGAAGCCATTCTTTCAGTTGCTTACCCTCTGAGGACTGAAGCTCTCCTTTCGTTTGTTTGCTTACGTTGGATCGAGACCTTCCTTTCGATTGTTTACTTGCGTTGGACTGAAACCCTCCTTTCGGTTCCTTACCTGCTGCGAAGTGAAGCTTTCCTTTCGGTTCCTTTCATTCCAAGGACCGAAACCTTACTTTCGGTTGCTTCTTGATTCTCCTTGTGACTTATGCCTCTTTTCATACCTTACATAATGAGGATTTTGAGATTTCCAAAACTATTTTCTTTCTGAGAGATTCTTCTTGTATCTTAGATTTCTTTGATGTTTTTCTTCTGCCACCTGTTTTGGATTTTTATGTTTTGGATTTTTATGAATGTTGTCCTTTTTCTTTGGAATTTGAGCATGGCCTTCACTTTTTGACGAAGATGTCTCACTGGAAGTTATCACTGGTTCTCCCAAAGATGTTTTGGTTCCACTTGTTCTTGGCACATCATATCTTGCAGGATTATTGAGTGGTTCCAGCACGTACCTACCCTTCACTCTCCATGAGGTTTTCTGAGATAGGACTTTGGTTTCATCAGCGTTAACTATTGGTGCTGACCAGAAGAACTCTTCACACCCAACTGCATTATCTTCTTCTACCATAGCTATCAGTTTTGTTGTTTGTTGAGAAGTGACTCCCTGAACTGTGTACACTTGATTTGGAGTGGTTTAAACCTTTTGATACAAAATAGCTTTTGGCTTCAGAACTTTGGTCTTATCTGTCGACGATCAAGCAAACTCAACAGAGTTTTCAGAAATCAGATTTTTGTGAGTTTCAGGTTCGCTTTTGACAAATTCCGAATAGTCCACCACATCATTTATAGAGATTTCACTCATGTCATCATCCTCATTAAGTTTAGATGCATTTTCAACATCCATTTTATTTTCTGAACTTAGTTTGGCATTCAATGAGTCAAACTTCTGTACAGTTTCGGTTCTTAACTTCAATCTATCATTTTCGTCTAATAGATTTTTAAGCATGTCCTTATGGTCTTTGGACTTTATGTAGGACTCTATTTAGTCAAGACCAATTTTATAGGCATGAGAGACTTCATTAGAAGATACAACATTTTCACTGTTGTAAGCTTCGACATCGACTTCATCCTCCTTTAACTCAAGGAAAGGTAAAATCATGTGATGTATCTTCTTTCCTATTTCACAATCGAGATGCAATTGAGTGATATTAAAATAGAGTCTTTTAGCAATTAAACAAAAAACATTTCGCTGTTTTAAAAGCTTAAGATTGTCTTGTTGCAAGTAGATTGACTCATCCCTAGACCTAATTAACTCTTTGTCCTTCTGCTCAATCCACATCCTTCTCTCTTCACTTTCCGACGACATCCTGCTAAAATGCAAGAAAGTTGAGCAAGGAAACAGGGACTTTGGGATAGCACGTGCACGGAAAACGAGGCAAAAATGCAAGAATGTTGAGAGAAATTAAGCCCTTTCTTTGTGTTAGAACAATGTTCTATCAGGATCGTATGATTCTAAGCAAAATATTAATAAGAGCGTAAATAAGAACACAAGTATTGCAATGAAGATGTCGAATGATTAATGCAAAATACCCCAAAAGAGCTCGATTAAGAACTTCAATCTGTAGAGGTAAAAATTAGGGTTACTAGAATCAACGTGAACGACTAATCTCTTATATACGCATATATGCATGCATATATTAATAACAAAACCCTAACAACTTATCTAGATAAAGGAAACTATTCTAGATAACTACGGATGGATAAGCCCAATCCGATTACAAATTAAATAACCCAAGACGCAACACTAAAATATTCAACAATCTCCCCCTTTGCGTCTTTGGAGTAGAATCTCTATTCTCTTTTCACACCAGTGGGCTTCTTCACCGTTTCAAATATCCTCGGTATAATGCCCAGAACATGTTGTCTAAATGTTATATACCACCGAAGCACATATGTAAAATTCTTCTTGTCTGATGCTGAGTTATGCTTGCATCGATGAATGATGTTCATAATATGCTCCAAACAATCTGTTGAAAACAGATGCTTGTCAACCAATGCAAACAGAAACTTAAGTCTGTCACCCTTAGTGAACATGACAGTCAAGTTAGTTGAATCAATCTGCCCCAAATTCATTTTATTTACATCACCGGGCTTAGATGTTGGCTTGACTGTCGGCTTCTTATTCATCACCCTTGCTATCTCCTGAACCATTGTGGCAAGCTCATGGATATAGGAGGCCAACATCCTTTTAAGATGTTTCAAAATCGGCTCATACTCTCGTTGATTTGAGAGCAGAATGTTGTATAGCAAGATCCAATCATGAGGATTAAGATTGGGAAGATCTGCCAGAGAGATGAAATATTCCGTGTTTGCAGTACCACGGTTAATGTTGAAATGTACATTCATAAATCTCCCAGCAAGTGATGATTTCAGTACCTTGACTCTTGTAATCTTCTGTGCACTCCAAGTCAAGTACTGCGGTTGACCGTTCTTTAAGTAAAGATCAACTAGCTCCATGTCAACCTTCAAATTGGGAAAAGGAACCTCAGTAGTGACCTCAAAGCAATGATAAGTAAACGCTCTTTTAGTGATTGGCATGTCAAACTGCGAGTCCTTTGACTTTTCACATTCAAAAGAAGCAATCGGTTCCAACCAATACATGGAAGGAAACTCAATCGCTTGGGTGATAAGAGTATCTCTGTCCCACTCGGGAAACAGAGTCTTTTTGCACTGTCAGATCTCCTCTGCCTCTTTAGTCTTTTTCTCCTTCTCTTCAGCCTCTCTTGCCACCTTCATAGTCTCATCAAGCTCTCTGTCTCATTGCTTTCGCTTAAGAGCTTCGACAATAGTCTCTTTAGGATCAGAGTCACTGTCGTCTACAATTTTCTTTCCAGAAACAGAAGCTACATTAACCTTCGGTTCTGTTTTAACTTTACTCTCCTCTCCCCCTTGTGTCGGAAGAAAGACTTTCTCCGAGACACCTTTCATTTCACTAAGAAGAGAAATGGCAGGAAGAAGTTTAGTTTGGAGATGCTTCCGAATAGTTAAAGTTAGAATCGGATCATGGGCTTCGAGAAGAGCAGTCAACATAATCTTCACATCACCAGCACAACTTTCAAAAACAGCCCTTTGAGTCTTGAGCAGAGAGATCTCTTTTTCATTTTGGGCCAGTTGTACTTTCTGTAGATCAATAGTTGCCTGGTGTTTTATCAAGTCTTCCTTCAATGTGCTTTCTGCAGTTAAAGTAGCAAAACGAGAATCCAAGTATTGAAGAAAAGATGTGGATTCTGTTTTGAGATCAGCACGAAGGGCATAAAACTTAGTAGTTTCTTCTTGAAGAGTGTGAGAAAAGGAGTCAACAGAAGCTTGGTATTTTGATGCATTAGTATCAACATGAGCTTTGAGTGAATCAAGCAAAATCTGAGTTGTATGAACAACCTCAGTAACCTTCTCTGTGGCCTAGGAACATGAAGTCGTGGACTTGTTAACTGCAGCAGTAGATTGGTCAATGGCTTCAGTATATTACTGAACAGCAGTTTCCACAAAAGCTTT
This sequence comes from Lactuca saligna, assembly GCF_052625555.1. NCBI lineage: Eukaryota > Viridiplantae > Streptophyta > Magnoliopsida > Asterales > Asteraceae > Lactuca > Lactuca saligna. Next base: position 308,730,784 of record NC_136420.1, on the reverse strand, counting down.
CAGGACAACCCCACTATAAGCTTTGCTGTCTGCAAGCAGTCGGTCAAGCTTTTCATTAATGTCTTGAAGCTGTTGATTATTGGCAGGAGCATCAGCATCTGTATCAGTTGGAAGTCGGTAAGGACTAAAGTATAATGAATCATACTCTTCTTCATCTCCTCCCAAAGTGGCACCAGAGTTAAAAGATGGGGTGGGAGATGGTGGTTTAGAAACAGGTGGATCAACCACAAAGTAGCCCATGTATCAGATATATTGACTTCTACTGGGATCTGGGGAATGGTGGTGGTGATGGATTCTGTTGCAAGAGGAGTTGTGATAGGTGTAGTGGAGATAGGAACAGAGGTATAGGTAGTTGAATTTAGTAGAGAAGAAGTTTCAACCGGAAGGGTTGGTATATCTGTGGGAACAGAAAGTGGAGATTTCTGTTTTGGTGATTGGGTTGGAGTGGAAATTTTTGTGGGTTGAGGAGATGGAGGTGGGGTTTGAGATCTCGGTGGTGTAGGCTCTCTGGTGAACACCGGAGGATTCTCAGTTTCTGCTTCTTGATCTTCAAGGGTGTCAGGTTCAGGAGAAAAATTTCTCTTGGGCCTTTTAGCCATCTTCTTAATCTTCTTCGGCTTTGTTTGAGAAGAAGCTTCCTCACCATCCTTTCGCTTAGAAATTTTCGGCTTTTTCTCCTTTGCTTCTTCTTTCTCTGTTTTCACCACCCGCTTGCCTCTGGGAGCAGGTTGTTCCAAAGCATCTAGTGCAGCTTGTTGTTCTCCAGACAAGACCCTTGGACCAACTAGAGACAATTTTCGGTAATCGTCCATCACTGTGCTTTGTGTTGTGACACACCTGTACATCGATTCAGGAATTGATCCATAAGGAGGAAACTTACGTGGATCCGATAGAATAATCTTCGTGGTGTGATATGTAGCGATAGAGGCAAGAAGAGCGTCTTTCATAACCGAAATCTCCAAAGAATCCATGGCTTTCCTTGTAATCACAGTCCAGAATCGGCCACATGAAATTTCTGAGTGACGAGTTGTGGTATTCAAACTCTGCACCACTTGGGACTAGATTATTGTGCCATAATCCAGATTGATCCCATTATATAGACCATAAAGAATGGTGAGAAAGCCTGTGCTTGTGGTATCAGAACCACCACTTCTTTCCACCAAACCCTTGATGAGCAGGGTCAGCAACCCTTTCCACTGCGATGGTAAGCAGGATTTCTTGACCTTCGCCATCGATGTAAGGACGTCGGTGTACCCCATTTCATACAACATTGTGAAGATTTGGGTTATAGTGATGAATTCTGGAGAGATGATGGAGGAATCAACTGCAAGCCCTAAAAGGGAGCAAAACTTCATCTTTGAAATCGAGGATTTCTTATCGTGAATACTGAAGTAGATGCGATCCTTATTCTTGTCATACGTCGCTGATGAGTACACTTGAGACAGTAGCGACATCGGAACTGCTTCGACTAGGGTTAGGGCCATTACCAGTGGGGAATACTTCAGACACTCCACCACATGCAACATATATGAGTCATATGCGAATGGACTCAATTCGATTATCAGATTTTGGTTGGGTCGTATTGTAAGCAAGGAGGATGTAGCAGTTTGATCATGCGCGGAGGATGAGGTCGCCATTGATGAACAAAGAAGAAGATGAACAGTTTAATCTTTGTATGAGAGAGATAATCTGTGACTTGGTAAATGACAAAGAAAACGATCACCCCTATTTATACGGTTTCCTGGAGAGAGAAATCGTGATGATGAGGTTGCTAAAACGTCGCCTAAAAAAGCGCGATTTGACAGGGTGGTTAATCCCAGGAAAACGTAAGCACGCGTGGGTTTGAAACGGATCAAATTCACACGCCCAAATCTTATCTTCAAACCGTTTGAAATTCCCTGTTTCCCCATGTTTGGTTACAACGGATAACCAAAACTTATACCAATCAGTAATTAGAATGTTGGAAAATATTAATTTTCATGCATAAGAGTGTGAAAGATAAAGAAATAAAACAAGTATGTATTGGGTGTGAGTGATGTCCTTTTAGAGAACAGAAAGCAGACAATTCCGGGCAAGAATCACTTCCTTCAAAGTCAAGAGAGACTTGAAGTGCTTGTGCGGTTTCCCGAAAATACGATCAACCATTTGTCAATAAACAATGAAAGGCTTCTTTTGATCATATGCATTGGGTGGCTTTCCTCCAACCAAACATCGAGTTTTAACATAAAACCGATCGTTGGTAGAGGTACTTGTGAGACCGATGTGATCTACTGAACACGTAGGAGGGATATATTATGTTTATGACTTATAGGAAGCAGAAATCAAAAAAAAAATAAACTGGACCTCTTTGGGAAGAAATGTCTTAGTTGTAGACGATTTCGTAAAAGATCACACAAAATAAAAAGAGATTTCCTTAGGTAACCAGTGAAAGCTTGAGTATTGCACTCACCGTCAATTCATTATTGGTGTTGAATTTTGGGTTTCACTTAGAACGTGGTAATCGTATCTAAGATCATTAACACAGATTTTGTGTAACCATAAACCTCAGTGGTAAAGACCGAGAGTCTCAAGTGTTACATAAGTGAACCGAAGGTAGATGGAGAATATAAGTAGGTGGTTAAGGAACCGAATGTACCTTCTGCTAGATAAGCGTGACAGAGCAGAGAAACTCTTTACTCAAATGAGGAGAGTAAGGTAGCTCTAGACCGAGTGAGTTAAAATAGCCTGATTTGGAAGAAACGATGGGTATCAATCGAATAATTAAGGCTTACTCAAGATCATAGAGGTTTTATGACAACATACAACAACATGCTTCTAGGGACACTTAACTAGTTTGTATAAAACTTAAATCATACCTGCTTTGAGAGTTTTCAACAGTTATTCTTGTGTTTTACCTGTTAATAACAAAACAAACAAGCAACAAAAAAAATATTTTTGGATTTTTGGATATTTTCAAAAAAAACAGAAAGATAAAATATTTTTGGATTTTTGGATATTTCAAAAAAAATAAAAAAAGAAAGATAAAATATTTTTGGATTTTTCGATATTTTCTGAGAAAATAAAAACAAAAAAAATAAAATAGAAAGATAAAATGTATATAACCGAAACCTTGTCTTATTAGTGAGAGCAGACATAGCAAATCCGAGATTCACGGAGACAAGATATACAGAGTGGTCTGTTTATTTCGAAAAGACTAGAGCAGAGATAGACCGAGCGCTCTGTCTATCTCTGTCGTCCTTATTTTAAGGAGAAAATTGAAGATTCGGTACCGACTCTCCTTCCATCATACCCAAGCCTTGTAAGATTTTATTGAAGGTTGTTTCTGGTAAGGCTTTAGTAAAGATGTCGGTCAGTTGATCAGCAGAACGAACAAAATGTACTTCTACGTTCCTGTCTTCTACGTGATCCTTGATGAAATGATACCTTAGTGCTATGTGCTTAGTTTTCGAATGTTGCACTGGATTATGACAAATCCTGATTGCACTTTCAGAGTTACAGTAGAGAGGGATCTTTTTCATACTCAGTCCATAATCTCTCAACTGACTTTGAATCCAAACAACCTGAGAGGTACAAGATGCGGCAGCGATGTATTCTGCTTCTGCTGTGGACAAGGAAACACAGGTTTGCTTCTTTGATTGCCAACTGACAAGTTTTCCGTCAAGGAATTGACATCCTCCGGTAGTGCTTTTCCTGTCCAATCCACATCCTCCAAGATCAGCATCTGAAAAGGCTTGTATGAAGAATCCAGATCTTGCGGGATACCAGAGACCGAGAGTTGATGTCTTCTTCAGATATCGGAAAATATTCTTTACAGTAGTCATGTGGGGTTCTCTTGGATTAGCTTGAAACCTGACACAATAACAGACAGAGAACATGATATCTGGTCTACTAGCTGTTAGATACATAAGGGATCCTATCATTTGTCGATAACGAGTTATGTCTATAGCCGGTTTCTCCAGAGATGGGGTCAGCTTGGTACCAAATGCCATTGGAACCTTTACTTTTGAATCACCCTTCATTCCAAACTTAGTCAGCAGATTTTTGGTGTATGCTTCCTGGTTTATAAAGATGCCCTCTGGTCCCTGTCTAATATTCAAACCAAGGAAAAAGTTAATCGGACCCATTGTGCTCATTTCAAATTTAGTGTCCATCAACTTTCTGAATTCAACGGTTAAGCTAGGATTCGTAGAGCCAAAGATGATATCATCGACATAAATCTGAACAATCATTAATTGTTCTCCTTCCTTCTTTCGAAAAAAAGTTGGGTCAACCGAACCTTGTTTAAACCTTGACATTTTTAGAAAGCGAGTAAGAGTTTCATACCAAGCTCTTGGTGCTTGCTTTAGCCCATAGACAGCTTTATCCAGTACGTAGCAATGATCCGGGTACCTTTCATTCACAAAACCGGGTGGTTGCTCAACATAGACAGTTTCTTCTAATTCTCCATTCAAGAATGCACATTTGACATCCATTTGGAAAACTTCGAAGTTCTTGTGAGCAGCATATGCTAGGAAAATTCGAACAGACTCTAACCGTGCCATAGGAGCAAACGTTTCTTCATAATCAATCCCTTCTTCTTGACAGTAGCCTTTTACAACCAACCGAGCCTTGTTACGAATGAAATTTCCTTCTTTATCCATCTTATTTCTAAATACCCATTTCAAGCCAACAATAGAGGCATCTTTCGGTGTAGGAATCAATCTCCAAACTCTGTTTCTTTCAAATTCATTGAGCTCATCCTGCATTGCTTGAACCCAATCAGAATGATCGACTGTAGCATTTATTGTTTTCGGCTCTATTTTGGAGATAAAAGAGTTAAACATACAAAATTCCACTTTAGAGAATAATGCTGTTTGTTTTGCCTTCAGTTGAGATCTAGTAAGAACACTTTCAGACGATTCACCAATAATTTGATCTTTAGGATGGTCTTTTGTCCATTTTACTAGCAGAGGATAGCTTGGATCATATTCTGGATTTAATTTTGCTTCAACTTCAATTTCAACATCTGACTTATCCCCTTCACCTTTGTCAGTTGAACAATCACTTGTTCTCACCTTCTCCCCCTCGACTGGCGAAGTGTAGCCTATGTCTTCAACAGAATCAGTAGTAGGGGTCTCCCCCTCGATTGGAGTTACGCTTGTTAATTTTGGTTCAGTTGTTTGAGTATCAGATGTGGTGGAATGGTAATTCTCCCCCTCGACAGAAACTCCAGATGGTTGGAAAGTGTTATCGTTCTCCCCCTGGAACGTTGAATCGGAGTTTGAAGTACTAGGTGATGGTTTAGGAGTAGGTGTTTCGGTTTCTAATGATTTGGCAGCTTCGTCTATAACTTTCTTCAGATTATTTACCTTGTTGTCTGCTGCTGTTACTTTCGAATGGATTTCCTTTTCTGGTTCATCGAACAACCGAATGTATTCATCAAACAGATTTGATAGTGGAACCGAGACCTGTCCAGATGCGAGAAAGATGTCTCCAGAGGCATCTTCTGTCCGTTGAACTTTCTTCATGTAATTGTCGTCAAAGGTGACATATTAAGTCTCTTCTATTCTTTTGGAATGCTTGTTTAATACTCGGTACGCTTTTGATGACAGAGAATAACCCAGAAAGATCCCCTCATCGGCTTTAACGTCAAACTTATTTCGATTTTCTTTAGAGTTAAGGATAAAGCACCTGGAACCGAATATGTGGAAAAACTTGACGTTTGGTTTCCGATTGTTTAAAATCTCATAAGGAGTTAATGAGAATCGCTTGTTGAGGAGGGACCGATTCTGAGTATAACAGGCCGCCGCAATGGCATCAGCCCAGAAGTATAGAGGTAGAGAGGCATAACTGAACATGGTCCTGGCTGCTTCACACAACGATCGGTTTCGTCTTTCAACGATTCCGTTTTGCTGTGGAGTATAAGGAGCCGAAAAGTTGTGTGTGATCCCCTTATCGGCCAGAAAGTCTTCGAAATCCTTGTTTTTTAAATCCAGCCCATTGTCACTTCTGATGTTTCTCACCGTCTTCTTTAATTGAACTTCCACTTGCTTGATAAACATCTTCAGCTTGGGAGTTGCATCTGATTTCTGTCTAAGAAAGAAAACCCACGTGAAACGTGAAAAATCATCTACAATTACTAGGATATACTTACTTCCTCCGATACTCTCTATAGCAGATGGTCCACACAGATCGATATGTAACAATTCAAGTGCTTCGACGATCTTGGTATTAATGCATGTTGGGTGGCTTTTTCTACTTTGCTTTCCCATTTCACATGTTGCACACAAATGCTCCTTTTCGAACTTTAGAAGAGGAAGACCTCGAACGTGATCACCAATAACCAGTTTGTTGATATCTTTGAAGTTCAGGTGAGATAGACGTCGATGCCAAAGCCAACTTTCATCAATGTTTGCCTTTGATAGCAGACAGATAGCTGGTGTCCCTCGAATAGGATTAAGATTCAGAGGATACATTTCTCCTTTTCGTGCCGATTTTAGCAGAACTTTCTTGGTTTGTTTTTCGATAATCTCAAATCCTGTATCATCAAATGATAACTTCAAGCCTGTGCCCAAAACTAATTGCGAGACACTTATGAGGTTGTGCTACAATCCCTCCACATAAGGCACCTTTCTGATGGAAAAGTCTCCATTAGTTATCATCCCGTGTCCTTTGATTGTTCCATAGGAGTTGTTTCCAAATTTCACCGAACCGCCATCCTTTACAGACCGAAACTCCCTTAATTCCTCCTTTCTTCCTGTCATGTGACGCGAGCAGCCACTGTCTATATACCATTCGTCGTCGAACTGCTCGTCACTGATTCCCTGCAATTTCAAGCAGATTTAGGAACCCAAAGTTTCTTGGGTCCTGGGGAGTTTTTCACAGAGAAAGGAATTACAATAGAAGCATCAACAAAATAAGTTCTTTTGACGAGAGTTGTTTGATCTTTACTTTTTATAGTAAATACCTTGATTTTTGTTTTATCTTCTTTAAATTTTAAGGTATCTTCATTAGTTAGTTTAGTGTTTTTCGTTTGATTCTTAGGTTTAGGGGAGGAACGCTTATGTTTATATTGGAACCTTGAGGATCCATATCTAGTATTGGGACCGAACCCGGTGTTAGAACTAAATCTGGTGTAAGGATTGAACTTGGGTTGATGATGAAAACCTGGTCTAGGACCGAAACTTGGTTTAGGACCGAAACTCGGTTGAGAACCGAAACTTGGTTTAGAACCTACACTCGGTTGAGAGCCGAAACTTGGTTTAGAACTAACACTCGGTTGAGAACCGAAACTTGGTTTAGAACTGATACTCGGTTGAGAACCGAAACTTGGTTTAGAACCGACACTCGGTTGAGAACCGAAACTTGGTTTAGAACCGAGACTTGATTTTTGGTTTTGGGATTTGGAATAATAGGAGTTAGGAACAAAATCTTCCTTTAACTTTTGCTTCCCTTTATCCATGGATTCTCTCCTAGGAGATTCATAGTTAGGATTTTGAGAATTCCAATGCCTTTTTCGTTCATTTAGATTCGAGGCATATCACTGATTTCTGAGTCTTTTCTGTTCAGCTAGGTCCTTCTGAGATTTGTGAACATTGAAACTTGACTCTGATTTCTCCTTCATTGTCTTGTCTTCCACTCTGGTTTCGGTGTGTTCCTTAGTTTGAACTGCCGATGCTTCCTGTCTCTTGAGTGGACCTTTCGATTCTTTTCTTTCAATTGGAGCGTCAAGTTGCATTGATGGTTCTTCAGGAACATCTTTCGTTCCGCTTGTGCTGGGAATATCAAAACTTGAAGGTTTATTGATAGGTTCTGGTATGTATCGCCCTTTGACTCTCCATGTGGTTCTCTCAGACAGACCCACAATCTCATCTGCATTGTCAATGGGAGCAGACCAGAAATAGTCTTCGCATCCTTCAGCATTATCCTCTTCAACTATCGTCCTTAATTGAGTTGTTTGTCTGTGAGTGACTCCAGTCACAACATAAACTTGGTTTGGTACGGTTTGTACCTTCTGATAAACCATAGCCTTTTCTTTGAGTTTCGGTTTCTGTTCCTTTGACAGACGAGCAAACTCAACTGATTTTTCTGAAATAAGAGGTTTTTCACTCTTGGATTCATTTTTCACAAACTCAGAACAATCAACAACATCCTCTACTGAGATTTCACTCATCTCACTCTATGTTTCAAATTCAGAACTATTATCTATTATAATTTTATTATCCTTGACGATTTTGGCATTTGATTCATCGAATGTTTGTATACTTTCGGTTTTAATATTCATCCTATCATTTTCATCTAAGATATCTCTTTACATACTTTTATGTTCCTTAGAATCGATGAAAGTTTCTATCTTATCTAAACCTAGCCTATATGTCATGGATGTTTATTTAAAGGAAACTTCTGATTCACACTCTGCTATAACATCATCTTCCTTAAATTCAAGAAAGGGCAAAATCATTTTATGTATTTTCTTTCCAATTTCACAATTAAGATGTAATTGAGCAATATTTGTATAAAGATGCTTAGCAATTAAACAGAAAACATTTCTATGTTTTAATAATTTCAAATTGTCTCTTTGCACATAAATACTCTCATCCTTAGCCCTAACTAACTTTGCTTCCTTCTGCTCAATCCAGATCCTTCTCTCCTCACTTTTTGAAGACACCCTGCCGAGTTGGTCAGTTAGGTTAGAGTTTGCTAAGCGGGTTTGCATGAGGCTGCTACTTAGGTTGTTAAATTTAAAGTTTAGTTCATTTAATTCTTCTAGATATTCAGTTTTGGAAATTTTAAGAGATTCAAGGAGAGAATGTACCTTCTTGATCAATCGATCACAGTCGTTGATCTTCTCACTCACTGGCTTGGCTGCAAAACACTTGTTCTTAGTCATGTTCGGTTTTGTGTCTGCACTTTCGGTTGATGGTCCGGCAGTGACGATCAGGCATTTTCCACCAGAACCTCCATTCTTTGCCAAAAACGCCTTTCCGTGCGTGGGTCTTCTAACCTCTTCGTCTTCAGAATCTGTTGACCAGACTTCTATGCCGCCAAACTTGTCTTCCCCTGCATTTTCTTGTACAATTAGAGCATTCATCGAGCTGTTGGAAGCCTTTTTCTTTTTGACTTCTTCAAGTTTTCGCATATAATACGCTTCATCGTCTTCACCCTCTTTCTTATCAGCCGTCTTTCTTAACATGCAATCTTTGCCATAGTGGTTCTTGCCGTGATAGTAATTGCAGTCGTATCCAGAGTCTCCCGCAAGTTTGTTTTCTTCCACCATTTGGGAAGAGCCTTTCGGTTCTTCTTTTACTTTCTCGGAACTGTAACTTCCTTGCCAATTTCGGTTCTTATTGGTAGGAAATTTTCTTCTTGCAAATTTCTTTGGATTTGTTATCATCAGAGCATACTCCTCACTTGTAAGATCAATTCTGACATGTCTGACTCTTCTTCTTCCTCAACAGTACTTTTTCCTTTAGAGACAAGACCCAGTGATCCCATGCCAGAGACCACTTTCGCCTCCTTAGTTACAACACTTTCATGTGACTTCAGTATGCCAACTAGTTTTGCTAGAGAGTAGGATTTGAACTGTTCATGCGCCTTCACAGTGGAAACCACAGCCATCCATTCTGGTCTGAGCCCGTTCATGAATGTAACTTTCTGTTCGATCACCTTCCTTTCAATTCCATGCTTGATCATCTTACTTAAAAGATGATTGAACCGATCAAAGGTCTGAATGAGCTTCTCTTCAGGTTTCTGTTCAAATGCTCTGAATTCTGACAGCAACAAAGTTTGGATGGAGTGTTCCAGATCCTCATCAGTTGAGTAGAGTTCCTTCAACCTATCCCAGATTCCCTTAGCAGTTGTGCACGAGCCTACAAGCCGAAAGGTGTCAGATTGTAAGGCGAATCTTATCATTCGCATGGCTTTGACATTACACAAAATCTTGTTCCTTCTCATCTTGCGGCATCTTTTGAACATCTGTTACCAACTTGTTGTAATCTTTCTGTGTCTTGACGATGGTGTTTGTTTCTGAGTGCACGAACGGTACAAGAACAATAGCTTCCCAGATGAGATAGCCATTATCTTCGGATCCAAGCACGTAATCTTCAAAGTGATGAGCCCATACTTCGTAGTCTTGAGTGTAGAGTATGGGTACTCTGGTTGTAGAACCGATGCTGTTTGAGATGTTAATAGGGTTTGTATGCGTATAATCTTACCTGTAAACTTAAGATTAGGGTTTTATCAAAAGATGAATAATCATCTTTAAGAAGACGACGACTTCCATAAAAGCGGAAACCCTAACTATTTGTGAATACAGAAGAGAAGTGTATCGACGAACACAATCTCCTGCTCTGATACCAATTGCTAGAACAATGTTCTATCAGGATCGTAGGATTCTAAGCAAAATATTAATAAGATTGTAAATAAGAAAAAAAGTATTGCAATGAAGATGTCGAATGATTAATGCAAAATACCCCAGAAGAGCTCGATTAAGAACTTCAATATGTAGAGGTAAAAATTAGGGTTACTAGAATCAACGTGAACGACTAATCTCTTATATACGAATACATGCATGCATATATTTATAACAAAACCCTAACAACTTATCTAGATAAAGGAAACTATTCTAGATAACTACGGATGGATAAGCCCAATCCGATTACAAAACAAATAACCCAAGACGCAACACTAAAATATTAAACACTTTGGAACCCTCGCATCCCTTTTATAGGAGGTGGGAACCGCCTCGGTACGCTGGGCGTACTCGTGCGTAATGTGTGACCGCTTCCTTGACTGCCCCAGACTTTCGGATGGGACAGGACATAGCCTTGCGTAGGGGCGATGTGGACGATTCGAGGCCTAGGCCTCGAGTACGCTGGGCGTAACTCGGATCGCCCTAATCACTCACCCTTCAGATAATACCGAAATTAATAATAAAAATTATAGTTTTATTATTTACTAAAATTTAAAAATTCATATCTTCTTCATACAGACTCAGTTTTCGACGTTATTTATATCCACGCGTAGGTGAGACTATGCTCTACAACTTTCGTTTAGATTCCATCAACAAATTTTGAAATTATTTTTATTATTTATTTTTAAAAGGTTGCGATAAGAAAATTTCGTTTAGAAATTCATAACTTCATTATCTGACGTCTGTTTTTGCCAGACTTTTTACCGTTGAAAAACCATTGTCGAGACCTTCGATTCTCATTTAGGTCATTCCAGCCAAAAGTCTCTCGATCTCCATTTCGAGTTTTTAGTTGTCCGTTGTTAAGCCGCATTTGGAAAATTCATAACTTCCTTATACGAAGTCAGATTTGGGCATTCTTTTTACGTACGATCACGGTTTAATGACATCTAACATAATAGGTAATTAATTAGAGACTTTTGGACATTTTATTTGCGAAGTTAATTTCATTATAACACAAGTGGTTACAATACTTGACTTTTTAGGTCGTTACATAGAGTTGAAATATCGGGTTGTCACATACTTGACTTTGGACCCAAATGATTTGCGAAGTGCAAGCTGCAGCAACCATATATTCTGCTTCTGCTGTCAAAATGAAAGCACAAGTTTGTTTCTTCAATTGCCAGCTCACAAGCTTCTGATTAAGTAATTGGCATCCACCACTTGTGCCTCTGCAATCTAGATTGCAACCCCTATGTAATGGTTCCTTTTAGATATCGAAAATATTCTTGACTGCAATTAGATGTGGTTCTCTTGGATATGATTGGTACCTGGCACAACTGCACAAAAAAACATGATATCAAGTTGAATAGTCGTAAAGTAAAGTAACAAACCTATCATGATTCGGTATAAAGTGTTGTCCACATCAGGTTTATCTAATGAAGGACTCAGCTTCGTTCCAACCGCCATTGGTACCTTAAGCTTGGTGTTATTCGTCATGCCAAATTTCTCAAGAAGATTATGTGTATACTTCTCTTGATTTATGAAAATGTCATCCCAGCTCTGACGAATGTTTAAACCTAATAAGTTGTTGATTTTGCCCATCATACTCATTTCAAATTTACTTTTCATCAAGTTTCCAAATTTACTAGACAAGCCAGGGTCAGTAGAGCCAAAATGATATCATCAACATAAATTTGAACAAGCATTAGATGATTCCCAACTTTCTTTCGAAAAAGAGTGGGACCAATTGATCCTTCTTTTAATTTTGAAAGTTTCAAAAAATTAGTCAAAGTTGGGTACCCGGCTCGTGGTGCTTGTTTTAACCCATAAACAACTTTATCTAGTATATAGCAATGATTAGGAAATTCTTCGTTAATATAACTTGGAGGTTGTTCCACATACACTATCTCTTCGAGTTCACCATCGAGAAACGCACATTTGACATCCATTTGATAAACTTCAAAATCTTGATGTGCTACGATAGGGTCGGAGTTTCTTCATAATCGATTCCTTCTTGTTGCAAATAACCTTTAACTACAAGCCTAGATTTATTTCTCACAATGTTACCATCTTTATCATTTTTTTTTAAAATCCATTTTAAGCCCACAATGGAAACATCTTTTGGTTTCGTAATTAATCTCCATACTTTGTTTCTTTCACATTCAGCTAATTCAGATTGCATTGAAACAACCCAATCAGAGTGTTCCATTGCATCTTTAACGGATTTTGGTTCAATTTTCGAAATAAAAACATTAAACATGCAAAATTCTTGATGTAGATTAAGTACCTTATTCTTTGCATGCAATTGAGCTCTAGTCAGCCCTCCTTCATGTGGATCACCTATCAATTGTTCTTTAGGATCGCCTTTAATCCATTTATCCATTGGAGGATGTGTTGGATCAAAATTTAATGGCGCATATTTGAACATTTCTTCACTCTCGGAACATGCAACATAAATATTATCATTTAAATCATGAAAAGTTTCATCTTGATTATTATTCGACATATTAAGCTCCCCCTTGACAATTTCATTTTTATGTTGCCCCCCTCAAAATTATCATCCATTCTTCGATTCTCCCCCTCAAAATAATGCTCCCCCTCGACATGAGAAGTCGAATGCAAGTGCTCCCATCCACTTGATCATTTGGCATACTTTGGCAATTTCCAGAAGAATAGGATGATGAATTTTGATCTACCGTATCCTGATTAAGTGTCGAAAAATTAGAGTTCATTCAAGTATTTGATTATCTGCAGTAGTCACTTCAGCATCAACGGCCCTATCTGCAACACCAAAAGTTAAATCATAATCAAAATCAGATGAATAGGATGATGAAATTTGGCATACTTTGGCAATTTCCAGAAGAATAGGATTATGAATTTTGATCTACCGTATCCTGATTAAGTGTCGAAAAATTAGAGTTCATTCGAGTATTTGATTATCTACAGTAGTCACTTCAGCATCAACGGCCCCATCTGCAACACCAAAAGTTAAATCATAATCAAAATCAGATGAATTAATACTATCAAATTCATCTTTTGATTCATTAATAATTGGTTTATGTTCAAAACACTTGTCAACTTGTTTGATATAATAATCATCGAAAGCCATGTTGAATGTGTCCTCATATTTTCGAGTTTGCCTATTCAATACTCAATATGCAACCGAATAATGAGAATAAGCCATGAAAATTCGTTTATCAGCTTTGGACTGAAACTTCGAAAGATTATCCTTAAGATTCATGATAAAACACCTGCAACCAAAAACATGAAAGAATTTGACATTAGGTTTTCGGTTATTGATAATCTCATAAGGAGTAATGTTGAATCTACAATGAATGAATGATCTATTTTGTGTAAAACATGTAGTTGAGACCGCTACGGCCCAAAAATATTGAGGAAAATTCACATATATGAGCATCGTTCTTGCTGCTTCGCGTAGAGGTTGATTCATCCTTTTAATAACATCGTTCCACTGAGTGTGTAAGGTAAAGAAAAATTATGCAAAATTCCCTTTTCAGTTAAAAACGAATCAAGAACATGGTTCTTAAATTAAGAGATGTTTTCACTTTTAATCATTCGAACCTTCTTCTTCAAACTCATTTCCATTTTCTTGATAAAATCGATCATTAATTGAGAAACTTCAGATTTTAACCTGAGGAAGTAAATCCAAGTAAATAGAGAAAAATCATTAATAATAACCAAAATGTACCGTTTCTTGTTGAGAGTTTCAACAGTCGATGGTCCACATAGGTCAATATGAAGAAGTTCCAATGGTTCGACTATCTTCGAATCAATGATAAGTGGATGACCTTGTCATTGCTACTTCCCTTGTTTGCAAGTTGCACACAAAGTATCATTATCAAATTTTAAAACATGTAAACCTCTTAACAGATCTTGTACAACCAATTCGTTAAGATTTCGAAAGTTCAAATGAGAAAGCCTTCGAAGCCAAAGCTAGCAAACATCTGAGGAAGCTTTTGAGAGTAAGCACACTGAGGGTTTCCCAAAAATCGGATTGATGTTGAGAGTAAACTTGTCATCTTTTCTTTTTGATTTGAGCAAGATTTCTTTTGTCTGAATGTTCGAAATCATATTGCCTTCTTCGTTAAAGACCACCTGATTACTAGTGCCCACAACAAGTTATGAAACACTTATCAAGTTATGTTGAAGACCTTCGACGTATGCTATTTTTTTGACTGTGAAATTTCCATTTGTGATTTTCCCATTGCCTTGAACATGACATTGTGGTTGTTTCCAAACTACACGACCCCAACATTCTTTAAAGTCTGATAATCATGAAGATTCTCCTTTCGACCGGTCAAGTGACGAGACCAAACACTATCGATATACCATTGTTCATCATATTGCTCGCCACACAAAACCTGCAATTAATGGAAGAATTTAGGTCCCCAAGGTTGTTTGGGTCCTTAGTTATTAGTTTGAAAAATATTTTGAAACAAAGATTCTTTAATCCAACTACAAACTTTAGGCTTGAGACGGGTTGTTTCGAGATTGGATTTGGAAAAGAAGTACGGGTAGGCTGGAAAAATTTGAACTTCCGTCCTTGTACTTGTAATTTCTCAAAGTGTCTTGTTGGTTTTCATGTTGATACATGTGGAGTACAACGATTATGAAAACGATTTTGATATTCTTTGTAAAATAGATTGAGGTTTCATGAATTGCTTTGGATGAGAAACTTGATGAAAACTTGTTTGGGCATTCGAATGAAATTCATTTCGTTGAAAATTATCTGATGAAAACCTTTGAGTTGACGGATTCTTGTAAAAATTCTTGGTTTGGTTGGTTCGCACATAATTCTCATGAAAAGATGTTTGAGCATTAGAATTTGAGGTAGATTTTTGAAGAAACAAATTGTTTGGTGTTGAAAGATGCTCCTAGTTAACAAAAGATTCTTTTTGTGATTTGTGAGTAAACGAAGGCTTTGATGCGGAATTATGACTTGGCTTATTTACTTGTTTCTTTTCAAAAGATGTATTAATAGATTTAGATTGTTTGGTGTTGAAAGATGCTCCTAGTTAACAAAAGATTCTTTTTGTGATTTGTGAGTAAACGAAGGCTTTGATGCGGAATTATGACTTGGCTTATTTACTTGTTTCTTTTCAAAACACTTGCGTTCGAGCTGGTCTTTTTGAAATGTTGTTATCTTTTGAAACTTTGTCAACTTGATCTTTAAAATCATGGGAATTGATTTTGACATTTTGAGAAACAGCTTCATCTTTCTTAGAAACATCTTTTTATTTTTCAGATTTTCAGCCCAAACTTGTTTATATTTGTCAGGCTTTTTAGTTGCTTTCACACTTGTTGGTTTTTCAGACCAGTTTCGACTTGGTTTTTATCGTTGAAAGGTGTAAAAAATTTTGGTAAGATTATTTTCAACTATAGTTTGATGTGAAAAGAACCCTTCATTTGACATGTGCTTATTATCTTCTTCAACTAACTTGTTAAATTCGGGTTTGATGTTATCACCGTTCCCAGATGTGACAAACACCTGATTTGGCAAGATGACATCATGTGTATTTAAAATTTGGATACACAAC
The DNA here is from genome assembly GCF_052625555.1 of Lactuca saligna. NCBI lineage: Eukaryota > Viridiplantae > Streptophyta > Magnoliopsida > Asterales > Asteraceae > Lactuca > Lactuca saligna. The sequence goes on along the minus strand of NC_136420.1, from coordinate 308,714,836 downwards.
CGTATTTGTTTCGAGATAATGAACACCTTTTTCTTTCATCACTTTGTCGAATTTCTCTGTTTCGCCATACACTTGATCTTCAACTATTCGAGGTATCACTTTTTCTTTCGAAACTTTAGGAGCTTTTGTTTTTGTTGAAACTTCATCATCATCATCACTATCCATTTGACTATCTTCGACAATCACATGGTCATGATCACAAGTTTTCGAAGTTGAAGGTTGGTTAATGTCAATTTTAACCTCATAATCTTTACATTTTTCGTTACCTTTAACCTTTGAAGTGACATTAATGACACACAACTAAGAACAATCAATTTCTTCTTTTTCCTCAATTTCACAAATTCCGCTGATAGTATCAGAATTACCTTTGAGATCATAAAAATTAAATTGAGAGTCAGATTTTGAATTCTTAGTTCTCTTAAAAATCTTGATTTGTTCATTTTTAGTCAAAGTTTCATTCACAATATTAAATAACTCATTTGCATCTAAATATTCGTCTATTTTCACAACTCCATAAGCAAACCTATTATCAGAAACTTTATCAAATTCAACTATAGTCTTTTCACAATCATAAGATATGCTATCAATATTTTCTCTTTAAAAAGATAAAAAAGGCAACAACTTCTTATGTTGTTATTTGCTTATATCAGAAGAGTGATGCAAAGCAGTCAATTTAGCATATAATCTTTTTGCCGAATTACAATATATATTTCTTTGAGCTAATAACATTTGAACATCACTATTTAAAGTGTCCCTATCACACATCAGATTGGTAATTTGCAATTCTAGATATTCTTTTTTTATTTTCTTCGAATCCAATTGCTTCTGAATCTCTAGTAATTGTGTACTAGATTTCTTAGCCTCATTGCTAGCAGAAATAACCAAATTATCAAAATAAGAAACATTATCGTCAAAAGCAGTTAATTCAGAATCATAAGCACTCAAAGGAATATTTAAAGACTGAAGAATAGAACGTACCTTTTTGGTCATTGGTGATTTGTCTCCTTTGGTTGTCACGAAACAATGACTAGTCACATTCCCTTCATCTTCTTCCTCAAACTTCACAAACATCACTCCATGTGTAGGATTACACATGTCTTCGTCATCTTAACCCGAGGACAATATCTGATATGTCCTATCTTCATCTCCTTCTCCTTTCACCACCAATGACAACCCTCTCTCTTTAGCTATCACCTCTTCCAAATGTTCGACATAGTACACGTCGTCTTTGATCTTACTATTCTCTTATTCTTTCTTTCGAAGCATACAATCACTCGTCGTGTGATATGAACGATGACATAATGACAATTGACACCAGAATCTCCTTTGAGCTTCTTTTCAACCTTTGAATCTTCTATCTTCAATTCTTTCTTTTCAAACTTCTTCACCTTATTCATTTTTCCAGCAAAACTCACTTTTGCTTCTCGAGTCCTTACTTTCAAACCAAATGGCTTTTTATAAAATTTATTTAATTTGTTGTTCGAGTAGAAAGCAATGTTTGTTCATCTGAGTTAAAAATTAATCCTTCATCATTATAACTTTATTTTTCAGCAACTTCTTTATCGGATACTTTCGAAACTAAAAAAAAAAGTGGTCCTCCCAAGCTTATCTTTGACTCTTCATCCATTTCAAGAACTTTTGGCTCATGAGTTTTCAAAAGATTGTAAAGAGCATTCAGACTTGAGGTATCGAAGCTCTGTTGTGTTTTCACCATAAACTAACATTTCGCCACTTTTCTTAGTTGACCTTGTTATCCCATTATGATTGCATTTGTAGATGAGTTCATTCAAGCGATCGTATTAAAGTTCAATTGATTCACCTTCCATTTGTTTGAATTCTTTCAATTCAACCAAACAATGCTTCACTGAATTGATTTTCATCTTTTCACTCCCATGAAACTTCTCTTTGAGAGTATTCCAAATTTCCTTTGCTAATTTACAACTACGAACGTAGTTATAAAGAACTGGAGGTAGAGCACCACGAGGCTCTCTCATACACCTCTTCTCATTCTTCTTCAATCTTGCAGCTTGATCAGAAATACTTTGAGATGAAGCAGATGAAACGATATTTTGAACATTCGATAGCGGAAGAATGTTTCCATTAATACAATCCCAAAGCTCTTCATCTAGTCCATTCAGATAATCTTTCATGCGATTACCCTATTGATCATAATACTATGGAATAAGCGTAGGAATCTTTGTTGAAGATCTTATTAGATGAGAAAAAGACATCATCGTGTTCATATTGAAACTCGCCATTGATGTACGAATGAATTCTCAGGGAAGCTTCTAAAATTTGAGAATTATTGAATGAATTGTTCAGAAAAAGCAAACAGAACACTCGAATAAACAAACTTGTTGTATAATCGAATCACAACTGAAGATCAAAGATGATTATCAGTATCAAAAGTGCAGAAACTTTTGAATCTAAAACGAGACTTCAAATGCGATCGATACAAGATGAAAATCAAATCATTGTATTATGATTCCTACTCTGATACAAATTTAACAGGTTTGTTAATCGAGTAATGAAATGAAATCAGAATTGAAATGAATCAAGAACATACAGAGTCAATATAATCTGGTTTCAGCTCTATTATGCTTTCATGATATAAAAGATTACAAACAGAAGTGTTCTTCCCAAAAGTTATATCTATCTTCTGTATCATATCCTATTTATAGGAAAAGTAGAAAGCACAAAAAAAATACAAAGGACTAAATATTATAGTTTCAAAATAACTATGCCTTTGTAAATAACATTACATCACCATCAAATATAAAACAACCTTCGAGATCCTACAACATACTTTGACTCTAACATGAATAGAAGTGTCAAGAAAAAGAAAGCCAATTTCCCATGGGTTAAAAGGAGATTAGTATTGGTATACCTAATCTAGGCCCAAATGCTAAGTAAAAGGAAGGCTTATTCAGAGACATGTTCTGATAGCTATTCATTTCCATAACAAGAAAGGATTAAGAGAGTATACATTCCCAATATGTATTCAATGTTAAAGGATTGAAACATGAAGAAGTAAAATTTGATCATGGATTATGATCCCTTGCTACTATATATAGGATCAAAACACAATCGGTTCTCTAATGGTCGGTGTTCAATTAGATATATTAATTTATAATACCATTGAAAATTACTTCTAATCTTTTAAGTATTTTGCTAAGGATTAGAACTGAAATTCGTAAGAATGTCCAATGAATTAAATGAAGAAATAAGACTAAAATATGGGGATAATAATTTGATCATGAATACCAAACCCTTTGGTACTATTAATAGGATCAAATGACAACTATTTTCCCAAGTGTCTATGGTCTAATTCAAATTGTTTATACTATGATTCATGAGATATTTCTGACTTATTTAAATGTAGAACATTCTAACATGTTAAAAGAAAGCCATGAAATCTATGAAACTATTATAGTAGCAATAGTTCAAAGTTGATTGAAATATTTGAATAAGGTGTATTGTTGTGTTGCAAATATTTGTTGAAATTAGTTTACCTAATTCAAATACATCCGAAAGGTTTGGATGAAATGTATTTATGGAATCATAGTCTTGGATAGATAAATAAGAAGCGCATTACCAAGTATCTAGATGGATTGGATTTTGGATAGCATTTGATCAGAAGTATTATGATAAGAGAAAATCTTGTTTATCAAGATAGATAATGAACACGTCACTAGGTTATGTGAATCTCTATTGGAATTAATTTACACTAATGCACCTGATGAGAATAATGTGCTAATAAGATTGATAGGTTCTAAATAGATAATTAATAATAATGAAGCAAAGAACACAATAATGGATCAAACAATGTCGAATGATTAATATTCAACACGTCAGAAGAGCTCAATTGAGAACTTCAACTGTAGAGGTGTCTAGGGTTACAATGCAGCAATTAATGAAAAACGTTCATCTATTAAGGCTATACATACATGCACTATATATAAACTAACCCTAATAATAATCCACGGTTGCATAGGCGCAAACCAGGTACACAATATAGACAAAAGCGTTAGGCCCAATGACGCAACTCTCTTAAACCCAACAACACCATTTAGATTAACCATGATACATGGTAAGAACAACTTCATATGAAATTGAGTTCGGAACCTTTCAGGTGGTCGTAGCTCTCATAAAGTGAAACTAAGAATCAACTGGGCAATAGGATGAGACACTCATAGTGAGCATCTCAGTCCAAAACTTTATTGATCATCTAAGAAATTGTGAAAGAGTCTCACAAGTTATCTATATTGTTAACACTTCCACGAGGAGTGTTACTTGGATAGAGAAACACATGATCCATATATATATATATATATATATATATATATATATATATATATATATATATATATATATATATATATATATATATATATATATATATATATATATATATATATATATATATATATGTCAATGCTAATGGGAACGTTGTTATTACCCTTGTATTGGACGTAGATGGTTTACAATTTATAGGAAACTATGTTCTAAATTAGCAAGTGTAAAAGCTTGGATTTGTAAAACACATGCATCATAAGGATCTATGGAGATATATGAAAGTGATTTGTTGGATTAAGGAAAAGTACATGGAATATTCAAATAAAAAAAAGAGCTCATGCTTAATAAGTTATGACATGACATTGAACGATGCTAATGTCCTAATTGTAATATTGAGCTAAATAAAATGAGTCGTGTCCCACATGCTTCTACTATGTGATTGATCATGTATACCATAACGTGTTCTAGATCCGATGACTCATATGCCTTAATCATGATAAGTTGGATTTTATCAATTTGGAAATAATCAGCGAATCAAGATCAAGAACATTCCTAAGTTTCCTAGGAGGACAGAGGAAATGATATGATTTAGTATTGGAAATATCAATGTAAAATTTACACGGATTCTAAGCTCCACACTAATAAAGACGATTCCATTCACTGTCTGAATTTGTGCTTTTCTAAATGGTGAATATTAGCTTGGAAGTATACCAGGTAAAAACCACAGTGAATTTAACAACAAACTTAGGGTATATTAAAGTTGGTTAAATTGGAAAGAAGACAATGTGACTGAAAGAGATTCGTTAGTGATATCTTTGTTGAAATGGAAGCATTGATGGTCCTTTTGGAGGCTCTTGTGACTAAAAGGGTGAATTTACCTCGAGTATAGATCCCAGGTCATAGAAGCTCACATGATACATACTCAGTAAGTACCATTACATTTGATATTTGTTCGAATGTAAAAACATCATAGTCAATAAGTCATATCGAAAGATAATTTGATCGATTCTCTAAGCTAATGTCACTCCTCAAGTCTGACAATCAGACGAAGTCCAGAGGCATTAGATTTGCAAATGATTTGGCTTAGAGAATTTTTAGTTTGGTTTGGTTTAAACCTGAGACCTTAATCAGTATAGTTTTTAGTTTGAATTGATAATTATTAAGTAGAGATCTTAATATAGGATGGACATCAGTCATTTCAATTTACGTATCACTGTGTTGTCCTTTTGCATGTTTAGAACCCACTTAACAAGTATTAATTTACTCAAAATTCCGTAGTCGGTTATACTGTTGGAAGTAAATAGTGATTCAAGACGGTCATTAGGAAACATAATATTGAATTCTAAGATTAACCATTATCCATGTTTCGAGTTCATATAGATATCAAGAACGAAAGGATAGTTGATACCCCTCTCTAAGGACTAAATCTTGATTAGATCAAGATTTCAGTATTTACATTGGCTGGCTAACTCTCTGTGGATTATTAGAGCAGTATTGGTCCTCGTATAGTTGACGAATTGTCCAAGTAAGAGACCATTGGTAAGACTGTCGAAGGTCATTAACTATTGGTAATATGTGTAATAATAGCAGGGTTGTTTTGCTTTGCCCTCAAGACCCAAATTCAGTAGAGTAAATAAAAGGAGAAATTGGTTTATTAGTTATTAATGTTATTAATTAATAATAAACTAAATGGAAATATATTTTAGGAACTTATTAAAAGTTCCTGTAGGTTGCTACATCGTGGTAATTGGGAATTGCCTGTCTGTTCGATTGTATGAGGGCCATAACGTGGCCATGGACGGCCATGACATGGTAGTTGACTAAAGTCAACAATGGCCATTGACGTTGACCATTGAATTTTGACATGTATTGACTTTTGGTTAAATTTCTATCTTTAGAAGGTAGAGTTAGGGTTTTCCTTGTTTGGATTGTTAGGAGGTTTTTATCACCCATCTTTTAGTGTTGAGAGCATTCGGCTGTGGTCTGTGCGACTCTGTGTGGAGTTTTAGTCGGTGTTCTGATTTAGGTAAGTCTCCTCACTGCATTTGGGGGTTGAAGGCACCAATGTCAGACCACTAGATTATGTTATGTTATATAGGAAGACTAGGTGGTGTCCCTTGGAAATTATATGAAAGACCTGGATACGATTCCTGACAAATTGTATGTAAGACTAGAGTCTAGACTATGACAATTATATATTGAATGCTAGTTGTCTTTATGATACTTGCATGGAAGATCAGGAGGTGGCTCTTGCTACTAGTTTGTATGACCCAGGTTTTGGCCCCCGACATGGCAAGGAAAGACCATGATAAGGCTCATGGCATGATAGTAACTATAAGACAATGTATCACATATAAGACTATCTATTCTATGTATAGTATCTGGTATTTTTGGGAACTCACTATGCTTTGTGCTTACGGTTTTCTGTTTATGGTCTTATGTACGTCTGATTCCAAAGGGAAGGGCTCGTCGTTAATGCATTGCATCCCCTAGAGATTTCCACATTGGTTATTTGTGATTTTTGTTTTGATGTTTAGATGATATATTCACATTGATTGTTTTCGGAACAATTTCTTTATATGGTTTACTGTTTTTTAAATAAAAATTTTACTAAGAATTTTTGGACGTTAAAAAATAGTTGTAAGTATGTTCCTATATTATGTAAAGAAGGTTGATGATGCTATCATGAATTTTGATTATATGTGTTTTGATGGACATCTATCAATAAGAAGAAAATTGCATTCAGATTGAAAGTGGGAGGAAGTGGGTTGTTGGGAGGAAGTGGGTTGTGGCAAAGAGGTTTGGGTCAAAATCGTTCAACTAAGGTACATTTGAAAACTTGTTGTTAAGGTTTGATCTTAATATTGGATATTAATGACGATTTCATTATTTGCATATATTAAATGCATAAAACATAAATGTAGCAATTGTATATAATCAACCAACATTGGATCATTCTCACATACAAGAACCAAGTTTTTATTGTAGAATCGCATTGTTTAATAGGTTTCACATATGTCCAGCTCACAACATATCAGGTTGCAAAACCGAGTTATTTGAATTTTAAACTTCGAGTCCTTTTAGCCATTTTGTAGCAATGACAGCATTATTAATGCAAACTATTACATTCTCCGATAGATCAACTGTTCTAAATAACATTAGACGTGACTTTGACAACAATATCAAGTTTCAAGCTTTTATGAGACCTGTCGAACATTGTAAGGTGTGATTTAAGATGACAATTATAGAACTAACATTTTTATATGTATTTGCTATTATTATTCATTTTTATATACATATATGACTAAAAGTTGTATGTTGTTAAAACTTGACGTCAAGTACAAGCTTTGAAGTCATGACGCACCTTGGCGAAGCTATGACGAACCTTTTAGAACCTTGGATGGATGTATAAAACTTATAGATAATGTTTAAAATTTATTTATGATTAAAAATAATATCTATTACAATAACGTTAATTGTTAAAACTTCAGGGCGGTACACAATTTTATAATGTGATTATCTTTAATATTTCACAACGCACAAAAAGACGAGTAAACTGATATTTTTCAATATCTACTCGCTCGTAGGATAACTGATTAATATTTTAGGGTTTTATAATTTATGTATAATAAATATTTTCTATTTATGGTAAGGAAACTTAGTAATTCCAGCAAACAGGAGAAAATAATATAATAGAGAGGTTGTTAGAAAAAGAAAATGAAAACATTTAGAATTGATTATATGATTACTTGGACGATCTTGAATGAATAGTTAACTTGTATAGTTTCTTAGTATTAATTAATAACTTAAATATATTATTTAACTATTGCGAGAAATACGTGCTGCTTTTATGTACTGTATTAAGCTTAGTCGACATGTTTAAAGCTTGCACGTTTAATTAAGAAGTATGATCATACCACCTCACATAGTATTATATCTTATATCAATGTAAACGTTAATTAAATAAGTTACTAAAACTTTTAAATAATAATAATAATAATAGTATGTTTGTGTTTGCCTACTACCGCTCTCCACTTTGCGAGGATAGAGGGACAGGCTCACAATTTGAACGAAATACTAAAACACCAAAATACATTGTATATCTTCTTCTTGCCAAGTCCTAATTGAAACCCCTAGGACTTGAACACGGAATCTCGCATATAAATAATAATAATAATAATAATAATAATAATAATAATAATAATAACTAGTAATTGTTTATACAAACGTCTATCCTGTACAAAATTTTAAATTAAGCCGAGTCAAAATTTGAAATGATTTGAAGCCTAACTTGCATCCAAATTTTACCAAGTGAACAAGCCTTTACTTTTAACAATAATATTATTGAAGAGGCAAGCAAGAAGCTAATGCTCGGTAAAAGGGTTTGCAAGATAGTCAATGCCAACTTAGGGCAAGTTCTCAAATAAACGCGCTATTGACTACCATATCAGATAAAACATGAAAAGCAGGTTTGATTTTTTGAAACACAATTCCAACACGCAGATTCCAGAGCACCCATAAAACAGCATGTAAAACTCCATCTAAACCAATTTAGGGCCGCATTAAGACGAGAGGAATTGGCTATAGAGATTATAAGGTTTAACAAAATTCACCTAGAGTGATCGTATTGTATTCCATACTATTTATAATACAAGGATATACATGAGTTAATAACTAATTGCTAAAATACAGGACATAATCTAAATTTAACTATTTACAAGAATTATCTCTAATACCCCGCTACAAGCGCAGATGTGGTGGACAAATATGGAGCTTGGTTCAAAATTGCTCAAAAAGGGATGCAATACGCTTTTTGTAAAAATGTCGGCTAATTGCAACAATATAGGAACAAAACATGTATACGTCCCAAAGCTACTAATTCACGAATAAAATGGTAGTCAATGTCAATATGTTTCGTCAGCTTGTGAGAAATGGGGTTTTGACTAAGAAACAATGCACTTTTGTTCTCACATAAAAATGTACACCCAGAGGCATAGCATGAAGCTCACGTAATAAATGAGTAATCCACACAATTTTAGCGATAGTGATAGCCATGGTCCGATATTCTGATTAAAAACCTAATTGAGAGATAATAGGTTGCTTTTAACACTCAAAGAAACAAGGTTTCCACCAAGAAATATTGAGTAATTGTAGGTAGAACGATAGGCTCAATACATCGTGCCCAATCCACATTAGAGTAGCCAATAAGAGAAGATGATCATGGATGTGTAAACTACAAACCATAAGATAAAGTACCCTAGAGATATCAGATAATTCGTTTGACTGCCTGAAAATGATTAGTTGTAGGTTCATGAAAAAATTGACTGTCTTGATTTATTATATAAGACAAGTCAGGTCTAGTGATGGTGAGATGTTGCAGAGCACCTGCTAATGCATGATATTTGGTTGGATATGAGGACAGACGTGTGATGGCATAATATCATGTCGGTTTTGTTTGGGGTCACATCTTTGAGTTTTGGACAGAATTGTTGATGTTAAGGGTGGCATTTCCTGTTAGGCAGGTATATATGTTCAAGAATGTTTAATATTAGGGAAGGGGAGCTAGTTTTTCTTATTTTGGATGGCTTTGATGTGTAGATCTTCATTCTCTATCGGGGCACATGCATTTGACTTTGGGAAGTCTCTACTGAGGTTTAGCGTATACGCCTCGTTTTACAAATTCTTTGGATTTTCATTCGCTAATATGGGCATCCGATGTAGGGGATGACCCGAGTAAGAAGTAGTTGGTGTTGAAGATACCTCGAGGTGATTTAGAAAGGGGCGGTTTTAGAATGATTAATAAGGGTATATTTCAAAGGCGAAATCTAATTTAAGTGGGGAAAAGTTGTAACACATGTTTTTTAGGATAGATCGATTTAGGGTTTTAAGGAGTAAAAAAGGTGACTTTTGGTGAAAATTGAGTGCCAGGACGTGACCATTGGGTGGTCATGACGTGACAAGGGTGTATTTGAGAAATGTGTTCGAAACCATTCTCATGAAATAATAAATAAGGGCTCTTGATGTGAGAATTGATGCAGCCCAAGCTCATGATCGTTTAGGATTTCCTTTGTATTTAAGCCCATCTATGTCATTTTTAGGGTTCATTACCAGTTCCCAACACCCTTTTACCTCAAAAAAGCCTAACCCTAAATCCTTGGTTAATTCTTGGCCTTTTTAGAGAATTGCTTGGCTAAAGTAATAAAAGAAGAAGGAGAAGAAGGTATCCGATTGATGGAGCTAGCACGGCAACAACATCATCATCATTTCATTTTGCTTTTGGACCTTTTAATTGGAGAGTACTCAACCTTTATTTATTAAGGTGGTTAGATCTCATTCCATTCATGTTTAAGCAAGTGGAATAGAAGGAATACTTGAAATTGGAAACTTTTTGCATTCTAAGGGTCATTGGAGTGTGATTATGTTCAAATTTAGAAGTTGATTGATTATTGGCCCCATTCTTGAATATTTTGGTTTAATTTATTCATTTTGAGCTATAATTGATGGGGGCAAGCATGACGCATGCTAGTTTATCAAGTAATCAGTTTTATGGATATTTGGAGACCCCATTGGCTTCTGGAAAAGTTAGGTTGAAATCTTTAATGGATTAAGGACAAAAAGCCTTGGATTTTATCTTCAGCCTTTAGTCATGATGTAAGATATTAGGTGTCAGGTCGTCAGAATGATACATACCATTTGTGCTGAACCTTTTTGGAGCTCACGATGTGAGGGAGTGATGCTTATGACGTGAGGTCAGCTCTGTGAGTTATCTTGTTTATGAGTTTGCTGATTTGGGTGAGTCGATTTGGAACCAGACCGACTAGAATCCTACAATGTGACCAACGGCTGATCACTTTGTGAGGCTGATGGTTGACATTGGTGGTTGTTGACTTTTACCTTGACCATTGACTTGTTGACCTAGGTTGACTTTTGGTCAAGTAAGGTTTTTAGAGGGTACTCATTATTGCTGTTAGTTTCCAGGTTGGATTAGTTTTTGTCAAGTGAGAACTGTGTTTTTTAGCTGCTACTTGAAAAGCGATTCCTCTCACTATACTCGCCTATGTGGTAGTATATGTTGACCAGATGGGTCTTATGTGTTGATTATTGTTGTATGTGAATCGAGTTGTTGATAACTCGTGGACTGTTGTAAAGCCAATGGACTGCCAATAGTACCCATGCTTGCTAATAACCCATGAGGTGTGTTGTTAATCGACAGGACATGTTGTAAGCCCACAGGGACTGGTGATAGTCCCCATGATTGCTAATACCCATAGCTATCATATTTTATGCTCTATACGATATTCAAAATTGTTGATATTTCCCTGGCTATTGTTATATGATATCTTGTTTGATAAATTTAGGGAACTCATTAGGATTTGAGTCTATAATTGTGGGTTAAATGTTTTAGAAGTACTTATTGGATTATGAAGGTGTGAATGTACACACACACACTCGTAGTTTATGACTCGAGATTCTACGATGTCTTCATTATAACTCAGATTTTTTAATAATGGTTAATGAACAAATGGTTTATCGTCAATGTGATTTTATGAAAATAGATGTCATGCTATTTTAAAAATGTAATATTCAGCCCGAATTTTCGGATGTTACAAAAGTTCAATATTTAATAGCCATTTTAGATGATATGGGTGACATATGGTTTGATTATTATTAAATTTTTGCTACAATTCCTAGATTTCCTAGGGTTGATACAATTTAAAAAGGCTACGAATAAAATGCCAAGTGTATGTATCATCAAAGATGAATCAAGTAAGGTTCGTCCATGGTCTTATGTTCATGTTGATAGGAGTTTGGAGAAAATGGGAAAAAATGGTGAATGTCCTACCAAAGTTGATGAAGTTGATAATCATTTAGTGAAATTGCAAGTGGATGACTTTGTGGTCGACGGGAAGAACTTATCTCAAACTTACTTTGGTTTCTTTAGGGTCTATATATCCCTTACAAACCTTATTAGGATTTATTGTGATGAGAGATTCAATGATATGGATATACGATGTCAGTGGTATATGGTTTTCTTTTGAATTTAGTTTAGAAATGGCTAGTGACAATTTTATGGTTAGTAAGATCACGAATCATTCGCTAATCACGAAAATGAATGGGATATGGATTTTTTGTCATATGAAATATTGGTATTGAGTGGATGTTAAAGGTGTGTCGGATAGAGCTTGGAGTAAGAACTCTTTACAAAGATAAGTGCTAAATGGGGTTTCATTTTTCATATAGATGATTATTTGGAGGAAGATATTTAGAAGAATCATATTTTTATGATCACTAATCACGGAGATATATTTCGGAAGTTATATGCATTGAGATAAAAGGAAGTAACGTTACAATTGGTGTGACAGAAGCAGCAAGGTGGACTACTTCAATCTCGATCAAAAATATTCATCTTAACGTGCAGGAAGATGGCCACAATGAATGGAAATGGTTAGTTTGTTTTTCAAAGAGGAATGCCTTATTCATATATCGTATGAGAATGAAGAGGATGAAGATATGAAGGTGCATTGTAACTAAAATAAAAAAGTTGCAAAGGATTGTGTGGATCCATCTTATTCCTATAATCATTTTGGATTATATTATAGCATGAGAGGATTAGATGCTTAAGAGAAAGTTAAGAGCAAGGTGATGATGGATAAAGTTTGATCGCAAAGGTTGGATCATGTTGTCAACATCTGTCTACTAAGGCTAATTAGGAGGACGGGGTTGTATCTTAGGTTGAAATGGTTCAACTTGATGATGGTGCTCGGGTTAAGGGGTAAAAATTCCTATAATCACTTATATTGTCATTTTCAGTATGTGCACTTTTATAAAAAAAAAGTATCTATTTTGACGTGTATAAGTGTCTACCTGACTTATAAAAGAAAAATATACTCACAACCCTAGAAGGATGTGTACATTTTGTGTAAGTGTTTACCCTACCTATCGAAACTTGCCAATCCTAAAAGTGTGTATGTATGTTTACTTGATTTGTATATTATATAAAAATATACTTATAAACATTTCAATATGGAAATCCTATTATAAACATTTCAATATGGAAATCCTACATATAATTTTTACCTAACTTATATAATAAAAACCCTAAATGTAAATCCATACAACTCTTTAATGGATCAACTTAAGTCCTATTTCAACTTAATTAATTACTTTTAGAGTGTACTTTTATAACAAAATAGTATATATATATATATATATATATATATATATATATATATATATATATATATATATATATATATATAAGTGTATTTAACTTATACAAAGATATTACTTCTTTTAACAAAAAGTATAAAACATAAAGTAAAAGTATCTACCTGACTTATAGTTTGTTCTACCATATGAGAGTATGTCTTAGGCATAATTTTTTACTTATATTATAATTTCTATACATATAGAAGTTCAAGCACTCTATGTTTAATCATTTATGATACTTAAACTTAACACAACTACTTGTATAATGCATAAGTTTGCAAGTACTAGAGTGTAATTGGTGCTACATGAAACTATAGTTGAGCTATAAGACGATTAAACCTCTATATGCCACTACATGGGTGCATGCCGATCAACATCACCTCAATCCTTCATTGAAATTGTGATAAGGAAAACAAATATCCAAGGTAAATTATCACCCATTTTAACCCGTAAGGAAAACGTTGTAGCTAGCAACCACAAGGGGGGTTGTTAACCATATAGGTTTATATATAACTCCCTCACTTGCACAAGATTTAAGGATATAGGCACAAGACTTTAATATGTTTTTATTCTTAGTTGATTAATAGATATTTCATGTTGATTTAATGGTTCCAACAGTGAGTGTATGCATGTAAAAACTTATGTTACTAGACTAAAGATGTAACAATGCAAAACCAAGACAAAAATTTTCATTTTGAAAAGATTTTTTCATAACATAAATGATTGAAAATTGTTTTTAAATAGAACCATAGAAATCATAGAATCAAAATCATCTGTCAAACATAAATCAGCAGGAGGATGTGCATGTTCAAGCCTTTGCCTTTCCCTTATCATCTGAAGTACATGAAAACATTTAAATCCACAACTATAAGCCAAAGATTAGTGAGTTCCCCCAAAATACCCCACACAAAAATACATATACAATGCATGCACATCGGGCCCACATCAAAAGATTGGATTACCCCCTGAGCCCATACCATATAACTAGATTGCCCCTCCTAGGCCCTTAACTTATGTGTGGCTTGCTCCTGAGCATGTAGAATAATAATGGATTCCCCCTGTCGGGCCCTCATCTTATATATGATTTGCTCCTGAGGCCACTACATTAGTCTAGATTGCCCCTCCCAGGCACTTAGCTTATGACTAGATTTCTCTTGGGTTTGTTGGTTAACAGCATAAAGTAGTAATGCCTTAACCTGACCATACTATGTTGATATCTGCACAAAAAAATAACAACAAGACATAGGTAACCATATCAGATCGATCAATCTAAACAACGCTACTACATGACAACATCATACACACAAGGACACATATTGCAGTACAAATTATAGTGCGAAAAATCACCTTGTAGAACTGGAGAAGAAAAACAACAGTCTAAGTACTTACACTGATTAATCCCTTGAACTTACTAACACTCAGCACAGATAAATCCTCCATTAACACCCAATTCCTTCAAGTTTGACACAAGGTCAAACTGGTCAAAAGCCAAAGGTCAAAATTCCATAAATTCAACTATCAACTTAGTCAATGTTAAAGTCACCTCGTGAGCATTCCTTGGTCATGTTTTGGGGATGCAAAGACAAAACAATCATGATTATAGGCACTGTCACGTCGTGACTTCTTGTCAGAGAGCCAAAATCTTATTTAAATGCTTAATCTCTTCAAACCAACTCTCATAACCTCAAATCTAGTAACTTTCACCGACTTATTGGATAAAGTTTCCAAAATTATCAATTACGTGTAACACCATAAATTTTCAAACAAAACTTTTGAATTTTAAATTACTAACATCACATATAATGATTCTCAAAATCTCAAGTTTCGATGTCATAACATATTTCAAAATAGTTTTCATAAGTAATTATCAAAATCTAGGATCATCATTCATGACTCTTTTCTTTTGTGTGTACAATCAAGCCACCGCCTTCTCGCAATCCTGATAAGAACCTGAAACACATAACACGGTAATCACGAAGCTTAGCGAGTTCCCTAAAATACCACACACATATAATTAGCCACTCGAGGATATAGATTTGTAAGACCCTACGGTCAAAGTGACTCACTAGGACCCTCCAGTCCCATGGTTCGTTGGAACCTCTGGTCCGGTCTGGTTGAGAACCCTCCGGTATCATAGTTCGTTGGACCCTCTGGTCCGGTTTGTAAAGCTCCGCAAATCATCAATCACAAAGACATAATGCACAACACTCAACATAAAACAGAATAACATAATACTTAATGTAAGCACGTAAAACCTTCTGGTAACATATAAGAACCACTCTATGTAAAGTATAGTGAAAAGACTCACCTTGGATGATGAACAGACCCTACAAACGTTGTTGCTACGCCTCAACCTCTAACTATGTGCCAAACCCACAATTATCCCAATTAGGAACTAAGTCCCAACTCTTACTGATTAGGTCTAAAGGTAGTCCTCTAACTAGCCCATCAATGGCCTAAAACCCATTGGGCTCACCAAGGCCCAATAACAAATGGGCTCTCCTGAGGCCTAACTATCTCACATTTAATGGAAAGCCCAACTCAAGGGACCAAAGCACATATATATAATCCTCGGGTCCAATGCTCTATTTGTAACAAGTCAAAATTCCAAGCCCAACACTCAAGGCCCAAAATAAGACTTAGCCCAAAAGTCCACAGGGAGGTTATGTGGGGTGTACTCTACTTGGTACGCTTAGCGTACTCACGAATCCATATTGGCCATCGGGGACACTAGGGAAGTACGCGGGACATACAGGAATTATGCTCGGCATATTCTCCAGATTCACTCTTTCCACTCATTTGGTCTTACACAGTTAAGACATTACCTTAAACCCCAGACCTGGACTCCCTAATGGCACTTAATCAATAAAGTCAGTGAATTTAAGCCTTTTCATGGCTGGAAAGATCACAAACACCGAAAACACTCACTTCCTTATCTTAAAAAAACTCCTATCTCATGCATGGCTTGATTCCAACATCCAAGATTAGATTTTTATGACAAAACACCACTAAATATACTCAAAGGGACATATATTAGGCTCCGGAGTTCAACAACTCTCAAAGCTTCAAGATTTGGGACCAAAAACCCTAAAATGGACCCAAAACAAAAACTAGCACAACAATAAGCAAGTTCAAAACTTGATAGCTCTAGAAGATGCACCAACAAGAGAAGAGCATAGATCCAAAAGCTAGGTGCTCAAGCTAGTCTCTTTCAAAGCTCCTTATTATTCAAAAGCCAAACATAACAAGTGATCACCCCACTAGATCCACATGAGAAAGCCACCAAGATTCAAACTTTATGCTTTCTGGAGCTAGATCAACATGTTTAGGGCTTGGATCCACAAGCTCCAAGCCAAGTAATGCTTCCTCAAGGAACTCCTTCTTCCAAAATATGCACCAAAACTCACTAAATTACCAAAATGCTCAATAATCACTCAAATGGACACTTAGGGTCGATTTCTAGGGTTTAGAAGGATGGAGGCTGAAGATATTAGGGTTAGGTTATGAGATAAGGAGCTTAAATAGGGTCCAAGACCATAAAATAGGGTTCAGGTCTGATTGGCGTACGCACAATGTTCATATGGTATGCAAAGCGTACACTGAAGAACATTCGCGACCACACCTAGTCAGCAAGCCCATTGTACTAGTAGCCCAACATACGCTTTGAATACACCTAACGTACCCGGCTAAGCCTGCAACCTCAAAAGTTCTGAAGGCATTAACTTCTTCGTTATAAATCCGTTTCTGACGATCCTTATATCCACGAAAAGGTAACGAGAAGCCCTACACTTCTAGCAACTTTATTCCTCCTGAAGCCCACTCGAACTCAGATCCATAATTTATGAAAAACCCAGACCAGCGCCTTTAACAATACATTTGGGATCTAAAGCACAAACCGAACTCTTTTATCACACAACCTACCTTACCCATATCCCAAAAAGGTCTCAATATTTCTCCTTCAAAGTATCGTAACCTTCTCATACTCGGATTAAGGCCCACAGGCCTTAAATCACAAAACAATCTGGAAAAGGATGTTACAATTCTCCTCGACTTAAATTAGATTTTGCCCTCAAAATCGTTCCTTTTGTTCACATATATTGAAACAAATAACCCGAGAAGCACAACCGGAAAATATCTTGACATTCAACAATCCTTCCCGCAAGATATCTGAAACCAAATAGAAATTGCCAAGCTGAAGAAGGATGGATGCCTTTTCCGTTAAGGTACCTGCTCTAACTCTCTAGAACTGGAAACTATAGTCGTATGTCTCCCGTAGACACCGGCCATGCAGAATATCACCCTGATATTTGCTCACCAAATAACAGACTCGGATAAAACACTCCTAACTCTGAGTACCAGGTCAGCTCCCAACCCAACGGTTGAACCTCCATGGGCTACACCTTGCATACCTAATAAAATGAGTTTACAACCCTCCTGCTCATAATAGCTATCTCAGCTCGTCGCGATACACAAGTCACATAGGTCGCTTTACCCCAAGCAAATTCTACAACTTATTTGAAATCGTCTCACCTTCGACCTTTGTCGTGTACCAACCACTGATTCCATGCGTTTCATGGTTCTTCCCATATTGATGAACTAACTCACTCTGGTCTAATACATCTGATGGAGAACAATACTTCTCAAAATGAACCCATCTACGAATCTGAAACCTCATCTTGCCAACTAAACACACGAACGAATCCAGACTCAAGCTAGAGAGTCGATTTTAACAACTGAATTGGAACCACACAATTCCAATCTCATATTAAACTCGTGAACCAAGATTCGCAATCCACGCGTACACCACTTCTCCGATTACCTTCAGTTGCGATAACCATGACTCAACTCAGAATATAACGATTCCTGAAAAATGTGGAGACCACGGTCTCTCCCTTATTTCAACGACCAAGATCCTATAGACTCAATTGATGAGGTTAGACAAGCCTAAGAACTCTTCTGTGTCATGCTCTAGCTGGTGAAAACTATGGCTCCCTATAATTCCAACGCGCTCTCCCTCTGACCAGTGAAAGCTATAGCTCCCCACAGTTCCGTAATGCTCCCTCACTGTTTGGCGAGTACCACGGGTCCCCGCAGTATTGCCACACCATCTCGCTGCCTGGTGGATACTACAGCTCCCCGCAGTATTACCGCACCCTCTTGCTAATTGGTGAATACTATGGCTCCCTGTAGTATCACCACACCCTCTTGCTGACTGGCGAAGACTACGGCTCCCCTTAGTGTCACCACACCCTCTCGCTAACTGGTGAATACTACGGCTCCCCGTATTATCACCACACCCTTTCCTACTAACTCATGGATGGTGCAGCTCCCTGTAACCTTACTATACTTTCTCTTACCATTCAACGGTCTCATCCTCAAGTCGAAACCACACTCTGCATCCATTAACCCATGTTCCATCGTTAATCATAGATAGATGCTCACACACCCATCTAGAAATAAGCATCACTACTCCTGACGGCTACCGTCATGACAAAACTCCTTCTCTCACTGCAATTCACATTCTTAGATAATCTCGTTTGACATCAATCAGTCGAAGAGCTCCCACTAGAACCATAGATACTTGCAACACCGTTTCCATCTCTTAATTCAAAACTCAAAATAATTTGGAATTTAGGACATCATAGCTGGATACCTCGGTACACCATCATAGAAACTCACGATGTCCTACCTCAACCACCGATATCCTACTTACGCATTATACACATATACAACAATGCATTCCTATATAATCTCGTAACTAATCTTCATTTCCGACAACACACAATTTCGGAATATTCCAACTCTTACGGACGAATCGTCAACGACTCAGAACACGTTGAAGAACATCCGAAACTTCGTCCTTCTATTGCTCCAGACCCATGCAAGTATACACATACCGACCCTGAAGTTGGTTGCCCAATCCACTTCTAGCCTTTCCAAAATGCACATAACAACCCGTACGCTATGCCCGAAGTTCTTCACCGCCGAAGCTATCCTTTTGCATATCACCTCGAATTTTAACATTACAACCTTGAAGAATTTCTAATCACCACATGGTATCTGTCCAACGGCTACCTGCCATGGGGACACTCGTCCTTTCCTAAACATGTACATCATGCATTACATTGCTCTACACTTCGCCTCGCCCACCAATAACCTTGGTCTTGTGCATTCAAACCGTAGGTGTCGATAACGGTTTCTCTAACCGCACTTGAACATATCGTTGATCCCCTTCCTTGAAAACTAGTTGTCCCATAGTCAGGGTTTATACAATCACCAGTTAGCATGTCCACAATCTACTCAGTAGACTGTCTCACCAGTTATGTTAGAATTGACTCTTGAACGTATTACACAATCATGCCAAGGCCTTCCCAAGGAAAACAACCTAATCTCTAAATATCCCGTCCCTGACAAAATCTCGGAATCCTCCCCACGTGACTGCCTCTAGGCATCTTGTGGCCTCAGACTGACATACCGCCAGAAACCCTATTGTTCCAAATCCAATCTGTCTCTAATATGGAAATAGTGCCTTTTGAAGCACTTCGACTCTAAGTCCTCGACCCGCCTCCCAAATCGGGAATAATCATAAAAGCACATACTTCAGTCTCGTTGTTGATACACAACATAGACCACGAGGGACACCGCCCCGATATACTCCTTTAATCCACCAAAAACTGCTAATAAAAGTACTTTCCCCCCAACAAGGCACCTCCTTGTTCTCATCCATCTTAGTCCCATTAATGAATCTTTCTTGGTATAAGGATACCTCGCAGCAAACATACTGCCCAAATACTCTGGTGAACTAGTCACCACACATGATACCCCACAGGGTTTACCTCCAACTCAGAAACTCATATCCCTTCTGCTCCTCACAGAAAATAGCACATTGCGCTCACAGGAAGTGGCATCTCCACTATCGACCAACTGTGTAGGTCAAACCGTAATTCTCCATGAAGCACCACCTCTACTCATCCTTGAGTCTTGCGACTCCAGTTGTCATCTTATCTAACTTTCTCAGAAACCAATTGGATTTCCCCCTCAAGGTGTGCACCCTTGAAACTCGTTTAACATGGCCCCCTGGCCCCACACTTTATCACATCTGATCTCAATCTGATAAATCACAACGGAATAATTGATAACACCAGAAGTACTAATCGCTACGAATCATGGTGGTTGAACCACAAGATCACCTCTCATCTTCTATGGATCATGGTACTCAAACCATGTGATCACATTTCATCTCTTACGAATCATGGTACACGAACCATGTGATCGCCTCTTATCGGCTACGGATCAGGTTACTCGAACCATGTTCTCTCTTCTTAATCCACTACTTAGAACTTCTGGAATTCTCCCTGTTTTGAGTATGGGTTCTCTGCTTTCAGTAGTACGGGCCCATACGACCTGGCACATCTACCGATACTTTCCACATGGACCGTCCCAGATTTCCTAAGTAGTTGTTCAACCTTCTCGTTCATCAATCTCATTATGCAAGTTTTCCCTCTAGTGAATACTCTCCTCCGTCAACATACTCATCTGACTAAGTTCAATCCCTAGGCTCTTCCTAAGTTCTCTCACTTTCCTGTTAACAGCTGCTGAAGAACTCCTTATGATACCACCCATCTACCTCTTGAATATCATCATATTCATTCAGTAGCTGACTCCCATCATCGTGGGTTCCACAAAGCACAAAGCAAGCGTCATTCATGCATCGGGTAATCTCCATCAGCACGTAAAACCCTTCTACGTTATTACCCCACTTGCTCTCCTCATACTTGAAGGATATCACCCAACTCAAGAAACTTTACCCCATGCGGACATCTAACTACCCTCTCAGTAGACTCCTCAAATTCTCATCTAGGTATCTCTGCTATTTACTCCTCTACTCAAATCCCTCTCTAAAAAGGATTCTTGCTAGATACTCTTACTCCGCACATACTCAAAAGCAAATCACAGATAGCAGCAACTCCTAGGTTAAGGCATCAAAAATCATGCCACTCTAATCCTAAAAGATGAAATACCTAGCCTATCTCTAGCATGCACAATATCTCATAACACAAAAGTAAGGGTATTTTGGGAAATCACTGTTTAGGCTCCGACTGATTGTACACACTGTTAAAACTCGTTTTCTCCTAAACTCTTTCTCATTTTAGAAAATTTTATCTCTTTTGAAATTCTTTCTCAAATATTTAGTTTGAGTCCAAACACACCTGTAGGTGCATTTGAATCCCTCAAACCAAGGCTCTGATACCAACTTCTAACACCGTAAATTTTCAAACAAAAATTTCAATTTAAATTACTAAACATCACATATAATAATTCTCAAAATCTCAAGTGTCGATGTCATAACATATTTCAAAATAGTTTTCAAAATTAATTATGAAAATCCAAGGTCCTCATTCATGACTCTTTTCTTTTGTGTGTATAATCAAGTCGTCGCCTTCCCACGATCCTCATAAGAACCTAAAACACATAACACATAACATGGTAAGCACAAAGCTTCGTGAGTTCCCCAAAATACCACACACATATAATTAGCCACTCGAGGCTATAGCTCTGTAAGACCCTTCGGTCAAAGTGTCTTACTGGGACCCTCCAATCCGATGGTTCATTGGACCCTCTGGTCTGGTCTGGTTGAGAACCCTCCGGTCTCATAGTTCGTTGGACCCTCCGGTCCGGTCTATAAAGATCCACATAGCATTAGTTACAAAGACATAATGCACAACACACACCATAAAACAGAATAACATAATACTCAATATAATCACGTCAGACCTTGCGGTCACACATAAGAACCACTCTAGGTAAAGTATAGTGAGAAGACTCACTGCAGATGATGAACAACCCCTATAAACGCTGTTGCTACGCCCTGGCCTCTAACTCTGTGCCAAACCCACATTTAACCCAATTAGGAACTAAGTCCTAACTCTCACTCATTAGGTCTAATGGTAGTCCACTAACCAGCCCATCAATGACCTAAAATCCATTAGGCCCACCAAGGCCCAATAATAAATGGGCTCTCCTGAGGCCTAACACTCACATTTAATGGAAATCCCAACTCAAGCCCAACTCTCAAGGCCCAAAATGAGACTTAGCCCAAAATTCCATAGTGAGGTTACCTGGGGCATACTCCTCTTGGTACGCTTAGTGTACTCATGAATCCATATTGGCCATTGCGGGCAAAATATGGATTCGGGGGGAACAGGAATTACGCTCGACCTAGTCCCTAGATTCACTCTTTCTACTCAATTGGTCTTAAACAATTTATACATTATCTCAAGCCCCGGATATGGACTCTCTAACGCCACTTACTCCATAAAGTCAGTGAATTTAAGCCTTTTGCATGGCTAGAAAGGTCACAAACACCCAAAACACTCACTTTCTTATGCTTTCTGGATCTAGATCAACATGTTTAAGTCTTGGATCCACAAGCTCCAAGCCAAGCAATGCTTCCTCAAGGAACTCCTTCTTCCATATTCTACACCAAAAGATCACTAAATTATCAAAATGCTCAAGAATCACTCAAATGGAGGCTTAGGGTCGATTTCTAGGGTTTAGAGAGATGCAGGCTGAAGATATTAGGGTTAGGTTACGAGATAAGAAGCTTAAATAGGGTCCAAGACCCTAAAATTAGGTTCAGGTATGATTGGCGTATGCCTAACGTTCATATGGTACGCCCAGTGTTCATATGGTACGCCCAACGTACTCTAAAGACCATTCGCAACCACCCCTAGTTAGTACGCCCAACGTACTCCAAAATTACGCCCAGTGTACACTTTGTGTACGCCCATCGTACTCGGCTAAGTCTGCAACCTCAAAACTTCTGAAGGCCATACCTTCATCGTTATAAATCCTTTTCTGACAATCCTTATATCCATGAAAAGATAACGAGAAGCCCTACACCTCTATCAACTTTATTCCTCCTGAAGCCCACTTGAACTCAGATCCAAAATTCATGAAAAGCCCGCACTAGCGCCTTTAACAATACATTTGGGCTCTAAAGCACAAACCGAACTCTTTTATCACACAACCTCCCTTACCCATATCCCAAAAAGGCCTAAACATTTCTCCTTCAAAGTCTCAAAACCTTCTCATAATCGGATTAAGGCCTACGGGCCTTAAATCACAAAACAATCTGGAACACGATGTTACATTAGGAATTTATCCCTAAGCAAAATCTACAACCCTAATTGCATTAAGTCCTTAATATGATCCTAACATGCCCATGGACCCAAAATAGCTCCAAACATGACTCTTTTCTCATTACCAGAAACATAAGGATGAATTGAGAGTCAAAACAAGCTTTAGAGTACATCAAACTCCAAGAGCATTCATGGAAGAGATAAAAACTTCTATATGAGCCAGAATTGATACAAGAAGAACAAGGATCAAGACCTGAACTTTATACCACCAACAACTCCAAAATCGAAATAGTAGGAATGATCCAATCTAGCTTGTTGCTTCCTTGCACCATAATAAAATTCCTTCTTCTTCAAGTTTCACCAAAAGTGAAGAACTAGGCCTCCAATCAATCAAATAAGCACACAAATATGAAATGGGGATAGGGTTTCATTAAGAGAGGTTGGCGGCTGAAAAAGATTCCTTATGTTATTAGTTATTAGATATAAATATGGGAGAACCATAAAAATCATGGGCTTGGTTTCAGCTACTATCATGTCGTGACACTCTATGTGTCACGTCGTAACAATTATGCTGGACACATGATCTTAAATTACATGCCATGTCATGAAAACCTTCATGTCACGTCTATGTATATGATTTTCCTAAAAAAATAAACAAACCTTTGAGTCCTTTATACCATCTGGTGATTCAATCTGGGAAATGGATGTTACAACTCTCTCCCACTTAAATTAGATTTTGTCCTCAAAATTAGTCCGTATAAATAACTCCTTAAACACCCTCTGAACTCCTTACGGGTACCTCCAAATCTACTTTCTACCATAATCCAAAGCCACCCCAAGTGTCAGAATATGCAATCATCAATAGAAAGATACCTGAAACCAAGTGCATAACCAAACCTAATCGGAATCTTCCATAATGTTGAATTCATGACCACACCATCAATGAAACAATGCTCAAAATATACACTTTTCTTCAATCCCAAAAGCCAACTCAATCCCTAATAAGAAACAAGCATATCAGCTAAGAGACAACACTAACGCCTCAAAACTACATCACATCTAGAAGAGCTATACCTTAACCATAATTTTAGGACCTCACAACCATGTATGACTACCAGATAGATAGAGCCACTTGAACCCAACCATGTTGATTACAACCCACTAGTCTGATCCAACGATGATATGGAAACCTGAACATAGCATTTAACCAACCTTGACAAAAGCTAGCGGTTACCTTTAACTTGAAGGCTCTGAGGTTGTACCCGACAAATATAGAACACACCTATCTTATACATCACACATGTTGACCGAGAATTCGTAGGTCCGCTCTGACTGAGCTCCATACCAACCTTGCTTCATCAATCTAATGGACAATGAGTTACGTAACTAACTACTGCAATCGACGCTCGCACTCAATGATAAACATCGAAATCTAAAAAAAAACCCATCAGGAAAAGGCTAACCTAGCCTATACATAAACACGACCCTAGTTCAACCCATCTGAAATTCATAAATCACCTAAAATTTCTCAATAACTTAATTAACTTCCTGACAAGTCATTAATATCACACCACTCCCATGAGCATAACAGTGTTAATCTAGAAGAAAATATCGGCTGGCAACGCCACTCCCATATGCTAAGGGGCACAATCACTTAACAAATCATACAAGATTCCTACAACGAACTTCATCACTAGAAATGTAACTCACTCAAAATTGTTCTCGCAACTCCAAATAAAGATCCATTATGAAAACTCCACAAGGAACTATCAATAACACATGTAACTTTCCAACAAGTGTAAATCACACCAAAGTCTGACCCAAACTTGTCGGCTACTGAGCCATCAATAGTATTTCCATACTGATCCAAATGCTACACTAAGGCAAAGACTAAACAATTAGACATTCAGATCTCCATGATACAACTGTAAACCCAACACAAAAGTGAAATCCACAATGGTTCACGACACCCGTGATACCATCCAACCATATATATATATATATATATATATATATATATATATATATATATATATATATATATAAAGCTCATGTTTCCTCACCATTTTTTCCATCACCGAATTACACACATAAAGACACCTAACCAATACCCGGTGGGCCTATAGGCAAACAAGCATCATCCCGCTGGGCTATAGGAACCCAACCAACATCATGATGGGTTTTGATACAATTTATGAGATAGTTTTTCATAAAAAATGAATACAAAAGATATTAAAAATAACCATAGAGTGTTTCAGAATGAATATCGTTCGAGCCTTTGAACCCACTTGGTTTTAGGGTGTTCATAAAGATAGAAAGATCAAAGTAGATGGCCTTCTCTACAAGTATCCACAATCAAGATTAAGGCACTTAGGATGGTAGTTCATATATTGTAAAGATCTTTTCTAATACTTGATGTGCTTAACAAAATAAGCACTAAAGGAAGAAAAAAAGCATGCACCAAAACATGCAACAATCTTTAAAAGAAAGCAAGAAAACAAGTAGCTAGAAACATATAGGTTTAGTGAGTAAGAAAGAGGAAAAAGAGAGTGATTAACTAGCTCCAAAATGCAAGCTTGTGCATTTCCTGTATAGTCCAACTAAAGCAAAAGCAACCCCATATAACAACATCAAGTGGTAACACAAAGAAAGGAGGTTGACAGGCAACCTCTCATACTCTTTAATACTTTTGGCCATGGATAAAAAGAGGAGACAAGATAATTATCTATTGAAACAAAAGGTAACCCTCTTCAACTAACGAACCACATTACTGAAGTCTTGATGATACCATAGATAATTATCTATTGATTTTGTCGTATGTTAACTGCAGACTAGAAGACCAACCATAAAGATGGATGATTCATAAAGACTTTTATTCTACTTTAATGACATTTCTTATTTACTTTGTATTATCTGGTGAACCTTTCATGGTCACCGTAGTAAGTAGTTTTAAAATTAGTTTACTCCTTAATGTAACTTTCGGGACTCTATAAATAGCGCATCCATCTTCATATACTATTACCACTTCCTGAAATCTTATTGAAATATAAAGATCGTGCATATCTATCTCTATTATCTTCTGATAAACCGAGTCCATCTTCACTTTAAGTTAAGTGTATTTACTAACTTGTGTTTGAATGAAAACCTCGTTATGAACCAACTTGGTGTCTACTTGATATAACTTTTTTCTATTTATTTCCTTTATATTTCCGTGATAAAACTCTTCTAACTTATTATTTTTGTAAAAAATCCTTTGAGATTAACTTAGTATTATGCATTATATTATCTTGTGACTAATATTTGTTCAAGTTTTTCTCTCAACAATTGGTATCAAAGCCAAAGTGGTTGCTTTAAAAAAAAAAAACTCTGATTTTAGAAAGCCTTCTATACCACTGAAAATCATTCTTAAAAGAAACAAACAAAAAACAAGAAAATGTGCCACAAGTGTTTCATTAAACGTTTCCAACAGTGTTGGAGGCTCGAACAAAGCTCCTATACTTGTTGCAAATGAATATCTTAAGAGGCTTGATACAGATGTATGGAGGTCTGTGGAAAAAGGATCCCATGTCTTTGTTCTCACTCCCATTCAAGCAGATGGTGCTCAGTCACGACCAGGTGGAGCTCAGGCAGCCATGAATCGACTAAAAAATGATGATCTTGAAAAAAGGAATGTGCAATGCGCACTTGCTTATAGAAGAAGGTACAATGAACCAGCAACATTTGGACACATGTCGGCAGGAGGATGGAGCCACAAGGTCATTGTGCGATGCGCACAGGCCTTACATGATGTGCACTCCTAATATAAAAGAGTGTTTCAAGCTAACTTCTTTTCCACACACTTGATCCGTTTTTTATCCTTTTTCCCTTGAAAATTCTTCATAAATCCTTAAAAAAATTATATCTTAGTTATACATTATTATATTTACGAGTCCGGCCATTACCACGACAATCTTCTAGTCTCGAGTCTACCCTACTCCAGCGGTTTCTCACTTTACAAGTGAGTTCACGGCCCCTATTTTACTGTTTTAAATGTTTTACCGGGGGGGGGGGGGGGGGGATACATGTTTATCAAATGTTTTTATAAAAATGTTTATGTTATAGATACCAAATCATTTATAAAGCTAAATTCCTTAGGATAACGTAGCTATATATACTATGTCTAGTTGTAAACTATGATATTGTGCCTAATAGTTATAATGGCCGATAACCTAGGAGTAGATAATATCTATATGTTATAATCACCATATCCTAGGAAAGCTGAGTACCTAGCAGTTATGCTAGACAAATTTAGGGATATGCACCATACTTAGTTGTTACTCTGCCTAATTATCCTGTTAAAATAACCATAATTACGGTATATATATATATATATATATATATATATATATATATGATTTATACATGATAGATAATTATGAGATCATAAAATACAATTATCATATAAATGGGGGTAATTATGGAAAGATAAAAGATAAATACCTAAGGTCGATGCATTAATGAGTTGATAATTTGTCTAAAGGACTTGATTAGATTTGGCATTTGCCCAATACCTATAATCGTTAATCCTGCGAGAGCCTGACAGCTTCGATTATGAGGACTCGTGGTAATACATTAGATCACCTTAGAGTATAGTCGATTATAGGGCACATGGTAAGACATTAAAATCGCATAAGAGTTCAGATTACCATTAGGGAGGTCTAGAATGGTAACTAAAATACGATAAGATCGTTATATATTGTAAAAAGTTAGTAAATTTTGATTAATAAAAATATTCTAATTAAAATACATTAGGATCGTTAGATATCCTAAAAAAAGATAATAAATTAGGATTAATAAATGATATCCTAATATGATAAAGGATAGGATCGTTAAATATCTTAAAAAGATAGAAAACTAGGTAAATAAAATATTTAAGAAAGGTTTTTCTCAAAGAAAAATGGTTCTTAAAAGTTACCGAAAATTGAAAACTTTAAAAACCTATGAGCTCACCATCATTACATTGACGTTTTCAAAACCTCATGCATTCCTAGGAGGCTGTGAGATGGAAGGTCCACAATGTTAGCAATCAACTTTTTCAAAGGTCCACAATGTCAACGATCATCTTTTTCAAAGTCAATAACATGTCACAACTATTCCTTGGTCATGTCATGGAGACACACATACAAAAAAATCTTGATTATGGGATTGTCACGTCGTCACACATCCTATATCACATCGTGACTTTTGATCAGGGAACCAAAATCTTCATTAAGTGCTTAATCTCTTAAGACCAAGTCCCATAACATCAGATCTAGTTCCTTTCAATAACCCTAAGTGTATTAAGTCCTTAATATGACCCTAACATGATCATGGACCCAAAATAGCTCCAAAAATGATGCTTCTCTCATTCCCAAAAACCTAATGACCATTTGAGAGTCACAACACGCATTGGAGTTCCTCAAACTCCCATAACATTCATGGAAGGAACCAAAACGTCTAAATGAACACAAATTTTAAAGAAGAAGAACAAGGATCAAGATATGTATACCTCTAACAACTCCAGAATCTGAATGGGACGAGGGATGCAAGTTAGGTTATTGCTTCCTTGCACCACAATGAACTTCCTTCCTCTTTAAGTTTCTCTAAAAGCAAATAACAAGGCCTCCAATCAATCAAATTATCTGACAAACACAATACGGGGATATTGTTTCATTGAGAGAGGTTGGAGGCTGAAAAGGATGCCCTATGCAACATCCAAAATTCCAAACTAAAATTTTCATTTTTAAATTCATATAAAAATATTGTTCATAAAAACCATCTCAAGAACATAACAAATGTCAAATATAAATCATCATCAAAAGATCTGAGTATCCCAAAATATTTGGAATCATAAACTATAGGCAAATATGTACAATCAAGACTTAACATTGCTTCAATCCTCATAAATACATGAAAGACAACACAATTCTTAGTGAGCTCCATAAAATAACATATACAACACACCACAAACTAAGCTGCATAGTGAGTTCCCTAAAATACCGTACACATGAAGCTTAGCGAGTTCCCTAAAATACCATTTACTATACAACACAAAATAAACAACTATAGGTTATCAGCAACCATGAAAACTACCTGAAATCTCAGTGGACAAACACAACGCCATGTGTGTTATCAGCAACCCTAAAGACTACATTAACTCTCAGTACACACAATAACACATATCATATTAATAGCATGTAGAACCAGCTGGTATTCACATATATAATATATTCTAATACAAAGGTAAGAATAGTAAGGAGAGTCACCTTGCATGTATGACTGATAAAACTCATACCCAAACAGCTGTAACTAGACTCCACCCATTAATTACAACAATTAATCCTAATTTATAATTAAGGTGATTTTCCATACTCCAGTAGTCCCTAGCCAAGGCTAATCCATGTTTAGGGAAAAAGACAATTTTTCCCCTTCCAAACACAAAAATTCTCACAAATCCACCTAAGACACAATTGGTCAAAAAGTTAACAAAAGTCAAAGGTCAACACTCTAACTATTACAGATGACATAGTTAGCTCTACGTTGGTGATAGAGCACAATACAGGAAGGAATCGGATTCACAACTGGATAAGCTAGGTGTAGCCATAATTCCTCACAGTGTGTACAATCTATCCGAAAACTTAATTTTTTGGTCTTAATCATTAAGCCACTTTACCTAGTCCACGAATCTGATTCTAAAAGGTATCCTAATCCATAAAGTCTATAATGTTATTCCTTTTCAAGGCTAAAGAGAGCTTAATCGTAAAAAGCTAACATTTCACTTCATCAAAAACTCCATAACTCATGCATGGAAGAAAGGAAAGGACCAAGCTTGCACTTTATGAATTTATGCACCTTAAAACATCTAAAAGGACAACTCCAATGCTCTAGAGTATTCCATAATCACAAAGACCAAACTGTTGGGAAAAAATGAAAATACTGGATGTAGATAAGATCTACAATGCTTAAATAATATCTACAAAAACAAGCTCCAAGGTATGAACTTTATATATTCAAAAGGTTAACAAAGAAATGTAGATACTGGATCCAAAAGCTTGAATGCACCACCACTTCTTGAATGATCTTCCTTCACTACCAAGAACACATATAAAATCACTCAAAAGCTTCAAATCTCTCTCACAAGGGATAGGGTTTCGATTTTAGGGTTTAGAGGAATGGAGGTTGGTCATATGAATGTCCAAGTGGGAATAAGATCCGTAAATAGGGGACACAACCGAAAACTTTAGAGTTCAAGGGCATCACGAATACGCCCGGTGTACTTATGTGTACACCGAACGTATTCGAACTCCATCGCGATCCACTTAGTGCTTTATGCCTGGTAGACAATTCGTTTACAGCCTGCACAAGGACTACATTTGCAAAATAATTTCATATTTAGTTTAACAGTGGAAATACCTGGAAACAGGTGTTACATCTCTCCCCTACTAGAATTTGACTTCGTCTTTGAAGTTAGCCTCTACAAATAGATCAGGATAATGCTCATGCTTCTCATCCTCAGGTTCATAAGTCCACTTAGATCCTTTCTGATGTTGCCACTCCACTTTGACCAATTCCACCACCTTGTTCCTCAATATCATCACTTTCCTCATGAAACCTCTTCCAAAATCTGGAAGGAAAACGAACACCTCGGTCTGAAACAATAGAAATCGGAAATCCCATGACGTGCCACAACTTCTCGGACATAGATCTCAGCCAATTTCTCATATAAGAGCTCTCACTTATGGTAAGGAAATATACACTCTTTGTCAAACGATCAACTATCACCCATATAACATCAAAATCCTTCCCATTCTTCGGAAAATTTGTAATGAAATCAATCGTGATCCACGCCCACTTGTAAATTGGAACCTCTAAAGATTGAAACTTGCCATGAGGGCACCAATGTTCGGCTTTGACCTTCCAGCATAAATGGAGAATGTCAACTTTTGGTACCCAAACCCATCCATGAAGAGTCAATAAAGCCGTCGAGCGCCACTAGCATACGGTAGCCAAACCTGTCCATGAAGAGTTCGATATCAATGGGTGAAACCTATCCAACCACCCATTCACTCTTTCGATTCTCCTCCTTAATGCATACGACTAAACGTCTATGACCATCTACAAGACTAGATTCATCATAATCATCCTCAAACTGTAACATCCTAAAATTTTCAACAAATTTAAACTTTTAAAAATGATCCTTTTACTAATAAATTTTTTACAAAAATAGTGTTCTCAAACATTATTTGAAAATCTATGTTTCCCAAGATCCAATCTGTTGTAAAACCAAGGATGTGTACGGTTAAGCCTTCACCTTGGCAAAATCATCCGAAGCACCTGAAACAAAATCCAAAACACTAATCCCGAAGCTTAGTGTGTTCCCCCAAAATACCAACGCCATACAATCGTAACTATATCATAGGAAACAAACAGCATGCATAGAGAGTCTACAATATGACTAAACCACCCTCACTAGGCCTGCAGTCTATCTGGCCCACTCTCAGAACCTTCAGCATGTCCGGTCCACCCTCCCGGGCCTTCTCTCTATCTGGACCGTTCTCCAGGCCTTCGACCTAACTGATATGTCCTAATAGGTCTGCAGTCTATCTGGTCCACCCTGGGTCTGTTGGCCTTCAACACAAAGCATGACCGCCTCAACCCAATCAAATACAATATGTCGACATATAAACAATCATGATCAAGTAGGCACATAATACATGCAACAACAATCATACAACTCACTACTACCTACTAATCCTCTCACCACATACAATCCCACTACCAGCTAACCCCCGTAGAATTCATAACGATAAGTAACCATAGGTGAGATAGTTGGATAAGGTGTCTAAGTCCATAACTATTTATGGTATGTAATTGACCCGACCCGGCATGGTCCATTTGGGTTGCATGGCACCATGCAATTGGATAGACTAAATGAGAGAAATAGCACTTATGGTATATTATAAGTTCTAATATATTAATAATATTATTTAATTAGTTTGATCAAGAATTAATTTAGAATTAATTAAGTGATCAAAAGATAATTAATTAAATATATGGTTTGATTATGTAAATCATCCATAACTTGTATAGTGGGCTAAGAGGCTCCATGGATTATCAAGTTAGGTTCCACCCATAGGATGCTCCATGGGAGTTACAAACCCATGGGTCATGGAAATGAAAAGCCATGACACATTAGGGTTTACATGGTGTAACCCTAGAAGTTTCAACACTATATAAAGAACATATTCTCCACCAAAACCGGTTAGAAATAACAAACAAGAGGGCTAGGCCGATTTTAGAAGTGTGTATTCTCTCTAAAGTCATTCCAAAAGCATTTGGTGTTGTGTGAAGCATTTGATGCATCACACTTGGGGTGCTAGGCTCACAAGGTTTCAAGGATCATAAGCAAGAACAAGGTATGTTATTCTATCTTTCATTCAAGTTAAAAATTGTTCCCCATGTATGCTAGATAGGAATATAACCATGGAATTCAACTTTGCATGATTATTAGACAAACATAGATCCAAGGTTATTAGGGTTGCATGTACATTTAGGAAGTGTTAGAATGCTCAAAACCCATCAATGGTATCAGAGCCTAGGCTTGTTTGTTGATTTTTTGTGCAAACTGTTGAAAAAAAAAGTTTTTCTGTTTTATGCTCGTATGAACTCGCCGAGTCCATGGGGGGACTCGATGTGTCCATGAACAAATGCAAGCTACTTGTGGAGTGCAAGAACATACTCGACGAGTAGAGGCTGCAGTTTTCAGAAATTCGACTTTTGTTGCTGGAAATGGACTAGAAACATTACCCTAGACTGTTTTGGTACTTGAAAAACTTGTTTAAGATGGTGTAATTCTTATGCTAATCCATTTGCAATGGCAATTATCAAAATTACAAGTTTTTAAGTGTAATTTTTTATTATTTAAATGTTCATATTCATGTTCTTGAACTTATGAAGATTAGATGATCATAGGAATTTCTTGTAACCTTCATGGTATTTTAATTCATGATCATAAAGTGTTTTAATTGAGTCCATAACTTGTCCTCAAGTTATGGAAAACCAAAAGTCACACTTTTATTAATGACATTAAAAGAACAGTAGAGTTATAAAACTGAAGAGTCTTCATTTTATTACTCAATTAAATTCATAAGTTATAAGAAATGAAAAGTTTTGAAAGTTTACAAAACTTGCCCTCAAGTTTTGGAACAATTAAAGTCTTGATTAAAACTTTATTTCCAACCCTTAGAATTTTAAAAGTTAAAATTCAACCCTTATACTTTACAATATTATAAGTTAATAATATATATATATATATATATATATATATATATATATATATATATATATATATATATATATATATATATATATATATATATGTATGTATGTGTAAGATTAAGTCGTCTTACCGCTAGTACGCCTCATTCATGAAGCCGGTCTATAAGGGGGGGGGGGGTATAAGGTTGTTGCCTATAAAATGGCAACTTAATGGGTGTCCACTCTCACCCACTGCTTCCTTGATCGGTGGAGGGTCGTTAGCCGAACGGGTAGGACAAGGACTTATAAATTCTCATTAAAAGTATGATGAATATTATAAAGTAACTAAATGTTTTATTAAATTCCCAATCTTAGTTACTTTAGGAAAAATGTGAATAAGGTGCTAATCCATGAAATTACACTTTACACTTTGTTTAAGTCGTTGGTGGAGCGTGTGTGGTTAACCGACAAACTAACTTAGACTTAACAAGGTAGGTAAAGGGTGACTTAAGGTTTATCATAGTATCAATGGAGCGTGTGTGGTTTACTGGCACATCGATTGAGTGATAAAAGTTAAGCTTACCAAGTGATTTGCATGGTTACTTCACACCTCGTTTTGTGATCCTCGGTATCCCAGTCACAAAACTTGGAGTGCATACTCGAGATTGAAACATGCCATTGGAAAGCTTAATGAATCTCAAAGAATCTAGGAGTTTCTAATAACCAATCAAAAACCTAATAATTATATGTCGTTTTTCATGGTGGAAATTGGTGAATCGTCATTCACCTACATTTCAAATATGTTATAGCTTGGATTACGACATACCTCTTCTAAGTTATAATATATTGTGATTGGATCCTAGCCTTAATATGACATTTGGGTGTTTTATTAAGGACTCTATTAATATCTAAACTAATGTTGTCCTTTCCTTCAGATGTCTTCAAACAACGCTCCTTCTGGCTCTAATCCTAATGGCTCCTTTACCCTTATGAACTTGTGTGGGAAAGTCACTTTTGATGGATCCAACTTCAATGAATGGATCAAAAGCATTAGGATGATTACCCGCTACGAGGGCAAAGAATATGTCCTCGATAAGGAGCTTAAGGAGATTGATGAGACCACTGCAACTCCCCAGGAGATCTCTGACTTCCAGGAACATGAAAAGGATGCTACCAAAGTAGCATGCATCATGATGGCCACCATGACAGCAGAACTCCAAAAGTCCTATGAGGACATTTACCCTTTTGAAATGCACCAAGATCTGATGGAAAGATGACATCAAAGTGCACGGCAAGAGAGGTATGAAATCATTTGCTCCATGATAACAACCATGATGAAGGACGGAGAGTCCGTCATGAGCCACATGCAGAAAATGCAAAGGTATGTTGATCGGTTGTTAAGGCTTAATGTGAACTTCCCTGAGGAGGTTGAAATAGATATCATTTTGCAGTCCTTACCATCGTGTTATGATCAACTCCGCATGACATATCACATGAATAAGGAAGACGTCAAACTCAGCAAACTTTAGGGACTTCTCAATACCGCAAAAACAGGTCTTAAGGGGAAGTTGGTTGCTAACACTCCTACTCCAAAATCCGCCCCGGTTTTGGTAATCGGGAAAAGTCGAGGGAAGAGGAGAAATAGCTCTTTGAAGGGTACCAAGGCTAGGACCCTTGATGACACTTTTTCAAGTAGAACCAAGAAAGGTTTCGTCAGTCCTTCTTCTGACCCAAAAGAGACTGAATGCTTCTATTGCAATGAAAAGTCACATTGGAAGCGGAACTGCCCAAGGTACCAGCAACATGTGAAGAATGGGAAAGTTAAACCCAACCATGCAGGTATTTACACTATCTTATCTAATAACTCACCCCATTCTAACTCTTGGGTCCTTGATACCAGTTTTGGAATTCATATATATTCTGATTTTCAGGGACTAAGAAGAAGTGAGAATGTGGAGCAAGGAAGAATAAACTTAATCATGGGGAATAGGAAAGCTTTACCTGTCACCAAGATTGGAGTTTATACTTTATCTCTAAGTACTGGGTTTAGTTTAGACTTGAATAAATGTCGTTATTCACCAGAAATGGCAAGAAAAATTATTTCCTTTCATGCATTGTATAAACAAGGTTTTACCTTTTCATTTGATAATGAAGTTGGTTCGATTAATGCTTTCTTTAATAATGTTCTTTATTTTAAAGCATTACCTTGTGATGGTGTGTATGAAACTATATTTGTGGTTGATAACTTAGGAAATAATGTATTGTGTATTGATTCTGTTAATGATAATAACGTGGATAAAGCATTATTATGGCACTGTCGTCTTAGACATATAAGCGAGAAACGCATAGGCCAACTCCAAAAGGATGGATTCTTGGAGTCATTTGACCTAAGGTCAGATGATAGTTGCGAATCATGCTTACTTGGAAAAATGACAAAGTCACCCTTAACAGGCTCTTGTGAGAGGGGTGAAGGTTTGTTGGATCTTGTACACACGGATGTGCGTGGGCCTTTCAAACATACCACAAGGGATGCTAATAATTATTATTTGACTTTTATTGATGATTATAGTAGATATGGATGTGTCTACTTAATCAAGCATAAGTCAGAGACTTTCTAAAGGTTTAAAAAGTTTAAACAGAAAGTCGAGAATCAATTGGGCAGGAACATTAAGATGCTTCAATCCGATCGAGGTTGTGAGTATCTTAGTTCATAGTTCCTCGACTATCTTAGGGAATATGGGATTGTCTCACAACTGACACCTCCCAAGACACCGCAATTGAATGGTGTGGCTGAGAGGCGTAATTGAACCTTGTTGGACATGGTTCGTTCCATGATGAGTCGATCTTCGTTACCAATCTCATTTTGGGGTATGCCTTAGAGACTGCTGCCCATATCCTTAATCTGGTCCCTACAAAGAAAGTTGCCAAAAGTCCTCATGAGATGTGGACTGGTAAAGTACCCAAACCAGACCACATCAAGATTTGGGGTTGCGAGGCTTTCGTGGGATGCGAGACTCATGATAAACTCGAACCTCAAAGCGAGAGGTGTATTTTCATCGGCTACCCACAATAATCCTTTGGTTACCTCTTCTACAGACCTAGTGAAAATGTGGTCTTCGTAGCTATGAGGGCATTCTTGAGAGAGAGAGAGAGAGAGAGAGAGAGAGAGATTTCACAAGCCAAGGAAACAGTGGGAGGCAAGTTGACCTTGAAGAAATTCAAGAGTGAAGGAGTGAAGGAACTTCAAACCCTAGCACTCAACTTGAGGAGGAAACTCCTTTTAAGCCAATTGACAAGTCTTTACCTCTAAGGCGTTCCATAAGGGTTAGGAATGCACCTGAGCATTACTATAGATTCCATATTACTGCAGAAGGTGATACACTTATCAGTGATGAGACACTGATATGTATGGATGAACCTAACAATTACACAAAAGCCATGGCAGGCACTGAGTCAACCAAGTGGAAAGAGGCAATGGACAGTGAGATACAGTCCATGTATGACAATCATGTTTGGAACTTGGTTGAGAATGTACTAGGTCGTAAGACTATAGGGTGCCAATGGATCTTGAAGAAGAAGACCGACATGGATGGTAATGTACACAGTTATAAGGAATGACTGGTTGCAAAGGGTTTCTCACAAACTCAGGCAGTTAATTATGATGAGACGTTTTCTCCAGTGGCCAAGATTAAGTCTATTAGGGTTCTGTTAGCCATAGCTGCATTTCATGACTATGAAATATGGAAAATGGATGTCAAAACCGCTTTCCTTAATGGAAAGTTAGCTGAGGATGTTTACAAGAGTCAGCTAGAACCCTAATAGAGTGTGTAAGCTTAAGAAATCCATTTATGGGTTAAAGCAACCACCTTGCAGATGGAATCTTTGCTTTGATGAGAAAGTCAAGGAATTTGGCTTTTTGAGGACAGAAGATGAATCTTGTGTATATGTCAAAGCTAGTGGGAGTATAGTTAGCTTTTGGTATTGTATGTGGATGACATACTACTCATAGGAAATGACATGCCAACTCTGCAGGAAGTTAAGTCTTGGCTTGGGAAGTGTTTCTCTATGAAGGACCTAGGAGAAGCTGCCTATATTCTAGGGATAAGAATCTTGAGAGACCGGAGTAAAAGACTAATTGGACTTAGTCAGAGTACCTACTTGGATAAGGTGCTGAAGAGATTCAGCATGCAGGACTCCAAGAAAGTAAAGTTACCCATCCAGAGTAACGCCAAATTGAGTAAGACACAAAG
Source organism: Lactuca saligna (assembly GCF_052625555.1). Taxonomy (NCBI): domain Eukaryota; kingdom Viridiplantae; phylum Streptophyta; class Magnoliopsida; order Asterales; family Asteraceae; genus Lactuca; species Lactuca saligna. Next base: position 308,676,663 of record NC_136420.1, on the reverse strand, counting down.
CCCTAGTACTGAGACTGAGATAGCAGAAATGAGTCGAATACCTTATGCTTCGGCTGTAGGATCGATCATGTATGCAATGATGTGTACTCGACCTGATGTAGCCTTTTCCTTGAGCATGGTTAGCAGGTATCAGGGGAACCCTGGCAAGGCACACTATACTGCGGTAAAGAATATCCTCAAGTACCTAAGGAGGACTAAGGACTGGGTCCTCACCCTCGGTGGGAGTGAAGACTTGAGAGTTGTAGGGTATAGTGATGCTAGCTTTCAGACTGATAGGGATAATTTCCGCTATCAGTTAGGCTGGGTCTATACCCTAATCGGAGAGCAATTTCTTGTAAGAGTTCCAAGCAAGAGACAGTGGCTTATTCAACTTGCGAATCAGAGTATATAGCAGCTAGCGAAGCAGCAAAGGAGACGATATGGATGAAGAAATTCATTGGAGACCTTGGAGTTGTACCATCTATTAAGGAGGAAATGGAAATTTTCTATGATAGTGAAAGTGTTGTTGCCCTAGCCAAGGAACCAAGGGATCATGGTAGATCCAGACACATCGACACAAAATACCATTTCATCAGACATAGAATAGAAGAAGGACTCCTCGTGGCAAAGAGGGTATCACCGGATGAGAATCCAGCAGATCCCCTTACGAAGGGACTGACTCGGGTTAAGGATCTCCAGCATGCTCGGAGCATAGGGCTGAAGGATGATATTGGATTTAGTATTTAGATAACCTTGAAATTTGTAAAGTGTAATTGACATTATATGATGAATAAAAGGTGTTTTATTTATGAGTAAAGTGTTGCTATCTCTTGTCGATCGTTTACTATATTTTTTTTGCATGTTTTGACTTCCAGAATAATGTTTGGTATATCATATTATTCGAACCTCCATAGTCGGTCATATGTCGTAACTTGGTATGAATCTAGACTGTAATGATTGGTTGTAGAGGTCTAAGGTGTTGGACATGGAAACAACAATCATGAGTGCTTATAAGGTCTGAGCATTGGACTCAACCCACGCTCACTGGAATCACATCATGGAATTTATCTCGAGTACAATAATATAATATATGTCTTCAAACCTAGAGATATGATTTGTTACTTATAGTTGGTTATGCATTGATTGTATGAAGATGCATTGGTAACTCGATGTTATAAAACGTGCTTTTGTGTATAATTCAATGAGTGGTAGAACAAACATATGAGTCAAAGTTTACATGTTACTTCTTGGATTAGAAACAGATATCTGGGCCCCTCGATAATTTTGTTTGGCTTATGTACCGGGCCTGATCATAAATAATTTGATGTATTCAATTAAGTTCTTAGTCAAACAAATCGGAAATCGGCAAACAAACCGTTGGACAATAAGTAAGACATTGTTCCATGTATATGTCCAGTTGATATCTCGAACAGAGGATTATATGATCACTTATCTTAAATGGTGTATCATCATCTTCTCAGTTCTGAGAGACCTTGAAAGAGCTACGATTGTTGTTCGGTTCCTGAAGTATTACAGTTATAATTATTAGACTTATCCAAGAGGAGACTGTTGGATAAGGTGTCTAAATCCATAACTATTTATGGTATGTACTTGACCCGACCCGACATGGTCCATTTGGGTTGCATGGCACCATGCAATTGGATAGACTAAATGAGAGAAATAACACTTGTGGTTTATTAATATATTATAAGTTCTAATATATTAATAATATTATTTAATTAGTTTGATCAATTTAGAATTAATTAAGTGATCAAAAGATAACTAATTAAATATATGGGTTGATTAGGTAAATCATCCATAACTTGTATATTGGGCTAAGAGGCTCCATGGATTATCAAGTTGGGTTCCACCCATAGGATGCTCCATGGGAGTTACAAACCCATGGGTCATGGAAATGAAAAGCCATGACACATTAGGGTTTACATGGTGTAACCCTAGAAGTGTCAACACTATATAAAGAACATATTATCCACCAAATTCGGTTACACATAACAAACAAGAGGGCTAGGCCTATTTTAGAAGTGTGTATTCTCTCTAAAGTCATTCGAAAAGCATTTGGTGTTGTGTGAAGCATTTGAGGCATCACACTTGGGGTGCTAGTCTCACAAGGTTTCAAGGATCATAAGCAACAAGGTATGTTATTCTATCCTTCATTCAAGTTAAAAATTGTTCCCCATGTATGCTAGATAGGAATATAACCATGGAATTCAACTTTCCATGATCATTAGACAAACATAGATCCAAGGTTATTAGGGTTGCATGTACACTTAGGAAGTGTTAGAATGCTCAAAACCCATCAGAGATAATCACCCGGATAGGTGATCCCACTCTAAAACCACAACCAAACAAGGACAAGGTAAGAGAGCTTAGATCAAAAGTCCTCAGTCTATCCTACATGATTATATAAAGTCTCTAGAGCACCCCTTACTAGCAGATAATCAATACTAGTGGGTCAACATTTGTACCTCTGACCCACGGGTGCAGTGAGGTGAAACTCACATCGATGTGTGTGTAGAAATCATTGTAGCAATGAAGGACTCTATCAGGTTCAACTCACTTCTAATCACCTATAGGAAGATACTTGAGTCAATACGCGATCATAGATCATAGTCATATGCAATAGTGACCACTTCACATGAAATGATGATTAGGGTATCACATGAAATGACAATTAGGGTATCACATGAAATGACAATTAGGGTTTCACATGAAATTACGATTTGGGTTTCACATGAAATGATGATTAGGGTTTCACATGAAATGATGATTAGGGTTAAGCAAGAACACTTATCCCATTAAGGACTTAATCACTTAAGGTTATGATTGATTAATGTTTGACTTAGTCATTTTCGGATGAAATAATAATCCAGTCAATAGCCTAAATACGAGTCCGATTATTGCCCAAAATAAAGCTCCTCGATTATAGGGTTTTTACATAAAATGATATTTAGGGTTAGTGTTCCTCACTTAATCCATTAAGGACTTATTGCATTAAGTCTACTAATATTGCATTATGTTAGTTTTGGAAAATTATTAAGTACTACTTTAAGTTTAATTAATAGTTTTAATGCAGGTCCTGACCAACTCTAAAATTTGGGTTTCTTGATATTAGGGTCTTCTAAACCCTAATTAGGGTTTACAACTCCTAAAGTTAAATGGTTATCTAATTACATAAATATATATAATAAATTGGGCACCACCCACTACCACCTCGGGTTGTGGTGGTCGGCGGCGGTCCATGGCGACAGGAGGTGCCCGCCACTCGCACACGGAGTAGGTTTGAGTAATAATTCCAACCATCCAACACACAAACAATTTCTTACAACACACACACACACACAATCGCACCAAAAGTAATAAGAAAAGCCTAGTACAACCACACAAAATGGTGGCCGTTGGCAGAAGGAGGTGGCAACCACCATGGTTGGCTATCATGGTGGTTCTTCATACACACATACAATATTAATTAGTTCTAAAAAGAAAATACACATGCGATACCTACAATTAAATTAAGACAACCACACAACCGGAGCCTTAGCGGTGGTAGCAAACGAATCGAGCAACAAACCGAGTATTGGCCGGAAACAATGAGGTCATTAACAGCCGCCTGGGCGGCGATGGACGTCGACCGGAGTTGAAATGGCGTAGAAAAGAAAAAAGGAAGGATAAGTGGTTCAAGGTAGCGACGACCGATGGTCTCGATGCTAAGCCTCAAGTAACCCACGATCTTGTCAGAAGGGATAGCAGTGAAAACAATTAAGCGGTGGCTGTTCGACAGTTGGGTGCAGTAGCAAAGAGGTACTACGGATACACAATAGACGGCAGTGGCTAAGGACAAGTAAAGAATAGTAGTGCGAAATAGAGGAAGTGGTGGCGACGTAACCCAGGCCCAGTACTGGCAGCAGACGTTGGCCTTCAATAGTCCTCAGTTTCATCGGTGGCGAGATCAATGAAGGGCTTCGATAGCGTCGGTTGTAAATGATGATCGGGGAAGTAGTAGCACTTGGAGGCTTCCCTCCACTCCTCGGTTGTCATGAGCTCTTTCCTCATGGGGAACAAGGTTGGCGGTGGTCCATAGTCGTGTCAAGGCGTTGGCGGCGGCTGGAGGTGGAGTGATAAGGGTGGCGGTTGGGAGGACGTTTAGGGTTAGGGTTTGGTGATATGTGAGGCCAAAGAGAGATCACGGGTATTAGACCCTGACAAAACAAACTTCATGCCATATTAACAATTCCGAACCCTTCCCCCTCAATTCCTTTCAATTCTAGTCCAATATTTACACTCTAGCCCCTGACTCTAAAAATCCTTTCAACACAAGTCCAAAAATTACCAATCAGCCCCTAGCATCAGAATTCTATTCATAATTAGTCTGGAAGTTGCATTTTAACCCCTAATGTCCAAAATTTAATACATCTAAGTCCCGGTAGCGAACACTCCTAACAACTTAATACCACCTTAGGGCTAAATTAAAATAATATACAAAATACATCTCGAGGTTTTAGGGCTATTATTATTCATTTTATTTATTTAATTTTTATTTATTTATTTAATTTAATTTTGTTATGATTATTATTTTTTTTAACAAAATGTTACACAGACACACGTCTCGAATCAGGGTACTAACTTCCCTCTGGCTGAAGGCGGCAGCTATTACATTTTCTTTTCCCGAATGATTCAAAATGTTGCAATCATAATCATTTTCTACATCAAGCCACCTACTCAACTCCCTCATGGTGGGAAAATACCGACGCCTCACAAAGAATCTGTCTAAGCATCTAAAATGATGCATGCCGCTCAAGCTCTCATGTAAATACAACATCCTTTCTCGTTAACTTAGTGGGAGGAAGTACAATCTTGGAGATGTCTCGAATTGACATCTGATAATATCCAACCAAAGTGAGGAAAATCTGAATCTTAGACGGAAACTTTTTGGAACCTCCCATCGCATAATCACGTATATCTTGGCTGAGTTAACCAAAATACTATTATGATTGACGAAGTGTCCCAGAAACTAAACCTCGCACAACCAGAACTCATACTTAGAGAACTTGGCATATAGCCTCTCCATCCTAAGAAAACTAAGAATCTCAAAAAAATGCTCCTCATGCTGCTCTCTGTTCTTCGAATAAACCAAAATATCATGGAGGAAGAAAATCACTTACCAATCCAACATAGGCCTATAAACCCAATTCATGAGCTACATGAACACTGTCGGTGCATTTGTAAGCCCAAAAGGCATCACCATGAACTCGTATGCCTATAACGAGTTTGGAAGGCTATCTTCTGAATATCCTCCTCTCGCACCCTAATTTAATGGTAACCATACCTCAAATTGATCTTGGAAAACCAAGATGCCCCCTACAACTAATCGAAAAGATCATCAATCCTCGGGAACGGATAAAGGTTCTTTACCGTCAGCTTGTTCAACTCTCGATTGTCAATACACATTTGATGCGAACCATCCTTTTTCTTGACAAAAAGGACGATGCTCCCCACAGCGAACTACTCAGCCTGATAAAATCCTTTCCTAAAATCTACTGAATTTGAGAGGATAACTCCTGCATCATGGGTGGCACAAGGCAATACACTGCTTTGGAACTCGACAACACACAAAGGATCAAGTCAATATGAAACTCCACTTGCCTCTTAGGAAGCACACCCGACAACTCCTCCGCGAAAACATCTAGGAAATCATGCACAATAAGAACATCAGAGATAGAAATCTGATATCTTCTCCTTAAACCGAGTATCCAACACATATGTCAGATAACCCATGCAACCATTCTGTAGCTACTTTCTTACCCTGCCAGCAGAGCAGAATGTCGATTCAGTCCTAGTAAGCTTGTCGTAGATGGTAAGTAAGCCACCACTAGGATCTCGAACCATCACCAAGTACCACTCACAATCAATCAAAACCCAAAATCCGCTCATCCAGTGTATACCAAGATAACAGATGTCACCCATCGCAATAGGAATAAGGTCTATCGAATATTCAATAGCAAAAATCTCTAGTACACAGCCCCGATAGATATCTATAGTGTTGACTGCATGCTCATCAGCTCTAGAAATCCTCAATTGCCTAATCAGGGCCTCGCGTGTAATTCAAAAATCATGACAAAAGGATGATGACACAAAATATTGACTCTCACCTGAGTCAAACAACACTAGAGCAAGTAGAGAATTCACAAGGAAAGTACTTAACATGAGTAATATCATAAGAAAACATAAAACAACTAAATAGAAATAATAAAGAAATACATACCAACCACGACCTCTAGTACCAATCGGACGTCCTCTATTATCAGCTGCAATGCTTTCCTCCAAGCTCTTGGAGCCTCGGCATTCCCCTATCAACCACCAGTTATACGTAAAGTAGTAAGAGGATGAGCTCGAACCGACCTCGTTGCAAGATGAGGACACTCAAACTTCAAATGAACCATTTGGTTGCAATTGAAGCAAACCGAATGTAACCCACGTAGATTAGGGCTATTTAATTTAAGGACAATAAGCGACAAAAATGACTTTTTGATGGAATATTATTTTAAAGGAATAATCTTAACTAAGTTGTAGTATATGTTACAAGGATTTCATACATATAAAGAATGTCAAAATCCGAGTTATAACGAAGAAGTTATGACTTGTCGAAGTTTCGCGAAGGAACCGAAATGACGCTGAATGACGTAAAAAGTGAATTTACGTTAGAGCGATATTTAGCCTTCCAAATCTAAATGAATTTCATAGAGTTCGTTAAACCATGAGCGTGCATAAAAAGAACGTGCAAATCTGACTTCGTATGAAGAAGTTATGATTTTTCTAAGTTTCGACTTAGTGGTATGCAGCCCTAAAACTCGATTTGAGATCGAGCGGTTTTTAGCCGAAACAATCTAAACGATAATCGAAGATCTTGTTGATAGTAGTGCAATGTCAAAAAGATAAACGAAAATGAACGTTGGATGAAGAAGTTATGAATTTATAACGGAGTTTTCCTATCCCGGCCTACCAAAATAATATAATAAAAATAAATTCAAAATTAGCCGACAAAGTCTAAACGAAAGCTGTAGCTCGTAGTCTCACCTACGTGTGGATATAAAGAATGTCGAAAATGGAGTTAGTATAAGAAAGATATGAATTTTTGAAGTTTATTAAATAATTAAAATAATAAATTTAATTATAAATTTCGATATTATCCGAAGGGGGGAGTCAGCAGCCTTATCCGGGCTACGCCTATTGTACCTAAGATTACGCCCAGCGTAATCAAAGGTTCCAGCCCCTATAAAAGGAAGTCGAGGTTGTCGAGTTTCTTTGCTCATTTTCTTTCCTTCTCTCGCGTTTTTGCCTCGTTTTTCATGCAAAAAATATCCTGAAGCCCCGGTATTAATCTCGAGCCCCGAAGCAAGTCCCGAATCCCCGAAGATCCCGAGAAGTAAAATTCCCGAGTCGAAGCTCTGCCCACGAGGAGACCGGTTTTTGTGAAGATCTTCTAGATCTACCGAAGAATACTACTTCTACAAGTTGTAGTGCTGTTCGATCATCTTCTGATCAAGTGAGTGTATAGTTACTTTCTTCTAACACACAAATATTAAGTATTGGCTATGAAATACGTGTTATGCGTTATATATATTGTTGTTTATATGTTTGAGTGTATAGTCCCTTTCATCAACACGATATTAATACAACTATTGTTTAAATGTATTATGTATATGTTTTGGGTGAGTGTGTAGTCACTCTCTTCTAACACATAAATATGAAGTATTTTCTATGTAATACATGCTATGTGTTTATATATTGTTGTTTATTTGAGATAAGTGTAGAATGGATGTTTTATATAGTTTTTTTTTAATGAGTTAAACTGTATATCTATTTTATATCTACAAATATGTTGGGTAGAACATGGGTAGAGGAGATAGTTGGTATGTGATAAAATGATGAGGTTATGAAAGATGATTAAGCATAATATTGGTAGATGCACCAAATAGAGAATGACATAATGCTAGCAGATGCACTTACGGATAATATTGGTAGATGCACCAAATAGAGAATGACTTAATGCTAGCAGATGTGCTTAAGCATAATATTGGTAGATGCACCAAATAGAGAATGGCATAATACTAGTAGATGAACTTAAGCATAATATTGGTAGATGCACCTAAAATAAAATGTCATAATGCTAGCAGATGCGCTTAGGAATAATATTGGTAGAGGCACCAAATAGAGAATGTCATAATACTAGCAGATGTGCTTAAGGATAATATTGGCAGATGTGCCTAATAGTGAATGTCGTAATCCTAGCAGAGGTGCTTAAAGGATAATGTTGGTAGATGCACCTTCTGTAGCAATGGAAGTTTGTGCTAATTCCTTAGGTCAATCCTTAAGAATGAATGAAGGAAGGATAGTTGATTAATAGGGTAAAACCTTGAGAAATAAAGAAGATAATGGGGATGGGTAATTTGGTTGATTGAATATAATAATTATATTATTGTGGGTCGAAAACCCTATATACTCACCAGGCTCCCAAGCCTGACCCACTCAATTTTCTTTGTATCACAGGTATCAATACGAAGACATATTTCACTGAGAGATTTAAAGGAGATGTAAATCATTAGTGTAAATAAATGTAAGTTCTACTTATGCTTATGTGTCTGTATCGAAACATGACATCCCGAGGTTTTGTTATATAATGACAATACATGCTCGTTGAGAAACATTTTGATAGATTCTTATCATATTTGGTTTTGGGAACAAATTCTGCAACTGTTTTCTTTAAAAGATTACTCTGATTTTAGAAACAAGTATAAACAAATCGGTCTTTTCTGGCCGTGAAATTGGGGATGTCACAGTTGGTATCTGAGCATTAGTTTAAGCAAACTAGGAATTTTGTTGGAAATTTCTAGACTTAAACTTAGAATGTTAAGTAATGATCTTGAGGAGTGTGTCTAAAATACATTAGGTAGTACACCTAAATTGACACGAGCACTAGTATATTTTAGGAATGATTCCTAAAATGCTTTTATGTGCTAAATGTTATATGTTTTCCATATATGATATTATTTGTTCGAATCTATGGTCTGTTGTCGATCAGATGTGGAAACCTTATGTGTGTAGGATTCTAAGCGTATGATTACGATATTAGAACTAGCATGTAAACTTTTCAGAGCGATAAGGAGATTTATACGTTTATCGTAATTAAAGCTTTCCTATATTAAATTCTTGCCCAGTACACCGAATGTCTACTTGGATGTACAAGAGCTCATGGTGAAGACTCGTAGGGAATTGAGTAAATGGAGGAGATGAAAAGGCTTATGATAGTGAATGACGCCTATCGAAAGATATAGTAAAGGGTTGTATCTTGACTTTAGAAAGTCTTATAAAATAACAGTACATTTAAAGGAGTACGGTACGTCTGAAGTACACCTTCGATTGGCAGGATGATGGAATGATTGGTGTAATTCTTGAAGTTGTCCTATCATCTAGAATTTCCGTCACTAATCGAGTTGAAGTTGTAGATTCTATTTGTGTTGCGTCATGGGCTTTTTGTATTGTATCCGGTTTGTCCATCCGTGATTATCTTGTAGGGTTATACTATATATATGCATGCATGTATGCATTATATTCTTACGTTTTTTATTAAGTTTAATCTTTGTAAACCTAAACGCCTCTAAAGTCGAAGTTCTTGGTCGAGCTCTTCTGAGGCGTTGAAGTATTAATCATACGACATATTCAAAACCATATTCATGTTTATATTTACGTTCTTAATTGTTTGCATGCATAGAATCAAACGATCCTGAAAGAACTAAGTTCTATCAATTGGTATCAGAGCAGGAGACTGTGTAATCAATACACATTCCTTCTGTAATCAAAATTCTATTAGGGTTTCCGCTTTTATCGTGTAAATAGAAGCCATCTTCCTGATATTAACGACAACTCTATTTTAGATAAAACCCTAATCTCAAGTTTACAGGTTAGATTCTAGGAGCTCACCATGTCTCACGAAGATTCGCAAACAAATTCCATCAACATCTCAAACAGCATTTGATCTACAACCAGAATACCCATTCTTTACATTCAAGACTATGAAGTTTGGGCACATCACTTTGAAGACTACGTGGTTAAATCGGAAGAGAATGGCTATCTCATATAGGAGGCTATCACACTTGGGCTGTTTGTTCATTCAGGAACAAACACAACCGTTAAGTCGCAAAAGGAATACAACAAGCTGGTGGCGGATGAAAACAAGATGGTATAGGACAAAAAAGACAAGTTGTTGTGTAATGTGAAGGCTATGAGAATGATCAGATTCGCCTTACAATCCGACACTTTTCGGTTGGTCAATTCATGCACGACTTTCAAAGAAATTTGGGATAGGTTGAAGGAACTTTATTCGACAAATGAAGAGCTTGAACACTCCATTCAAACCTTGCTGCTGTCAGAAACCGGAGGAGAAACTCATACAAATTTTCGATCGGTTAAATCTTCTCCTAAGTAAGATGATCAAACATGGAATTGAAAGAAAGTTGATTGACCAAAAGGTGTCCTTTATGAATGGTCTGAGACCGGAATGGATGGCTATCATTTCAATCGTAAAAGCCCATGAACAGTTTAAGTCTTACTCATTAGCAAAACTTGTGGGAATACTTAATTCCCATGAGAGCGTTGTAACAAAAGAAGCAAAGGTAGTTTCTGGTATGGGATCGATGACTCTTATCTTAAAAGGAAAAAACTTTGCAGCAGAAGAAGAAGATTGTGACAGGTCGGAATGTGATCTCACAAGTGAAGAGTACGCTATAATGGTCACTAATCCAAAGAAGACTGCGCGAAGAAAATTTCCTGTAAACAAAAACCAAAACTGGCAAGGAAGTTATAGTTCAGAGAAGGTGAAGGATGAGGCAAAAAAATTTTCACAAAAGGACGAAGACAAGAAGGAGAGAAAGCTTGCTGGAGACTCTGGGTTCGATTGCAATTACTGTCGTGGCAAGAACCACTTTGCCAAAGATTGCATGTTGAGAAAAACGGTTGAGAAAAGAGATGGTGAAGATGATGAGGCATATTATATGCATAAGATGGAAGAAATCAAGAAAAAGAAGGCAACTAATAGTGCTAAAAGTTCTATGAATGCCTTGATTATGCAAGAGAATGCAGATAAAGATGAGTTCGGTGGTGTTGAAGTGTGGTCAACCGACTCCAGAGATGATGAAGTGAGAAAACCCACTCACGGGAAGGCTAATGTTGCAAAAGAATTAGGTTCGGCCAGAAAGTGCTTAATGATCACCGCTGGATTATCAACCAAAAGTGCAGACGAGCAACCGAACCTGACAGAAAATAACTGTTTTGCGGCTAAACCTGTCAGTGAGAAGATCAATGATTGTGATCGTTTGATCAAAAAGGTACAATACATCCTTGACTCACTTAAAGTTCCATTAACAAGTTATGAAGAAGAATTAAATGAATTAAAATTTAAATTCTCTAACTTAAGTGGTAGTCTCATGCAAACTCACTTAGCGAACTCTAACCTAACTGACCAACTCAGCAGGGTGTCTTCAAATAGTGAGGATAGAAGGATGTGGATTGAGCTGAAGGAGGCAGAGTTAATTAGGGCTAGGGATGAAAGTATTTATTTGCACAGAGACAATTTGAAGTTTTTAAAATAAAGAAATGTTTTTTGTTTATAGCTAAGCGTTTATACATAAATATTGCTCAATTACATTGAAGCTGTGAGATAGGAAAGAAAATTCATAAGATGATTTTGCCCTTCCTTGAATTTAAGGATGATGAGATCATAGCAGAATGTGAATAAAAGTGTCATTAAAAGAGACATCCATGTCTTACAAAATGGGACTGGACAAAATAAAACCTTCATTGACTCTAAGGAACAAATATGTATGCTAAAAGATATGTTAGATAAAAATGATAGGTTGAAAATAAAGTCAGATACTATTCAATCATTTGACATGTCCAATGCTAAATTAACTTCAGAAAATAAAATGAACATAGATGATGCGTCTGAATTTGGTGAGGAAAGTGAGATGAGTGAAGTCTCGGTAAAAGATGTTGTTGATTGCTCAGCGTTTATGAAGAGCGAAATCGAGAAAGAGAAACCCCTCATTTCAGAAAATTCGGTTGAATTTGCTCACATGTCAAAAGACAAGCTACAAAAACTCAAGGAAAAGGCTTTGGTTTACCAAAAGCTTCAGACGGTGCCAAATCAGGCATATGCAGCTATAGGAGTCACTACAAGACAAAGGACAGAATTAAGAGTCTGGGTGGAAAAAGGTAATGCTGAAGGGTGCGATGATTACTTCTGGTCTGCCCCTATTAACAACGCAGACGAAGCCGTGGGCTATTCTGAGCAAACTTCATGGAGGGTTAAAGGAAGATATTTTGCTAAACCCATCAACAAACCCTCAAGCTTCGATAAACGAAGCACAAGTGGAACTAAAGATATTCCTGAAGAACTAATGACAAAACCAAATGCTCCAACAAATACAACCGAAAAGAAAAAGAAGAAAGCAAAGGCTAGTTTCAATATCCACAAGTTACAGAAGGAGTTAGCATAACATAAACGCTTAAGAAACCAAAGATATGCAAAGAACTTGAATGAGCGAAAACGTCACTGGGAATCTCAAAAACCAAACTACATACCTCCTAAAGAAAGAGTCAACGGGTAAGGGAAAGGCAAAAATGGAAGGAAAAGAAAATATCAACCCTAATTCCTACTACTCCAAAATTCTGAACTGAACATCGGCTATCGGGTCCCACCCTAACGCTCAGAACCGAAAGTCAAGTTTAAAACGAAAATCTAGTTTCGGTCCTTAAAACGACCCACAGAACCAAAAGTCAAGATTCGGTCCCAACACCAGTTTCGGTTCATTCAACTCAAAATGCAAAGTAAACTCTATGAAGGACATCAAAGGAATGGGAAAGCTAGAATCAAATTCTGAGTTCAAAGATAAGAAAAATTCAGCTAACCCTAAGATTCAACAGAAAATTTCTAAACCAACTAACAACACACCAACTAATGCACCAATCTTTAAACAAGATAAAACTAAAATCAAGGTGTATACCATTCAAAAGAAAAGAGCAAACCACTTTAATAAAAAGAACATGTTGGTTGATATTTCTTCTGTGATTCCTTTCTCTGTGAAAGACTCACCAGGACCAAAGAAACTTTGGGTTCCTAAATCAGCTTGAATTTGCAGGTACTTTGCGACGAGCAGTTCGATGATGAATGATATATCGATAGTGGCTGCTCATGTCACATGACTGGAAGGAAAGAAGAGCTGAGGGAGTTTCGGTCCTTAAAAGATGGTGGGTGTGTAAAGTATGGAAATAACTCATTTGGAACAATCAAGGGATACATAATGATAACAAATGAAGATTTATCAATTCGAAAACTGGTGTATGTGGAAGGTTTGCAGCATAACCTCATCAGTGTGTCACAACTAGTTGTAGGAACAGGTCTGAAAAGTGTGTTTTGATGATGAGGGTTCTGAAATCATTAAAAAGCATTCGAAAAAGGTTCTGTTAAAGTCTGAATGTAAGGGAGAGATGTATCCCTTGAATCTGAACCCAATAAAAGGAAAACCAACAATATGTCTGCTATCAAAGGCAAACACAGTTGAAAGTTGGTTGTGGCATCAACGTTTATCGCATCTGAACTTCAAAGACATTAATAAGTTGGTGCTTGTGACCATGTTCGAGGCCTCCCTCTTCTCAAGTTTGACAAGGAACATCTATGTGCAGCGTGTGAAATGGGTAAACAAATTAGAAAGAGTCATCTACAAGAATCAATACAAAGATTGTTGAGGCTCTTGAACTATTGCACATTGACTTGTGTGGACCTTCGGCTATCGAAAGCATCGGTGGTAGTAAGTACATACTTGTCATTGTAGATGATTTTTCACGTTTTACCTGGGTTTTCTTTCTTAAACAGAAATCTGAAGAAACTCCCAAGCTGAAGACATTCATTAAGCAAGTGTAAGTTCAACTGAAAAAGACAGTGAGAAATGTCAGGAGCGACAATGGGCTAGAATTCAAGAATAAAGACTTTGAGGACTTTCTGGCTCATAAGGGAATAACTCACAACTTTTCGGCCCCATACACACCACAACAGAATGGGATTGTTGAAAGGCAAAACCGTTCTTTATGTGAGGCTGTCTGAACCATGCTAAGTTTTGCCTCCCTTTTGTTATACTTCTGAGCTAATGCTGTTGCAATCGCATGCTACACTCAGAACCGATCCTTTCTTAACAAAATATTCTCAATCACTCCATATGAGATTTTAAATAATCGAAAGCCCAATTTCAAATTTTTCCATGTGTTCGGTTCAAGATTTTTCATCCTAAACTCCAAGGAGAACCGAAACAAGTTTGACGTTAAAGCTGATGAGGGAATATTTCTTGGTTATTCACTCTCCTCAACAGCTTACAGAGTTTTAAATAAACGATCGAAACGGATTGAAGAAACTTATTACGTCACCTTTGATGACAATTACATGAAGAAAGTTCAAAGGAGCGAAAGTGACTTAAGAGAAATTTTGGTACATCAGAACAAGTATCGGTTCCACTATCCAACTTGTTCGAAGAGTACATTCGGTTATTGAATGAACCAGAGAAAACGACACACTCAGAGGAAAAAGTAGAAGATAACAAAATTGAGAATCTCCAAAAGATCATCGATGGTACTGTAAAGGAAATGGAAAGTGAAATTCCTAAATCCTCTACTGACTCTCAAATCAATGGCTCAACGTTCAAGGGGAGAGTTTGTCCGCACCAAAAGCATCCAATGTATCTTTCGAGGGGGAGAATTCTACACCATCCCCAACTAATAAAGGTACATTTGACGGGGACAACCAACTCTCTCAGAGGATGCAAACATCGATGCTGCCATAGGTTACACTTCGCCAGTCAAGGGGGAGAAAGAAAAGGTAACTGAAGAAGGTGAGAGTGACCAATCAGAGTTTGAAGAAGAAGTGAATGATGAATTGGATCTCTTTTATGACCCAAATTATCCTCCATTAGTGAAATGGACCAAGGTTCATCCTAAAGAACAAATTATTGGTGAATCTTCTGAGAAAGTTCTTACTTGTTCTCAATTAAAAGAGAAACAAACTGTATTATTCTCTAAAGTTGAGTTTTGTATGTTTAATTCGTTTATCTCCAAAATTGAAACGAAAATAGTAAATGCTGCATTTAACCATTCGGATTGGGTTCAAGCAATGTAAGATGAGCTCCATGAGTTCGAACGTAACCGAGTTGGGAGGCTGATTCCCACACCAAAGGATGCTTCTGTGGTCGGCTTGAAATGGGTCTTTAGAAACAAATTGAACAAAGAGGGGAACGTCATTCGCAACAAGGCTTAGTTGGTGGTTAGAGGATATTTCCAAGAGGAAGGGATAGATTATGAGGAAACCTTCGCTCCAGTAGCAAGGTTGGAATCAGTAAGAATCTTCCTAGCATATGCTGCCCATAAAAACTTTGAAGTTTTCCAAATGGATGTCAAATGTTCTTCTTAAATGGAGAACTAGAAGAAAAAGTGTATGTTGAGTAACCTACCGGGTTTGTGAGCGAGAAATATCCTGATCATTGCTATGTGTTGGATAAAACGGTTTATGGTTTGAATTAAGCACAACACCGAGAGCCTGGTATGAATCATTAACTCGTTTTCTAAAAATGTCAAAATTTAAGCAAGGTTCAGTTGACCTTACCTTCTTCCGAAAGAAAGAAGGCGAACATCTAATGATAGTTCAAATTAATGTTGATGATATCATCTTCGGCTCTACGAATCGTAGCTTAACAGCTGAATTCAGAAAGTTGATGGAGACTAAATTTGAAATGAGATCAATGGGTCCAATTAATTTTTTCCTTGGTTTAAATATAAGACAGGGTCCAGAAGGCATCTTTATCAACCAGGAGGCGTACACAAAGAACCTGTTAACAAAATTTGGCATGACAGGTGACTCTAAAGTGAAGGTTCCTATGGCATTTGGCACTAATTTAACACCATATCTGAAGAAACCTACCGTTAACATAACACTTTATCGACAACTGATAGGGTCCCTTATGTATCTAACAGCTATCAGACAAGACATTATGTTTTCTGTTTGTTATTGTACTAGGTTTCAAAAGAATCCAAGAGAACCTCACATGGTGGTTGTAAAGAATATCTTCCGTTATCTAAAGCGAACTTCATCTCTCGGTCTCTGGTATCCTGCCAAATCAGGGTTCTTTATTCAAGCCTTTTCTGATGCTGATCTTGGAGGGTGTGATCTAGACCGCAAGAGAACTACAGGTGGATGCCAATTTCTTGACAAAAAACTTGTTAGCTGACAGTCCAGAAAGCAAACCTGTGTGTCACTTTCAACAACCGAAGCCGAATACATAGTTGCAGCTTCTTGTACTTCTCAAGTTATATGGATTCAAAATCAACTGAGAGATCACATGCTGAACATGAAGAAGATTCCTCTCTATTGTGACTCAAAAATTGCAATAAGGATTTGTCACAATCCTATGCAACATTCCAAAACTAAGCATATTGCACTTAGATATCATTTTATCAAGTTATATGGGAACGTGGAAGTGCATTTTGTTCAATCCTTTGATCAACTGGCTGGCATATTTACCAAGGCCTTACCTAAAGCATGTTTTAATAACATTTTACAAGGTCTGGGTATGATGGAAGCAGAATCAGTACTGAATCCTCGAATCTTGCATTAAAATTGGACAAGCGAAATGGAGCGACCACTTGGTCTATTTCGGCTCCATAATTTACGGGAACCGAAATGAACCGATCACTCGGTCTATTTCGGCTCCGGAATTTTACGGAACCAAAATGAACCGATCACTTGGTCTGTTTCCCTTCAGTCAATAACAGTAAGGTTTCGATTGGATATTATGTATATCTCTATAATTTTCTTTTTTTATTTTATTTTTCAGAAATCTTCAAAAATCTAAATTTTTATTTTTAGAAAACCTTAAAAATCCAAAAATATTTTTTTTGTTTGTTTTGTTTTGTTTTTTGTTTTGTATGGTGTGTGTGTGTGTGTGTGTTTGTTCATTCTTTTCAGTAGGTTCCAAGTATAACAGTAAAACACAGTTCGGAGCTAGGCCAGGTATGATGCTTATTTTATGAACTAGTTAAGGGTCCCTAGAAGCTTGTTGTTGCATGTTGACCAAAGCCTCTAAGACTTAGAGCAAGGTCTTAATGATTCGATCAATACCTATCATTTCTTCCTAATCAGGCTGTTCTTATCCACTTGGTCTAGAGCTACCTTACACTTCTCATATGAATTAAGAGTTTCTCTACTTTGTCATGTTTTATAGCAGGAGGTACTTTCGGTTCTTTCACCATCCTCATACTATTCTCCATCTACTAACGGTTCACAACTGTAACCCTTGAGACTCTCGGTTGTTACCACTGAGGTTTATGGTTACATCAAATCTGTGTTTATGATCTCAGATACGAATACCAAGTGCTGAGTGAAACCCAAAATACAACGCCTATAATGAATTGACTGTGAATTTCTATATTCAAGATCTTACTGGTTACCTACTGAAATCTTTTTTTTGCGAGGTCTTTTATGAATTCATCTAAAACCAAGACTTTTCTTCCAATAAAGATCCAATTTTTTTTTTTTTTGAGATTTCTATAACCTCTTTTGTCATTATAAAATATAACCTACCTGCTTGCTCAACATACCACATCAGTCTCACAAGTACTTCTTCCAACACTCGGTCTTATATTAAGAATCGATGTGCGGTTGAAGATAAGCCACCTTAAGCCTATGTCGTGAAAAGAAGCCTTTCAATGTTTATTTACAACCACTTGATCGTATTCTCAGGAAACCACACAAGCACTTCAAGTCATTCCTGACTTTGAAGGAAGCGATTCTTGCCTGGAATCCCCTGCTTTTTTGTCTGATCATAAGACATCACTCACATCCGATATACATTTGCTTTATTACTTTATCTTTTGTCACTCTAAAGCACGAAAATTTTTAATTTTTCAACATTCTTATGATGGTATGTTTGAGTTTTATTTGTCCTCTAATGAAACAAGGGCAATTCAAGTTCGTATGGCAAGTTCAATTTCAAATGCTGACTGAGGAAATCCTTTTGGGAGGGTGAATTTGAACGGTCCCTATACGCACGCGTGCTGCCGCATACCTAGGAGACCCAACCTGTCAAATCGCGCTTTTTCAGGCGAAGTTTTCGTGATCACATCATTATCGTCATGGTTTTTCTATTTCCTGGAAATGGTATATAAAGGGTTTCCACGATTCTTTGTCTTCTACCAGCATCAAAGTTTCTCAACTGTAAAGGCGCTTTATACTGTTCATCTTCTTCCTTCGATCAAAAATGGCTACTTCTTCTTCCGCACATGATCAGACTACTTCATCGTCCTTTCTTTCCATCAAGCAAAATTAGAACATGATTATCGAACTGAATCTGTTCCTGTATGATTCTTACATGTTACAAGTTGTTGAATGTTTGAAGTATTCTCCATTGGTTCTTGCTCTAACCTAATTCGAAGTTGTTCCTATGTCTCTCTTATCCCAAGTCTACTCTTCTGCAACGTGCGAAAAGAACAAAGAATGCATTTACTTTCAAATCCACTCCAAAAAGGCCTCTATTTCAAAAGGGTGGTTTTGCTCTTTGCTACATCTTGTTGTGGATTCTACCGTTATCTCACTCGACTTCATCACTATAGCCCAGCTTTTCTCGATGCTTTATAAAATGAGATACACTGACGTGCTGACCACCATTGCCAAGGTCAAGAAGTCGTGTCTACCATCTCAATGGAACGGTCTTCTCACTCTTCTTATTAAAAGCCTGGCGGAACGGAGTGCTAGATCTAATGGCAAAAGCAAATGATTTTCGACCATTCTCTATGGTCTTTACAACGGTTTAAACCTTGATTATGGGACCATAATCTGGTCTCAGGTTGTGCATAGCCTCAATGCTTCCACTCGTCACTCGAAATTTCTTGTGGAAGGTTTTAGACACTCATTACAAGGAGGGCTATCGACACTTTGGATATTCCGGTGATGAAAGATGCCTTAATTGCGTCTATTGCGACGTTTCATAGAAAGAAGATCGTTATTTCTGATCCAACGAAGTTTCTACATTATGGCTCAATTCCGGAGACCATGTTTCGAAGTGTTACAGCCGAAAGTCAGGTGATGGCTGATTATCGAAAACTTCCTCCCAAGGAGCCGAAATTCTATCTCCAGAGCAACAGGTTGTCTTGGATGCAGTTGACAAGCCAAGCAATCGAGGCAAAAGGATCATAATAAAGAATGAGAAAACAAAATAGGATCAACCTAAGCCTTCAAAATTGAAGAAGCGAAAGTCAGAGAAAGAGGCCTCTTCCAAACCAAAGAAAATCAAGAAGATGGCAAAGAGATGCAAAAATCCAACTCCTCCTAGTTCTGACAATCAAGAAGATGATGAACAAGAGGAAACTCACCGGGAATCTCCATGAGGTAATACTCCACCTAGATCTCCTACTCCAACCGAATCTCCTTCTCACAAACTTCCAACCCCACCTCCATCACCGAAACCGAAAATTCCAGTTTCGGTTGTTACCACCTCACCACCAACAATCTCTTTTCCACCACCAGTTTCTTCTGTTTCTATTCCTACAACCACCTTACTAACTCCTATAATTTCCCAATCCACCACCACTACTATCCCTGAACCAATAGTAAGGGTCAACGTATCTGATACGGGGGCACCTACTGAAACTGAACCTCCAGTCATTACTAAACCTCTCTCTCCAACACACACAACCGACTCCGGTGCCACTCTCGGTGGTGCTAATGATGAGTATGACTCCACAAACTTTATTCCTTACTGCCTTCCCACCGATGATGATGATGAAACTCTAATCACAAGCCAACACTTGGAGAGTATAAATGAAAAGTTGGACAAACTGCTTGCTGATAATAAGGCTTACGGTGGTGTTGTCCTAAAAGCTTTTGTGGAGACGGCCATCGGGCAATACACAAACTCAATTGACAAATCCACCAAAGCAATCAATGAGTCTACTTCCACTTGCAGAAAGGCCTTTGCCGATGTTGGTGATGTTGTTCATACAACTCAGATCTTCTTGGATTCTCTTAAAGGGCTTGCCGATACAAATGCCGCCAAAGTGCAAGCCTCCATGGATTCTCTTTCTAAATCACTACAGGAAGAACAAACAAAGTTTGAAGATGTTCGGTGTGACAACCCCAAATATATTGTCGTTACAAATCCCATTTTCACTAACGGAATGCGTCACTATATGTTATTTCCTGTAATGTTTGGAGTCGTCAATAAACAAATATCTAGTTATTTATATGTCTTGATATTATCATAAGTAATTATAACTTGTACATGTTAACCCCGTTTAACTAAATAGAGTTATATTACTTTTCAACCACTTCACCCGGGTAAAAAGTTTTAACCCCGTTAAACTTTAGCATCGGGTAGCCGTGTACCGGGTGCAATACCCGAGACATATATAAACAAATGAACACTACTTTTAAGCCTTTTTACCACTTCTTCACTCTCTCTCACTACTTTCTCTCTCTAGACTCGAAACCAACTCCAAAACCGCGAATTTCGGGTTCCAAACGTAAGGGTTTCTTCCCTATCTTGTTCTAAACATTGTCCATAACATTTAGAGACCAAAAATCAAAGAATTTAGGGGTCAAAATGGAGTTTATGGCCTAGGAAGCCCCTTAGGCCGTAAACACCTAAAACCTTGCCAAAAGTCCCATTTTTCCTTCCTTTAAGCTTGTGTACTAATTAATGGATATACCTAGGAGAGTTTAGACATGAAATCACAAGAAAATGAAGCCTAAAATGGAGTTTACGGCCCAAGCTTATGCTTAGGCCGTAAACACCCAAAAACCCTTGATAAATGTCCCAAAAACTCATCTAGGGCATGGAGTAAATTAGCTATGAACCTTGGAAATGTTTGAGGCCATTAAACAACACAAATTAAGGGCAAAAGAGGAGTTTACGGCCAAGAGTATTCTTGGGCCGTAAACACCCAATAAATGTGCCAAAATGCCCTTAAAACTTCACCTAAGGTTATCTAGTATTTATCTAAGGGGAATGGAAGTGTGTTGTACCATTAAACACCTCATTTTGAAGCCAAAATAAGAGTTTACGACCACGACTACACTTGGGCTGTAAACTCCCTAAATTTTATGTCAAAATGCATCAAAACTCCACATAAGGCCTTCATAAATTTATCTAAGATGTAGGAGTGTGTTTTGGACCATTTAAACATACATTTTGAAGAACAAAATGGAGTTTACGGCCTAAGCACAAGCCTTGGCCGTAAACTCCCCAAAATGTCCCCAAATGAGGGTTTAAACCCTCCAAATTAGTTCAAAACACTTGCTAGGAAATTAGGGAGGTGAAATAAGGCCTTAACCTGCAATTTTGGAGGACCACTTGAGTTTACGGCCAAGCCTAGGGGGTTACGGCCTTAAACTCCCAAGGAGTGGCCTTTGGGCCGTAAACTCCAAGGGAGTGAACTCATGGACTTCCCCGTAAACCCCTCTTGGCCTTGTACCACTCCCGGGAACCCCTTCTAGGCCCTAAAACCCTGAATTGATGCTAGAATGCCTAAATACTTAAATGAAAAGCATAAAATGATTAATTTCTTGTAAAATACATATTTCATATGACATTAGGGTCCTAAAAGGTGCACAAGTCATTATTTGGAACAAAACGCTCAACCGACACTTTTACCCGATTTACGCGATTTCAAGTGAGTTCATACCCCTTTAATGAACCTTTCAAATGTTTTATATGTTTTACGCGGGGGGGGGGGGGGATACAAGTTGAATATACATGTTTATGAAAAGTTATACAAGACAATTATTCATGTTACAAAATTAATCACATGTGATTCACTACCTGTAGTTCAAATCACATGTGATTTATCACTATGCCTTATAAATAAATCATTTGTTTTCAAAACTATTTTGAATAAACAAACAAGTTTTAAATGTTTCTTTTGTACAATACTTTTATTTAATAAATCTCCTTATAAAAATGTAACCACACTGATATATTTATATAAGTAAGACTTGAAGGACTTAGGACCGATAGCTCACCTTATTTCCTGTTCTTGTTTGATTGTGGGCTTAGGGTAGTGGTTATCTGTCCGACTGTCGTTGATTTCTTAGTTATATATCTCGTATATTAGTACGGATTACGAGTATTTCTTATTTCATTATATGCCTAAATCACTAACCTGACTAGAACCACACACACTAAGTTAACTATAATAGGTATAGTTAAGGTCTCTATCACTCGTTTTAACTACTACTCTACATTACTATAATTCTCTCTATTATGAAACTATACACTAATAAGAGAATACAATACGAGTTATACAAAAGACTACTACACTATAATAAAATAGAAAGTACTAATCATGAGATAACAAATTAACCCACTACGAGATACTCTATTCGCTACGCACTACGCCCGAAATTTTCCGATAGGAAGACAATGCTATATGTATAGATCTATACGGGGCAGATGCTATTACATCTCGACTGTTAACTTCAGTCCGAGCCGCACAGGTCCAGGGATGCCTCTACTCCACTACACTGTACATAACCGGGAAGGTCATGGGGTCCGCTACTACTCACACTATTGGTAACATACAAGAAATACACTATAACCACACTAAAATACTAAGCAATAAGGTAAAGTTAATATCCCGAAGTAAACAAGTATCTAATACTAAAGGAAGTTGCACCACTATTAATTACTTCAAGTATAACTTACCATATTGCATTACTTATTGGTGAGTCACTATTATACTTCCACGATAAATGGTTTTCAAAGATGAAAATGACATATTTCTTAAAGGTTTTCACTTACTATACATTTCTGGAAAATATAGGATTTTCTAGGTTCTACTACTACATATGACTGTGAACTTCAACTTTTCATACTATCGGTTCAAATGCTTTTTATACAAGAACTCACACTAAACTCTTATGAACTCACCAGCTTTATGCTGATATTCTTTTCAAAATAACTTGTATCCTCAGGTCAAAGATAGATAGGTACGGATGCAACATTTTTGGAGAAGATGGAGCATGCAAGACCCATCTCTTATTTTTGGTTTACTTTTGGTGTTTGTTGAACATTACAAAACACACTTGTAAATACACTCACTATGTAAATAAAATGGTTGTATGTTTCTTGCTTTTACTATTATGCAATTGTGATGATACCGTACACTACGTCCTCCACCCCGAAACGTATTCCGCCGTTATCAGTTTTGGGGTGTGATAGATTGGTATCAGAGCTTTGTTTATAGTGAATCAAGTATACCAACCTATAAAAGATATACAAACTATAAACACTTCGGGACTAAAACACTCTGACCAAGAATATATACTGTTATGTTCTAATGGATTTAACTAAGTATATATATATATATATATATATATATATATATATACAGACATCACTATAAAACACAGAAGTCAATATCATCCTAGAACAAAACAAGAGTATTAAGATTGTTGGATAGCACGATTGGGCTTAGAGACATATAGTCACATTTAGGGGGATGTAGCCTCATCAACTCCGTTTTCCTGGGAGTGACTAGCATGTGCCTAAGCTTGGTTGTGGTGTTACAACAAGTCTAAAACTTACCAACACTACCACAATAACGTTAGCATAAGAATACTATAGGAGTATTCTGTACCTCTAAAACATACATGTGTGAGAACTAAAAAGGGTCGTTGCTGATGGAGCAATAGTTGCTAAATGGATACTTTCCGGTTACATGTGACTAGGGCGTTATAGACTTAGAATCTGTGATCTTTGCTTTACTTCCTGTTCCTTGTTTGGTTGTGGATTTAGAGTTAGGGTCACTTATTCGACAGAATATCCTGCCCCGGTCACATGTAATTAGTATGCATTATGCAAGTATTGGTCTAACTCGTGACGATCATCTTATAAGTAATTTAGGTTAGTACGTTTATTAATTTTCTTTTCCCTTTTCTCATATAGATATCATGGCTGGCTTCAACCCTCCAGGCGACCCGTACTGCCCAAACCAGGGTAATGGAGGATGGCTCAGCGAAGAGTCGGACGATGATCACCCAATCCCTCTGGATGACCACCGAGCAGAAGGCTTTTCGGATAACTCCAAATCCGAGCCAGAAGTTAATAACCTACCTCCCGGAGCTCCAAACCCCAACCCCCGTCCGACATTTCAGGGTCCCACTCCTATGTGGGCCATATCCTTGCACAGATGGAGCGAGGAGAAGGGTCAGCCCATGCCATACAATGGAGACCGAAGCTTCTACAACATAAGCGAAGGAGGATCAGCAGATCGGGTTCTGCCCATCATGATCCGAAGGATTGCCAGGAATGTCGAGCAAGGTCAAGCTGCTATAGGTCGAGTTGTAGAAGTGGATGCCAACTCGAATCTCAACACGGTTCACATCCGTCAACTCAAAGAAGCCATGGACAGGACGAGGAGGACCAACGAGGCTCTGCATCATCAGCTGACTACATCCCGAGCCTAAGTTGGGGAACTTCGAGCACGCCAAAGGATTCATGATCGACACCTTCAAGAAGTTATGCATCAATTAGCGGATCTGAGGATTCGTCCAACAAGTAACCATCGCCAATAGAAGACGTCTAGTTATCTCATCCTTTTGTTTAAAGGACTAGCCTTTTCTCTCTATGTTCCGTAGATCTCCCATCTGTAAACATTCCTAACTTAAAAGCACTCTAGTTAAACCTCTAACCTGTCAGCATTTTCTCTATGGTTGATGTAAAACCTACTGTTAGGTCAATTTTCATGAACCTGTATTACATCATTAATACCAGTATATTGGCAGTTAACTACTCTATTGTTATGGCTCTCATTCTGATCTTGAATTATGTGATTCAATCATGAGACACTTTATTCATATTCTCAATAGGCTCTTACTATTGCTATCATTTCTATGATCTTCTAGTAAAGGATGCCTCCACGAAAGCGTCCAAGCAGAGGAAGACCAGCAACTCAAACCCCTCCTCCACCACCTCCTCCTCCGCAGATCGACCCGGTGTTGTTCCAAACAGCGGTGACCGCGGCTGTGACAGCAGCCATGGCCCAAATGAACTCTGGGGACGCAAGCGGTGGTAACTCCAGGTTTGGTGAAGTCCATCAAAGGGTGCAAGGATGCACTTATAAGGATTTCATGAACTGTAAACCTACCTTCTTCGACGGTACTGGAGGAATTCTGGCATTATCCTAATGGTTCGACAGAACCGAAGCTGTATTTGAAATGTGCTCTTGCCCCGAGGAGAGCAAAATCAAATTCGCTAATGCTACCCTCACTAATAGGGCCTTGACATGGTGGAACGGCCATGTCAGTTCACTCTCCTTGGTCACAGCCAATGCCATGGGCTGGGACACCCTAAAAGACCTCATGAGAGGGGAGTACTGCCCTAGGGGCGAAGTTCAGAAACATGAGTAAGAACTCTGGAACCTCAAGATGAAAGGGACTGATATAACAGCTTACACGGCCAGGTTTTGCGACTTGGCGGCTATGTGTCCCAACATGATCCCGTCCGAAAGCAAGAAGATTGAACGGTACATCTGGGGTTTAGTGCCCCCGTATCGGGGAAATGTTCTAGCCTCACACCCTACCACTTTTGACAGTGCCAAGGAATTGGCCTAGAGCCTGATCAACCACAAAATCTCCTCCACTCCAGCAACAGCAACCACAACAACCACTGCACCACCCGCTTCATCAGATAGGAAGAGGAAGCGATGGGATAAGAAGAAGGGCAAGAAAACTCAAACCTCCTCAAAGGACCAGCAAATCGTGGCGGTCCAGGCTGCCACCATCCCAGCCACTCCGGCCGCACCAACCCCGCCAAAAGCTTATAGCGGGAATCTGCCCAAGTGTCCTAAGTGTCCTTTCCACGATAACGGCCCCTGCCATGAATTGCAGTGTTCGAACTGCAGCCGAAAGGGCCATACTGTCCGATTCTGCAAGGCCCCTCCCAAACCTATTTCCCAAGTTCCGGGTTCGGGAGTGACCCCGACGTGTTATGGCTGCAGCGAAGCTGGTCATTTCAAGAAGAACTATCCGAAGGCTACAAATGTTGGGGGAACTGGAAGGTTACTCGCTATCGGTCACAATGAAGCGGTAGCTGATCCCACGGTAGTCACAGGTACGTTTCTTCTCAACAACTCCTATTCATGTGTCTTATTTGATAGTGATGCAGAAAGAAGCTTCGTAAATCATAACTTTAAACACTTACTCAAACAAAACCCTCAACCACTAAAAGAAACATTCGTCGTAGAAATGGCTAATGGGAAAACAGAAAGCTCTAGCGAAATCTACATAGGTTGCACTCTCATGTTAGACAATCACTCATTTCCAATCGATCTTATACCAGTCTCAATCAAAAATTTCGATGTCATCGTTGGTATGGATTGGTTGAGCCTTCATCGCGCCGATATCCTATGCTCCGACAAAGCCATTCGCCTGAACCTTCCAAATCACGAAACCCTATTGATATATGGAGATAAGCCAAGTACGAGTCTTCGTATCATCTCCAGTATTCAGGCTCAGAAATACTTACGCAAGGAATACCGCACCTTTCTTGCTCACGTCGTCGACACTAATCAGAAATCGAAAGATCCAAAAGACATTCTCGTAGTATGCGATTTCCCTGATGTCTTCCCGGAGGATCATCCTGGCCTACCTCCCCAACGTCAGGTCGAGTTCAGAATCGACCTAGTCCCAAGAGCTACCCCCGTAGCTAAGTCACCCTACCATCTAGCGCCCGCCGAAATGCAAGAACTATCCGGTCAACTCAACGAACTGCTCAGCAAGGGCTTTATAAGACCGAGCTTCTCACCTTGGGGAGCTCCGGTCTTGTTCGTGAAGAAGAAGGATGGATCGTTTCGGATGTGCATCGATTATAGGGAACTCAATAAACTCACGGTTAAAAATCGCTACCCTCTCCCTCGTATCGATGATCTATTCGACCAACTACAAGGAGCAAGTTACTTCTCCAAGATTGATCTTAGATCTGGGTATCATCAGTTACGGGTGCTTGAGGAAGATGTTCCGAAGACAGCCTTCCGAACCCGCTACGGGCATTTTGAGTTCGTCATGATGCCCTTTGGACTGACTAACGCCCCCTCAGTATTCATGGACTTGATAAATAGGGTGTGAGGTCCATACCTGGATCAGTTCGTCATCGTCTTCATTGACGATATCCTCGTCTACTTTCGGAGCGAGGAAGAACACAGGGATCATTTACGACGAGTCCTAGAAACGTTGCGATCCGAAAAGTTGTACGCGAAGTTCTCTAAGTGCGAGTTTTGGATCCGAAGAGTTGAATTCCTAGGTCACGTAATTAGTGAAGAGGGAATCCACGTGGACCCCTCCAAAATTAAAGCCATTGAGAACTGGTCAGTGCCGAAGACGCCTACGGAAATTCATCAATTTCTAGGTCTCGCTGGCTACTACCATAGATTCATCCAAAACTTTTCTCGAATTGCGAAGCCTCTCACTATGCTAATGCAGAAAGGTGTATCTTTCAACTGGGAAGAGAAACAGGAGAAGGCATTCTAGACCCTGAAGCGAGCCCTATGCACCGCACCAGTATTATCCCTTCGCAAAGGGACATAAGATTTTGTTGTATACTATGATGCATCCAATCAGGGGCTCGGTTGTGTCTTGATGCAACGAGGTAAGGTTATCGCCTATGCCTCGAGGCAGCTAAAGACCCATGAGGCGAACTACACTACTCACGACCTCGAGTTAGGAGTGGTTGTCTTCGCACTAAAAATCTGGAGGCACTACTTGTACGGGACGAAGAGTGTGGTGTACACTGATCATAAAAGCCTTCAACACATACTGAACCAAAAAGAACTCAACATGAGGCAGCGTCGTTGGGTCGAGCTACTTAACGATTACGACTGTGAAATTAGATATCACCCGGGAAAAGCCAACGTGTAGCAGACGCACTGAGTAGGAAGGAGTATACTGGTCGAAAGACCAAGTCATTGACGATGACTATCCACTCACATCTATCCACACAGATCAAAGAGGCTCAGCTGGAAGCCTTAAAGCCTAAGAACGTGACGGGAGAATCCCTACGCAGAATGGATAAAAATCTGGACTTGGTTATGAGGGAAGCACACAACTTCATGGACCGAATCTAGACTCCACACCAGGGAGGTTTTAGAGACTTGGTTATGAGGGAAGCACACAACACTCGCTACTCCGTCCACCCGGGTTCAAATAAGATGTATCTGGATCTCAAAAAGCTATACTGGTGGCCGAACATGAAAGCGGAGATCGCTACCTTTGTAAGTAAGTGCCTTACTTGCGCAAAAGTCATGGTTGAATACCAAAAGCCATCAGGACTCCTCCAACAACCTGAGATACCAGAATGGAAGTGGGAGCGGATCACAATGGACTTTATAACAAAACTGCCCAAGACAGTGGGTGGATTAGATACCATTTGGGTCATCGTTGATAGGTTGACCAAGTCCGCACACTTCCTACCCATCAAAGAAACAGAAAAGATGGAGAAACTCACCAGAACATATCTTAAAGAAATAATACGACTACATGGCGTCCCTGCATCTATTATCTCAGACAGAGATAGTAGATTCACCTCTAGCTTTTGGCAATCATTGCAAGAGGCACTAGGGACGAGGCTGGACATGAGTACAGCCTACCATCCGCAGACCGACGGAAAAAGTGAGAGGACGATCCAAATCTTAGAAGATATGCTGCGAGCTTGTGTGATTGATTTTGGCAAATCATGGGACACACACGTACCTCTTGTGGAGTTTTCTTGTAATAATAGTTATCATACGAGCATCAAGGCAGCCCCATTCGAAGCCCTCTACGGCCGTAAGTGCAGATCCCCTCTGTGCTGGGCTGAGGTGGGTGACACTCAGCTAGCTAAAGGAAGAGTTCCTGACAGCGCCCTCACTGGTCCGGAGATCATTCGAGAAACGACCGAGAAGATTGTACAAATACGTGAACGACTAAAATCCGCTAGGGATCGACAGAAAAGCTACGCCGACAAACGAAGAAAACCCTTGGAATTCCAGGTGGGAGATCGAGTCATGTTGAAGGTCTCTCCCTGGAAGGGCACGATACGCTTTGGAAAGCGTGGAAAGCTGAACCCAAGGTACATAGGGCTTTTTGAGATTCTCGCCAGAATCGGCCCTGTAGCTTATAAACTCAACCTACCTCACGAGCTAAGCAACATACACCCTACCTTCCACGTCTCAAACTTGAAGAAATGCCTGTTAGACGAGACTCTCGTAATTCCCTTCGACGAGATTGAAGTCAATGAGAGCCTCAACTTCATGGAAGAGCCTGCGGAGATTATGGATCGGGAAGTAAAAGGAACGAAACAAAGCCGTATCCCAATTGTGAAAGTTCGGTGGAATGCTAAACGAGGACCGGAATTCACTTGGGAGCGCGAAGACCAAATGAAACTCAAATATCCCCATCTCTTCGCTTAGTAGTACTAAAATTCATACCTGTACGAATTCTAAATTTCGGGACGAAATTCCCCTAACGGGGGAATGATGTGACAACCCCAAATATATTGTCGTTACAAATCCCATTTTCACTAACGGAATGCGTCACTATATGTTATTTCCTGTAATGTTTGGAGTCGTCAATAAACAAATATCTAGTTATTTATATGTCTTGATATTATCATAAGTAATTATAACTTGTAAATGTTAACCCCATTTAACTAAATAGAGTTATATTACTTTTCAACCACTTCAACCGGGTAAAAAGTTTTAACCCCGTTAAACTTTAGCATCGGGTAGCCGTGTACCAGGTGCAATACCCGAGACATATATAAACAAATGAACACTACTTTTAAGCCTTTTTACCACTTCTTCACTCTCTCTCACTACTTTTTCTCTCTAGACCCGAAACCGACTCCAAAACCGCGAATTCCGGCTTCCAAACATAAGGGTTTATTCCCTATCTTGTTCTAAACATTGTCCATAACATTTAGAGACCAAAAATCAAAGAATTTAGGGGTCAAAAAGGAGTTTACGGCCTAGGAAGCCCCTTAGGCCGTAAACACCTAAAACCTTGCCAAAAGTCCCATTTTTCCTTCCTTTAAGCTTGTGTACTAATTAAGGGATATACCTAGGAGAGTTTAGACATGAAATCACAAGAAAATGAAGCCTAAAAAGGAGTTTACGGCCCAAGCTTATGCTTAGGCCGTAAACACCCAAAAGCCCTTGATAAATGTCCCAAAAACTCATCTAGGGCATGGAGTAAATTAGCTATGAACCTTGGAAATGTTTGAGGCCATTAAACAACACAAATTAAGGGCAAAAGAGGAGTTTACGGCCAAGAGTATTCTTGGGCCGTAAACACCCAATAAATGTGCCAAAATGCCCTTAAAACTTCACCTAAGGTTATCTAGTATTTATCTAAGGGGAATGGAAGTGTGTTGTACCATTAAACATCTCATTCTGAAGCCAAAATAAGAGTTTATGGCCAAGACTACACTAGGGCCGTAAACTCCACAAATTTTATGTCAAAATGCATCAAAACTCCACATAAGGCCTTCATAAATTTATCTAAGATGTAGGAGTGTGTTTTGGACCATTTAAACATACATTTTGAAGAACAAAATGGAGTTTACGGCCTAAGCACAAGCCTTGGCCGTAAACTCCCCAAAATGTCCCCAAATGAGGGTTTAAACCCTCCAAATTAGTTCAAAACACTTGCTAGGAAATTAGGGAGGTGAAATAAGGCCTTAACCTGCAATTTTGGAGGACCACTTGAGTTTACGGCCAAGCCTAGGGGGTTACGGCCTTAAACTCCCAAGGAGTGGCCTTTGGGCTGTAAACTCCAAGGGAGTGAACTCATGGACTTCCCCGTAAACCCCTCTTGGCCTTGTACCAATCCCGGGAACCCCTTCTAGGCCCTAAAACCCCGAATTGATGCTAGAATGCCTAAATACTTAAATGGAAAGCATAAAATGATTAATTTCTTATAAAATACATATTTCATATGACATTATGGTCCTAAAAGGTGCACAAGTCATTATTTGGAACAAAACGCTCAACCGACACTTTTACCCGATTTACTCGATTTACGCAATTTCAGTGAGTTCATACCCCTTTAATGAACCTTTCAAATGTTTTATATGTTTTAGGGGGGGATACAAGTTGAATATACATGTTTATGAAAAGTTATACAAGACAATTATTCATGTTACAAAATTAATCACATGTGATTCACTACCTGTAGTTCAAATCACATGTGAATTATCACTATGCCTTATAAATAAATCATTTGTTTGCAAAACTATTTTGAATAAACAAACAAGTTTTAAATGTTTCTTTTGTACAATACTTTTATTTAATAAATCTCCTTATAAAATGTAACCACACTGACATATTTATATAAGTAAGACTTGAAGGACTTAGGACCGATAGCTCGCCTTATTTCCTGTTCTTGTTTGATTGTGGGCTTAGGGTAGTGGTTATCCGTCCGACTGTCGTTGATTTCTTAGTTATATATCTCGTATATTAGTACGGATTACGAGTATTTCTTATTTCATTAGATGCCTAAATCACTAACCTGACTAGAACCACACACACTAAGTTAACTATAATAGGTATAGTTAAGATCTCTATCACTCATTTTAACTACTACTCTACATTACTATAATTCTCTCTATTATGAAACTATACACTAATAAGAGAATACAATACGAGTTATACAAAAGACTACTACACTATAATACAAGAGAAAGTACTAATCATGAGATAACTCATTAACCCACTACGAGATACTTTATTCACTACGCACTACGCCCGAAGTTTTCCGATAGGAAGACAACGCTATATGTATAGATCTATACGGGGCAGACGCTATTACATCCCGACTGTTAACTTCAGTCCGAGCCACACAGGTCCAGGGATGCCTCTACTCCACTACACTGTGCATGACCGGGAAGGTCATGGGGTCCGCTATTACTCACACTATTGGTAACATACAAGAAATACACTATAACCACACTAAAATACTAAACAATAAGGTAAAGTTAATATCCCAAAGTAAACAAGTATCTAATACTAAAGGAAGTTGCACCACTATTAATTACTTCAAGTATAACTTACCATATTGCATTACTTATTGGTGAGTCACTATTATACTTCCACGATAAATGGTTTTCAAAGATGAAAATGACATATTTCTTAAAGGTTTTCATTTACTATACACTTCTGGAAAATATAGGATTTTCTAGGTTCTACTACTACATATGACTGTGAACTTCAACTTTTCATACTATCGGTTCAAATGCTTTTTATACAAGAACTCACACTAAACTCTTATGAACTCACCAGCTTTATGCTGATATTCTTTTCAAAATAACTTGTATCCTCAGGTCAAAGATAGACAGGTACGGATGCAACATTTTTGGAGAAGATGGAGCATGCAAGACCCATCTCTTATTTTTGGTTTACTTTTGGTGTTTGTTGAACATTACAAAACACACTTGTAAATACACTTACTATGTAAATAAAATGGTTGTATGTTTCTTGCTTTTACTATTATGCAATTGTGATGATACCGTACACTACGTCCTCCACCCCGAAACGTATTCCGCCGTTATCGGTTTTGGGGTGTGACATTCGGTCCTCCATCCAATCTGAAAACACCTCTCTTATCAGTTCAGTTTCCTCGCGGCTGGACTCAATTCGTACAGATATTGCAATAGAGAGTGCTTTAAAAGAACACATTGCTCGTCAAGCCTCTACCATTGAAGTTCAGAAAGTTCAACTTGCTCAAGCCGAGAAGGAGATTGCATTATTAAAGGCAGAGAGAGATGTGTTTAGAAGCTGTGCAGCGTAAGTAAAGGATATGCTCACCAACATACTTAGTGCTCATGATTCAATACTGACTCTTACCATTCGCAACCATCTAACCACCAAACTGCTTCCCGACCTTGCCCTATTGCATGAAATGAAGTGTGTTTTGGAGAAGTTTTTTCCTCCGAAACAAGGGGGAGAGGGTGCTCATCATGTCAAAACTGAACTGAAGGATAATATAGCTTCAGGTTCTAGTTCCAAAGCAAAGGTTAAAATTGTTAAAGATGATAGTGACGATGAGATTGAAGAAACAATTGCAGATGCTCTCAAGAGAAAGAAAATAGGTAGAGATATAGATGAGAATTTAAAATTTGCCAAGAAAGCAGAGGAGAGGGAGAGGAGAAACAAGGACGAAGAAGAAGCCTTAAACTGCAAAAAGGCCTTGTTTCCCTTGTGGACGAAAGAGACATTAATCCACCAAGCAATAGAGTTTCCAAGCGCTTATTGGTTGGAACCTGTTGCTTCGTTCGATTGTGACAACTCTAAGGACTTGCAGTTCGATATGTCGATCACAAGAAAAGCGTTTACGTTTCATTACTTTGATTGGACTGTCGAGGTTCCTTTCCCTCATCCGAAGGTTGACCGAGAGCTTATCGATTTTTATCTTAGTTGTGGGAAACCTCAGTACCTGAAATGGAGTGCGCAGAAAATTATAATTATCAAGGTATTGAAACCGACATTTGCCAGAAACTTTGTAAATGTGAATTTAAAGATCACTCAAGGGTCTACAAACTCGGTGTCAATGGATTCTTTAGCAGATCTTTCAAATCTTAATCCTCACGATTGGATTCTGTTATTCAACATCCGGCTCACCATCTAAGGGGAATATGAGCCGATTCTAGAACATTTGAAGAGGATGTTAGCTGCATACGATTATGAGGTTGCAAATATGGATTAGGAAATAGCGAAGGTGATGAAGAAGAAGGTGATTGTTAAGTCGGCACCGAAACCCGTAGATGTGAATAAGATGAAGATTGGCCAGATTGATTCAAAACATCTTACTGTGATGTTTACTAAAGGCGAAGGGCATAAAATTTTGTTCGCTCTTGTAGATAAACATCTCTTCTCAACGGACTGCTTAGAGCACATTATAAACATAATTCATCGGTGCAAGCAGAACTCCGAAGTAGATAAGAAGAACCTCACCGACACGCTTCGGTGGTATATCACATTTCGTCATCATCTTTTGGACATTATACCGAAGCTGTTTAAAACGGTCAAGAAGTCTTCTGCTGCTCAACCGAAGTAGACTTTCGGTCCCATTGATGCAAAGGGGGAGATTGTAGAGTCTATTTTTGTTACGTCATGGGCTTTTTGTATTCTATCCGGATTGGGCATGTCCATCCGTGATTCTCTTGTAGGGTTATACTATATATATATATATATATATATATATATATATATATATATATATATATATGTATGTATGTATGCATTATATTGTTACGTCTTTTATTATGCTTAATCTTTGTAACCCTAAAACCTCTACAGTCGAAGTTCTTAGTCGAGCTCTTCTGAGGCGTTGAAGTATTAATCATATGACATATTCAAAACCATATTCATGTTTATATTTACGTTCTTAATTGTTTGCATGCATAGAATCAAACGATCCTAAAAGAACTAAGTTCTATCAGAAGTGGAATTGATGATTTAAGTTATGCAATGGGGAAGTCCTAGTAGAGTCTAGGGAAATTGTTTATGATTATTTGGACACATTATTATGTGTTAAATTGTTTTGTGATATTAGGACTTGGGGATTGCGAGACAATATTTGGGACGAGTATGAGTAGGTGTGAAAGGTAGTA
Source organism: Lactuca saligna (assembly GCF_052625555.1). NCBI lineage: Eukaryota > Viridiplantae > Streptophyta > Magnoliopsida > Asterales > Asteraceae > Lactuca > Lactuca saligna. The sequence continues at coordinate 308,641,939 of NC_136420.1, read as the reverse complement.
GATGCATATACTACCGGAAGCACAAGACTCGCACTTGGATCAGGGAAAGTCACAAAGTTACCAAGAAGCTATTAATTGATTCCGTTTTGTTCAAGTGTGTTATTACCCTTGTATCGGTAGTGACTAGTAAGATGGTTGTTATTCCGACCCTAGTGGTCATATCGAATTAAGTCCGACTACGATGAGTTTGTTACGTGGTTCGGAGAACCAAGTTTGAAGTAACATCTGGCATAAGTCAGAATATTGAAGTCAATGCGATCATGGGTATCGTGCTCGTTGTAGAAGAAGTTAGTAGCTATAAATGCTACGTGCTAAAATGTGATTATATCACATTAGAATATGAATGAAGGTATATTCCATTCTGAAATTTGACTCTAAGAGACTTGAGTCTAAGCGTTGTATTATATGATGAAAGGTCGTTAGTATGTGACCCATCGGTCTGTTACAATAGATAAAGGAAAATATTTATCCTAAGAAGAAGAAGTCCTCAATAAGGAGTTGCTTTGTAACTCGAAAGTTATAATTGAAAATTCAACATAGTACGAAGAGCAAGTGCATGATTGAGCATCAAGGTTATTACTTAGGATGGAGAGGTAACGTATGGAGTCAACATACAAGTCCTATTTTGTTGATGATTTCGGGACATAATCATCCTAAGGGGGAGATAATTTTAACACCAGTAGATTATGGATAGTCAATTTAAGGACAATAAGTGTCAAAAATGACTTTTTCATGGAAGATTAATTTGAAGGAATAATCATAACTATGTTGTAGTAAAAAGTGTATTTATGTTAGAGAACGACGAAATCCAAGTTATATCGAAGAAGTTATGACATGTCGAAGTTTCGCGACGGAACCGGCACGACGCTGAATGACGTAAAAAGTGTATTTATGTTAGAGTGATATTTAGACTTAGCAATCTAAACGAAAGTCATAGAGTTCTTTAAACCATGAGCGTGCATAAAAAGAACGTCCGAATCTGACTTCGTATGAGGATGTTAAGATTTTTCTAAGTTTCGACTTAGCGGTATGTAGCCCGAATACTCGATTTGAGATCGAGCGGTTTTTCCGCCAAAACAATCTAAACGAGAATCAAAGATCTTTTTGATAGTAGTGCAACAGTAAAAAGACAGAAGAAAATGAACGTCAGATGAAGAAATTATGAAGTTTTAACAGAGTTTTCCTTTCCCGGCCTACTAAAATAATATAATAAAAATAAAATCAAAATTAGCCAACGGAGTCTAAACGAAAGTTGTATATCGTAGTCTCACCTACGCGTGGATATAAAGAATTTTACAAACGGAATTCGTATGAGAAAGATATGAATTTTTGAAGTTTATTACATCATTAAAATATTAAATTTAATTATAAATTTCGATATTATCCGCGGGGGGGGGGGGGGGGGGGGGGGGGGGGTGGAGTCAGCGGCCTTATGCGGGTTACACCCAGCGTACCTAAGATTAATGCCCAGTGTAATCGAAGGTTCCAGCCCCTATAAAAGGAAGTCGAGGCTACCGAGTTTCTTTGCTCATTTTCTTTCCTTCTCTCGCGCTTTTGCCTCGTTTTTCGTGCAAGAAATATCCCGAAGCCCCGAAGATCCCGAGAAGTAAAATTCCCGAGCGGAAGCTCTGCCCACGAGGAGCCCGATTTTTGTAAAGATCTTCAAGATCTACCGAAGAATACTACTTCTACAAGCCGTAGTGTTGTCCGATCATTCTTCTGATCAAGTGAGTGTATAGTTACTTTCTTCAAACACATAAATATTAAGTATTGGCTATGAAATATGTGTTATTCATTATATATATTGTTGTTTATATGTTTGAGTGTATAGTCCCTTTCATCAACACGATATTAATACAACTATTGTTTAAATGTATTATGTATATGTTTTGGGTGAGTGTGTAGTCACTCTCTTCTAACACATAAATATGAAGTATTTTCTATGTAATACATGCTATGTGTTTATATATTGTTGTTTATTTGAGATAAGTGTAGAATGGATGTTTTATATAGTTTTTTTTTTAATGAGTTAAACTGTATATCTATTTTATATCTACAAATATGTTGGGTAGAAAATGGGTAGAGGAGATAGTTGGTATGTGATAAAATGATGAGGTTATGAAAGATGATTAAGCATAATATTGGTAGATGCACCAAATAGAGAATGACATCATGCTAGCAGATGCACTTAAGGATAATATTGGTAGATGCACCAAATAGAGAATGACTTAATGCTAGCAGATGTGCTTAAGCATAATATTGGTAGATGCACCAAATAGAGAATGGCATAATACTAGTAGATGAACTTAAGCATAATATTGGTAGATGCACCTAAAATAAAATGTCATAATGCTAGCAGATGCGCTTAGGAATAATATTGGTAAAGGCACCAAATAGAGAATGTCTTAATACTAGCAGATGCACATAAGGATAATATTGGCAGATGCGCCTAATAGTGAATGTCGTAATCCTGGTAGAGGCCCTTAAAGGATAGTGTTGGAAGATGCACCTTCTATAGCAATGGAAGTTTGTGCTAATTCCTTAGGTCAATCCTTAGGAATGAATGAAATAAGGATAGTTGATTAATAGGGTAAAACCTTGAGAAATAAAGAAGATAATGGGTATGGGTAATTGGGTTGATTGTTTGATGATTGAATATAATAATTACATTATTGTGGATCGAAAACCCTATATGGTCACCAGGCTCCCAAGCGTAACCCACTCAGTTTTCTTTGTATCACAGGTATCAATACGAAGACATATTTCACTGAGAGTTTTAAAGGAGATGTAAATCATTAGTGTAAATAAATGTAAGTTTTATTTATGCTTATGTGTCTGTATCGAAACATGACATCCCAAGGTTTTTTTATATAATGAAAATTCGTGCTCGTTGAGAAACGTTTTGATAGATTCTTATCATATTTGGTTTTGGGAACAAATTCCGCAACTATATTCCTTAAAAGATTACTCTGACTTTAAAAACAAGCATAAACAAATCGGTCTTTTCTGACTTTGAAATTGGGGATTTCACACCCAACATCCCTTAGGGAAATCCTTCGCCATATTCCCCTCCTTTCCATACACTTAGCAAATAGTCCCTAACCGATAGGGTCCTTCATGATTCTTGTTGTATTTATTGCAAGTGCGGCCCTTATGGTCTACAACTCTTAAATCTGTAGGCTTGAATCGCCTAGTCGCCAACTTCGATTATACTAGCCTCCTCTCTCTCCCTTGAGCCTCCCGTTCATCTCTCACCTGGGTCTCCAACTTAATCTCCTTCCTCCTGAAATTTGTTTGCTACTTAGTCAATCTCCTTCCTCAAGATACTCATGGTTCACATGTTCCTTCTTAGATGAAACGTGTTCAGGGCTAATCAGAGCCCTCGTACGGAACATCCTGGTGATCTAAGTCATGATCTTTGTCTTCTACTTGAGAGATAGGAACTATAGGGCCAACCACTCTCTCATAACTAATGGTACAAACTTATATCTCAACATCTCAGTAAACCTCTCCCAAGTCACTACATAACACTCCATAGGAGAATAGTCAACCATCACAAACTTCCACCAATCCTTTTCTCCCAAACAAAGTAGGTACAGTGCAAAGTGAACCTTCAGAATCTCCGAATAAGAGCAATTGTAGAAGTAATCCTCAATATCAGAAATCCATAACATCGCATCAAGTAGGTCCTTGGTCCCATTAAACTCCGGTCCATTCATGTTGTTTGACTCCCTATAGAATAATGAATCACCCACCCCCTCATAGTCTCGTAGTAGCAACAAATGTGGTGGTTGCATCAGTAGAAGCCTCAGCGACAACATCATAGTTCTCATAAAAACTCTCAATCAGAATATACTTAATAGACTTTAAAATATTTGGTATGGCCTATCTGATTTTGGCATCCACCTCAGCAGAAATGATCTTATAGATTTGATCATAGTTGGCGCTCGGCCTCTCGGGATCGATATGGCCTAAACCTTAGGTAACCATTATACTGAAACACACAAGAAAACAATTAAAATCAGGCTAAAGTGCATATACAAACACTTAAACATTGTTGTAAGTTCCTTAGTACCCTAAGATTCCTTCCTGAGTCGTGTATGGATCTGGTGCTTTTAGTAGTACGGGCCCAATACTACCTTCCACACCAACCCATATTTTCCTCAAGTCGTCCTCTCAAGACCCTAATTCACATTTACTTCATTCCTAAAGGGTATCTGTACACTCACCCTACTGGCTCCTTAGACCCAATACTATGCATCTAGGCACTCATCCTAAAATACTCCTCAATATAGCTCCACCTCCCAAATATCTCCATTATTCTTGCCATTTACTTCATATATGCCAAATGCACATAAAACAAAACTCAATATACAATCGAATAAATGGTTCTACCTCAAGTCCCCAACCAAACAATGAACGGGAAGAAAGGCTAAATTAGGCATTCTAAGGCTATAAAATCTTATCCATATACAATCATGCAACATATACCAAACAAATAGATGGCTGATTGTACACACCAATTGATCCAGATAAAGGCATCACAACTAAGGCAACTCTATCATATACTTCCTGATGAATCCTTAGCCTATCAACTTTCATCCAATTCTATCAGCTCATAAGATAATAGATCGACACTACACATAAAAATAAGTAGACATATTTTGGGAAACTACCGCTCGAGCTCTGGTTGGTTGTACACACTACTTCATAAGGCTTTTCTCCTTTGAATTTCTTTGCTTCTTTTTTAAAAGTTTTTATGAAAATCCTTAGATCCTTAGTTTGAGTTTCGAATCCCACAAGTGTTTAGCCAAATCCTTCAAACTAGGGCTTTGATACAAATTTGTAACAACCAAATTTCCAAACCAAAATTTTCATTTTTTAATTCATATAAAAACATTATTCATAAAAGCCACCTCAAGAAAATCACAAATGTCAAATAAAGATCATCATCAAAATTTCATAGTGTCCCAAAATATCGAGAATCATAACCTATAGGCGAATAGGTACAATTAATCCTTTGCCTTTACGTGATCCTCATAAGTACCTAAAACACATTTAATCAACAATTATACACCCGAACCTTAGTGAGTTCCCCAAAATACCATATAAAACATAGCACAAAATAAATAGCTATAGGTAATCAACAACTCAAGGGACTACTCGGCGTCTTAGTGGGCAAACAACATGCCTTGAACGTTATCAGCAACCCTGGAGACTACCATAAGTCTCACCACACATAGTAACACATATCACATTAATAACCCACAGACCCATCTTGTCATCACATATATGATATATTTGTACCACACAGGTAAGAATAGTGATGAGACTCACCTTGCATCGATCACTAATAGAACTCAAACCGAAACTGCAGGAACTAGAGTTTATTAATTACACTAATCAACCCTAATTAATAATTTTGGTAATTTTCCATACTCCACTAGTCCCAAGCCAAGTCTAATCCCTGTTAAGAGAAAAAGACCATTTTCCTCTTCCAAATCCGAAAACCCTCACATATCTACCTAAGCTACAATTGAAAAAAAAGTCAATGAAAATCAAAGGTCAAATTCTGACCGTTACACACAGCGTACTCATTTCTATGTTAGGCGTAGATCGACAGGCAGGAAAGGATCGTGTTTGCAACTACCTATGTTGGGCGTTGGAAAACTTATGCATTGCGTACCTGGCTTATCCCAATACATAATTTTTAAGGTCTTAATGGTACTTTACCCAATGCTCATCTAATTTTAAAATGTATCCTAATCCATAAAATCTCTAACTTTATATGCCTTTACAAGGCTAAAGAGAGCTTAATCCCAAAAACCTAACATTTCACTTCACCAAACGCTCCATACCTCATGCATTGAAGCAAGGAAAGGGCTAAGCTAGCAATTTTATGACTCTATGCACCCTAAAACATCCAAAAGGATAACTCCAATGCTCTTGAGTATTCCATACTCACAAAGACCAAGGATTTGGGAAAAAATGAACATAAATCTAACCTTAAACAAGATCTACAAAAAGAAGATCAAAACTATGAAGTTTATACCTTAAAACGAAAAACAAATAGATCTAGATTTTGAATCCAAAAGCTTGACTAGACCATCACTTCTTTAATGATCTTCCATTCCTACCAAGAACATTCAAAAATCACTCAAAAGGTTTAAATCTTACTCACAAGGGTTGGGATTTCGATTTTAGGGTTTAGAGGAAAGGAGGATGGTCATAAGAATATCCTAGGGGAATACGATGCTTATATACAGGATACAACCCTAAAATTGTAGGGTTTATGGGCATCACATGTATGTCCGATGTACTCATGTGTACACCCAGCGTACTCGAACTCCGTCGCGATACACTTAGTGCTTCATGTGACGATTAGATTTGTCAAATAATTTCATTTTTATGTTAATAGTGGAAACACCTAGAAATGGGTGTTACACCCTAGGGTCATGTTATGGACTGCAACAGTTGTCACGCCATAACACTCTATATGCCACGTCAAGACAATCATCTTGGATACGCGATCTTAATTTTTATGCCATGTTGTGACACCCTTTGTGCCATGTCATGGCATATGATTTTCCTAAAAAACAAAGCCTTTGGCTCCTTTATATCATCTACTGATCCAATCTAGGAAATAGGTGTTACGAAAGACTTAACCATGCATATAGTTCTAACGAAATTTGAGCAGTATAACAACTATATGTCGAGCAAAATCCAGGTTTTAATAAACTTAAAACCAACAATACCAAGTATATGAACAAGCCTAAATAGATGATTAATTAGTGTTTTTAAAAAATCAAAAACTATTTAGCATATTATAAACTATATAATCTTAATGATTAATCATTCATAACCATAGTCTATAATCTTAATGATTAATCATTCATAATTAGTGTTTATTTTACTAATAAACATCAGAATAAACTATATGATTTAAACGAAAACTATTGTGCTACATTTTAAATAATTAATTTTATCAACGATATATAACCAGTTTTATAAAAACGTTTACATAGTAAATCAAACGTTTATATAAAATCATCACAATTAATTGCATTTATTCTCCCCCCGAAAGAGTTAAAAATTTTAAATGGGATCAGGAAAATCACTTCCGTTGCCTACTTTATCATTGTGTTGTTTGGCTCAGAAACCGATATTCAAACAATCACTCTGAATTTCTCAAATGTGACTTCGTTTTCATAAAACGACACACCATGGTAATATATCAGGGAATAGTGAGTCATAAAAGCTATTCAGATTCACCAAAAAATAGTTTGACTTGGAAACTGGGATTCGAACTGCGATTCGAGATTTCATGAACGGTACCTCATTTTCACAAAATGACACTCTAGGTGTAACGCCCGGTTCCTGGTACATATTTAATCCATTAAAATGTTCATTTTATAATAGCTACTCGACGGGTTGGTAGCCTTAACTCATCGAGTAGATGTCAGCATGATCGCGGGGTATAAGTGGTCTACTCAACGAATCGAAGCATGGACTCGGTGAGTAGGTCCATCTGCAGGAAACCCTAATTTTGAGAATTTGCACCCTATTTATGCAACATTTTAAGCCCCCATCCCAGCCTCCACTCCTTGCTATCGAAACCCTAAGTAGCTATTGAGTGTTCTTAAGCTTTTCTTTCCATTTTTGTGTGATTTGAAGCTAAAAGAAGGAAGGAAACGCTTGCTGGTTCAAGAAGAAGCTGTAGATCCAGAGCTAGTGTTGCATTTCAGAACCTTTGAAGGTATAAATCTTGTACCTTGGTTTCTATCCACTTAGATCTTCTTATAGACTTGTTATTTGCACTTTATGGGTCCTTTCCAAGGTCATTCCGAGATTTGAACCTTGAGACATGAAAGGACTCCAGATCTGGACATTCTTGGGCTCTAAAACCTCATTGTTTCCTCCGATATCCAGCCATGACTCAATGACATGATGTAGGCCTTCATTTTGGCTTGGAATGAATGGTTTAGCTTCATAACAGCAAGCATGAACCTAAAGTTAGCAACATTACATGTAATGCTAGTCTAAGGAGTCCAGATCTATAACTTAGAAGCATTGGAATCATTTAGAATCGAATCTATGGTTTTAGCATGCAAGGAACTCACTGAGTTGTTCTTAGGACTCGACGAGTCAGGTCTAGTCCCCCAAACCTTTTCTGGTTGTGAGTGAGACCATTGAGTTGAGAGGGGGGATGAATCAGTAAGTTGAACAATATTAGGACCCGGGAGCTAAAGGACTCAATGACTCCATGGAGGGACTAAATAAGTAGAGTCGAAATATCACGATGATTATCGAAGACAGAACTCAATGAGTCAGTAGAAGGGCTTAGCGAGTTGACTTAGTGGACCACAAGGTAGATCATTTCAGAGACTCGTCGAGCAGGGAGATGACTCGACGAGTTGTGTTGACTGGGGTTACCCTTGAATTAACTTTGACCAGAGTGTTGACTTTGATTAGGGGTAAAATCATCATTTTACCCTAGGAAGGAGTTGCAAATATTGACTAAGTTTCATTGTGTTTTGACATCCGGAGGGACGCCGAGGCAGTTACCGGATATTCCTTACAGTGAGATTTTACAGTCAGCTTTACGAGGTGAGTTTTCCTCCAATAGGAATGGGTCTAAGGTACCAAGGCGGCCCGTTTAAGTGTTACAGTATGCCAGGGTTAGCCCGATGCAGTCTATATGTTTCCGGACTTCGGTCCGATGTCAGGGCGGTTCTGAGAAGTAGTTATGTATTCTTGATGTCTTTGTGATTCATGCATGTTTATGTGTTTATGTGTTATGTGTTATGTGTTTCGGACTCTGGTCCGATGTCGGGCAAGCCCGATGCAGTATATGTGATTATGTTATATGTTATGAGTTTTGAGGTAAACCCAATGTCGGGGCAAGGCCTATGCAGTTTACATGACTGTGTTATTTTTTTATAATATATGTTATGTTGTGTATGTATCAGGGTACGCCTGATGTCGGGGTGAACTCGATGCCCGATGCGGCCGAATGCCAGGATGAGCCTGATGTCGGGATTCGTCCCGATGCAGTTGGGAAGAGTCCTAGAGTTATGCTATTTGTTATATGTGCTTTGTATGGTATGTGGTTGTTTGGGGGAGCTCACTAAGCTTCATGCTTATAGTTTCAATTTTGGTTTCTGGTACTTCAGCTAGCAAGGGGAAGGGCTCGAGCTGATGGCATGACACACACCACAGTTTCTTAGCTTGGGAGCCTATTCGTATATTTGTTATGAGACTATTATACGATTGTCAGATTTTAAGAGTTGTTGAGATACATGTTTTATGGTTTTATATTATGCCAGTGTTATTTATGTTTGATAAATAATTTTGAAAGCGAAATTTTAGGCTTGTATTTTTGCGATGTTTAAAGCTGGTATCAGAACCTTGGTTTGAGGGATTCGAGCACACTTTCGGGTGTTTCTGGACTCAAACTAAGGAATTGGTATGGAAATTTTCTAAAGGAAAATCAATTTTGTAAAAAAGAGTTTTGAGAAAGAAAAGAGTTTTAGAAAAAGCGAAAAGAATTTGTAGAAACAAAAGAACTTTGAAAAGAGATGTGGTTCATGCAATCAACCAAGCTCAAGTAAGTACTTCCAAGTTACCTATACAAGCTTATGCAATGTTATGATTATCAGCTTCATTAGAACAACATGCGAGATTAGGACTAAGGATCTAGGAAGGATGCTTGATGTTCCTAATATATGTGATTCAACTTTATGAGAACCGCACGCTAGTATAGAGTAGTCAGGATGATAGGTTGAGTAGTATATGCTTGATTATGTATACTCAATTCCCGAATGTTGCTTCCTTTATGCTTTTAGGAGTTCTAGTTGTCTTTCACTAACTAGTAAATGAATATGTTAAGTTACATATTGCAAGGACTAAATAATTTCAGAAGGTTAGGTCTAGCTCATATTTGAGTCCAACCGTTGTATACTAGGATCACTCATTCGAAGAATTATCTAGTCTGAGTAATATATAATAGTATTCGCGAGCTAGTTAGGGGAAAAATCAGGGACTTCTTGTGAAGCTGATGGCGGAGAGTGAGATCGTGATTACCCTAGGGAAAGCCTAGGATGAGAGTAGCAGAGAGCAGTAACAGTAGAAGGGATTTGTTGGATTCAAGGAAGTTCTTGAGGATAGTTCGGATAGATGTGGAAGGTAGTATGGGCCCGTACTACTGAAAGCAAAGGATCCATACGTGAATCAAGGAAGGTTGAGATAAGACCGGGGAACTTGTAGTAGATGTGATCTGTAACAGCCCGAATCCACGTATTCTTCTATTTTGGATTAAGTTGTTAATTTAGGGTTTCCATGGTAGGCGAGTACGCTGGGCGTACAAGGTGTACGCTGCGCGTACTCGTGCGCCTCATTTAGACGCGTTCCCCCTCAGGTACGCGGGGCGTACCTAAGCTTACGCCCGGCGTAACTCATTTAGACCCAAACCCTAATTTCCTTTGAAGGGGCTATAAAAGGAATGTGTGGCTGGACTTCTCAGCCACCATCCCTCAGAGTGAAACCCTAAAAAGAGTGTACCTTCGTTCTTTAGCCATTGTGTGTGTATTCTAAGCTTGGGGGTGCCATTCCAAGGTTGCAAAGGAGAAGAAGAGCTTGTTGGAGAGGCTAGAAGTGGTGCTCAAGTGTAGATCTGAGCTTTGCAAGGGCTAAAGCTTCATTTTCAAGTATTAAGTTCGGATCTTGTCACTTGGTTCATGTTGTATGCTTTAGATGTCATTTTCTAGGGTTTAAGTCCCAAAGGTGGAGACTTTTGTGCAAATGGCCTCCATAAGCTTAGATACTTCATATTTCTGATCTATTGGAGTTGTAGACTCATAAAAATGGCATCTTGGACGTGGGTATTGCACCATGCATGAGATCTAGGTCCTTGAGTTTGAATAAAAGGTTGTTATGTGATGTTGGAGCCTTTACAGCCATGCCAAGGCTTAAAGGTCTCGACTTTATGGGTTTAGACACACTAAAGGAGTCGGATCTGGAAGTTGGAGTAATGACTTAACCGATTAAGACCATAAATGAAGAGTGGCTGATTCTGATGGTTACGTTGGGCGTAACTTCCAGTACGCGCAGCGTACTGGGTGGAGATCCCGATCCAGGGGGTGGCAATGTACGCCCCGCGTACATCTAGCAGTACGCCCCGCGTACTCTCAGGGTTGACTTTTGTTGACTTTTTGGGTTTTGGTCAACATGAGGACTTTAGGTCAAGGAAGGGTAAAATAGTCTTTTACCCTTTGAAGAATGATGATAAGGGATAAAGTTTTAGTGGTAGAAGTCTTTGCGTATTAAATAATAATATTTTTATGTTTAGGCGAGGTAGAGTCGTCGTTGAGATTCGGTGATAGTGAGGACACGAGATCTTAGACTTTCCACGAGGTGAGTCTTCTCACTATACTATACCCGGAAGGGTTTGACTGTGTGACCGGAAGGTCGGATATGATATGAGATATATGTATTATGTGTGATAAGTTAATCGTTATATGGGCCATGTATGATATGCTTGATATGGGCCGGAAGGCATTATGTGGTGGGCCAGAAGGCGAATATGTTATGGGCCGGAAGGCGTTGTGATGTGGACCGTAAGGTTGACGTGGGTAGGACCGGAAGGTTTACCTAGTCAGGACGGAAGTCCCCTGAGACACATTGACCAGAAGGTTAGGGCCTTGAAAGGCATATGTGCGTAAGTTGTATTTTGGGGAACTCACTAAGCATTTATGCTTACAGTTGTTGTGTTATGTGTTTCAGGTACTAACGAGGACCGTGGGAAGGCGCCGGTGTGATCATACACATTATCAGGGGAAAACTATTTTTATGATCTTTGTGATGTATTCGGTTGTGACAATATTGTTTACGTTTAAATTTCAAATATTAATCGATGTTTGATGTTTGTAAAAATGAAAAAAAAAATTGGTTTTAAAATTTACATCGTTACAAGTTGGTATCAGAGCCTTGGTTTGAGGGATTCGGATACACCTTCGGGCGTAACTGAACTCAAACTGGGGATTTGAGAAATTTTTAATTAATAAGATCAATAAAAATTTGATAAGAGATTTTGAAACAATCAAGGAAGAAGAAGTTTGTACTGTCAGCCAGCGCCCGAACGGTAAACTCCCTAAAATACTCTTACAATATTTGTTATGAGATATGATATGATATGATACACACACTAGTAGACTAGGTATTCATATTAGGACCAGAGTGGCCTGATTTGTGATGCCTTAGTCTAGGGAAATCTGCTGCTATGAGGTGCTTTGAGAGCGAGTGGGTAGCTAGTGCATGGCAAGAATAGAGTACTCATGATCCGGGGTTTGGGGAGGAGGACTTGGGGTGAATGCTGATGCGGTGTAGTTGGTAGTATTGGGCCCGTACTACTGAAGACACCGAGTCAGTGGGCAACCCAAGTAAGAATCTCTGGGTATCGGAAACTGGGTAGGGTTGCGTTATCGAGTGTGATTATGCTCGATAGAGTCTCTTATATTTCTATGTTGTATTTCAGAGGCATCATGGTTGGACCACGCCACAGAACTGGTACGAGCAGTGTGAGTGAAGAGGAGCTTCGTCAGATGATTTATGAGGAGGTGGCTGCAGGGATCTGGGCTGAGATTCCGGAGATGTTTGGGTCTATTAAGACCACACTGATGGAGACTTTTGATGAGTGGTACGCCGCGTTGACTGAGGCCGCAGCCGCTGTAGCTACCGTAGCTGTGGCCGCTGCAGCTACCGCAGCTGTGGCCGCTGCCAGACCACAGGGAGGTGACTCATTGCTGTTTCGGGAGTTCAGCAACACGAAGCCACCTGAGTTTGACGGGACACAGGATCCCATCGCTGCGATGAGATGGATTGCTGATATCGAGGGATGCTTCTACACTTGTGCATGTCCGGAGCATCTGAGGGTACGGTTCGCCTTGAACCAGCTCCGCCTGGGAGCAAAGGATTGGTGGAAGTTCGTGATGGCGAACTTCACTCTGGTAGAGGTTTCATCTGTGACTTGGGAGAGGTTTACTGTTATGTTCAGAGATGAGTACGTTCCCCCGGTGGAGAGGGAACGGTTGGTTCAGGAGTTCTTGACCCTCAAGCAGGGTAATGATTCGGTCACGGTGATCATGCGGAAGTTTCATGAGAGGGCGATGTTTTGCCCTGAGCAGGTGTCCACAGAGCAGGCTCGGATGAGCCGGTAGTTAGGTGTGCTGAGGAGGGATATCCGAGAGTTCGTATCGAACTCATCATACCAGACTTTTACTGAGCTTCAGGCGAATTCCAGGAAGCGTGAGATCGAGTTGGAGACCCAGGCCAGGGAGGAGGCCGAGTCTCAACGGGTGGATCGGCAGCCGGCTCAGTCTCAGCCGGTAGCCAAGCGGACCAAGTCCGCAGATTCGAGATCGGGTGGTCAGAACGGCCGCACTTACAGAAAGTGCAACAAGGGTCACGAGGGGGCATGTCGATCGGGTGCTTCCTACAAGTGTGGCAACGAGGGGCACATTGCTAGGGATTGCCCCAAGGGATTTATGGTTTGCTTTCATTGCAACCAGACCGGCCATCGGAAGGCCGAGTGCCCCCAGCTTCGCCAGGGATCTACGCCTGCTGCCAGGGTTACCGAGACTCGGCCGGTGAAAGTCGAGGCTCCGAAGGCTCGTGGGAGAGCTTTTCAGTTGACTGCGGAGGAGATCCGCGCGGCGCCTGATGTCGTAGCTGGTACTTTTCTTGTGAATTCTGTACCTGCTTTGGTATTATTTGACTCGGGTGCGAGTCGGTCTTTTGTATCGCTGGCTTTCAGCCAGCACATCGGTATTGATCGGGAGGTGATGAGTCGACCCCTGCGAGTTTCTATAGCGGATGAGAAAGCGGTATACGCCACTGATGTGATTCGAGGATGTGTGCTCGAGATTTTTGGGGTCGAGTTCCCTATAGACTTAGTTCCTATAGTGATGGGGGATGTCTGCATCATCGTCGGCATGGACTGGTTGAGTAAGTTTGGGGCAGTCATTGACTGCGAGAGACAGCTGGTGACGATTCGAGACCCTAGTGGGGGAGTGCTTACGGTGTATGGCGAGGGGACCCGGTGTGGGTCGGCGTTTTGTTCGGCTGCCAGGGCAAGGCAGAGTTGCAGCAGGGCTGCAATGGATTCATAGCCTACGTGATGGATACTCGAGTGGCCGCGGGGAGGCCCAATTCGGTTGATGACGTTCCTGTAGTATGCGAGTTTTCGGATGTGTTCCCCGAAGAGTTACCAGGTGTGCCTCCGAATAGGCAAGTGGAGTTCCGTATCGATTTGGTTCCGGGAGCGGCGCCCATCGCCAAGGCGCCTTATCGTCTCGCTCCACCGGAAATGCAGGAGTTATCCTCGCAGCTTCAAGAGCTGTTAGGGAAGGGATTTATTCGACCGCGTAGCTCACCTTGGGGAGCGTCGATTTTGTTCATCAAGAAAAAGGATGGTTCACACCGGATGTGTATCGATTACCAGGAGTTGAACAAGTTGACGGTTAAGAACCGGTATCTATTACCTAGGATCGACGATTTGTTTGATCAGTTGCAGGGGGCATCTTGGTTCTCCAAGATAGACTTGAGGTCGGGTTATCATCAGATGAGGGTTCGGGATGAAGATATTCAGAAGACTGCTTTCAGAACTCGTTATGGACATTATGAGTTTGTGGTGATGCCTTTTGGGCTCACCAATGCCCCGGCTACATTCATGGATCTTATGAACCGGGTGTGCAGGCCTATGTTGGATCGGTTGGTGATCATATTCATTGATGATATTTTGGTATATTCGAGGTCTAGGGAGCAGCATGAGGAACATTTGAGGGAAATTCTTGGGGTATTGAGATCGGAGAGGCTGTATGCCAAATTCTCCAAGTGTGATTTCTGGTTACGAGAGGTCCAGTTCCTCGGGCATCTTGTTAACCAGAAAGGAATATTGGTCAACCCGGCCAAGATTAAGGCGGTGTTGAGGTGGGAGGTGCCGAGATCGCCCACTGAGATTAGGAGTTTTCTGGGATTGGCTGGATATTATCGCAGGTTTATCAAGGATTTCTCCAATATCGCCGTGCCACTTACTAGGATGACCCGGAAGGGTACCGGAGCAGCAGTCCTCATTCGAGACCCTTCGTCAGAAATTGTGCGAGGCCCCGGTGCTTGCACTTCCAGAAGGGATGGAGGATTTTATGGTGTAATGTGATGCATCTATATCAGGTTTAGGGGCGGTGCTTATGCAAAGGGGGCATGTGATAGCGTATGCTTCAAGGCAGTTGAAGCCTCATGAGTCGAGATATCCCACCCACGAGCTGGAATTAGGGGATATGGTGTTTTCCCTCTAGATCTAGCGGCATTATCTTTATGGGGTTCGGTGTACCATCTACACAGACTACAAGAGTCTGAAGTACTTGATGGATCAGCCAAATCTGAATATGCGACAGAGGAGATGGTTGGATGTGGTGAAGGATTACGATTGTGAGATCCAGTACCACCCGGGCAAGGCTAATGTGGTAGCCGACGCGTTGAGCCGTAGGGTGGAAAGCGCCCCGATCCGAGATATTTGTATGAGGTTGACGGTAATGACCCCGATTTTGGATACTATTCGAGGAGCTCAGGCTGAGGCTGCGAAACCAGAAAACCAGAAGAAGGAGCGGGTTGTAGGTCAGGTATCAGGATTCGTCACGGATGGTCGAGGGCTTTTGACTTTTCAGGGTCGGATTTGGGTACCGTTTATGGGCGGTGCGCGTACTATTTTGATGGAGGAAGCGCATCGATCGAAATTCTCGATTCATCCCGGGGCTACGAAAATGTATTTGGATCTAAGGAAGGAGTATTGGTGGCCCTGTATGAAAAGGGATGTTGCATGGTTTGTTGAGAGATGCCTGACTTGTCGGCAGGTTAAAGCCGAGCACCAGCGTCCGCACGGTAAATTGCAGCCGCTAGAGATTCCCGAATGGAAGTGGGAACAGATTACCATAGATTTTATCGCCAAATTGCCACGGACTGCGAGGGGAGTCGATGCGATATGGGTGATCGTGGATAGATTGATGAAGAGCACTCATTTTCTAGCCATCAGCGAGAGCTCTTCTGCGGAGAAGTTGGCGGAATTATACATGAGGGAGGTGGTATCACGGCATGGGGTTCCGATGTCGATTGTTTCAGATCGCAATGTGCATTTTACTTCCAGGTTTTGGAAGAAGTTTCATGAGGAGTTGGGTACGAGACTGCATTTCAGTACCGCATACCACCCACAGACAGACGGACAGAGCGAGCGGACGATTCAGACGCTTGAGGATATGCTCCGAGCATGTGTTTTGGATTTTGGAGGGAGCTGGGACACCTATCTACCTTTAGCAGAGTTTTCGTATAACAACAGCCATTATTCGAGCATTGGTATGCCACCCTTTGAGATGTTGTATGGGCGGAGGTGTCGCACCCCCATCTGTTGGGGAGAGGTGGGGCAGCTGGTGATGGGTAGCACGGAGATTGTACTCCAGACGACCGAGCAGATTCAGCAGGTCAGGCAGAGGTTGTTGACCGCGCAGAGTCGCCAGAAGAGTTATGCGGACAGGCGGTGGTCCGAGCTCGACTTTCAAGTTGGTGACCTTGTGCTCCTAAAGGTCTCTCCTTGGAAAGGAGTGATACGATTCAGGAAGAGGGGCAAGTTGGGGCCTCAGTATATTGGACCCTTCAGGGTAATTGCTAGGGTAGGCCGGGTAGCCTACCGGTTGGATCTACCTGCTGAGTTGGGGCAGATCCATGATACCTTTCATGTCTCGCAATTGAGAAAATGTATTGCCAACGAGTCGGCAGTGGTGCAATTGGATGATATTCAGGTGGATGCAGGCCTGAACTATGTGGAGAGACCAGTAGCGATCAGGGATCGGAAAGTTAAGGTTCTGAGGAACAAGGAAGTACCCCTGGTACAAGTGTAGTGGCAGCCTCGGAAGGGGTCCGAGCTGACATGGGAGTCCGATTCTGAGATGCGGGATCAATATCCAGAGTTGTTTTCAGTATGAGACTTCGGGGGCGAAGTCTGATTCTAGTGGGGGAGAATTGTAACAGCCCGAATCCAGGTATTCTTCTATTTTGGATTAAGTTGTTAATTTAGGGTTTCCATGGTAAGCGAGTATGCTGGGCGTACAAGGTGTACGCTGCGCGTACTCGCGCGCCTCATTTGGACGCGTTCCCCCTCAGGTACGCAGGGCATACCCAAGGTTACGCCCGACGTAACTCATTCAGACCCAAACCCTAATTTCCTTTGAAGTGGCTATAAAAGGAATGTGTGGTTGGACTTCTCATCCACCATCCCTCAGAGTGAAACCCTAAAAAGAGTGTACCTTCGTTCTTTAGCCATTGTGTATATATTCTAAGCTTGGGGGTGCCATTCCAAGGTTGCAAAGGAGAAGAAGAGCTTGTTGGAGAGGCTAGAAGTGGTGCTCAAGTGTAGATCTGAGCTTTGCAAGGGCTAAAGCTTCATTTTCAGGTATAAAGTTCGGATCTTGTCACTTGGTTCATGTTGTATGCTTTAGATGTCATTTTCTAGGGTTTAAGTCCGAAAGGTGGAGACTTTTGTGCAAATGGCCTCCATAAGCTTAGATACTTCATATTTCTGATCTATTGGAGTTGTAGACTCATAAAAATGGCATCTTGGATGTGGGTATTGCACCATGCATGAGATCTAGCTCCTTGAGTTTGAATAAAAGGTTGTTATGTGATGTTGGAGCCTTTACAGCCATGCCAAGGCTTAAAGGTCTCGACTTTATGGGTTTAAACACACTAAAGGAGTCGGATCTGGAAGTTGGAGTAATGAATTAACCGATTAAGACCAGAAATGAAGAGTAGCTGATTCTGATGGTTACGCCGGGCGTAACTTCCAGTACGCGCAGCGTACTGGGTGGAGACCCCGATCCAGGGGGGTTGGCGATGTACGCCCCGCGTACTCTCAGGGTTGAATTTTGTTGACTTTTTGGGTTTTGGTCAAAATGAGGACTTTAGGTCAAGGAAGGGTAAAATAGTCTTTTACCCTTTGAAGAATGATGATAAGGGATAAAGTTTTAGTGGTAGAAGTCTTTGCGTATTAAATAATAATATTTTTATGTTTAGGTGAGGTAGAGTCGTCGTTGAGATTCGGTGATAGCGAGGACATGAGATCTTAGACTTTCCACGAGGTGAGTCTTCTCACTATACTATACCCGGAAGGGTTTGACTGTGTGACCGGAAGGTCGGATATGATATGAGATATATGTATTATGTTTGATAAGTTAATCGTTATATGTGCCATGTATGATATGCTTGATATGGGCCGGAAGGCATTATGTTGTGAGCCGGAAGGCGAATATGTTATGGGCCGGAAGGCGTTGTGATGTGGACAGTAAGGTTGACGTGGGTAGGACTGGAAGGTTTACCTAGTTGGGACGGAAGTCCCCTAAGACACATGGACCGGAAGGTCGGGGCCTGGAAAGGCGTATCTGCGTAAGTTGTATTTTGGGGAACTTACTAAGCATTTATGCTTACAGTTGTTGTGTTATGCGTTTCAGGTACTAGCGAGGACCGTGGGAAGGCGCCGGCGTGATCGTACACATTATCGGGGGAAAACTATTTTTATGATCTTTGTGATGTATTCGGTTGTGACAATATTGTTTACGTTTGAATTTGAAATATTAATCGATGTTTGATGTTTGCAAAAATGAAAAAAATTGGTTTTAAAATTTACGTCGTTACATGATCCCTCGAGTTTTGCGCCCTAGACCATCAGTCGGCAGTTTAGGTGCCAGGGAGGGATCAGGTTTAGGCTCTGGAGTTGAGCACTTAGATGAGCACACTAGAGAGTTCATATCCTCAGAGATCACACGTAGCATACTTGAGTAGACTCCTGTGATCTTCGATTCAATCAATGAGGGTATTCTGGAGCTTATGGATGAGTGGTTGAGTGCATTTCGCACTAAGGTGGCAGCCATGATAGGGTCGCGCACGCTCACGTTCAGAGATTTCAAGGCATGTGGAGCTCCTGATTACCAGGGGGCTCGAGACCCTATTGCTAGTACCAAATGGTTGGCAGATGTCACTAACGTATTCCGCACCGGCAAGTGTCCCGAGGGGGGACAAGGTTACGCTCATGTCCTGTGTTCTGAAAGGCAGGGCACGTGACTGGTGGGAGGAGGTCGGGAGGGTGATTAGAGATGACACTATGTTGGAATGCTCTGACCTGGCATGATTTTACGACTAGGTTCAGAGCTGAGTTCGCATTTGTTATTGAGGTGCAGGACGTCCAGTAGATGACAGAGACTGTAGCGGAGATTACCGCCAAGTTAAGGGAGAGGGCCCTCCTTGTTCCGCAGTATATGGCGGACGATGACATCCACCAGTTTGAGAGCCAATCCAGCTACAAGACGTTGGAAGATATGATAGCGAGGGCAGAGAGAAAGAGAGAGAGAGAGAGAGAGAGAGAGAGAGAGAGAGAGAAGAGAGAGATAGAGAGAGAGAGAGATAGATAGAGAGAGAGAGAGAGAGAGAGAAAGAGAGAGAGAGAGAGAGAGAGAGAGAGAGAGAGAGAGAGAGAGTTGGATTTAGAGATGTAGAGGAAGAGAAATCTAGAGGGAGTTCAGACAGATATTTCGAGTAAGAATCCCAAGGTATCAGATCACCGATCTCAGAGCCAGCAGAGCCACGGTTGTTGTGGCAAAAGCGATAGGATGCACGAGGGAGCGTACAAGGCAGGATGTTCGGGTGGCTATAAGTGTGGCCGAATTGGTCACATGAGCTGAGATAGCAGTGCCCGAGCTTAGCAACAGCAAGGAAGGTGGTAGCACCTTCTCTTTCCACTTTGAGGATTACAGACGGCCGTTGGGGTCGGGCTAAGGTGCCTACAACGTGAAGCAGGGCTTTTCAGCTTACTACAGAGGAGGCATGAGCAGCTCCTAACGTGGTAACAGGGTCATTCTTAGTGAACGACATTTCAGTTATGGTATTGTTTGATTTGGGGGGGGGGGGGTACCTGATCATTTGTGTCGCTCGCACTTATCAAGCGATTTAGCAGAGTTCCAGGGGAGCTGGATTGTCCACTCATCGTTGAGATAGCTGATGACAGGACTGTCAGGGCCACGAGAGTTCATAGAGGATGTACTTTGTGGTTATTTGATGAGCAGTTCTTAGTAAATTTGGTTCCTATTCCCTTGCGAGGGAATAAGGTTATAATAGGTATCGATTAGTTGAGCCCTAATGGCTAGTGATAGATTGTGAGAAACAGTTGGTTAGAGTTCGCACCGCTAGTGGGGGAGAGTTAGTGATTCAGGGAAATAGGCCACAGCACGGACTAGTTTTCTACTTTGCAGCGAGAGCGAGACATCACATTTAGCATGGATATGCGGGGTATGTCACGTATGTTATGGATACCCGGGATAAGGGTAAGGAAACAGTCGATGATGTACCGGTGGTATGAGAGTATCCGGATGTATTCCCATAGGATTTTCCTAGGATACCTCTAGAGAAACAGGTTGAGTTCCGTATTAACCTGGTCCCTGGTGTGGATCCGATAGCCAAGGCACCATATCGGTTGCCTCCTCCTAAGATGCAGGAGTTGTCTACGCAGCTGTAAGAGCTGCTAGAAAAGGGTTTTATTAGGCCGAGAAGTTCTCCATGGGGAGCCCCGATCCTGTTTTTCAAGAAGAAGGACGGGTCGCACCATATGTGCATAGATTAGCAGGAGGTGAATAAGGTAATTGTGAAGAACTGTTATCCACTCCCAAGGATAGATGATTTGTTCGACCAGCTTCAGGGAGCATATTGGTTTTCCAAGATTGATTTACGGTCTGGATATCACCAGATGTAGGTCAGAGATGATGATGTGTAGAATACCACTTTTAGGACGCGCTGTGGTCATTATGAGTTTGTGGTGATCCCTTTTGGGCTTACCAAGGCTGCAGTCGCGTTCATGCAACTCATGAAACGCATATACAGACCAATGTTGGATTGTTCTGTGATAGTATTCATTGACGACATCTTGATTTATTCCAAGACTCAGGAGCATCATGAGGAGCACCTAAGAGAGGTGCTAGAGACCTTGAGGAGGGAGAGAATTTTTGAAAAGTTATCCATGTGCGAGTTTTGGTTGTGCGAGGTGCGGTTTCTGGGGAAACTTGTCAACCAGAAGGGTATATTAGTTGATCCTTCCAAGATAGAGGCAGTGATGCAGTGGGAGGTCTCGAGGTCTCCATTTGAGATTCGAAGCTTCCTGGGCTTGGCAGGGTATTACAAGAGATGCATCCAGGATTTCTCCACGATAGCAGTTCCGCTAACCCGACTGACCAAGAAGTCGGTAGTGTTTCGCTGGGGTCCTAAGCAGCAAAAAACCTTTAAGACGCTCAGGCAACGACTGTGTGAGGCGTCAATTAATACCCTGCCAAAGGGAGTAAATGACTTTGTAGTCTACTGTGATGATTGGATCACAGGTATGGGAGAAGTGCTGATGCAGCGGGGGCATGTGATAACTTATGCCTCGAGATAGTTGAAGCTACACGAGGCTAACTTCCCGGACGCATGATTTAGAGCTGGGGGCGGTGGTGTTCGCCCTCAAGATTTGGTTACATTGCCTCTATGGGATTCGGTGTACAATCTACAAGGACCACAAGAGTTTGAGGTGCCTCATGGATCAGCCGATCTTGAACATGAGGCAGCTTCGGTGGTTAGATGTGGTAAAGGATTACAACTGTGAGATCCTTTACCACTCAGACAAGGCTAACATAGTGACCGATGCCCTAAGATGTAAGATGGTAGAGGCTCTAATCCGAGATATATATCTGAGGATAACAGTGATTACTCTACTTCTGGAGCAGATTAAAGAGGCGCGGGTTGAGGTCCTGAAGGAGGAGCGCCAGAAGTGTGAGAGGATAGTAGGCCAAGTAACTTCGTTTGATTACGATAGCTGAGGACTGTTGACCCCGCATGGGATGGTCTGGGTACCCTACTAGGGCAGAGTACGGCATGTGTTGATGGATGAGGCCCACAAGTCTTGGTTCTCCATCCACCTAGGGGAGAAGAAGTTGTACTGAGATCTTCAACCTGATTACTGGTGGCCCTGCATGAAACGGGCTGTCGCATGGTATGTACAAAGATGCTTGACATGTAGCCAGATCAAGGCTGAGCACGAGAGGCCTCATGGAAAGATTCAACCGTTAGACATCCCCATGTGTAAATGGGAGGATATCACTATGGACTTCATTACTAAGCTTCCTTGGACCGCACGTGGGGTCGGATACGGGTCATCGTGGATCGATTGACCAAGAGCTCTCATTTTATACCGATCCAGGAGAGCATCTTAGCAGAGAAGTTGGCCAAGATTTATGTGTGAGAGATAGTGGCATGTCATGGAGTGTCTGTCTCGGTGGTGTCGGACCGAGATGTGTGGTTTACTTCCAGGTTTTGGAAGCGTTTTCACGACGAGATGGGTACCCATCTACATTTTAGCACCGCTTTCCACCCTCATACGGACGGGCAAAGCGAGAGGACGATTCAAGATCTTAGGGACATGCTTTGGGCGTGTGTGTTAAATTACGGTGATAGTTGGGATACGTATCTTCCGTTAGTGGAATTTTCATCTAACAACAGCTACCGCTCCAGTATAGATCGGCCTCCCTTCGAGATGCTCTACGAGAGGAAGTGTAGGACCCCAATTTGTTAGGGTGAGGTCGGTCAGAGAGTCATGGGGAGTACGGAGGTAGTACTCAAGACCACAGAGTGGATTCAGCAAGTCCGGAGCAGGCTCCAGAATGCGCAGAGTCGGAAGAAGAGTTACGCCGAAAAGCGGCGTTCGGACATGGAGTTTCAGGTGCGCGATATGGTCCTCCTGAAAGTGTCACCCTAGAAGGGTGTTATCAGGTTTCAGAAGCGGGGCAAGCTTGGCCCCATGTTCATTGGTCTATTTAGGGTTTTGGCCCGGGTAGTTCGGGTTGCTTATCGGTTAGATCTTCTAGCAGAGCTTATCCAGATCCATAGCACGTTCCATGTTTCTCAATTATGGAAGTGTTTAGTGGATGATTCAGCACTAGTACCCTTTGAGGATATTCAGGTTGACGACAGCCTGAACTACATCGAGAGACCAGTGGCGATTTTAGATCACAAGACGAAGGAGTTGAGGAACAAGAGGGTAGAGCTAGTGAAGGTGCAGTGGCAACACCGGAAGGGTTCAGAGTGGACATGGTAGCCCGAGTTGGTAGCCCTAACTCGTCGAGTATATTCCAACATGATCGCGGGGTTTAAGTGGTCTACTCGACAAGTCGAAGCAAAGACTCGACGAGTAGGTCCATCAGGAGGAAACCCTAATTCTAAGGGTTTGCACCCTATTTAAGTAACATTTCTGGCCCCCATCCCAGCCGCCACTACCTCCACTCCTTGCTATCGAAACCCTAAGTAGCTATTGAGTGTTCTTAAGCTTTTCGTTCCATTTTTGTGTGATTTGAAGCTAGAAGAAGGAAGGAAACCCTTGGTAATTAAAGAAAAGGTTGTAGATCCAGAGCTAGTGTTTTATTTCAAAACCTTTGAAGGTATAAAGCTTGTACATTGGTTTCTATCCACTTAGATACTCTTATAGACTTGTTATTTGCACTTTATGGGTCCTTTCCAAGGTCATTCTGAGATTTGAACCTTGGGGTATGAAAGGACTTCAGATCTGGACATTTCTAAGCTCTAGAAGCTCAAAGTTGCCACCTTTATCCAACCACGACTCCATGACATGATGTAGGCCTTAATTTTGGCTTGGAATGAGTTTTTTAGCTTCATAACATCGTGCATAAACATAACGTTAGCAACTTTATGTGTAATGCTAGTCTAACGAGTCCATATCTATGATTTAGAAGCATTGGAATCATTTAGAACCGACTGTATGGTTTTAGCATGCAAGGAACTCTCCGAGTTCTTCTTAGGACTCAGCGAGTCGGGTTGACTCCCCCAATCCTTTTCTGGTTATGAGTGAGACCATTGAGTTGAGAAGGGAGGGGGAGATGACTTAGTAAGTTGAACAAGATTATGAACCGGGAGCTAAAGAACTCGACGAGTCCATGGAGGGACTCGACAAGTAGAGTCGAAAGGTACCAATGATTAATGCAGAAAGAACTCGATGAGTCAGTAGAAGGGCTCGACGAGTTGACTCAGTGGACCACAAGTTAGAGCATTTCAGAGACTCATCGAGTAGGGAGATGACTCGACGAGTTGGGTTGACTGGGGTTGACCTTGACTTGAATTTGACCAGAGCGTTGACTTTGATTAGGGGTAAAATGGTTATTTTATCCTAGGAAGGAGTTTCAGATATTGACTAAGTTTTATTGTGTTTTGATAGCTGGAGGGATGCTGAGGCAGTTACAGGATATTCGTCACAGCGAGATTTCACAGTCAGCTTTACGAGGTGAGTTTTCCTCCAGTAGGAACGGGTCTAAGGCACCTAGTCCAACCCGTTTTAGTGGTAGAGTATGTAGGGATGATACCGATGTTGGGGTTAGCCCAATGCAGTCTATATTTTTCTTGATATAGGTCCGATGCCGGGGCGGTCCCGAGAAGTAGTTATGTATGCTTGATGTCTTTGTGATTCATGCATGTTTATGTGTTTATGTGTTATGTGTTCCGGACTCCAGCCCGATGTCGGGCAAGCCCGGTACAGTATATATGTGATTATGTTATATGTTACGAGTTTCGGGGTTAGCCCGATGGAGTTTCCATGAGTATGTTATTTGTTTATGATATATGTTATGTCCTGTATGTGTCGGGGTATGCCCGATGCCGGGGCAAGCCTGGTGTCGGGGTGAGTCTGATGCCTGATGTGGTCGGATGTCGGGGTGAGCCCAATGTCGGACAGGAGTTTGATGTCGCGTAAGTCGATGTCGGTATTCGTCCTGATGCAGTTGGGAAGAGTCCCAGACCTATGCTATTTGTTATATGTACTTTGTATGGTATGTGGTAGTTTAGGGGAGCTCACCAAGTTTCGTGCTTACAATTTCAGTTTTGGTTTCAGATACTTCAGCTATCAAGGGGAAGGGCTCGAGCTGATGATATGGCACATACCACAGTTTCTTAGCCTGGGAGCTTACTCTGATATTTATTATGAGACTGTTATATGTTTGTCAAATTTTATGAGTTTTCGAGATACATGTTTTATGGTTTTACACTATGGCAATGATATTTATGTGTTATAAATGATTTTGAAAATGAAATTTTTGTCTTGTATTTTTGGGATGTTTTACTAGGGATGTAGATTAGGTCAAAGTGTGTTGGAAAAACTATTTAAATTCACCAGAAAATTGTCTGGAGGCTAGCCAAAAAATTTCCAAAAATTCTGCCATTGAACAAAATGATGGTCGAAAAATGGTTTTCCAATGGCGGATTGTGGTGGGGAAACTATCACAGATCAAGGAGGAGGAAAAGAAGAACCTGCTTGTTGATTTTAGTGGCTGTTGGTGGTGGTCGACAGTGGCAGCTGGTGGCGGACGGCGACGTTGCGATGGTTCTTAATTATAGGAGCTTATTTTCGCCAGATCTTTGATGGTCGGAGGTATGGGAGCCGCTAATGAAGTGGTCGGAGTAGTTAGATAGTTGAACAAAGCCCCGGTAGTACTTCGGTGGCGGCCTAAGGTGGCGGCACAGTGGTGGAGTGGTGGAACTTTAGAAAGAATGCGGGAGAGAGAATGGTTTAGGGAGAGTGTTTGAGACTTGTCACTCTCACAATGAGCCAAGTTTTTTCATTACGAACATGAGACATGTCGCGTTCTTAAACCACATATCAAATGTCGACGAAGAACTATCGCGTTCTTATTTTCCGAGCATGCAGTCAGATCTCTCGAACATGGTGATTCCAATATGTGATCGAAATTTCCAAAGGAATGACGTAACTATGCTATAAACGCATTTGGAGTTATTATCTAGTTATAATTATAGTTGTCTCGTTTCGACTGATTTCATAAAACAACTATAACTTCGTTTATTAACGAGACGCACAGCTAACCCAACGAATCACTTCAACGCTTATTTACGGAAAACTCAGTTATATAACTTATTTGTTTTCTCAAAAGGGCATAACTTTCATGAACGATCTCCATTTTTGATGTTCTTTATATCCTTGTAATCGTATTCTTAGGCACTATCTGTTTAGATTATTATTTTTGATATGTATACCTAACACATAAATCTTATTTTTGATGCATTAATTAAATACTTATATACTATGAATAGTGTTTTGTTTGTTAACAAGCACCATTTATTGGAGACAAAAAGGGTATTTTGTATGCAATTCTAAGTATGAAAACTTTATTTGCAAGAAGATGATGGAATACAATACATTAAGTATATTACAATGAGTGTTCATGATGACCGAGACTGATGAACAATGACCTAATTTTCCCGTTTGTTACATATTCCTTGGAAGGGTGTTAGAGGGTGTTGAAAGTGTTGAATGTTAAGAAGGGATAGGGTTCGATGTATCAATAATTTGCCTCTCTATTAATATTTAAGGAGCGTGGAGCCGACTTATCATTCACATGTTAGAGGTTTGTGCGATAAAAGTCGTGTTAACTTTCAGGGTGTAGTATGAAACAAAAATGGAGGTGTTGGACTTGGTTATAGTAAGATAGTTGTGGGGCAATTACTCCTCAATTTTGCATGCTCTCTAAGGGCCTTTCATGAGAAAAAAAAAAAAAAAAGGGGGGGGGGGGGGGGGGGGGGGGGGGGGGGGGTATTTTGGTTGTTTTAGATCGTGAGATGCTAGTGAGAGGCTAGACTCTCAATTCTTTGCGACCTCAAATTCTTATTTTAATTTAATCTATTCAATTAATTGAGGATTTAGAGATTTTTTATATGCATATAGAGGGGCTTAGGTTTACTTGAAGTCACTCATCATGTTCTAAATTAGTAAATTTAGTAAATCGACTAATTCCTCTTCTCTGAGGTTTTTTGTAGCGTTCCCTCATATAATAGGTTTTATTATTGATAAACAGGCCCAAGATGATTGGCTTGTTTTTTATATTCGTTTAGCACCTTAACGAACATACTTACATAAACACGAACAATGTAATTTGCAAAACGAACAAACAAGAAGAAAAATTTTCCTTTTTTTTATCTGTTTGTGTTTATTCATTTGTCCTTTTAACTTAAACGAACAAAAATGAACAAACTTTGTTCGTGTTCGATCGATTCGTTTGTAACCACACATATCTACTAAATTTTCAACAACCAATATATTATGAACTAATTGAAGATTTTCATCTTAAGGTTTATATTTTTGTAGTAGATTACTTAACGATTACTAAAGAAATTCAGACATGTTACAAATCTTGAATTCTTTATAGTTACAAGTTTTATACGCAAGCAATCCAAAGCGAAACCAGTCGTCTGACTGTAATAGGAGGCTGCTTTTAATTGCACATAAAGAAACTTAAAGAAATTGCGGATGAACATTCTTTCTGCAAAGTTGACTTCGACTTTTTCAGGACAATAAGTTATTGTTTATTTTGTAACAAATATTTGTGAATTGTGAGCATGAATCGATCCTCGTGCAATATTTCTTCTATAAATATTTCAAGTTTTGCCTCTTCTATTTAAATAATTGTAAACTTACAAAGTGATTCAATTAAAACTTGATAAATGTCAACTATGAAACAGTCAAATATGTTCTTACTTCTTATTGTTCTTATTAGTGACTATTTTTAGTGACGACCTAAAATTTGGTCGCTGAAAACATCTTTTAGTCACTATAAATTAAATGGTCACTGAATTTTGGTAATCCTACAAATTTAATGATCAATTTTATATAGTGGTCACTAACTCGGTCACTAAAGAGGGGAAAAATTATACTACTTCTATTTCATATTATAACAACTATTTAGTGACCAAAAATAATGATCACAATGTTAGAAGCTTTGTGACTAAAAATAGTGGTCATTATGTTAGAAGCTCTGTGACAAAAAAAATGATCACTGTATTGGAGGTTTAGTGACCAAAAATAATGGTCACTGACTACTCTTATTCAAAACCACACGCTTATACTTTTGTTACGGAAAACTACTTAAATTGGGAAAAACAATTAATAGCTACTCAATAGTGCTCATTAATGTAACAGAAGTAAAAAATAATTAGTGACCATAAACAATGGTCATTGACTATATATATATATATATATATATATATATATATATATATATATATATATATATATATATATATATATATATATATTAATTATAATTTTCAATTAATAAAAATTAAAATATCTTTTGATTAATGTTTTCAATTAATTTTCAATTAACTCATTACATTTAGCGGTCCTTATCAAACGTAATTATTATAATAATATTTAGAAAAAGTTGAAAAAAAAACACATTAAAAAAAGTCCTAATTGTATTAATATTTTGACTAAATAAGGAGACTTGACTAATTTTGACTATAATCAAACAAAATTTGACCAAAATAATTATCCAAATAAATTTTTGTTACGTTTAATTGGTTTGTTGTTATAAATAATGTTGACTAGTTTTGACTACCACCGATACAAGAATCACAAAGTGTAGTTTTCTCTAAATCGACTCTACACATCTCTTTTGCCCTAAATCGATATACCAACAATCTCTAGTTCAATTCGACACCATCGCACCGCCCATCGTCATCGGACCATCATCGTCGGTCCATCGTCGCCGGTCGGCTCAATGATCTCGAGCTCTCTCAATCTGCATCACGTTTGTTTTATCCCGAAGTCACCGATTCAGATCTATCTGTCATCGCCATTGGTTTCACCACCTTATGTCTACTCAAGCTTCAAAATTGCTAAGGTCTTATTTGATTCTTTATGTTTTTGGTTCTCGCCTCCAATTGATGTTTTGTGATATATTGGAAGTGATATGCTTGTTCTGAATTAATGAACCTAACTTGTAGAAAAGTCATGGTTTTGGTTTGCAGGGATATTCTGACTTCTAAACTTCAGTCGAATCTTTGATTTACTTGACGATAAACACATGTTTTGGTATGCCGAAAAGCACAAAGTAAAGCGATTTAGTGAGCTTACGAGAGAGGAGACTAGTGAGATGTGGATTACAGCTATGAGAATTTGTAATCTGCTCGACAACTATCACAAAGCATCTTCTCTCACCTTTACAATCCAAGTAATTAAGCTTCCATTGGCTTTCTTTTATCGTTCTTTTGACATTATATAATATTTTAAATGGGTTCCCATCAGTGATGCACTTTTAAGTACTGTTGAACATTTCTGGAAGAACACTCGATTGAATAGCCTGCAATGAATATATAGAATTTTAAGTTAGACTGTGTGTGAGGAGGGCGTTTGAGTCTTTTAGCAGCTAGTAGAATACTTACATCTACAATTTATTCAGTGCTTGGCCAGATATCTCTGAAATAAACATCCTTTCCATCTTTTCCAACACCAATTGATCCAGTGTCAAAGTTGATATCAACCTATGGAACATAAGGGACATTTAACAAATGAGTAGTTATTTGATAAGATTGAATAAGAATCATCCAATCCAAGAACTCATGAAAAATTTTTATGGTAAGAAATAGCAATGCACTTTTGTTTATTTTTGTATTATAGTGTCCTAGTGTCACACCCCAAAACCTGAACGACGGAATCGTTCGGGGGTGGAGGACGTCATGTAAAGTATCACAACAATGCAAAGTAGTAAACAAGCAACAACATCATCAATTGCATTAATAATATAATTTAATACAAGTGTGTTCTGTCAAGTAAAATAGACACCAAAAAGTACATCAAAATAAAAGAGGAGTCTTGAACAAGCTCCATCTTCTCAAAAACCTAGCACCAGTACCTATCTACTGGTGACCTGAGAATACAAGGTATTTTGAAAGCGAGTATCAGCTTTAAAGCTGGTGAGATCATAAGTATATTAGTGTCTGATTTTGTATGAAAGTATTTGTAAGATGTTTGTAATGTATAAGTTTTGTAAAGTTTGTATTTGTTTGAACTATCCTAGAAAACCCTATGTTTCCTACTAAGAGTAGCCTTCTATCAAGGCATCTAGTAATTGTGTGTGTGTGTCTCTTGAAAGAGTGTGTATTTTCCCAAATCCGACTATCATTAACCAAAAATATAGTTTTTACATTACCGTGCATCGTGTGAATGTTCACGAAGTGAATGTAATGGGAGAAATATCATAGTACTGTAGTATTAAATTAAGTAACTATTGTTGTACTAACTACCTTAAACCAATTGTTATTTAAGGTACCGTGTGATCGGCCAGTATCCGGCTACCGACTCAATAGTAAAACGACGATATAAGACGTCGTAAGAAATGACATTTGGCACTCGTAGACTTGCAAGTCCCACTATAGCGAGCAACAAGGAGTAAGATAGTCAATCCAGTATAGATCTATACGCAAACTCATACACTCCCCAATTAAGGAGATTCTAGATACAAAAAAGATCAGGGCAGGTAGTGCCATGTCCTGTTTAATGGCTCACATAACTGAATGTAATGTATATATAATTTATGCTAGTTGTATTGTATGTTCTCCCTCTGTCTAGCCTGTATGTTCTCTCTGTATAGTATTGTAATGTATTGTGTGTACTAGTTGTATGGTGCTCTCTCTCTCTCTAGCATGTATTGAAATGTACTGTGTGTACTAGCTATATTGTGTGTTCTCTCTATCTATCAAGTATTGACACATGCATGAACTGACTCTTTGTATGATTCATTGTTCTAGTATTAGTATTAGTAAAACCCTAAACTACGCCTATTGTAGTTTACTAGTAATATAACTTGTACATATGAACATGGAAGTATACCCTTGCTACCCAGGGTATTGAATTGGCTGGAAGAACCTTTAGAACTATATATGTACACATGATATATAACTAATACTTAAACGACCTTCGGACAGATACCCGATACCCTACCAGACCACATCCCAACGAGGAAAAGGAAATAAAGTGGGTTAGCCTTCCTAAGTCCTTCAAACATTAATTATATAACTATACATATCTAGGCATGGAATTGACAATATAAAAGTATAAAAGAAGTTTCGTAAAAGCATTTGATATGTAAAAGAGTTTTTAAGATAGTTTGAAGTAAAACAGTTTGAAAGTAAGAGATTCACTTGTTGATAGTTATTAATCACATGTGATTGAGATAATAACTATAGTAACTTTACTTGTATTCCCCCTATAAAAGAATCTAAAAACATTTAAAAGATAGATTAAGGGGTATGAACTCACTTGAGTGAATGGTACGGATGAACTGAAGATGTAGGATTGCTAGGTGTCAAGTGAAGTCTTGAACACACTTTATGATCCTAGTTAACATATAATATCACATATATGTATCCAATTAGTCTTTAAACAACTAATAAACAAAGTTAAGACACCCTAGGAAATGCTAAACACCTTATACAAGTGTTATAAGTCCCAAGGATTACATCTAAGTGTTGTAGGGAAAGGCTAGTGTGTTTGGGGTTCAAGGAAAACTCCATTAAGGAGTTTACGGTTTTGTGGTCACAACCAAAAGAGTTTACAGTAATAACTCTTGAGTTTACGGTCGTAAGCTCACACACTTTTAACTATTTGTTGTTTGAAGCCTTAAAAGTTCCTAGAAGCTTTTCTACTTGAAGTATGTGACTAAGGAAGGAACTAGGGCACCATTTCACTCCTATTTGGAGTTTACGGTTCCTAAACCATTTTCCTTTGAGTTTACTACCGTAAACTCATAAGGTTTATGGTATTTTGGGGGTTTTCAAGTCCTTAGCTCATCAAAGAATGGATCCATGTTAGTTACTAAAGCATAGGAAGGAATATGGGTCATTTATACATACTTTGGGGTGTTTACGGTTTTGGGAGATTCCCAAACTGTAAACACATATAAATGAGAGATTTTTTGTGCTTTTTATGTGATAAACACATCAAGGAAGGATTTAGACATGTCCCTAAGGCTTGTGAAGGACTAAGGCACCCTAAGGCACCCTTTGGCACCTTTACTTGGTGTTTACGGTTCAAGGACTTCTTGAATTGTGAACACCTTGTTCTTGGTGTTGTTGGGACTATTTCTTGATGTAAAGATGTATAATAAGCTTTAAAAGACTCTATTATAGAGGTACTTACTATATGGAAGCTTGAAATGAGCTAAAAGTCCAAGAACACTAGTGTGTGTTCTTGGTGTTCTTGGTGTTTTGGAAATCTAAACAAAACACAAAATTTGATGGATGAAAAGATGTATAATCACTAGTTGTTATGATATAACAACAAATCAAGCCAAGAAGTACTTATGTTTTCGGGAGATCGGGTGAAAGACGGGATGGTAGTTGAGAGTTTTTGGAGTTTGCTCTTGAGATTGCAAGTAAGAAGTGAGGTAATTTGGGGAGTAAACTCATGCTTAAGGCATGAGTTTACGGTTTTGGAAGGATTTACGGCCCAAACATAAAAGTTTGGCCGTGGATCTCTTAACTACGTGGTACTTGCGGTTTTGGAATTTCAAGACTCGAGACGGCACATCCTTTCACCCGTTCGTTTAAAGAATAATTATTATAATAATCAAACGAACTTTAAATTTGTTAAAAAAAAATAAAAGTGAACTTGATTATAATTTGAAATGGTTGACTTTAGGGTTTGACCGAAAGAAATTTTCGGGTTGTCACACCTACTTTGATTTCTGTTTATTACAGCATTGTACTCAGAGTATTTTTATTAAAAACTATAGTATTGTACTTTTCTTCTCTCAGGATGGCCCACAAGCAGGACAATCGGTTCCACATGTTCATATACATATCGTCTCTCGAAAAGTTGTAGACTGAGAATAACGATGATATAAGTTCTCAAACATGATCAATCATATATAATCACAATAGAGTTATTATTACGTAGTTATTGTTTTGATATTTCTAGATCGATGAGTCGGATAAGAATTTGAAGGAAAAACTTGACTTGGACAAGGAGCAGAAGGATAGAAGCTCGGAGATCATTGTATCATCCACACAAATAAAAGCATTTGTAGTTGTATTATATCCAATTATTGCTCGATATATTCTTCGTGAAAATGCATTTTCATATGATAAGGTACAATTCTTAAGTTCTTGATTTTTTCCTTCACTCTCTGTAATCATACTTGATATGTATCATTTAGTGTGTTCTTGCTGATATTCTGGGACCAATTATGGGGAAAAGGTTAATTTGTGTTGAGTTAGAGACTTGGAAGCAAAGGAGAAGAGGTAAAGATGATATTTATTAAGCCCTTTTTTGTATTGTTTGATGTTGATTTGTAACTTTTCACAGTTATAGTTCCTGGATTCCACACCTTATATTTGGAAGCCATGGTTATCTCAATTACATTGATCAATTGAATTTATGAGTAGATCAAATATCGAGAGGAGCAAATTAAGAAAATGGAATTTATAATTAGTGAGCTTTCATGTTTATCTCGATTACATTGATCAATTGAATTTACTTTTAATCCACATTGATCTTTATATTTTTGTTTTTTGAAATATTGGATAAAATGTATGAATTTTGTTTTTTAAAAGAGACATTCAACTTTCATATTATAAATGGTAATAATTGTTTTGTTACGATGTTACTGTATTGTAAAAATTTATAGCATTGTTTGTTCTTGTCTAATTGGATATTATTATATTTCATATTAAAAATGACATTTAACATTTCAATAATATTTGAATTATTGATCCGTTTTTTTGTCTAATAGGATAAATCAGTGACGACCTGTTATGGTCACTAATTAGATGAACTAGTGACCATTTTCATGGTCACTAACCGGATGAAACAATGATGACATTTATTAGTCACTAAGTAGACAAAATAATGACGATTTTCATTGATTACTGACAACATTTAGTGACGAAGCCGGTCGTCACAGATTGAATGATAAATATATTTTAGTCACTGTTTAGTGACCAAATTTATATTTGGTCACTAAATCAGTTTGTGACGGACCTATAGTAACGAAAACTGACGACTGGAATTTTGGTCACTAATGACGACTTATTCTATTGTTAGTGACCCTTTCATTTTGGTCACTAATTGACATTTTTTTTTGTAGTTCCTTCGTCTTTTAACTTACTATGATTACTTTAATACATGTTTTAGGATATTTATCTAGTAACAAAAACTCTAAAAAACCCTATATATTGCAATCAATATTGTAGATATTTAAACCTTCAATTTTTTATATAACTAAAAAAAATCTTTAAATTTTATAAAAATACTTAGAGATTAATTACTGGTGTTCCTTAACGTGTAAATATCAAATTAGATATTATATACGTTGTAGCACAAATGATCATGTCCTATCCATTATTAACAAAGGGCATTTGAATGTACAAATAGATTGACTAACAACTCTCATACATAAATACTACCTCAAAGTTCGTCTAATCATTGTAGTGTTTGTATTACGATTACAAGATGACAACCGAAATCGCAACAACAACCACCTCCATTAGAAACCGGCCTCCAAATACTGGAAATCTCATAACTGTTCTTTCTATCGATGGCGGAGGCATCAGAGGTATCATCCCTGGTGTCATTCTCGAGTATCTCGAATCACAGCTTCAGGTATATATACATAACACCCACATACATATTCAGTTCCTCATGGTAATTATATACTTTAGACATGTTTTTTTGGGCTTAATCAATTAATAACATGTATATTTACACGCAGGACTTAGACGGAGATGAAGCAAGATTAGTGGATTACTTTGACGTCATTGCTGGAACAAGCACAGGTGCTCTAATAACAGTTATGCTAACGGCTCCAGACGAAAATAACAAACCTTTTTATGCTGCTAAAGACATCGTTAAATTTTATCTTGAAAACACCCCTAAGATTTTCAAACAAATCGGGTAAGTTATGGATCATGTTTCATGTACATGCATACGCCTATGATCGTATGATCCCTCTCTAAACGACTTTTTAAAATTCTGAATGTTTTATTGATAAATTTAGAGGGCCATTTGGTGGGATTATAAAGCTGCTGAAGGCGTTGATAGGACCAAAGTACAATGGAAAATATCTTAAAACCCTCTTAACAGACTTACTAGGAACCTTGAAGCTGAGTCAGACATTGACTAACGTCATCATTCCTACTTTTGACATAAGGGATATGCAACCTGTGGTGTTTAGTTCATATCAGGTTTGGGTTTTTGCTAAATCACTTAATATAATCACTTATGATGGGGTTTATTAACATGAGAGCTATTGCAAATGGTGAATTTGAAGGTGACAAGAGAGCCTACCACAGATGCGCTATTATCAGATATTTGCATGGGTACGTCTGCAGCACCTACGTATCTCCCTGCCCATTACTTTCAGAATGGTGATCGTGAGTTTAACCTAATTGATGGTGGAGTTGCGGCTAATAACCCGGTAATTAACTAACTAATTACAAATTAACTACAACTATTGTCCATGCATCATGTTTAACAGAGATACCACCGGACCGGATGGTATGGTAATCAAAGCACGGTTATGGGCGGTTTGAAGAAAACCTAGACCGGTCTGAGGTTTGGAAAAACGCATGATCTAGTCTAGATGGGTCCGTAAGTTCATAAGGATCCTAATAATTTGATTTTTTCTCAACTGAATATTATGCACAAAAGATTGTAACCAAAGGGCAATATTTAAAAAAATAGGTTTTTAGTTGAAATGTTATGATGACTGAATCTCGGTTCAGCCAGTTCAACGGTTGGATCAACCTGGCTTTCAAAATTTTCATTTATTTTTTTTTCTTGCATGCATATACACATAAATCCAAATACATAAAAAAACATATATAATATATTTATTGATGAATACATATGCTTTAAAAAATAAATAAATATATATATAAATAAATAAAGCTTTATAACATTTACCATTTTTTTTGTTACAAAACCACAACATAAGTAAAAAGAGAAAAACTTATAATTAAATATCTAATACAAAGGAGTTGTGTCATTTTGAGTGTCTATAAATTTGGTCAATATGAGGATTAAGCTATCAAGTCAAATTTATCTATCCGATTATCTCATATTTAAATGGTTCTTGTATTCACTTTCTAGAATGGTAAAAAATGAATATGCAACTGATTATTAAACAAAAGATGTAAACAATAAAAAGAGATGTCTAAATAGATGTGAAAAAAGACCACCAAACAAAGTTTGTTATGTAAAATGTGTCATTTACAATTGTTTTTATTCAATTTAATCGGTTCAACTGGATTTGTAAAAACCGACCGATGTTCCAGTTCAGAAATAGACATGATATAAGTGCTAGTTGAACCGCTTCTTTCCTCGGTCCAACGCAATCGCAGATTCGAACCGCGTTTTGAGAACATTCTTTGGAAGTTTCGAAATGAATTGGCTTTTGGAAATATGTCATGTCTTAAGGAGTTCATTATTGATTTCATTTTAGATTATTTGTTTTTGTGGTTTTCTAGCATAAATCGAAATTAAATCACATATGTTATCAACTTGGTGGTTACAAAACCCTTTACTTTTCTTATAATGTTCTTTTTTCTAGCTCTTTAAAAAAATAATGCCCTTAAAAAAAAGAACATTGTCAAAGGGAGAACTTAAATATTTTTAAATTACAAATTATAAATAACACTATAGTTGAATTAATATTTGTATAATTAAGTTTTCTTATATGCAACGTTTATATTAACTATTAGAGGTTGACAGAATTTTTTAATATTTAAAACCAACGAACGAAATTATTTAGCTATAATTAATATATATAAGGAATACTTCAAAAAATTTAAAAAAACGATTTTAAATTAAAAATCATTAAAATCACTAAAATCACAATAAAAGCTATATTAACATTTAAGAATATAAAAATATTTATAGAAAATTAAGAAATTCACAAAGATTTTCAAATTTAGAAAACGAATCAATCTGCCTGATGAATTTTTCAATTTCGTCTTCTCAGAGGCTTGAACGTTTATATTAGTAGTGCTGTATTATATTGGCTATAAAAGTCAAAGACGATGGTGCGGCTCTAGTTAATTCTAAAGTCCAAACTCCAAAGAGTGCTATTTGTACTGCACCATTTCTGGTAGTACAATGCAAGTAAAGTTTGCAGCCATTAGCTTAAGAGCACATTACTCTAGGAACCGAGTTATGCACCTAAAATAGGTGTGTTGTAAATAAGCATTTTGGTGCTTGATTTCCCTTTTATGGGACACAAGCGAGGTTAAGAGGAAAAAACTGTATAAATATTTTGGACGTGTAGTTTAAACTCAAACTACTTGTATCGAATTTTACATTTCACTCACTATGCTCCCATTTAGGAAAAAAAAAAAATACTACTCTTTATGAAGAGATAATATCTATATTTCATGCAAAAAGAAAAACTGTTGTCCTAAATTGGCGGAAATTTTATTAAAGCTAGCAAGAAGCTAAACCGTAAAAGTACAACAAATAACTGATGTACAAGGTTATATTATTAATTCCCGAAGTGAACCTAAACATTTTTTTTTCTCTGAATTGGTAGTCATTGGTGGCGATAGGGGAAGTGACAAGACAAGTTTTGAAAGAAGATCCAAATTTTATCCCAATCACACCTCTCGATTATGGGAGATATCTCGTGATATCGTTAGGGACTGGAACTGAGAAGCAAGCACCTAAATACGATGCGAAAACGGCTGCGAAATGGGGTGTGCTTGGGTGGATGATCAATAACGGTTCGGCTCCATTGATAGATTCTTTCCAGCAAGCGAGTGCCGATTTGGTCGTTTTTCATAACAATGTTGTTTTTGAAGCCCTCAATTCCACTGATAGTTATCTTCGAATTCAGGTATGGTTCGCTCATTTTCAACATGTATTGATAGGTTACACAGTACAACTTGACAATTCACATCAAGGAGACCTTTAAATATCAGGTTAAACGAGTAACAAGTTATTTGTCTTTTAAAAACAATATTATTCTAAAAAAAAGGTATCGTAAATGGGTAACAGTGATAAAATTGTATTTTGTGAACACATAGTTTCAACTGCTTACTTTCTAATAGCATTTTTAAAAACAATTGTGTTATATAACAAATAGATTGTTACAAGTTTATGATATTAAGCTTTAAATATTTTTAGCTTTATTATAACAGCTTGTTGCTATAAAGGTTCCCTAATCATAAAAATACATTAATTTTTGTACTTTGACAATTTATATGGACATCCGTTAATGAGTTGTACAATTAAAAGTCGATAAGAATATTATACTTCAAGCATTAAAAGTTGTATGAATTTAAGGATTCAAGTTTTTGTATGCTTCTATTGCAAAAAAAAAAAAAACTAGGATGAAACATTGACCGGAGACTTGGCTTCGGTGGATGTTGCAACAACTCAAAATTTGAACAATTTGGTCGATGTTGGCAAAGGTTTGCTAGATAAGCCAGTTTCTCGGGTGAATTCCGATACAGGGGTATTCGAAGTGCTCCCGGATGGTGGTACAAACCGTGAAGCATTGAAAAGGTACAACTCCAACTCCATTACCAAATTACAATAGCTACCTTTCGATATGGTATTCTTTCTTGATATATGCATGTTTTCTTTTTATGAAACCAGGCTTGCTAAACAGCTCTCGGATGAACGAAAACTAAGGGAGGCAAATTGTACAGCACAGGAAGTGCTTGAGTGATGTTTATTCGATAATTTTATGAAATTATTCAAATCTGGAGAAGATCGTAAATTTGTAATAAATATTTGTTAAATTTAATCGTTACTTGTTTTAGTATAACAGTAAAACTGATTATCTATTTGTATTTCTATTATTATATATGTTTATATATGTTTGTGTATTGATCATAATAATGTTGTTGATCAATATAATTTTTTTTTATAAAAAAGTGTAGTGTGTATTTATTGGGCAATTTTAATAAGAAAGTTTTCAATCCATTACTACTACTTATGGTTTTATGAGTGTAATCCAAGTTAAAGGTTCTTTCGTTTCTCGTTTGCTATACATTTTAAATCGTTTCATAACAAATATCCACCAATACCTTTCTCTTCTTTGGGTAATTTCTCCGCGGTGCTGCAAACTCCAACACATCACCAGTTTTATCAAAATGAGGCACTGATGTACCACACCATCAAAAAATCCACTCTCAAGTGACTCTAGCTAATGAACACCCACACAGTAGGTGATGAGTTGATTCATCTTCCATGTTACATTCTCGGCAAGTCACTGAAGTTATATTAATGCCACAATATTTGAGAGCCAAGGCGGATGGCATGCAGTTTTGAATATGTGATATCTCCTATTCTCCCGAACCAAAAAAATAATATATATATATATATATATATATATATATATATATATATATATATATATATATATATATATATATATATATATATATAATAAATCTTTACGCTTTGATAAACCATAACATCTTTTTTTGCCGAAAATGTCAGTATAATAAAACATTTTGCAGAAACTATTTCGTTTAATTAAAAAAATCTTTAAATAAAGATGTTGTTTCAAGATACAAAAATCTAAGAATGTCATAATTAATACACAACATAGCTGCAGCATAAAGACCTACGGTCTTGAACATTATTGCAGGTCTTCTCTTTATTCTCCCAGCGTCCTATTCAACTCTCTAAACAATTTTCATATCGTTACATGCAAGGTTCTAAATGGCGTGAGGCGTGTCGTGGCAGCAAGGTCAAGCCTCAAGCTTAACGAGTCATTGCGTTTTTCAAGGCGTGATGTAAGGCGGCGATTTTGTATTAATTTAAAATTATATTACCACATAAATATAAATTTATATTAAATATAACTACTTTTTAGAAGTATTAGATCAATAACTAGTAACAAAATTTTAACAAAAACCACAATACTTATATCTCCGATTAGAAAATACATAACAAAGAGCAAAAAACTGTGTCTCAAACGAAAAAAACACGCGCCATAACACGCCATAACGCACCATGGCGCGCCATATCATGCCTTGCCACGCGCCACACCTAACAGCAACGTTATGAGGCTTTTCGTAACGGCGGAGCCACGTCTCACGCCATAGCGCGCCTTTTACAACACTGGTTACAAGTGATGCATGTAAATAGAGTGGTTAAGT
The DNA here is from genome assembly GCF_052625555.1 of Lactuca saligna. Taxonomy (NCBI): domain Eukaryota; kingdom Viridiplantae; phylum Streptophyta; class Magnoliopsida; order Asterales; family Asteraceae; genus Lactuca; species Lactuca saligna. Next base: position 308,601,865 of record NC_136420.1, on the reverse strand, counting down.
TGCAAAACTTGGTAAGACACATAACTTAATATCGTACCTAGCTTATCCCAAAACTTAATTTTTAAGGTCTTAATCGCACTTTACCCAATGCTCATCTAATTCTAAAATATATCCTAATCAATAAAGACTCTAACTTTATGCATTTACAAGGCTAAAGAGAGCTTAATCCCAAAAACCTAACATTTTACTCCACCAAATGTCACACCCCCAAACCAGAATGGCGGAAACATTCGAGGGTGTATGACTTCACGTAGTATCACAACGATTGAATATTGTAAAGAAAGTAACACAACCATCATATATATAAAATGAAAACGTATATTGTTGCGTTATACATGATATCAAAAGAATATTACAATATGATGTTAAATGTTCAATAATAAGAACATCCTTAGTGTTCCTTCACCCAAAAGCTGGTAGTTACCTGTATCACTGATTCCTTGAGAAATACAAGTGGTTTTGAAAAGTGTCAACAATTAAGTTGGTGAGTTCATGAGTGTTTCGAGTTGAAAAGTATATTCTTTTTGGTAGTAAATTGGTAAACGAGGTTTTCAGAAAATCCAATGTTTTCTTGTAAACGATTCAAAAAGTTTCCAAAGTTGGAATGTGTTGGTATCTTTTATACTTGAATGATTAAAAATAACTTTGTATGAAAACTAATGTAGAAAGCTGCAATGCACGTAAGAATCTCGTAAATCAATCTTGTTTTATACTTTTATGTGAGTTTTATAACCATGCTATTGACACTAACGGCATGTAACAACATTCTTCAGGTGTTGCAGTGTTATGACATTTGTCACCCCAGACCTGCCGGTCTAACTATAGCTAGTAGTTTAGGTACGGGATTGTCAATCCCGTATAGATCTATACACAAGTATCACGCTCTCCCTCCAATAGATTATGGTATATAATACAGGACTTGAAATGCATACAAAAACGTACGTTGAAGTTTGAATATCTCACAATGCCTAGTATAAGTAGATTTACAATGAAATGACCTTACTTCTTTTGAAAGTGTTTCGTTTTTCAAGATGTATATGTAAAATGTAGGACTGACTTGTTAACTATACCCATTATAGTTTTTCCGATAGTATGTTCCATTTACTAGAAATAACTTAGTGACATAATAACTCTTGTATACATAAGTTGTTTGTATCGATATTCGAAAATAGAAATTTCGTTTATGTTTATAAAACGATACTTTAACGTGTAATGTACTTGTATCCCCCCCCCGCCTAAAACATGAAAAAGAATTGAAAAGTAGGGGTATGAACTCACTCGTTAAGTTTGAAAAGAGAAGCTAGAGTTAAGTAGAACTTCGATCGCGGATAGTTGCGTCGTCGGGCTCTTCGGGGATCTCTGCAGCGTAAATCTTTCGTCGGGGGCTCGAGTGCGGAAACCGAGGTGAGGGGAGGGTCTCTGGAGCTTAGAAGTATGAGAGAATGACTGAGGGCTTGTGATTTGTGTGCAAAAAACTCGAGCTTATGCCTTCTATTTATAGGGCCGGAAACCCTCGTACGCGGCGCGTACCTCCGAAGTACGCGGGGCGTACCTCGGTTATGCGGGGCGTAACAATGCATCATGGCTTACGACTCCTGGCTAGCTAAGCATAGAGTGGGCGGGCCGATGGGACTCGACTCTGGGTCTAGTACGCGGGGCGTACTCCCAGAGTACGTGGGGCGTAATCTGGCCTGTCCTCTTCTAAATTCCGTAACTTTCGCGTACGAGCTCCATTTTTCGTGTTCTTTATATCCACGCGTAGGTGAGATTATGCTCTACAACTTTCCTTTTGAATCCGTCGGCTAGTTTTGACTTTATTTTTAATGACATAAGTTTAAATAGGCCGGGCCTCCTAAAGTTCGTTAAAGATTTATAGGTTCTTTATTCGGCGTCGGTTTCTGTTTGTCTTTTTATCAATTTGCTCCTATTGCGGAGATCTTCAACTCTCATTTAGATTGCGTTAGCTAATTTACACTCGATCTTCGATTCGAGTTTTTAGCCCTCTACTACTGTTACGAAACTTTGAAAATTCGTAACTTCTTCATACGAGGTCCAATTTGGGCGATCTTTTTATGCACGCTCACCCTTCGACGAGATCTACGATTTTTGTTTAGATACTTAAGGATTGAATGCATATTATTGAGATTTTTCGTTTTACGTCAAATAATGTTTTGACGGCGTGTCGTAAATATACGAATGGTTGTAATTTCTTCAATATAACCCGGTTTTGAGCGTTCTTTAGGTTTTCGGAAACCTTGACACGTTATCTAATATTTGATACATTCCAACTTAGATATTTGAATACTTTATTTTCAAGGTTAATTTAGTTGTATTTGACTTTTGAGCGTTACAATGCTTTTGGAAAATATAGGGTTGTCACATCATCCCCCTGTTAAGGGAATTTTGTCCCAAAATTTAATCTAAGATAGAGTTTACAGTTTAGGGAAAAAGATGCGGGTACTTTTGTTTCATCTGATCCTCTCATTCCCAGGTGTATTCAGATCCTCGCTTGGCGTTCCAGCGGACCTTTACGATAGGTATGCGGCTTTGTTTAGTTCTTTTAACTTCCCGATCCATGATCTCTACTGGTTCCTCTACAAATTGGAGGTTTTCATTTATTGCAATTTCGTCTAGAGGGACGACAAGGGTCTCATCGGATAAGCACTTCTTTAGGTTTGATACGTGAAAGGTAGGGTGTACGTTGTGGAGTTCCTGAGGTAGTCTAAGTTTGTAAGCCACTGGACCGATCCTGGCAAGGATCTCGAATGGTCCGATGTATCTGGGGTTCAGTTTCCCACGTTTTCCGAAGCGTATTAATCCTTTCCAAGGCGAGGCTTTTAGTAGGACACGGTCTCTAACTTGGAATTCCAAGGGTTTTCGTCTCTTATCTGCATAACTCTTTTGTTTATCCCTTGATGCCTTTAGACATTCTCGGATTTGAACAATCTTCTCCGTAGTTTCCCTTATGATTTTTGGTCCAGTGAGTGTGTTGTCAGTTGTTTGTCCTTTTGCTAGTTGTGTGTCCCCCACTTCGGCCCAGCATAAAGGTGACCTACACTTGCGGCCATAGAGGGCTTCGAACGGGGCAGCTTTGATACTGGTGTGGTAGCTATTGTTGTACGAGAACTCGACCAAGGGTAGATGTGTGTCCCATGCTTTGCCAAAATCGATTACGCAAGCTCTCAGCATGTCTTCTAGGGTTTGTATGGTTCTCTCGCTCTTGCCGTCGGTTTGTGGGTGATAAGCGGTACTCATGTCTAGTCTTGTCCCCAAAGCTCTTTGTAGCGACTGCCATAACCTTGAGGTGAATCTACTATCTCGGTCCGAGATAATGGATACGGGCACACCATGCAGTCGTACAATTTCTCTGAGGTATGTTCTTGTAAACTTCTCCAATTTATCCGTCTCTTTGATCGGTAGGAAATGCGCTGATTTAGTTAACCTGTCGACAATTACCCAAATGGTGTCGAGTCCGCTTGTCGTTTTGGGTAACTTGGTTATGAAATCCATGTTTATCCGCTCCCACTTCCATTCGGGTATTTCTGGTTGTTGTAATAAACCCGAAGGCTTTTGGTATTCTACTTTGACCTTAGCGCACGTCAGACATTTACTCACGTAGGTAGCAATTTCGGCTTTCATGTTCGGCCACCAGTATAACTTCTTGAGGTCGAGATACATCTTGTAGGAGCCGGGATGTATGGAGTATCGTGTTTTATGGGCTTCGTCCATGATGATTTCTCTGAATCCACCAAACTTCGGTGTCCATATTCGATCCATGAAATAACGAACTCCGTCGCTCTTGGTTTCAAGGTTCTTATCCATTCCTCTTAGGGCTTCTCCTGCCACATTTTCGGATTTCAAGGCTTCTATTTGGGCTTCCTTGATTTGCGTGGACAGGTGTGAATAGATCGTCATAGTTAGGGACTTCACTCGGCGACCTGAGTACTCCTTCCGACTGAGTGCATCAGCCACTACATTAGCCTTTCCGGGGTGATATCGAATTTTGCATTCGTAATCACTTAGTAGTTCTACCCACCGTCTTTGTCTCATGTTGAGATCTTTCTAGTTGAGGATATGTTGAAGGCTTTTATGGTCAGTGAAGATCGTACATTTCGTGCCGTAGAGGTAGTGTCTCCATATATTTAGAGCGAAGACGACTGCTCCTAGCTCAAGATCGTGCATTGTGTAGTTCACTTCATGTGTCTTTAGTTTTCTTGAGGCATAGGTGATGACCTTCCCTCGTTGCATCAGGACACACCCGAGTCCTTGGTTTAATGCATCACAATAGACCACGAAGTCCTCCATCCCTTCTGGCAGGGTTAGGATGGACGCACTACATAATGCTCGTTTTAGCGTTTGAAACGCGGCGTCTTGTTTTTCTCCGTAGTCGAAGGTCACATTCTTCTGAGTTAGTGTGGTGAGTGGCTTGGCAATCTTGGAGAAATTTTGTATGAACCTTCGGTAATACCCGACGAGTCCCAAAAATTGTCGGATCTCTGTAGGGGTTCTTGGAATTGTCCAACTCTCTATTGCCTTGATCTTCGAGGGATCCACGTGTATTCCTTCCTTGCTTACTACGTGTCCTAGGAAATCCACCTCCCGAATCCAAAATTCGCACTTGGAAAATTTTGCGTAAAGTTTCTCTGCCCTTAATGTTTCCAGAACCTGGCGGAGATGTTGGTTGTGTTCTTCCTGGCTTCTAGAATAGATGAGTATATCATCTATGAACACGATCACAAATTTATCCAGGAAGGGACGACATACTCGGTTCATCAAATCCATGAACACCGCTGGAGCGTTTGTCAATCCGAAGGGCATTACTACAAACTCGTAGTGACCATATCGTGTTCGAAAAGCCGTTTTGGGGATGTCTCCTTCCAGTACTCGTAGTTGGTGATAACCAGATCTTAGGTCGATCTTTGAGAAGTAGCTCGCTCCCTGTAGTTGGTCGAACAGATCGTCTATGTGTGGTAAGGGATATCGGTTCTTGATTGTCAGTTTGTTCAGCTCTCGATAATCGATGCACATGCGAAAAGATCCGTCCTTCCTTTTCACGAACAGGACTGGTGCTCCCCATGGTGAGAAGCTTGGTCTGATGAATCCCTTGCTCAACAGCTCGTTCAATTGACTGGACAGTTCCTGCATCTCAGCTGGAGCTAAACGATAAGGTGACTTCGCTACTGGGGTAGCTCCGGGGATTAAGTCGATTCTGAATTCGACTTGACGTTCCGGTGGGATTCTTGGGAGATCTTCTGGGAAAATGTCTGGGAAGTTGCAGACTTCCGGAATGTCTTTAATGTTCTTTGGTTCTTTCTTCTGGTCTACTACGTGGGCTAGAAAGGCATGGTATTCCTTGCGAAGATATTTTTGTGCTTTAATACAGGAGATGATTTGCAAATTTGAACTAGGTTTGTCTCCATATATGATATGATTTTCACCGTTGGGCAGATTGAGACGAACGGCATTTTCATGGCAAAGAATGTCGGCATGGTGAAGACTCAACCAGTCTATACCGATGATTACATCAAAACTCCTTATCGAAATGGGCATAAGGTCGATTTGAAATAAGTATTCGTTTAAATTTAATGTGCACCCTACGTACATATCGCTTGTGCTTTCTGTTTTTCCATTAGCCATTTCTACAGTGAATATTTTATTAAGTGGTTGGGGTCTTTGGTTAAGTAGGTGTTTGAATTTATGACTTACAAAACTTCTCTCCGCACCGCAGTCAAAGATTATGCATGCATAAATGTTGTCGAGGAGAAACGTACCCGCAACTACTGTTGGATCAGTTATTGCTTCATTTTGACCTATCGCCAGCACTCTCCCAATACCACCAACATTCCTTGTCTTGGGGCAGTCCCTCTTGAAATGCCCAGTTTCTCCACATCCATAACATGCTTGGCCTACCCCAGTACCAGGAACTTGCGTGACTGGCCGAGCTGGCGCTTTACAGAAACGGGTAGTGTGCCCTTTCCTGTCGCAGTTCTTACAGTACATCTCGCGACAATTACCGTGGTGATGGTAGTTGCATTTTCTGCACTTGGGCAAGTTCCCTGAATATTGTTTTGTTGGCGCCGGGGTTGTAGGAGTTGTGGCGGGAGCAGTAACAGCATGAACCGCCACCATTTGTTTCTTTGAAGGTTCTTGCGAGGTTTGCCCCTTTCTCTTGTTCCAGAATTTCTGCTTGTTGTTGTTGTTGGCATTGTTATTGTTGTCGTTGTTCCCTTTGGTTGGTTCAGCTATGATCATCGTGACCCCTTGGCAGATGCCATGATCAACGAGAGATTGCGCCAGTTCCTTGGCGCTGTCGAAGGTCATGGGCTTGGAAGCTAACACACTTCCTCGTAGTTGGGGTGATAATCCCCAAATGTACCTCTCCACTTTTTGGCTTTCTAAAATCAACATCCCTGGGCAAAGTGTTATCAAATCGCTGAACCTGTTGGTGTAGCCTGCGATGTCCGAGCCTACCATCGAAAGGTTCCACAATTCTTGTTCAAGCTTCTGAATCTCGCCTCTTGGGCAATATTCCCGAAGGAGCATTCGCTTCAAGTTTTCCCAACCCATGGAGTTCGCCACCACTAGGGTTAGTGTCTTGACATGGCCGTTCCACCATGTCAAGGCGCGTTCAGAGAATGTACAGGCAGCAAATTTTACTTTGCTATCTTCAGGGCATGCGCAAATTTCAAATACGGCTTCCGTTTTCTCTATCCATTGGGACAGAGCCAATACTCCCCCAGTCCCACAAAAGGGAATAGGTTTTCCATTGGTGAAGTCTTTGTAAGTGCAGGCTTCGGAACGGACTTGGCTTAGGCCATTTGTAAAGCTGTTTATTCCTCCTCCTGACCCATTGTAGCTTATTTGAGCTATCGTCGCGGTTACAGCGGTTGTTACAACAGTTTGGAACATCGCTGCATCCATAGTTGGAGGGGTGGTGGAGGTGGTGCTGGAGTTGAGTTTCTGCGTGTTGATCTACGAGGAGGCATGTTCTGGTAGAGAAAAATAAGAATGAATACTATAAGTTTCTAAGGTTTGGACAATAGTATGTTAGTTGTATTTTGTAACTTGCTTTGACTTCAATTTACGATTTCAGGGTAGGCATAGAAATTTTTAGTTAAACCCATAAGTTTCTGAGAGATATAATAAAGAAGTATTTCCTATTAATATATATATTGGTCACACCCGTGGTGTGTTACATATCTTGCTTAGGAAAATTTGACCTACCTAGAGATCTCTGATTACAGTTACAAAAGGAAATAAGCGAAAAGAAAGAAAACTTTTATCCGAAATCCTATTTTATAACAAAATTGTTAGGGCTTGAACATGCTCTACTTGTGGCGTTTGGAGCTGGATTTGGCATCCGATCGTTTGACTCCCATCAGTCGTCTCTCGAGATCTTCTTGTTGTTCTTTCATCTCTCTTATTTCATCTAGAGCCGTTATCATTTGGTTCTGAAGTGTCCCCGTGTAGATTTGGGTATTCTCATGTAGTCCTTCCAAACGGCGGATGTCAACGGCGTTACCTTGGGTAGCAGCATTGATCTCGCGAACTCTGGCTGCTTGTTGGTCGGCCTGGTAGTTCTGGTTAGCTATAGCGTTCACGACAACAGGAAGTGCTCGATCAGCTGAGCCTCCCCCACTAACGTTGTAAAAATCACGACACATGCCGAATGGAGGGCGTACACCTTGCTGACGGCTCTAGTAGTAGAGGTGGCTTCCCCAGATGGGGATGGGTCCCGGTTGATATGGTCTGATTACGGGAGGATGGGGGATGGAAGGGTTGATTACTTTCGGTTCGGAGTCTGTTCCGCTAGAAATTTCCACGATCTCTTCGTCGACTTCGTATTCTTCTCCGACTTCGATTTCGAATTCTTCTTCGACTCCTTCCTCGAGCTCTTCTTCGACCACTTCTTCGATTTCCTCTGGGTCTTCCTCCGGGTCTTCTTCTATCCAGCCGCCGTTACCTTGGTTTAGGTAGTAGGGGTCTCCTGGTAAAGGAAATCCGGCCATTTGTCTGTACTAGGATAGAGGTATGAGATTTTTATAAGAAAAGAAATTTCTATTTAATGACTTCCTAAGCCTATTTATATTTTTACTGGGCGCAATATTTTATCGTTCAATTATTTTTAACAATAGACTTTATAGTATTTCAATTTGGCGAATCTAGATTTTATAAGTTTTTGGCTTGTTGTCTACTACGACCGTTCCTCGACGTACATTGGTCAAATCCAGGATAAATATAGTTGATCAGGCTATATTTATTCTCGATTTGATTACATACCCCAAGGCCCAATCGTGGTATCGTAACTTGCCTTACTACTTTTTAGAAAAACTTGTCATGATACGAGACTGATACATACAGGTGAAAACGTATATATTTAAAGAAAATATATTTCTATGAAAATGTTTTGTCAGAGGGTTTTTGGTTCCCGTTGTATTTATAGTTTGTATATCTTATGTGGTTGGATATACTTAGTTCGCTATACACAATACTCTGATACCAATCTATCACACCCCCAAACTAGAATGGCGGAAACATTCGGGGGTGGATGACTTCACGTAGTATCACAACGATTGAATATTGTAAAGAAAGTAACACAACCATCATATATATAAAATGAAAACGTATATTGTTGCGTTATACATGATATCAAAAGAATATTACAATATGATGTTAAATGTTCAATAATAAGAACATCCTTAGTGTTCCTTCACCCAAAAGCTGGTAGTTACCTGTATCACTGATTCCCTGAGAAATACAAGTGGTTTTGAAAAGTGTCAACAATTAAGTTGGTGAGTTCATGAGTGTCTCGAGTTGAAAAGTATATTCTTTTTGGTAGTAAATTGGTAAACGAGGTTTTCAGAAAATCCAATATTTTCTTGTAAACGATTCAAAAAGTTTCCAAAGTTGGAATGTGTTGGTATCTTTTATACTTGAATGATTAAAAATAACTTTGTATGAAAACTAATGCAGAAAGTTGCAATGCACGTAAGAATCTCGTAAATCAATCTTGTTTTATACTTTTATGTGAGTTTTATAACCATGTTATTGACACTGACGGCCTGTAACAACATTCTTCAAGTGTTGCAGTGTTATGACATTTGTCACCCCAAACCTGCCGGTCTAACTATAGCTAGTAGTTTAGGTGCGGGATTGTCAATCCCGCATAGATCTATACACAAGTATCACGCTCTCCCTCCAAGAGATTATGGTATATAATACAGGACTTGAAATGCATACAAAAATGTACGTTGAAGTTTGAATATCTCACAATGCCTAGTATAAATAGATTTACAATGAAATGACCTTACTTCTTTTGAAAGTGTTTCGTTTTTCAAGATGTATATGTAAAATGTAGGACTGACTTGTTAACTATACCCATTATAGTTTTTCCGATAGTATGTTCCATTTACTAGAAATAACTTAGTGACATAATAACTCTTGTATACATAAGTTGTTTGTATCGATATTCGAAAATAGAAATTTCGTTTATGTTTATAAAACGATACTTTAACGTGTAATGTACTTGAATTCCCCCCCCCCCCCCTAAAACATGAAAAAGAATTGAAAAGTAGGGGTATGAACTCAATCGTTAAGCTTGAAGAGAAGCTAGAGTTAAGTAGAACTTCGATCGCGGATAGTTGTGTCGTCGGGCTCTTCGGGGATCTCTGCAGTGTGAATCTTTCGTCGGGGGCTCGAGTGCAGAAACCGAGGTGAGGGGAGGGTCTCTGTAGCTTAGAAGTATGAGAGAATGACTGAGGGCTTGTGATTTGTGTGCAAAAAACTCGAGCTTATGCCTTCTATTTATAGGGCTGGAAACCCTCGTACGCGGGGCGTAGACAGTACGCGGTGCGTACCTCGGTTATGTGGGGCGTAACAATGCATCATGGCTTATGACTCCTGGCTAGCTAAGCATAGAGTGGGCGGGCCGATGGGACTCGACTCTGGGTCTAGTACGCGGGGCGTAATCTGGTCTGTCCTCTTCTAAATTCTGTAACTTTTGCGTACGAGCTCTGTTTTTCGTGTTCTTTATATCCACGCGTAGGTAAGATTATGCTCTACAACTTTCCTTTAGACTCCGTCGGCTAGTTTTGAATGTATTTTTAATGACATAAGTTTAGATAGGCCGGGCCTCCTAAAGTTCGTTAAAGATTTATAGGTTCTTTATTCGGCGTCGGTTTCCGTTTGTCTTTTTATCAATTTGCTCCTATTGCGGAGATCTTCAACTCTCATTTAGATTGCGTTAGCTAATTTACACTCGATCTTCGATTCGAGTTTTTAGCCCTCTACTACTGTTACGAAACTTTGAAAATTCGTAACTTCTTCATACGAGGTCCAATTTGGGCGATCTTTTTATGCACGCTCACCTTTCGACGAGATCTACGATTTTTGTTTAGATACTTAAGGCTTGAATGCATATTATTGAGATTTTTCTTTTTACGTCAAATAATGTTTTGACGGCATGTCGTAAATATACGAATGGTTGTAATTTCTTCAATATAAGCCGGTTTTGAGCGTTCTTTAGGTTTTCGAAAACCTTGACACGTTATCTAATATTTGATACATTCCAACTTAGATATTTGAGTACTTTATTTTCAAGGTTAATTTAGTTGTATTTGACTTTTGAGCGTTACAATGCTTTTGGAAAATATAGGGTTGTCACACCAAACGCTCCATAACTCACGAATTGAAGCACGGAAAGGGCTAAGCTAGCAATTTTATGACTCTATGAACCCTAAAACATCTGAAATGATAACTCCAATGCTCTAGAGTATTCCATACTCACAAAGACCAAGGTTTCGTGAAAAAATTAACATAAATCTAGGCTTAAACAAGATTTAGCAAAAGAAGCTCCAAGGTATGAACTTTATACCTTCAAATGATAAAGGGAAAATGACATAAAAGCCCTTAAGTTTTCATAAAAATATCGGTTTTACCCTTGAATGTGTTTTATGTCCAGTAAAACCCGAAGTTTTGTTTAATTTGTTCATTTTTATCCTTGTAGTCGGTTTCTAGGTAACCTACCAGTCACATAATGTCATTAAAGCCCTGGAAGTTTCAAAAATGTTTGGATTTACCCTTAAGTTTTTCAAAAATGTTCGGATTTACCCTTACATTGATTGTTGTTGTTGTTATTATTATTATTATTATTATTATTATTATTATTATTATTATTATTATTATTATTATCATTATTATTACATTTTTAATTGTATGAAAATATTTTATACATACATTTTTAAATGTATAAAAATATTTTATACACACATTTTTAAATGTATAAAAATATTTTTACTAATATAAATATATTTTTAAAAATACATGTACTTGTATTTAGTATTTATGTATACATTTGAAAACCTTAAATCTTCATCTATAATTGTTGAATCGAACAGAAAAAGCTTGATAAAGTAAAAAATGTTGTCAATGACTGATTTTGCAAAAACAAATGCTTCAGATCAATATAAAAATTGATGCATTTTGTGATCTTTTTCGTGAACTTACAACAATCATGAATGAAGTTTACACTCATATTTTACATTCATTTATCAATTTTTGAGATAAAAACAGTTAATGAATGATTTTAGGTTGATAATACTTAATTTTTACAGTGATCAAGTGTTTTTGTCGAGGTTTTTTTGAATTATATTCTGTATATTTTCACTTTACGAGTGTTATTTGTTGATCCTTTATTGTTATGTACTCACTATTAACCTAATATAGTTGAATAATAGAGGCTGTTTCAAATTTTATACTAAATCTTATGTGTAATCGTGTGTTTTTATTGAGGTTTTCTAATTACGAGGGTTTTATAATTGTTACGTTATGTTTTTAGTTAATGAATATTTATTTTGCTTATCTATTTAGTATGATGTTTGATAATAAATACATATTTATATTTGGTAATATGTACAAATACATATAATTATATCTTTTATATAATATAAACCACATAAATACATATTTTTATATTTATATGTATATAATATATTTTTATACGAAATAAACATATATTTATACTTATACCTACTAAATACAAATAAATCCATTTTTAATATATAAATATATTTCTATAGAATACATGGACTTTCAAATGTATATATAAATATTAAATACAAGTATATATATTTTTAAAAATATATTTATATTAGTAAAAAAATTTATACATTTAAAAATGTGTGTATAAAATAATTTTATACATTTAAAAATGTATTAATAATAATAATAATAATAATAATAATAATAATAATAAATATTATTATTATTATTATTATTATTATTATTATTATTTTTATTATATGTATAAAAATGTATTACAAACATATGAAATATTTTTATACATTTGAAAATGTATTATAAAATATTTTTATACAATTAAAAATGTAATAATAATAATAATAATAATAATAATAATAATAATAATAATAATAATAATAATAATAATAATAATAACAACAACAATCATTGTAAGGGTAAAAGCAAACATTTTTGAAAAACTTAAAGGTAAATCCAAACATTTTTGAAAATTCAAGGGCTTTAATGGCATTAGGTAACCTAGGTAACCGGTAGGTTACCTGGAAACCGGCAGGTTACGTGGAAACCAGCTACAAGGGTAAAAATGAACAAATTAAACAAAACTTCGGGTTTTATTGGACATAGAACACGTCCAAGGGTAAAACCGACATTTTTGTGAAAACTTAAGGGTTTTTATGTCATTTTCCCAACGATAAACAAAAATATGTAGATTTTGAATCCAAAAGCTTGACTGCACCACCACTTCTTAAATGACCTTCCTTCCCTACCATGAACATTCAAAAATCACTCAAAATATTTAAATCTTACTCACAAGGGTTGGGGCTTCGATTTTAGGGTTTAGAGGAATGGAGGTTGGTCATAAGAATAACCAAGGGGGGATAAGATGCTTAAATATGGAATACAACCCTAAAATTGTACGGTTTATGGGCATCACATGTACGCCCAATGTACTCACGTGTACACCCAGCATACAAGAACTCCGTCGCGTTCCACTTAGTGCTTCGTGTGAGGATTAGATTTGTCAAATAATTTCATTTTTAAGTTAATAGTGGAAACACCTGGTAACTGGTGTTACACCCTAGGGTCATATTATGGACTGCAACAGTTGTCACGTCGTAACACTCTATATGCCACGTCATGACAATCATCTCGAATACGTGATCTTAATTTTTATGCCATGTTGTGACACCCTTCGTTCCATGTCATGGCATATGAATTTCCTCAAAAACCAAGCCTTTGACTCCTTTATACCATCTACCCTTTGACTCCTTTATACCATCTACTGATCAAATCTGGGAAACAGGTGTTACAAAAAACTTAACCATGCATATAGTTCTAATGAAATTTGAGGAGTATAACAGCTATATATCGAATGAAATCGGTTTTAACAAACTTAAAACCAACAATACCAAATCTACGAACAAGCCTAAATAGATGTTTAATTATTGTTTTTAAAAAATCAAAAACTATTTAGCATATTATAAACTATATAATCTTAATGATTTAATCATTCGTAATCATAGTCTATAATATATAACGTTTATTTTATTAATAAACATCAGAATAAAGTATATGATTTAAACGAAAACTATAGTGTTACATTTTAAATAATTAGTTTTATCAATGATATATAACCAATTTTATAAAAACATTTACATATCCCCCCCCCCCCCCCAAAAAAAAAAAAAAGCGTTCAAATTTTAAAATGGGATTGTGAAAATCACTTTCGTTGCCTACTTTATCGTTGTGTTGTTCGGCTTGGAAACCGATATTCAAACTATAACTCTGTATTTCTCAAATGTGACTTCGTTTTCACAAAAAATAGTTGACAAAAAATAGTTCGACTCGGAAACTGGGATTCGAACTGCGACTTGAGATTTCATGAACGACATCTCATTTTCACAAAAAGACACTCTAAGTGTAACGCCCCATTCCTGGTACGTATTTAATCCATTAAAATGTTCATTTTATAAGAGCCACTCGACGAGTTGGTAGCCCTAACTCGTCGAGTAGATGCCAGCTTGATTGTGTGGTTTAAGTGGTCTACTCGACGAGTTGAAGCATGGACTCGGCGAGTAGGTCCATCAGGAGGAAACCCTAATTCTTAGGGTTTGCATCATATTTAAGCAACATTTCAGGCCCCCATCCCAGCCTCCACTACCACCACTCCTTGCTATCGAAACCCTAAGCAGCTATTGAGTATTATTAAGCTTTCCTTTCCATTTTGTGTGATTTGAAGCTAGAAGAAGGAAGGAAACCCTTGGTGATTTAAGAAGAGGCTGTAGATCCAGAGCTAGTGTTGCATTTCAGAACCTTTAAAGGTATAAAGCTTGTACCTTGGTTTCTATCCACTTAGATATTCTTATAGACTTGTTATTTACACATTATGGGTCCTTACCAAGGTCATTCCAAGATTTGAACCTTGGGGATGAAAGGACTCCATGAAATGATGTAGGCCTTCATTTTGGCTTGGAATGAGTGTTTTTGCTTCATAACATCGTGCATGAACGTAAAGTTAGCAACTTTACGTGTAATGCTAGTCTAAGGAGTCGAGATCTATGATTTAGAAGCATTGGAATCATTTAGAATCGACTATATGGTTTTAGCATGAAAGGAACTCGCCGAGTTGTTCTTAGGACTCGGCGAGTCGGGTCTAGTCCTCCAAACCTTTTCTGGTTGTGAGTGAGACCATTGAGTTGAGATGGAGGAAAGGGTGACTCAGTAAGTTGAACAAGATTAGGAGTCAACGGGTTCAAGGAGGGACTTGAAGAGTAGAGTCGAAATGTCCTAATGATTATTGTAGAGAAAACTCGACTAGTCAGTAGAAGGGCTCGACGAGTTGACTCAGTGGACCACGAGCTAGAGCATTTTAGAGACTCGCCGAGTAGGGAGATGACTTGACGAGTTGGGTTAACTGGAGTAGACCTTGACTTTACTTTGACCAGAGCGTTGACTTTGATTAGGGGTAAAATGGTCATTTTACCCTAGGAACGAGTTTTAGATATTCAGTAAGTATTATTGTGTTTTGATATCCGGAGGGACACCGATGTAGTTACCGTATATTCGTCACCGCGAAATTTTACAATCACCTTTACGGGGTGAGTTTTCCTCCAGTAGAAACGTGTCTAAGGCACAAAGGCCGGCCCGTTTAAGTGGTAGAGTATGTTGGGGTGAACCCGATGTCGGGGTTAGCCCCATGCTATCTATATGTTTCCATACTTAGGTCAGATACCAGGGCGGTCCTGATAATTAGTTATGTATGCTTAATGTCTTTGTGATTCATGCATGTTTATGTGTTTATGTGTTATGTGTTATGTGTTCCGGACTCCAGTCCGATGCCGGGCAAGCCCGATGCAGTATATGTGATTAAGTTATAAGTTATGAGTTCCAGGGTAAGCCCGATGTCGGGGCAAGCCCAATGCAGTTTACATGAGTATGTTATTTTTTATGAGATATGTTATGTTATGTATGTGTCGGGGTGAGTCTAATGTCTGATGCGGTCGGATGCTGGGGTGAGCCTGATGCTGGAGAGGAGTCCGATGCCGGGTAAGCCGATGTCGGGATTTGTCTTGATGCAGTTGAGAAGAGTCCCAACGTTATGTTATTTGGTATATATGCTTTGTATGGTATGTGGTAGTTTGAGGAAGCTTAGTAAGCTTCGTTCTTACAGTTTCAGTTTTGGTTTCAGGTACTTCGGCTAGTAAGGGGAAAGGCTTGAGCTGATGGCGTGGCACACACCACAATTTCTTAGCCTGGGAGCTTACTCTGATATTTTTTATGAGATTGTTATATGTTTTTCAGATCTTATGAGTTTTCAAAATGCATGTTTTATGATTTTACACTATGGCAATGATATTTATGTGTAACACCCAAATTTTCAAAATAATTTTTCACATTTTATACAACACATTTTCATTCATAATTGTCATAAAAACACCATTGTATCACATAGTCAAAACATAACGTCACATCCGAAGATCAAAATATAAAAACTCCTCGTGTGTGTACTGATCAAGTCGACGCCTTCCCACGATCCTCACTGGTACCTGAAACACAAAACACAACCATGTAAGCATAAATGCTTAGTGAGTTCCCCAAAATAAAACACACAATACATATTAGCCACTCGAGGCTATAACTCTGTTTGACCCTCTGCTCAATGTATCTCAGTGGGACCCTCCAGTCCCATAACTCTGTGGGCCCTCTGGCCCTAACTCTGTGGACCTTATGGTCTTAACTCTGAAAACTCTAGCACATACATAGCATAAATCACATAGAAAGCACATCATGCAAAAGCATACAAAATACTCTGTCACATAACTCTAATTACAACTCTAGGTAAAGTATAGTGAGAAGACTCACCTCGGGTAACTCGGTAAAATCTCGAACTCTGTAAAATCCGATCTAGCCTCCGCCTAATCATATGAAATAAACACTCTAAATCAATACATCTCTCAAGGCTAGACTATTCCTCCTCTTAGTACTCTCAGAAGGGTAAAAGACCATTTTACCACTCTCATCGCTCAAAGACCCTAAAGTTGACCAAACCCTAAAAGTCAACAAAAGTCAACTCCCCGGGTTACACTGCGCGTACCGCACATGTACGCTGGGCATACCCGGTGTCTTTACATAAAGCAGGGTGCCCGACCCTTTACGTCGCGTGTACTGGGATTACGCCCAACGTAACTCCCAGTTTCAGACTCTACGCATTTTAGGGTCTAAATTCGTTAAGACCCACATCCAACTTCTAGATTTGACCATTTATAACCCTCTTAATCCATAAAGTCGGTGACTTTAAGCCTTTGCATGGCTAGACAAGTCACTAACACCCATACTACTCCATTTCCTAACACTAGAAAGCTCAATACTCATGCGACCAAGATGGAAACTTTATGGATTTATAACACAAATACCACTGAAATGGGACAGATCTAGGTCCATGGAGCACATTACACTCATAAAGTCTCCACCTTTGGGACTTTTAACCCTAAAATGGTCCATGGAACATCAAACCAAAATGAAGAGGAAAGTTTTGAACTTTATAACTCTAAATGCAGCTCCTTCCTCTGTAGATCTCAGATCCAAACTTGCACTTCAAGCTCTAACCTCCACAAGCTCCTCTCCTCCTTCATCACTAACAAACCAAGGCACTTTTAACTCCAAAACACTTGCTCTCAAGCAAAGGACGATTGAGAGGCTCTATTAGAGTTTTACTCACTGATATGAAGGCTGAGAAATGAGACTTAGGATCCATTATATAGTGCACAAGTCAAATATTAGGGTTTACATCTGGACCCACTATGCCCAGCGTAACCGTGGGTACGCCCAGCATACCCAGGTGAGTCCGCATCCAAATTAAGCGCATGAGTACGTGCAGCGTACTCCCCAGAACACCCAACATAGTTATTTGCTACAAGTACTCTTACAAAGGACCACTTTTTACAACTTGACAAAATGGTAGGGTATAATAGCTTTACCTGGATTTCGGGAAGTTACAATGCTCTTCCACTAGAACCATACTTCTCCCTCGAAGTCTCATGTCGAAAAGAACTCTGGATGCCGCTCCCGCATCTTTGACTCCGGCTCCCAAGTCAGCTCAGACCCCTTCCGGTGCTGCCACTGGACCTGAACCAGTGACACCTCCTTGTTCCTCGGCATCTTGACCTTCCGGTCCAAGATCGTGATCCGTCTCTCAACATAATTAAGACCCGCATCCACCTGGATATCCTCCTATGGTACCACTGCCGACTCGTCGGCTATGCACATCCTCAGTTGAGACACGTGGAAGGTATCATGAATCTGGCTCAACTCCACAGGTAGCTCTAATCGATATGCTATCGTGCCCACCCTCACAATAACCCTGAACGGTGTAATATACCGGGGCCCCAACTTGCCCTTTTTCTTGAATCAGATCACTCCTTTCCAAGGAGACACTTTCAGGAGTACAAAATCTCCAACTTGGAACTCGAGCTCGGATCGACGCATATTCGCATAACTCTTCTGGCGACTCTGGGCCGTCAGCAATCTCTTTCTAACCTGCTATATCTGCTCTGTCGTCTGAAGCACTATCTCCGTGCTGCCCATCACTCGCTGCCCTACCTCTCCCCAACAAATGGGAGTCCAACACCTCCTCCCATACAATAACTCAAAGGGAGGCATACCAATGCTCGAATGGTGGTTGTTGTTATAAGAAAACTCAGCCAAAGGAAGATACGTGTCCCAGCTTCCTCCGAAGTCAAACAAACATGCCCGAAGCATGTCCTCGAGCGTATGAATCGTCCGCTTACTCTGTCCGTCCGTCTGCGGGTGGTAAGCGGTACTAAAATGCAGCCTAGTACCAAACTCCTCATGGAACTTCTTCCAGAACCTGGAAGTGAAACGCACATCTCGATCCGAAACAATCGAGATCGGAACACCATGCCGCGATACCACCTCTCTCACATACACTTCTGCCAGCCTCTCTGCGGAAGAGCTCTCACTGATAGCAAGAAAATGAGCGCTATTTGTCAGTCGGTCCACGATCACCCAAATTGCATCGATGCCTCTCGCAGTCCTCAACAATTTGGTGATAAAATCCATGGAAATCTGTTCCCACTTCCACTGGGGAACCTCAAGCGGCTGCAACTTGCCATGCGGACACTGGTGCTCAGCCATAACCCTGCGATAGGTCAAGCACCTCTCTACAAACCAAGCCACATCCCTCTTCATACAGGGCCACCAAATCTCTTTTTAGGTCCAAATACATCTTAGTGGCCCTGGGATGGATCGAAAACCTCAACCTATGCGCCTCCTCCATCAAAATAGCACGTGCCCCACCCTCAAATGGCACCCAAATCCGGCCTTGGAAGGTCATAAGCCCCTGGCTATCGGCAATGAACTTTGATATCTGCCCAATCACCCGCTCTCACTTTCGGTTCTCCAGTCTCATGGCCTCTACTCCCCCCCCCCCCCCCCCCCCCGAATGGTGTCCAACAACGGAGTCATCACTGTCAACCTCATACAAACATCTCGTAAAAGGGCGCTCTCTACCCTGCGACTCAAAGCATCGACTACCACATTAGCCTTGCCCGGGTGGTACAGAATCTCACACTCATAATCCTTCACCACGTCCAACCATCTCCTCTGATGCATGTTCTGGTTGGGCTGATCCATCAGATACTTCAAGCTCTTGTGGTCCGTGTATATGGTACACCGAACCCCATACAAATAGTGATACCAGATCTTGAGGGAGAACACCACAGCCCCCAACTCCAGATTTTGTGTAGGATACCTCGTCTCAAGAGGCTTCAGGTGCCTCGATGCGTATGCTATCACATGCCCTCTCTGCATCAGCACCGTGCCCGGACCTGATATCGACGCGTCACAATATAGCACAAAGTCCTCCATTCCCTCCTGAAGGGACAAGACCGGGGCTTCGCACAATCTCTGGTGAAGTGTCTCGAATGAGGCCTGCTGCTCTGGGCCCCAACTGCAAGCCCGCCCTTCCGGGTCAACCTGGTGAGAGGAACCGCAATCCTGGAGAAATCCTGAATGAATCTCCGATAATATGCGGCCAACCCCAAGAAACTCCTGATTTCCGAAGGGGATCTCAGTACCTCCTGGCTCATGACAGCCTCAATCTTGGCCGGATCAACCAATATCCCATTTTGGTTGACGAGGTGCCCTTGAAACTGGACCTCCCGTAAACAGAAATCACACTTGGAGAATTTGGCGTACAACCTCTCCGATCTCAGAACTCCGAGGATCTCCCTCAAATGCTCCTCATGCTGCTCTCTGGACCTCGAATACACCAATATATCATCAATGAACATGATCACCGAATGATCCAACATCGGCCTGCACACCCTGTTCATGAGATCCATGAACATCGCCGATGCATTGGTGAGCCCGAAAGGCATCACCACGAACTTGTAATGCCCATAACGAGTCCTGAACGTTGTCTTCTGGATATCCTCATCACGCATCCTCATCTGATGATATCCAGACCTCAAATCAATCTTGGAGAACCAAGATGCTCCCTGCAACTGATCGAACAAATCGTCGATCCTCTGTAAGGGGTAACGGTTCTTGACCGCCAGCTTGTTCAACTCCTGGTAATCAATGCACATCCGGTGGGAACCATCCTTCTTCTTAACAAAAAGGATCGGCACTCCCCACGGCGAGCTACTCGGCCGTATAAACCCCTTCCCCAGTAGCTCCTGAAGTTGCGAGGACAATTCCTGCATCTCTGGAGGTGCAAGGCGATAGGTCACCTTGGCGATAGGTGTTGCCCCCGGAACCAAATCAATACGGAACTCCACCTACCTCTTGGGAGGCACAATCGGAAACTCCTTGGGGAAAACATGCGGGAACTCACGCACTATCGGGACCTCATCGACCGACCTCGGTCTCTCTGCAGCTATCCTCGTATCCATCACATAAGCCACATACCCACTACAGCCCTGCTGTAGACTCTACCTTGCTATCACGGCTGAACAAAAAGTCGACCCAGAACGGGTACCCTCGTCGTAAACTATAAGAACTCCCCCACTAGGGTCTCGTATGGTCACCAGCTGTCGCTTGTAGTCGTTAACCGCTCTAAATCTGCTCAACCAGTCCATGCCCACGATGACACAGACATCTCCCATAGCAATAGGGACTAAATCAAGCAGAAACTCAACGCTGAATATCTGGAGTACACATCCTCGAATCACATTAGTGGCATACACTGCTCTATCGTCAGCTATGGAAACTCGCAAAGGTCGACTCAACACCTCACAACAAATACTAATGTGCTAACTAAAGGCTAACGACACAAAAGACCAACTCGCACCCGAATCAAATAACACCAAAGTAAGCACAGAACACACATGAAATGTATCTACGCACATCATAATATAAGCATAACACCACAAACTCAGAATAAACATATGAAAGAATACATACCAGCCACAACATCGGGTGTTGCGCGGAGCTCCTTCACTGTCAATTGGAAAGCTCTCCCTCAAGCCTTCGGCGCCTCGGCCTTCACCAACCGACTCTCTGTAGCTCGAACAACAGCAAGGACAGATCCCTAAGTTGACCCTCGCAACTACGGACACTCGGCCTTCCGGTGTCCAGTCTGGTTGCAGTGAAAACAAACTGCAAACCCCTTAGGGCAATCCTTGGCCATATGCCCCTCCTTGCCACACTTGTAGCAAGACCCTGCTCTACACACCCCCTCATGAATCTTGCCGCACTTGCCACAAGTGCAGCCCATCTGGTTCCCAGATTTCGAATCGGCGGGCTTAGCATGGTTGGCAGCCAGTTAGGACTGCACCAGTCGCCAATCCCTCCCCTGAGTCTCTAGCTTAATCTCCCTCTTCCGGGCATTTTCCTGATGCTCGGAAAATATCCGGTACGTCGAGTTCGCCATGAACTCGCAGATGTCTCTGCTCAAAATGCTCAAATAATGGCTCATACATACCTGCTCAGAAGACATGTGCTCAGGGCAGAACATCGCCCTCTCATGAAACATCCTGGTGATCACAGTAAGAAACTCTGTACCCTGCTTAAGGGTCAAGAACTCCTGGGCCAATCGCTCCCTTTCCACCGGGGGAACGTACTCATCATGAAAGATATCGGTGAACCTCTCCCAGGTCACCGCAGCAAGCTCTATAGAAGAATAGTGCGCTGTCACAAACTTCCACCAATCCTTCGCCCCCAAGCGAAGTTGGTTCAGCGCGAACCGAACCCTCAGATGCTCCGGACATGAACATGTGTAGAAGCACCCCTCAATGTTAGAGATCCACCTCATCGCAGCTATCGGATCCTGAGTCCCATCAAACTCTGGTGGCTTCGTGTTGCTAAACTCCCGGTACAGCAATGCATCACCACCTCCTGCGGCCTGGCAGCAGCAACGGCTGCAGTGGCTGCAGCAACAACAACATCAGTAAGAGCAGCATAACGCTCATCGAAAGTCTCGATCAGGGTGGTCTTGATAGACCCGAACATCTCTGGAATCTCAGCACGGATGGCAGCGGCCACCTTATCATGAATCATCTAGCGGAGCTCCTCATCGCTCACACCCCCTTCACTAGACCCTGTCCTGTGGCGTGTACCCACCATGATGTCTCTCTAAAACACAACACAAGATATTAGAGACTCGCTCGAGTGTACACACACTCCATATCCTAATCCTACTTGATCCCTGGTACCCTAAGGATTCTTACTTGGGCTACGCACTGATCCGCTGCCTTCGGTAATATGGAACCAATACTACCACCCACACCGCATCAATATTCACCCCAAGTCCTCCTCCTAGGATCCCAAATCCCAAGCACTCTACTCTCTCTCTCTCTCTCTATGCATAGTCTACGCTCAAGCAGTTCTCGCATAAGCTCCTCGTTGCTATCTATTCACTCTCAAGCATCTCCTAGTAGCAAAACCCCTAGGTTAAGGCATCACAAATCAGGCCACTCTAGTCCTAATAAGAATACCTAGCCTACTCTAGCATGCATATCATATCATAACATATACCATAACTCATAACGTAATGGTATTTTAGGAAATCACAGTTCGGGTGCTGGCTGATCGTACACACTGCTCTGCTCGGCTCTTTCAAAAACTTTTTACTCATGAGAAAATTTTGTAAATTTTATTTTGAAAATCTCCCAAATCCTCAGTTTGAGTTCAGATGTGCCCAAAGATGTACCCGAATCCCTCAAACCAAGGCTCTGATACCAACTTGTAACACCCAAATTTTCAAAATAATTTTTCACATTTTATAAAACACATTTTCATTCATAATTGTCATAAAAACACCATTGTATTACATATTCAAAACATAACATCACATCCCAAGATCAAAATATAAAAACTCCTCGTGTGTGTACTGATCAAGCCGGCGCCTTCCCACGATCCTCACTGGTACCTGAAACACATAACACAACCCTGTAAGCATAAATGCTTAGTGAGTTCCCCAAAATACAACACACAATACATATTAGCCACTCGAGGCTATAACTCTGTTTGACCCTCTGGTCAATGTATCTCAGTGGGACCATCCACTCCCATAACTATGTGGGCCCTCAAGCCCTAACTCTGTGGACCTTACGGTCTTAACTCTGAAAACTCTAGCACATACATAGCATAAATCACATAGAAAGCACGTCATGCAAAAGCATACAAAATACTCTGTCACATAACTCTAATTACAACTCTAGGTAAAGTATAGTGAGAAGACTTACCTCGGGTCACTCGGTAAAATTTCGAACTCTGTAAAATCCGATCTAGCCTTCGCTTAATCATATGAAATAAACACTCTAAATCAATACATCTCTCAAGGCTAGACTATTCCTCCTCTTAGTACTCTTAGAAGGGTAAAAGACCATTTTACCCCTCTCATGGCTCAAAGACCCTAAAGTTGACCAAACCCTAAAAGTCAACAAAAGTCAACTCCCCGGGTTACCCTGCACGTACCGCACATGTACGTTGGGCATACCCGGTGTCTTTACATAAAGCGGGGTGCGCGACCCTTTACGTCGCGTGTACTGGGATTACGCCCAACGTTACTCCCAGTTTCAGACTCTATGCATTTTGGGGTCTAAATCCGTTAAGACCCACGTCCAACTTCTAGATCTGATCATTTATAACCCTCTTAATCCATAAAGTCGGTGACTTTAAGCCTTTGCATGGCTGGACAAGTCACTAACACCCATAGTACTCCACTTCCTAACACTAGAAAGCTCAATACTCATGCATAACCTCATATTCGCGACCAAGATGGAAACTTTATGGATTTATAGCACAAATACCACTGGAATGGGACAGATCTAGGTCCATGGAGCACATTACACTCATAAAGTCTCCATCTTTGGGACTTTTAACCCTAAAATGGTCCATGTAACATCAAACCAAAATGAAGAGGAAAGTTTTGAACTTTATAACTCTAAATGCAGCTCCTTCCTCTGTAGATCTCAGATCCAAACTTGCACTTCAAGCTCTAGCCTCCACAAGCTCCTCTCCTCCTTCATCACTAACAAACCAAGGCACTTTTAGCTCCAAAACACTCGCTCTCAAGCAAAGGACGATTGGGAGGCTCTCTTAGTGTTTTACTCACTGATATGAAGGCTGAGAAATGAGCCTTAGCATCCATTATATAGTACACAAGTCAAATATTAGGGTTTGCATCTGGACCTACTAGGCCCAACATAACCGTGGGTACGCCCAGCGTACCCAGGTGAGTCCGCGTCCAAATTAAGCACATGAGTACGCGCAGCGTAATCCCCAGTACGCCCAGCGTACTCATTTGCTACAAGAACTCTTACAAAAGAACACTTTTGACAACTTGACAAAATGGAAGGATATAATAGCTTTACCTGGATTTCGGGATGTTACATTATGTTTGATAAATGATTTTGAAAACGAAATTTTTGGATTGTATTTTTGGGATGTTTCACTAGGGATGTAGATTAGGTCAAAGTGAGTTGGAAAAACTATTTGAATTCACCAGAAAACTGCCTGGAGGCTAGCCAGAAAAATTCCAAAAATTCTGCTGTTGAACAAAAAGATGGTCAGAAAATGGTTTTCCAATGGTGGCGAAAACTAGCACAGATCAAGGAGGAGGAAAAGAAGAACCTACTTGTTGATTTTGGTGGCTGTTGGTGGTGGTCGACAGCAGCAGCTGGTGGCGGACGGCGACATAACGATGGTTCTTAATTATAGGAGCTTATTTTCGTCGGATCTTTGATGGTCGAAGGTATGGGAGCTGTTGGAGAGGTGGTCGGAGTAGTTGGATAGCAGAACAAAGCCTGAGTATTACTCCGGTGGCGGCCTAAGGTGGCAGCACAGTGGTGAAGCGATGGTCAAGTGTTGGAATTCTAGAAAGAATGAGGGAGAGAGATTGGTGTAGGGAGAATGTTTGACACTTGTCACTCTCACAATGAGCCAAGTTTCTTCATTACGAACATAAGACGTGTCACGTTCTCAAACCACATGTCAAATGTCAACGAAGAACTATCACGTTCTTATTTTCCGAGTATGCCAGTCAGATCTCCCGAACATGCTTATTCTAATATGTGATCGAAATTTCCAAAGGAATGACGTAACTATGTTATAAACGCATTTGAAGTTATTATCTAGTTATAATTATAGTTGTGTTGTTTCGACAGATTTCATAAAACAACTATAACTTCGTTTATTTACGAGATGCACAGCTAACCCAACGAATCGCTTCAACGTTTACTTACGGAAAACTTAGTTATAAAACTTATATGTTTTCTCAATAGAACGTAACTTTCACAAACGATCTCCATTTTCGACATTCTTTATATCCATGATTGTATTCTTAGGCAGTATCTGTTTGGATTATTATTTTTCATATGTATACCAAACACATAAATCTTATTTTCGATGCATTAATTAAATACTTATATACTATGTATAGTGTTTTGTTTGTTAACGAGCATAATTCATCGGAGACAAAAAGGGTATTCTGTATGCAATTCTAAGTATGAAAAGTTTATTTGCAAGAAGATGATGGAATACAATACATTAAGTATATTACAAAGAATGTTCATGATGACTGAGACTGATGAACGATGACCTAATTTTCCCGTTTGTTACATATTCCATGGAAGGTTGTTAGAGGGTGTTGAAAGTGTTGATTGTTAGGAAGGGATAGAGTTCGATGCATCGATAATTTTCCTCTCTATTAATATTCACGGAGCGTGGAGCCGAGTTAACATTCACAGGTTAGAGGTTTGTGCCATAAAAGTCGTGTTAACTTTCTGGGTGTAGTGTGAAACAAAAATGGAGTTGCTGGACTTGGTTATAGTAAGATAGTTATGGGTCAATTATTCCTCAATTCTCTATTAATATTCACGGAGCGTGGAGCCGAGTTAACACCCCACCCCCCCCCCCTCCCCTGATTTTTTAGTTATAATCAGCCCTCATATTTTCATTTATACATTTTTGGCTGTGGCCCCTCCTGCTTATCAATTTTTTTACATATTATATTTCCCCCCCCCCCCCCCCCCCCGAAGCAAACGTTGAAACTCCACCCATGGTTGATTGTGACTCTATACACCCCACAATTGTTAAGTGAGAAGCATTCTCTTTGGTTGTCAATATTCGAGTTGATCACTTGTGTTGAAAGAGTAATTGTTATAATGAAATACTTTAATGAGTTTCGGGATGCTAATGAGAGGCTAGACTCTCAGTTCTTTGTGACCTCGAATTCTTATTTTAATTTAGTACGTTTAATTCATTGAAGATTTGGAGATTATTATTATGCATATAAGGGGCCTACGCCCTACGTTTACTTGACATCACTTGTCGGGGTCTAAATTTAGTAAATTGACTAGTTCCTTGTCTCTGCGGTTTTTTGTTGCATTCCCTCGTACGACGAATTTTATTCTTGAGAAGAAGACCCAAGATGATTGGCTTGTTCGTTTATGTTTGTTTAACACCTTATCGAACGTATTTACACAAATACGAACAATATAATTTGTTAAACAAACGAACAAGAAAAAAAAATTCCTTCTTTTATCTGTTTGTGTTTATTCATTTGTCCTTTTAACTTAAACGAACAAAAATGAACAAACTTTGTTCATGTTCGATCGATTCGTTTACAACCATACGTATCTATTAAATTTTCAACAACCAATACATTATGAACTAATTGAAGATTTTCATCTTAAGGTTTATATTTTTGTAGTAGATTACTTAACGTATTACCAAAGAAATTTAGACTTGTTACAATTCTTGAATTCTTTACAGTTACAAGTTTTATACGCAAGCAATCCAAAACGAAACCAGTCGTCTGACTGTAATAGGAGGCTGCTTTCAATTGCAAATAAAGAAACTAAAAGAATTTGCCGATGAACATTCTTTCTTCAAAGTTGACTTCGACTTTTTCGGGACAATAAGTTATTGCTTATTTTGTTACAAGTATTTGTGAATTGTGAGGATGAATCAATCCTCGTGCAATATTTTCCTATAAACATTTCAAGTTTTCCCTCTTCTATTTAAATAATTGTAAACTTACAAAGAGATTCAATTAAAACTTGATAAAAGTCAGCTATGAAACAGTCAAATATGTTCTTAGTTCTCATTGTTTGCATTCTATTTGCATTCCTTCGTCTTTAAATTACTATGATTAATTTAATAAATGGTTTAAGATATTTACTTAGTAGCAAAAACTATAAATAAATAAAAAAAACCCTATATATAACAATCAATATTGAATGAATAGATAACTTTATATATATAGATCTATCGTCAAAAATTTCAACCTTCAATTTTTTATGTAACTAAAAAAAATCTTTAAATATTATAAAAATACAGAGAGATTAATTACCGGTGTTCCTTAACGTGTAAATATCAAATTAGATATTATATATGTTGTAGCACAAGTGATCATGTCCTATCCATTATTAACAAATGGCATTTGAATGTACAAATAGATAGACTAACAACCCTCATACATAAATACTACCTCAAAGTTCGTCTAATCATTGTAGTGTTTGTATTACGATTACAAGATGACAACCGAAATCACAACAACAACAACAACAACCTCCATTAGAAACCGGCCTCCAAATACTGGAAATCTCATAACTGTTCTTTCTATCGATGGCGGAGGCATCAGAGGTATCATCCCTGGTGTCATTCTCGAGTATCTCGAATCACAGCTTCAGGTATATATACATAACTCCCACATACATATTAAACTACTCATGGGAATTATATACTTTTAGACATGTTTTATTGGGCTTAATCAATTAATAACATGTATATATACATGCAGGAGTTAGACGGAGATGAAGCAAGATTAGTGGATTACTTTGACGTCATCGCTGGAACAAGCACAGGTGCTCTAATAACAGTTATGCTAACAGCTCCAGACGAAAACAACCAACCTTTTTATGCTGCTAAAGGCATCGTTCCATTTTATCTTGAAAACGCCCCTAAGATTTTCAAACAAATCGGGTAAGATTATGGATCATGTTTCATGTACATGCATACGCCTACGATCGTATGATCCCTCTCTAAACGACTTTTTAAAATTCTTTTGGTAAATTTAGAGGGCCATTTGCTGGGATTATAAAGCTGTTGAAGGCGTTGATAGGACCAAAGTACAACGGAAAATATCTTACAACCCTCGTAACAGGCTTACTAGGAACCTTGAAGCTGAGTCAGACATTGACAAACGTCGTCATACCTACTTTTGACATAAGGGATATGCAACCTGTGGTGTTTAGTTCATATCAGGTTTGGGTTTTTGCTAAATCACTTAATATAATCACTTAAGTTGGGGGTTATTAACTTGAGAGATATTAAAAATGGTGATTTTGAAGGTGACAAGAGAGCCTACCACAGATGCACTATTATCAGACATTTGCCTTGGTACGTCGGCAGCACCTACGTACCTCCCTGCTCATTACTTTCAGAATGGTGATCGTGAGTTTAACCTTATTGATGGTGGAGTCGCGGCTAATAACCCGGTAATTAACTAACTAATTACAAACTACAACTATTGTCCCTATATATATATATATATATATATATATATATATATATATATATATATATATATATATATATATATATATATATATATATATATATATATATATATATATATATATATATATATATATATATATATATATATATATATATATCATGTTTAATAGCTACATATAACACTCTCAATCGATGCATGGGCGATTTGAAGAGGTTTAGATAAATGCATGATCTGGTCTAGATCGGTCCTTGAGTTCATAAAGATCCTATATTTTCGTTTTTTTTTAAATAAATACTAAATATAAAAGATAATTGTAACCAAAGGACGAAGTTAAATATTTTAAAATTACAAACTATAAATAAACATATAGGTGAATTAAGACTTATATAAGTTATAAAATACGCGACGTTTGTATTAATTATTAGAAATTAGAAATGGACGGAATGTTTGAATATTTAAAACCAACAAACGGGATTAATTAATTAGGGATTATAATGTCAAAGAATTCTAAAAATACTATAATATAAGGAATAATTAAAGTTGGTAAACAAACGGAAAATTTAAATTAACAATCATTAAAATTACAATAAAAGTCATATGAAGTTTATAGATTATAAAAATACTTATAGAAAGAAAAGGTTAAATACCACAAAGTTTATAATGATGATATATTTTTTTATTTATATGATGTGATATTCTAATGATATGATGACATGTTAAAATTAAATATTTTTTTTTTACAAAACATACTAAAATTTTATTTTATTTGATTTACATTAAATTTATTTTTTTTTTTCAATTTTGATACTGTTTTTTGTTCCGAATTAAATATCATTTTTTTAAAATTTTGTTAAATGTTAACACGTCAATATGTGATGTCAGCATACATGTCATCAAAATTGACATGTCAACATGTAACCTGATTGACCGATTAAGTGGGTAGAATTGTAAAATATTGAAAAGCATAATGTTAAATTTGAGACAAAAATACAATGTTAAATTATAACTTTGATATAAACTTGGTGTCTTTTGTTCTAATTACCATAAAAAGTATACCAGTTCATGAAAATTCTAAAACTCGTAAAGATTTTTAAAAATAGAAAACGAATTCTAGATATACTAACTATTAACAAAATAAATTCAATTACTTGGAAGTGCATTGAAAATTTATCGAAGTTATTGTCTATTTTAGTTTGTTTGATCTATTGTCCAAAAAAAAACTATAGTATATATTCAATTTTTAGTTGTAATAGTAGCTACATGTTTCTCTCATAATAGTTATGCTTGAGGGCATAGCACCAACAATGCTCACAGCGGTTGTGGTATGATTATGGGTGTTGAAAACTAGATATTCAAAGTTTGGATATTAATAATTATGGATACGGATTCGGATATTGAATCGATTATTTGAAATTAATTAATAGGCAAAGTAATTTAAATAACTCCTTTTCTAGAATGATGCAATCTACAAATTTAGAACAAAGAAATCTCATCTCTAGGTAAGTTTCATTTTTGAAACCAGAACTCAACATGAACTCATTTAAAACGTACTTAGATTTACTTAGTTTATATATAATAGAAGTTGTAAGATTTATATCGTGTAGTATTCTAGTTATTATTGACTACACTAATGTTAATAAAAGGAGACATTCGTAAGATCCAGTATCGTATCACACTTTGAAAACAAAAAATGAAATATGAAATTGAGAATTTGGAAGCGGCAATATCCCAATTGAATAAGGAGTGATTTTCTAACTCTTACAAGGCTAAACAAAGTGGAATTTTTCATTATTAAATAATGTATAAAATATAAAAAATAATTAAAGAAGATAAATTCCAAATATCAGATATTCGAGATATCCGAATTCTTTGAAATCATTAGTTTTATCTGAATATGAAAAACCGGATATTAGATTTTTGGATATCCGAAATTTTCGAAATTTCGGATATATTCAAATCATTTTTTTGGATTCTTGGATCAGTTTTTCGGATATCGGAATTTCCGGGTAAATTCATAATGTTTTTTCTAGAAGAAACCTCTTTAGTGGCTCGGCTACGTCACACCCCGGTAGTGCACGGATATCAACCACCGAGAAAAATAATCAAACCTTTAAAGAAAATTGTCCCTTGGAAATTATATATATATATATATATATATATATATATATATATATATATATATATATATATATATATATATATATATATATAACTTTCTATCCTTTTTACCACCTTATGTATACTCCACCTCTTTTTAAAACCATCACAGTAAACTCAAACATTTGCAAATACTTTATATAAGAATCCATCCCATAATAGCACAGTTCATTCCAACCCACAACCCATTGATAATTTATGTGTCGATGTTCCATCCTATTAACCGCAATTTGAGTCATCCCATCAATTTTTTGGATAGCACCAAACTTTTTTATGCCCCCTAACCGAAACACAAAAACAAAGATGATGAAGTGATCCCCCAAACAAAACCCGAAAAGCGGACGCATAAGAGGTGGCGTCAGTGACCTACATTAATCTAAAGTCCGAAGAGTGTTATTTGCTCTACTAATCGTCCATTCTTGTAGTAATTATGGAAGTAATTACGTTTGCAACCATTAGCTTAAGAGCACATTAAACCCAAAAAAGGTGTAGTAAATAAGGATTAGCGGCTTTATTCCCCTTTTATGGTCCACAATAAGACAGTCTATTAATCCTTTCTATTTCTAGCAAATTTATAATGTTACACCGTACCATCTTTATTAACTATATAACTACAAAAAGACTTTTTTAGGATTGGTCTTATCCAGAAAAACTTCAAAACATCAGATTTAGCGCGCAACTCTATTATACATGAATTCGTTATAAAGCCTAGCACATTGGATAAATTGTCAACTAGTGCTAATAAAGACATTTTCAACCCTACACTAAAAAGCTATGATTTCACTATAAATTAGATTATAATGTTTCTACCTACATTATACATAACGTTATATATAATATTTGATTTCAGTGTGTATATATATATATATATATATATATATATATATATATATATATATATATATATATATATATATATATATATATATATATATATATATATATATATATATATATATATAGGGAAATGATCAAATAAGAACACCTAAAAGGTTGAGAACGCGAGAACAGTTCTGAACCAATCAATATATAAGAGTGTTAACGGAATTTTGCAATGCAATTAAATTATAAAAAAAAAGTATAATCATATTTTTCGTATAATTTAGGGATTATGCCGGTTGCCAAAAAAAACATTTTTTTATTAGTTATTTTTAAAAGAAGAATTTAATGTTATTTTTAATATTATTAAGCGATAACAAACGTGTTTTCTGATTTTGTTTTGAGACTTTTCGGATTTTTTTTATTAGTCGCAATGTGTACATATTTATCAGTGAATAAATGTGTTCATAAAAAAAAAACTTTTTTTCAGAATTTGTATGATACCATATTAATCATAAATGATTAGAAAATAAACAAAATAAAAATTGATTTAATATATAACATATTTATCTAACAACAATCAATAGAAATATATTAATCTAGTAGCATTCATAAATGAGTAAAGTCACATTACTTTAATTTAAAAATACATAAATCTAATATTCATCAAGTTTTATTCTCTAAATTTAATTCTACTCATAAATACATATTTGTTTCTTTTCTCGCTGCCAAATAAGTTTCTTTTTTCATGTGATGACTCTTTTCACATGAAATACGATGTTTTTCACATGAAATACGATGCTCTGGTATTAACTTGTTCTGTTGTTTGACAAAAAAATTCGCAAGCAACATTTGGTAAGGGTCATAACTATTTCGAATTCACGTGCCTTGAATACCTATCACAATTTTAGACAAGTGAAAAATCAGCCTTGATTTTTCATATTTGAAATGCAGATAAAATAGATATAATCATAAAATCAATACAATACGATAAAAAAGATAAATAAGTCCAATACATTTGCAATCGTAAATGAATAAAGCATAGTTATGATATATAAAAAGAATCTAAAAACACATATAATCATAAATAAATAAATCACGGTTTCAATCATATATAAAAAAAGTCAATATACAAATATAATAAAAAATTAATAAAGCATAATATAGAGATAAACAAATCTGATATATCACAAGCACAAATGAATAATGCATAACTGTAATCGTATATAGTAAAAATCAAAATTCAGTACTAATCGTAAATGAATAACATAAATTTCTAATATAAAAAAATCTTTGTAATCATATATGAACAAAATATTATAAGAATCAATTTTCAATGTCAGCTAAAGCATTTGTAATCATACATAACATCTAGAAATAAAAAATAAATTGTTGGAGCAATGGACAGTAAAAAACACTGATATTCACAAATGAATATCATGAGACAAACAAAAGCGAAATCCACATCAAGCCTTAGCGGATTAATAGGATTTCTCAGAAATAGTGATTCTGATTAAATAATTAAACCCTAAAACTGAATGATTTCACGAGACATACGTATACAAAGATCCGGTCAAATCCACAGCAAAATTGAATCACCAATGACAATTGAATCTCCGGGATTGCATAAAAGAACCCTAAATGAATTTAAAATAACAAAATCGGAAACTAAAACGAAGCAATTACCTGGTAAAAAGCAATAGTTATAAGAATTAGGGTTTTTGTGGAATAAGGGTTGAGTAACTGGAGGGATATCGGTTGCGGGATATCAAAATCCAAACATCGGGCACCAAAATTCTTGCATCACAATGCCCTAATGGTGCTACTGTCCACCCATTCGCTTCTCCGACATCCGATTCATCTTCTCCGGCTGCTTCGCCTCTTAGCGATTGAGACGTTCATCCTTTGCCTGTCGATCGACGTTCGTCCTTTACTTGTCGATCGACAATGTCGATGATGGTGGCATAAGCTTTTGATTTCTATGAAGATAATGACATCGAGAAAATTGAAAGGCGGTGTGCCCTATGGAGAGAGAGAGAGAGAGAGAGAGAGAGAGAGAGAGAGAGAGAGATGAAATTGAAAGGAAAGAGTGAGAAATTATAGGAATTAAATAAACAATCAATTACTATTATACCCTTTTCACTACTTCAAAGTTACACTTCAATACCAATAAATTCCATAATATACATAAATGGTCCGTCTAATAATAACCTTAGATTTGAATATTTAGATGGTCTAGATCTGTTCTCGTGTTCTCAACCTTTTAGGTGTTCTCATTTGATCCTGCTCCTATATATATATATATATATATATATATATATATATATATATATATATATATAGTATTAAATTTTAGTGTAACAGTAAATATATGTTGGGACCTTAGCATTTCTTTTTTTACACTATACATATAATCGTATAGTATAAAAGATGGTATATACTATATAGACTAAAGTCTTCCAACCCATTATACTATATTTGACACTATGAAGAATATATATATATATATATATATATATATATATATATATATATATATATATATATATATATAAGATTGGAGCATTATAATATAAAAGTTACTTTTTATTATAACATTCAAGATGCTCTTATTATAGAACAATATAACTAGAAAATTCTTTTTAGTGTTAAAAATAGTATAATAGGTTGGAGGACTTTAGTTTGTATGTTATATATCTTTTACATTATAATTATAGGTATTATATAAAAAAAATAGTATTAAAAGTTAGAGATGTTCTAATATTTTGGACTTGAGAGGGTTTCATGAATCTTAGACCAATTTCGTACTTCAAACGCTAAACTACCATTTGGCAAAAATACTACTCTTTACCAAGATAATATCTATATTTTCATGCAAAATGAAAATTATCATGCAATAAGTATCACTAATAACTTATATACAATTGTATATAATTAAAATATGAAGTGCACGTGTAAACATTTTGTCTTGATTGGCAGTCATTGGTTGCCATAGGGGAAGTGACAAGGCAAGTTATGAAAGAAGATCCAAATTTTGTCCCAATCTCACCTCTCGATTACGGAAGATATCTTGTCATATCATTAGGGACAGGCACCGAAAAGCAACCACCTATATACGATGCGAAAACAGCAGCGAAATGGGGTGTGCTTGGGTGGATGGTCAATAATGGTTCGGCCCCATTGATAGATTCTTTCCAGCAAGCCAGTGCCGACTTGGTTGTTTTTCATAACAATGTTGTATTTGAAGCCCTCAATTCCACTGACAGTTATCTTCGAATTCAGGTATGATTCTCTTATTTTCAACCTTTATTGATAGGTTACATGGTACAACTTGAAAATGGACATCAAGGAGACCTTTAAATATTGGGTTAATCTCATAAACGAGTAACAACCTATTTGTCTTTTAAAAAAGTATTATTCTAAAAAAAAAGGTATCATAAATAGGTAACAATGATATAATGGTATTTTGAGAACACAAAGTTTCAATTGCTTACTTTCTGATAGCATTTTTTAAAACAATTGTGTTATATAACAAATAGATCGTTACAAGTTATGAAGTTAACCTTTAAATATTTGTAGCTTTATTATAACAGCTTGTCGGTATAAAGGTACCCTAATCTTAAAAATGCATTAATTTGTGTACTTTGACAATATATATTGACATCCATTCACGAGTTGTACAATTAAAAGTTGATTAGAATATTATACTTCAAGCATTAAAAGTTGTATAAATTTATGGATTCAAGTTTTCGTATGCTCCTATTGAAAAAACTAGGATGAAACATTGACCGGAGACTTGGCTTCGGTGGATGTTGCGACAACTCAAAATTTGAACAATTTGGTGAATGTTGGCAAAGCTTTGCTAGATAAGCCGGTTTCTCGGGTGAATTCCGATACAGGGGTATTCGAAGTGCTTCCAAATGGTGGTACAAACCGTGAAGCATTGAAAAGGTACAACTCCAACTCCATTACCAAATTATAATAGCCACCCTTCGATATGGTATAGTTTCTTGATGCATGTTTTCTTTTTATGAAACCAGGTTTGCTAAACAGCTCTCGGATGAACGAAAACTAAGGGGAAAAAATTGTACAGCACAGGAAGTGCTTGAGTGATGTTTATTCGATAATTTTATGAAATTATTCAAATCTGGAGAAGGTCGTAAATTTGTAATAAATATTTGTTAAATTTAATTGTTGTTTGTTTTAGTATAACAGTAAAACTGATTATATATACGTATTTATGTTATTGTATATGTTTGTATATTGATCATAATGATGTTGATCAATATAATGTTTTCTTATAAAAAAAAGTATAGTGTGTATTTATTGGGAATTTTAATAAGGAAGTTTATAATCCATTACTATTACTTACGGTTTTATGAGAATAATCTATGACATCTCCATTTTCACGGACAGAAAAGACCGATTTTGTTTTTACTTTATAAAAATCAGAGTATCTCTTTCAATAAAAACATTGCGGAATTTGTTCCCAGAAAAACATGATAATTTCATTATCAAAGCATTTCCGAAGAAATGTATTTTTATTCCTTTTAAAACATTTGGGATGTCATCGTCAATACAGAAACATAAGCATAAACAGAACTTACATTCATTTACACTAGTGATCTATATCTTCTTAATCTCTTAGTGTAACGTAGCATCACATTGTCAACTGTGATACAAGTAAACTGAGTGGGTCAGGTTAGGAAACCTGGTGAGTAGATAGGGTTTTCAACCCACAATAATATAATTATTATGTTTAATCATCAAACAATTAACCCAATTACCCATCCCCATTATCTTTTTTATTCCTAAGTACCTTCCTTAAGGATTTATCCTAAGGGTCGTCTCCTACATCATATTTACCTCTCATCTCTTTGTTGGATTAGTGTCTAAGTCCATAACTATTTTGGTATGTACTTGACCCGATGGTGCATGGTCCTTTTGGGTTGCCTTCACCATAGCAACTTGATTGGAGAAATAAACAAAGAGAGAGAGGTTATTATGATTTATTAATATGTTATAAGAATAATATATTAAAGGAGAAATCATATTTGTTTAATTAATATTGGTCAATAATTAATTAGGAATTAATTTTGTGATCAAGTGTAATTAATTAAACTAGAGGGGCTGAATTGTAATTATGTGATAGTTACAAAATATGGTAATGGTTATCCTAAATATGGGTTGAACGAATTCAAGGAGATAAGGATCCTTGAAATCGTCCAAAGGATAAAGGATAAGGGTTTTCAAGGCATATCTTATGGTTGCTTTGTGGATAAGCAACTAGATAAGGATAATGACTGAAACCCTATCTCTACACCTATATAAAGACCCTAAGGCCTTAGAATTCGTGTACTTGTTCCCAAGAAGTCCTAAGGATGAATTCTAACCTCTCTCCTCTCTCTTTATACCTTCTCCATTTGCTCTTGGTGTTTGTAAGCCATTAGAGGAGTGACACTTGTGACTCTAAGCCTTCCAAAGTCAATACAAGGAGATTTGGGATTGTTGTTGCTACATAACAATCAAGGTAACATTATAAACCTATTCTTATGTTAATATGATCACTTGAATGCTAGAATTAGGGTTTATAGTCTTGGATAACTTGCATGTACAATAGAGAAACCTAGATCCAAGCATTAGGGTTTGTATGAGCACATAGGATGTCTTATGACCACAACCCATCAATGGTATCAGAGCCATTGGTTTGGTTTCAATTATATGAACTTGATATATTAGGGTTTATTGCCAATAAACCCTAAGAGGCTAGGGTTTTTCGAGATTAGGGTTTGCAAACCCTAATTTGCAAGAGTTTGAATAAGATCTTCAAATCCTTTCCTTAAACCCTTAAATTTCGAAATCTAGGGTTTGTTATAATCCCTTGATTTTCGAAATTTGCCTCCTCCCCAAGATAAGGTCCTAATTTTTAGGGATTTGGATTATCCCATATCTTGTAATTATTCTCTAATTGTTATATATGGTAATTCAAGATCTTGCATTATCCATCCATATTTTCGAAATCTATATAGATATTTAAGGGATTAGGATAACTTAAATGTCTAAATGGTAATTATCCTCATTATTTAGATAATCCCTATGATTTAATAATTAAATTAATAGTCTAATTCAAGATAATTATTAAATCAAGATTTTTAATATTTAAAATTTTAATTTAAATGTCATAAATTCGAAATTTTAAGATAGATTAAAACTAAATTGTTTTGAAATGTTTCAAAACTTGCCCTCAAGTTTTGGAATTTAAAAGTTGATTAAAAGTTTAATTAGGAATGTTAAATTCTAAAACCCTAGTAATGTTTTGAAAAGTTCAAATCACATCGTTATGGTTTTATTAATCAATTAGGTATATAATTAAAGGAAGTTTAATAAATCCATAAAAGTTTAGGTTTACAATTTAATTGAATTAAAAGTATAATTGTTAAATTTGATCACCTAATATTTTAAAAGTGTAAAATGCACCCTATACTATATATAACATTAAAAGTCTAACATTATATATATGTATGAGTAAAAGTCAGTCTTACCGTTAGTAGGCCTCATTCACGAAGCTGGTCTATAAGGGGTGTTTAAGGAAATTGCCTATAATATGGCGATTGAATGGGTATCCACTCTTACCCACCGCACTCTTGACTAGTGGAGGGTCGTTAGCCGAATGGGTAGGATAGGATGAAACCTTCCATTATAAGTATAATGAAATACAAAGTAACTAAATGTTTTTCTAATTCCCAATCTTAGTTACTTAGGCAAAAGTGAATTGATGCAATTTCATGAAATTACACTTTGTGCCCTTGCGAAGACGTTAGTGGAGCGTGTGTGGTTTACCGGCACACTAAATGGGTCTAAGCAAAGGTAGCAAAGGGTGACTCAATGTTTGTCATAGTTCGGTGGAGCGTGTGTGGTTTATCGGCACATCGAATAGGTGATTGTAACATGTGAGGGCACCGTGTAAGTTTGCATGGTTATTCACACCCGCTTTGTGATCCTCGGCATCCCAGTCACAAACAAGAGGGGCATATCGATATTTAAACATGCCATTGAAAGTTCAATGAATCTCAAAGGATCTAGGAATTTTCATAGATTTAAAACTTAAATTTCTTTTTCGTTTTTCGTGGTGGAAATTAGTGAATCGTCATTCACTTACCTTCAAATATTCTGCAATTAGGGTTACGGCATCCCTCTCCCGAGTTGTAGAATATTGTGTTGGGTCCTAGCCTTAGTATTTCATTTGAGTAATTTACTAAGGACTCAATCTATCAACTAACTTGAATTCGTTTTTCTCCCGTTTTATAGATGTCAAAGTTCGACAATTATGGTATTCCCAAATCCCGTGGAACAAGCATTCCACATGAAGATGATATTCCACGATTCGATCGAGGAACAAGAGATCATGTTTCACTTCCTCCTCCTCCTCCAATTATTCTCCCTAACCCACAAGTTCAAAGGCTTGAAAAGTTCAAGATCACTCAAGCCCTTTTGGCAAGTGAACATAAAGAAGGAAAGTCAGTGTGTGCACACATCCTAGGGATGAAGTCACACATTAATAGGTTAAGAATGTTGGGATCCGTTGTCTGTGAGGAAATGGCTGTTGATTGGGTTCTTCAGTCACTTCCTAACTAATATAGTGAGTTCGTAAGAGAGTACTATATGATGAACCCCGACGTGACCCTTATAGATCTCACCTATATGCTTATTGCTGCTGAATCAACAATGGTTTTGCGCAATAGAAAAGCAAAGTTGATTGGTGAATCTGCCTTCAAGACCTTTATGGATATAGACAATGGCAACGAAAGACATGCTATGATTGAAAAGATTGATCATAAGAGAAAGGCGATGCTGAAGTAGTTCCATGTCCTGTTCCAAAAAGAGTCAATTTGCTTTTATTGCCAAGAGAAGGGGCATTGGAGACGAAGTTTCCCTATTTACCTAAGAGATCTAAGAGATGGGAGAGTCAAAAGTATGGCTACGCTTCAGGTAAAATCCAATATCTAACTCCGTTAAGTTCCTATTTATTGATTCTTAATACATGATGTGATAAGATTGCATTTGAATGTTTTGCAAGATCAGTGAAAAGAAAGGAAGCTTGATAAGAGAGCAAGATGAATCTAATCACAAAGAAATGGATCTCGATCGCATGGACTTGAAGATTGGATTTTGAGCTTAGATAGTTATGATAGAGTTGTTAGAAATTTTCCTTTTACATAGTTTTCAATAGATTTTTCATTGTAAGAACAAATGTTTTTCCGCTGCTTTTAATAAATAAAATAAATTTTGTTTGACTTATTTATTTATTTGTTTACTTCCTTGCAATGAAATCGTTATGAAAATTGATGTTTGTATATTTCTACAACGAATGGATATGATTCTTAGTTATGTTATTTATGGAAATGTCGAGAATTTACCAAATAGGGAGAGTTTCTCATCACCCAAATTTCAATTGGACTGAAATTTGGAATCATGCAACTTGGTTGCATGATGAATGAGAAATTTCATATTTGGAAATTAGACAAATTCGTTGACAAAGTGTCAAGTGAAGGACTAGGAGATCGAGTATACAAAGTTGTGTGTTGATCAAGTTCACCATAAGAGTAACAAAGATATTCGTCATGATTTACAAAAGGTTTAGTAAATATGATTATACTTACAGGATTAAGTGTAATTCTGAATTGATTAAAGGGTTTAGATCAATAGTAGAACGAATAAGAAGAATCAAGTAGGCAGAAAAATAAAAGTTTCTCCACTCTAAGAAGAAGGGAGAGTAGCTTTTATGCTTTATGATAGATCTTAATGATTAAGAACCATATCTCAATTGATCCTCTAAGTGAGTCTTAGTACAATTGTATGTTTAAGAAGAGGAATCAAGGATTGAAGAAATGGTTAAATCAAGAAGTCTATCATACTTTGTTCCAATAACAAGTCTTAAAGTTAAGATTGTGACAATGAGTAAAAAGTATTAAAGGTTTATAACATTCATCAAATGTGGAGAGTTGTGATGTCTTGGATAAGACAAAGACCAACTAGGACCAATTTATGAAGTGTTTTGATAAAAGCTACACTAACTCTTGAATATTTGGTTGTCAACAAATGTTTATTGACAAGAGAATCTTATATGTCAAGGAGTCAGTGGGAGTCTTAATGGTCTTGAAAGGTTTCAAGAATAAATCAAATAAACCTTATTGATCATCACTAGCACACGAGTTGAGGTTTACAACTTATCGTGTTAACATTATTTTGTTTATGTGCTATTCCAATTAAGTTAATTATGCATGTGAGTTCTTTGAGTTCTCATTTTGAATGCATAAAAGGCAAGGCACCTTAATCAATGAAATGTCCATTGATAGGAAAACGGTGAGATGCTTAACTACTTGGAAGACGTGGTGGGCAGCTGTGCTACCATAAGGCAAGAAATCAAGATTAAGAAAGTTCAGTCCATATGAGTTTGAATTTGTCGTAAACTTTGGTTTTAACAAATTCACATGGATAGGAACAAATACACCATTTAAATCTAAGTGTCATAAGATTTCATCCTTCATGAAAATGATTGTGAGGAAATGCTTTCACTAAGAAAGATTTTAAGAAGATAGTGATTGTAAAATTGCATTCTCGAATTCGATCATGGTTACGGTATCCCTTTCCATAATTTGAATTGTGAGGTTTGACAATTAGTCTTAATTGTTTAGACACACATATGAACCATCTAAGGCAAAGGTGTATAAGTTCAAGGAGCTTTGATAAAGGATTATCAAAGTACTAAGTATTAGAAACATTGACTTAATAAATTTAATAGATATTGTCTTTCTGGAAGTTAAGATGTTTATGAATACATGTCGAAGCTAGTGGGAGCATAAGTGTTATGTTTTATAATAATCATCATAATAGTGGGAGCATAAATGTTATGATTGCATGATTATTAAGACACGTATTGCAAAGTTGGCAATATTAATTATAGAAAACAAGAGTTATACCTTGCAAAGTCGTAAGGGTTGTAAAGTTGTTTTACTATAATTAGGGGAGAGAATATTATGCTTCATTTCAAATCTAAAGGCTTAGGTTGTGAAATGTTAATAAATTTAGTCAAAGGTACATAGTGTGTTCTTAAAATTTCGATTATGATTACGGCATTCCTTTTCACAATTCGAATTTTAAGAACATAGCAAATAAAACATTGTGCATCGTGTCCCATACGCTTCGGGTATAGGATCGATTGCAAATGCTTTAATGTTTGATCATTCTAAAATTTTCCAAATGTCTAGCGCATTTAGAGGGAAAAGGGACTAGAATTGGTTTTAACTAAAATAATTAAACAACTATCAAAGAACAATCCAAAGTTCGACGAGGATTGGTTGCTTGTGAGTAGTTGGAAGCATGGTATTAATGGACCATATTGACATTATGATGAATAGAAAAGATTCTATTAAGAAATGAGTTGTCATATGGAAAGTATGGAAATGTATCTATATTGGGAAGTAAATATTGAAAACCTATGACTAGATTAGAAACTATTATGCAAAAGGATGTTCAAAGGAATGTACTTTGAGTGAGAGACATCATATCTAAGGAATTATCTTGTAACAATTTCCGATAGAAGGTTTTGTAATATCATTGGCAATAGTCTTTGTGACTTTGGTGCAGTGACATTACGAAAGAATCATTGCATAAAATGTTAGAATCTAGCATATTCTATACGTAGCAAGAATTTGATATTCTTTCACTTATGGAAAAGGATTTGGAGTTGTGAAATGAGAATGATTGGAAATGTATTCAATTTGATCTATTTCACAAAGTAAAAACCATAGGTAAACATTGTGTGCATGCTAGGAGCATGGGACAAGTGTGATAATTCAAGTAAGAAGTTGATTACCCGAAACGACAAATAATGAGTAATCGATATGGTGATAAATAAAATGTGTTGTGTTTATGCTCAAAGGGTTGAGGCCATATGAGATTAGTATTATTCTTGTGTTTCACTTTGCATGTTTTGACTTCCAGAATAATTGAGTTTATTAAGAATAATCGAATTATTTATGTTGGAAGTAGATATGAATGAAGACTGTCGTGAATTGGTGTGTGGATTGTCTAGAAGAGTATTAGACATAAGCAAATGTTTGCTGCAACGTTCATGAGTGCTTACGAATATGATTTGAGCATTGGATTAAACCCACGCTCACTTGGATCACTCCATGAATTATATCACGAGTGATTGGTGAGACGATAACATCTTATATTCTTGAAACCAAGATGTGTGAGTTGTATCTTGCTAATCGGTTGCACATTGATAATATGTAAACGCACTAGTAACTTGGTGTTATAAAACATATTGTTGTGTGTGATTTGGTTAGTGAGTGCAAGCAAGCATTGTATCAAAGTTTATCCGTTCCTTTTATCCAAAGAAGGATAAAAGCAATATCTTTGGGCCCCTCGATGGTTTAGTGATGACAAACGTAAATGCTCGGCCGGGCTAGGGCTAATTTGATTTGTTCAATTAGTCTGTCGTCATAAATCGGAAATCGATAAGTAGTACAAAGAGAATGATTTGAAATCATATCTCATACGATATCTAGAATGGAGGAATATATGATCCCATATCTAAGGACACGCGTATCTGATAGGATCAGAGTTGACAGCGACTTTGGAAAGCTACGATTGCAGATCAGGATCTGAAGTCATACGCATAATAGTTATTAGACTTATCCAAGTGGGAGACTGTTGGATTAGTGTCTAAGTCCATAACTATTTTGGTATGTACTTGACCTGATGGTGCATGGTCCTTTTGGGTTGCCTTTACCATAGCAACTTGATTGGAGAAATAAATAAAGAGAGAGAGGTTATTATGATTTATTAATATGTTATAAGAATAATATATTAAAGGAGAAATCATATTTGTTTAATTAATATTGGTCAATAATTAATTAGGAATTAATTTTGTGATCAAGTGTAATTAATTAAACTAGAGGGGCTGAATTGTAATTATGTGATAGTTACAAAATATGGTAATGGTTATCCTAAATATGGGTTGAACGAATTCAAGGAGATAAGGATCCTTGAAATCGTCCAAAGGATAAAGGATAAGGGTTTTCAAGGCTTATCTTATGGTTGCTTTGTGGATAAGCAACTAGATAAGGATAATGACTGAAACCCTATCTCTACACCTATATAAAGACCCTAAGGCCTTAGAATTCGTGTACTTGTTCCCAAGAAGTCCTAAGGAAGAATTCTAACCTCTCTCCTCTCTCTTTATACCTTCTCCATTTGCTCTTGGTGTTTGTAAGCCATTAGAGGAGTGACACTTGTGACTCTAAGCCTTCCAAAGTCAATACAAGGAGATTTGGGATTGTTGTTGCTACATAACAATCAAGGTAACATTATAAATCTATTCTTATGTTAATATGATCACTTGAATGCTAGAATTAGGGTTTATAGTCTTGGATAACTTGCATGTACAATAGAGAAACCTAGATCCAAGCATTAGGGTTTGTATGAGCACATAGGATGTCTTATGACCATAACCCATCACTCCTTACATCACATTTCCTTATATGTTTGTTCCTAAGGCCTCACCCTAAGGATCATCGCCTACATCGCATAGACAACATTGATTCAGGGATTACTCCCTCAATACGTGTCCAACAAGGGTTAGGGTATCATCGCATGAATACGTAGTTACAATATCGCCTGAACTCATAATTCATAGTAAGGGGTTAGAGTATCATCGCATGAATACGTAGTTACAACATCGTCTGAACTTGTAATTCATAGTAAGGGGTTATAGTATCATCGCATTAATACGTAGTTACAACACCTTCTGAACTCGTAATTCATCACCTACAGGTTATGAGCCTGCTGGTGTTTCCACGGAGTTGTCTATAATAG
Organism: Lactuca saligna; assembly: GCF_052625555.1. Taxonomy (NCBI): domain Eukaryota; kingdom Viridiplantae; phylum Streptophyta; class Magnoliopsida; order Asterales; family Asteraceae; genus Lactuca; species Lactuca saligna. Next base: position 308,557,479 of record NC_136420.1, on the reverse strand, counting down.
TCCGTGGTCGCCATCTCTAATTTGGTAGATGACTACATCTCCAAATTTCCGGACAAGGTTATAGTATCTTTCATCCTACACCACCGATTCATCATCACCTAATTCTCATCACATATCTCTAATCATTTTATTTCATCACACATCAAGTATTTCATCTACCCATCTTTTATCCTAACATCTTTGTATATATAAAATAATTATATAGTTTAAATTATTTAAAACATGTATAGAATCATTCATCCAGCATAGACAGGATGTATCCAGATAATATGCACACATGACACGTAATTTATATAAAATATTTCATATCGATGTGTAAGATGAAAGTAACTATGCACTCACTTGTTAAACTGATGATTCCAAACTCAAACAGCGCTTCGCTTCTTAACAATATAATTTCCTTCGACGAAACCTAGTATTATTACCACTATATTTTAGTTTAATATTTACTGTGACTAATTATTAGTTTCAGCATTATTATTATTATTATTATTATTATTATTATTATTATTATTATTATTATAAGTGTTTAAATAATATTTTCCAACCACTATGTACAGACAGGGGTCAAACATAAAACATCGGAGGGCAGGACCATTTTGGCATATAGCACTTCTGAAATCCAACAACCCTATGCGACCCTTTAAACCAGATTCCCCGTACCGCGAGTAGTCCAATAGATATTATAACGACACTTATATAATAATAGCTCAAATATTTATTATAAGTTCATAATAACAATACTAATTTTAAATATAAGCTATATTAAAATAGGGTAAGCATAACTTACTTACAAGGAGATTTTAGCTAGGAGTCGGGCTCTGCAGGGGCAGAACTTCGTCGCTGAATCTTTCTAAGAAAGATTCGTGCAGCGCTTCAACGCTCACCTTACTATACTAAAACTACGAAAAGAGAAGTCGAATCACGGGGGACCGAAATGCTCAGGGGATTAGACGAGAAAGATTCTTGAATCAATAGAATAGTGCAAGAAATATGAGAGCCCAAGCCTCTTATTTATAGTAATTGAATTTACAAAAACTACCCTCCATAATTACTTAATGACCTTATAGTTATATAAATTACTAAACACCCCTTCATAATACTATTTTAAATAGATTTAACGATATTTGTACTAAAATAATTTCGAAAGTAATCAACACTAGTCTTATAATAACCATATCGCCGATACCTTTCTAATGATATATACATTTGTATACATATATGTGTACGTGTATATGATTTATACTTTATTTTAAGACATAAATATGCTATTATAATTTGTAACTCGTTCATACGACCTCCATTTTTTAAGTTCTTTATATCCACGTATTAGTATTTACGAGTACTACAACTTGCATTTAGACGCCGTCAGCTAATTCTCAATCTATCTCAAATTTACAAAACTGTATCGATTTTATCACGCTCGAAGAGTAGGGACCAAGTTATGTCAATATCTTTAACATACGAGATCTACTCTCGACATTATTTATATCCGCGCATAGGTAAAAAAAAGATCTCAAACTATCGTTTACACTCCATCGGTTAATTCTCTACCGATCTTAAATTTAACAATAGGATGGGATTATACTGTTAAATGTCTGCGTAAAATTCATAACTTCTACATACGGATTCCGTTTTTGTCTTTCTTTTTACTTTGAGTTCCTATTAATGATATCTTCAACTCTTATTTAGGTCGCGTATGCCAGAAACCGCTCGAACTAAAATTCGAGTTTCGGGTCGTACACTGCTATGCCAAATGTTAGAAAATTCATAACTTCCTCATAGGAAGTCAGATTTGGGCGTTCTTTTTATGGACACTCTCAGTTTAACATACTCTATGACTTTTGTTTAGTTTACTAAGGCTAAAAAGTCTGCTATCGTAAATTCACTATTTACGTCTCCCACTGCCATGCCGGTTTTGCCGAAAAACTTCGACGGGTCATAACTTCTTCGTTATAACTCAGATTTCAGCGTTGTTTATATGTATTGAACCCTTGTAACATATACTACAACTTCGTTAAAATTAATCCTTCTAAATAATCTTCCATCAAAAACTCATTTTTGATGTTTATTGTCTCTAAATTCAGTAGCCCGGATTTGCGGGCGTTACATAATCCGAGTTAAAGGTTCTTTCAATTCTCGCTTTCTACACATTCCAAATCGTTTCATATGAAATAACCACCAACACCTTTCACTTCTTTAGGTAATTTCTCCAGGGTGCACCAAACTTCAAGATATCACTAGTTTTATCAAAATAAGGCACTGATATACTACACCATCAAAAAATCCACTCTCAAGTGACTCTAGCGAATGAACACCCACATAGTCGGTGATGAGTTGATTCATCTTCCATGTTACATTCTCGGCAAGTCACTGAAGCTATATTAATGCCACAATATTTGAGAGCCAATGCGGATGGCATGCGGTTTTGAATATGTGATATCTCCTATTTTCTAGAACCAAAAAAATAATATATATGTATATATATATATATATATATATATATATATATATATATATATATAAAATAATAATAATAAATCTTTACGCTTTGATAAAACATAACATCTTTTTTTGTCGAAAATCTTAGTATGATAAAACATTTTGCAGAAACTATTTCATTTAGTTAATAAAATCTTTGAATAAAGATGTTGTTACAAGATACAAAAATATAAGGATGTCATAATTAATACACAACATAGTTGCAGCATAAAGACCTACGATCTTAAACACTATTGCAGGTTTTCTCTTTAATCTCCCAGCATCCTATTCAACTCTCTAACAGTTTTAATATCGTTACATGTGATGCATGTAAATGAAGTGGTCAAGTTGCAAAACTTGGTGAGACACATAGGGTTTTCAATCCCATAATATTATTGTGATAATAATGTATAATTATCAAACCTGGAAAAACAATTGTTACCAAACAATATGATATAACATAGATATAACGTAAGACCATTTATCCTTAGTTACCCATCTCCTCGATCCTCACATACTGATCCTATAACATTGATTCAATGGAATTTATCCTGAGAGATCACTATAAGCAACAGGTTGACTATGTTGCTTCAGGAATTCCTTGGTAGCAAATAGGGATCAATAAAGACACAATGAGGGGAATGGAATACTCAAATGACCATACAATACATTCTCCTTGGATCGATATAATTCATTAACATCACAAAACAATTAAGTCATGGATGGTCATCAACACACTTTAGATGGCTTACACTTGCCTAGCAGTGGTCCTCTAACACACTCTATCATACAATGAATTAGATGACTTAGACATACGTAGTAGTGGTTAGAGTCATGAAGCTCATCCGATCATCATGAAAAAGAGAAACACCGACACAAGGATCTCATCAAAAGAGAATGAGGGGATACTAATATAGTACTTCGGTACTCTGATACGTGATAGTGTCGAAAAAGGACTTTGTAGACAATAGCACTTTCTGGCACATAATAGTTCCCCCGATACAACTAGAACCTGAGAAACATATCTTTACTTTTTGTTTCAATCTCACGCACATCTCAATATAAAACAACATAATATACAAGCTTACTTAAACTAGGCATTCCCTTTAATTCCTAGTTTATAACTAGACATGATTGCAAATCCTGTAATCAACACAATTTTATGTCTATGTAATATTTTTACATTACATGGTGTAACTAAATATTCTTTTTAATTTAACTCGAACTAAGCATCTTTTATAAATCTTATTTTTATTACTAGTTAAGACTATAATGCTTATAATGATTTCAAAACCATTTTCCTATTTATTCCATATTATCGCAATACATTATAGGGCTACACTTTTATCCAACTTAACGAGATCTAAAAAATTCTTCATGTGTCTTAGTTTAAAACTAGACGAGACAATAATCCTTGAAAACAATCTTTCAATACTAACCCTATTTAGACAATCTTGTCATAATTCAGGGTATATATCTAACATAAAGCGTCAGGTATTTAATGCACATTACTCTTTTTAAGTAATAACTTTTCCTAAGATTATCATGTAATAATACCATATAATCATTTAACACATATTTTAACGTATCTGGTTCACTCATTATATGTTATCAAATATACATTTAACAAATATTCCCGATAAGAAGCAATTAATTCACCAACAAACTTTCAACAGATAATTAATACTTTTAATTACTTTATATTAATATCATGTTCTTGAAAGTAACTATGCACCCACTTGATATAGCCAGAAGACTCATGAGAAAGTTACATCTTTGACTGACACTTCAGATTCCCTTTTTAAAGGACTTAAACAAGAATATTACTAAGCCTTAGTATTTGTTCGCATTTATAAAATTTAATCATTATAAGTTTTATCAGATTTATCAATAATCCCAAACAAAAAATTGTCGTATAGTTGATAAGAAACAACCAGGTAAGATAGTAGTGGAGGTAGGATCCATTTGACATATAAAGATATACTGTTTGGAAAATTCACTTTAAACACCTCACTAATCTTACATTGTCATCATTCACGTAAGTAGATCAGTCAATATAATGATGAGTATTACTGATAGATCTTATTTATAACTACATAGGCATGATTATAAACATAAATATAAGTTATACTTAAACCATAGCAAGCGTAACTCAACTTACAGGTTGTTTGACGAAAAACCGGATATTACACAGGAAGAACTTCGAAACCAACAACTTTATTTCTATGTCTCTTTGGGGCTCCAGAGCTTTGTTACTAACACCTATGAAGTCCCAAGAATGGTCCTTGGGAAAATGAGAGAGTTTGGGAGTGAGTCGGAGTTAATTGGCAAACTAAACTGCAAGAAATCAGAAGTATTTATAGACAAATATGAAGACGGGTCATGCTTGGGCACGCCACGCTCTGCCCACTTGGCAACTTTGGGTGTGTCTACCTTGCATAGCTTGGGGAGGAAGGGTCTTATCTACATTCGACAAGTGGCATAGATCCGGCGGTGACACATGTCAAAATCACAACGGTCTGAATTTAATTTTCTTCTAAAAGTCATAACTTTCTCATACAGATTCCAGTTTTTACAGTCTTTATATCCACGTGTAACTATCGATGAGTACTACAACTTTCATTTATATACTGTCATCTATTTTTCAATTTATTTTTCTTTTCTCGATCCGAGAAGGCTTGGATTGTAAATAATGCTATAAAAATCATAACTTTCTTATACGAGCTCTGTTTTTTACGTTCTTTATATCTTTGGTCTTATATTGAAGAGTACTACAACTTTCATTTATAATTTGTCGGCTAATTCTCATTTTATTTCAATTCACAAATCTGAACAAATTTCGCATGTGTTTCAAAACTTAGGGACCAAGTTTCCCTTATGTACTTCACATACGAGTTACGTTCTCGACATTCTTTATATCGATGAATTTGTATTTACGAGATCTTCAACTCTTGTCATTGTTTTAGCTAACAATCAACCAATTTTAATTTCATTTCTATTTCGCACACTACTATGCTTTGTCGTACTCAAAACTTTGAATATTATAATTTCCTCATACAAAGTCAGATTTTGGCGTTCTTTATATCGATGAGTTCCTACTGACGAGCACTACTAATGTTACATCCATAAAATTTAAACTTTTCAAAATGATCCTTTTTCTATGGAAGTATTTACAAAACCCATTGTTCCCAAAACATTATTAAAAATCAGAATCGTTCTTAACATAGTTTTCAAAACTTTGTCATTAACAGAGTATCCCACAAATCATAAGTCCAAAAATGCGAGGATGAGTACGGTCACGCCTTCGCCCTGATAAGATCCACTGAAGTACCTGAAACCAAAACCCAAAACTATAAACACGAAGCTTAGTGAGTTCCCCCAAAGTACCAACACACAACCAAATAACATATACCAACAACAACATGCATACAGAGCCCTTAACATGTCTGGATCGCTTCACCGAACCTTCAGCCTGTCTGGACCGCTAACAAAACCTTTAACATGTCTGGACCACCTCACTGGACCTAATAAATTAAGTATAATATGCTAAATGTTAAAAACATACTTTATAAGTAGAAGAAAAATATATTTTTTATATTTAAATTTAGTTTATATATAATTACACTTTAGATTTGATATTTATTTAACCTTATTAACCAACTTATAATAATTATTAGAAAGAAATTGAAAAGTTATCGGTGTTTAAATGAATGTGGTGAAAAGAAAAAATATATGGGAGTTTCAAATGAATGTAGTTGAAGAAAAAATACAAGTTATATATATATATATATATATATATATATATATATATATATATATATATATATATATATATATATATATATATATATATATCAAGGTTGTAAAAAGTGCTCGACGTTAGCTAGACTGGGGTTAAGCGATTAATCGACTAGAAGGAGATTTATCGGATGACTAATCGGGGACCATTAATAGCTAATTTGTTGAATTTTAAAAAATTAAATATGACTAATATCATATCAAAGTTTATAAATATCACTAATATCATAACAAAATAGGTTAATTATTAATACAACACTAATTATGCCTAAAATAGTTTCCATTAAGATAAAACTTCTTCAAAATGTTAAAATTTCATCGTTTTATACTGTGTCACTCATTATGTATATAGGGATTAATCGTAAGGCGCCCTCAAATCGGTCGAGTGATGCTTAGGGATTAATCAGAAATTAATCAGAACCTAGTTGGGATTTTTACAACAGTGATATATATATATATATATATATATATATATATATATATATATATATATATATATATATATGCTTTACGGGAGTGATTTAATTTTTTACACTACAAGAAAAAAAGGTATTAGCGGCGATTGCTCACCAAAGTCGCCGCTAATAGTTTTACCAGCGATACGTCGCCGCTATTAAATCGCCGCTACTGTCTTGTCGGTATTGATCAAAAAGTCGCCGCTAATGCTCACTGTCGCCGCTAATGATGATGTCGCCGCGAATACTCATGTCGCCGGTAATGCTACGTGTCGCCGCTAATAGTGTCGCTGCTATTGCCTTTTTTTTATTTTTTTTAAAAGCAGTCATTTTCGGCTGTCCAAAAACTGATACATAATAACGTTAAATGCATAAAAACCGATACGTTAAATTCAGAAAAACGATTACATAACATCCAAGTTTTATAATACCACACATAGACCAAATAAATAACAAAATTCTTATAAATTTATATCATACAACAATATCTAATAAAAGATAAATCTAATACGACGTGTCATTATCCCTGCCACCGTTGTTCCCTCCTATAAGTTCCACAGTAGACTCTGGACCGTTGTTCCTGCCACCTATTAACTTAAACCAAACTTAAAATTATCAAATTAACAAACCACCTAACTAATATTAACCTTTTAAGCTAAACCAACAATCAAACCAACAAACTAATAATTACCGATTTATCTACAAATACACATTATATAGGAACTATTATAGTAATTTACTTTAAATAACATTTTCAATAATAGCGTGCTACTTGCTTTTTGTTTCTTTTTTCCATTATGACATTGTACTTTATACATTGTATACAATACACTCCAAATTGCATTCAAATACACACATACATACATTATACACAAATATATACTTTTTATACACATAAAACAACCATTAACACACTCCAAATTGCACATAAATACACACGTACATACATTATACACAAATATATACTTTTTATACACATAAAACAACCATCAACACACTCCAAATTACACATAAATACACACATACATACATTATACACAAATATACATACTTTTTATACACATAAAACAACTATGAACACAATCCAAATTGCATACAAACACATACATACATACATACAAACATACATACATACATACATACATACATTATACACATATAAGTATTTTTTTTACACACACATATATGAAATACACACAATTTTCACACACATATATATGAAATACATACACATATAACATATTTCAGACACATATATAAAATACACACATATATACAAAATACACACACAAGTGCACGCATATAAAATAAATTACAAAAAAATGTACCTGTGGTTCTCAAAACTTTTCTCACTTTCAACTGGAATCTTTGGTGCTGCAACAATGGTGGTGGTAGTTGATGCAGGTGACAGCAACTACCGACGGTAGTGATGGTGACCAGAGAGGAAAAGAGATTTTTGAAAACAAAAATGCAATTAATCACAAACTCTTATGGAAATAGACATTAAAGTAGAAAGAAAGGAAGAGATGAGGAAGGAAACATGAACCTGAGACAAGGAAATCGACAGCAACAATAGTGATGGTGGCCGGAGAGGGGAAGTTTTTGACGACCGATGGTATCTCTTCTACTATATGTTGTTAAATTAGGGAGAATCGTTGGAGGAAAGGATAATTTTCGGAGAAAATGTTGGAACAAAATGAGAGAAGATTGAAACAGAAAGAGGAAGCAAGGGGGAGTAATCTGCGTCGACTTTTAGTGGCGACACCCAATAACGGCGACAAAAGAATCAATACCGGCGACATCAAACCTTTAGCGGCGACATACAAAGAGGGAAAAAAAGGCGCATTTTTTTCGACCTTTAGCGGCGACAATTTAGATCTTTAGCGGCGACATATTGTCGCCGGTATTGGGTTTGTGCGTTCCACGAGTTTCTCAGCCATTAGATTAGAAAAATGATCAAACGGTAGATGTTCACCAGAACGTGAAAACGCGGATTCGGGTAGGTAGGCATTACCGGCGATATCAATAGCGGCGACAACACCATTAGCGGCGACTTTTCGAAAAGTCGCCGCTAAAGGTGTTGTCGCCGCTATTAGTGTCGCCGGTAATGGCTGCATTTTTTGTAGTGTTAGGAACGTTGGTTTTCCCCCTCAAGAATCCTTTGTTCGCATAAATGAAAGTCAAATGGATTATTTTACGAGTATTTTGATTTTTTTATAGAAGAGAACTATATGCAATAATTAACACATAAGAGCATGTGCTATTGGATCTAGAAAAGGGACAATTTGACGTGTACATAGAGATATTAAGCATATAAAGTAACTCAAAGTTCTGATTAAGCACATATTATTCAAGAGTTAGTTCTTAATTAAGGTCAAAAGATGGCAAGCAATATACTGACTACAGCCCGTGTGGGACTCCGACCTCCAAGCGCCGGAAATCTTATAACCATCCTCAGCATCGATGGTGGAGGTGTAAGAGGTATCATTCCGGGTGTCATTCTTAGTTACCTTGAGTCACAACTTCAGGTATGACTCTCACATATATGTTTACGAACGTACATATCAACTTTACTTGAACAAACACATATAGAACCATTTTCTATATGTTGCTTAATTTTCGATATATTAACGAGTTACATGCTATAGAGTTTATTTTTAACTTTAATTATTTTTATATATTTTTTTTCATGAAATGTATATACGCAGGAGTTAGACAGTGAGGATGCAAGGTTAGCTGATTACTTTGATGTCATTGCCGGAACAAGCACCGGGGGTTTACTAACAACCATGCTAACGGCTCCAGACCAAAACAACAAACCTTTGTATGCTGCAAAAGACATCGTTCCATTTTTTCTTGAAAATTGTCCGAAGATATTCCCACAAATTGGGTAAGTTTAATTATGACTTAACTTCTATTCTTCTAAAAAGACACAAGTTTTTTTTTTTTTTTTTTTTTTTTTTAAATCTGATAAAATAAAATTCCACCAAACTAAATATTTAATAGATCTTGATCAATTGTCTTGTTTTTTACTCTTCGTTTGTTGCAAATATATAGAGGGCCGTTTGCAGAGATTATAAAGCAGTCAAAGGCACTGATAGGACCACAATACGACGGGGAATATCTTAAAGACCTTGTAACGGGCATACTAGGAACTACAAGGTTAAATCAAACATTGACTAACGTTGTCATTCCTACTTTTGACATAAAGACTATGCAGCCTGTGATCTTTAGCTCATTTCAGGTGTGTGCATGTACATTCTTTTAACCAAGTTGAGTTAATTTAAGAAAGAAAAAACTCGCATGTTATTATTTATTTGATTATCACGACTTTCTAATTTTATTTCTTACTATTTAGTTCAAAATTATTGAACCAAAATGTACATGATGTACTATTAATCGAAATCTACCCGATCAATAAAGTTTTGGTTCTTTGTATAATTTTCAAATAGTTGTCTTAATAATCAAAATATTAATTGATAATTAATACGATACTAGTGTAATAAGAATAAATAAAAAGCATGATGTTACAATCAGGAAAAGTTAAGTCTGAAAGTGTTTTAAAAAAATTAAGAAGTCAATGTTTTTATTGCCACTTCAACAAGACATTTCATATGCAAGAAAAACTTGTTAGTCTCTTTTACGTGCGTGTTAAGATTACAAAGACTTATAGTCAATTAATACATTTTTCAAAATGCATTGTTATTTCTTACATCTAATTAAGTATTTAATTAAGATTAGCTGATAATGGTGTTTTGAAGGTGGCAAGTGAGCCTAGCAAGGATGCGCAATTATCGGACATTTGCATGGGTACATCAGCGGCACCTACATATCTCCCCGCATATTATTTTCAAAACGGTGATGAAGAGTTTAACCTTATTGATGGTGGCATTGCGGCTAATAACCCGGTAATTAATATATTAAACTCCATGCAAATATAATTAATATTTATAAAACGAGGACATCTATTTATGCATGAAGTACTATTCACGCATACATCTCTTGAGGCACATAGTGCACCTCTACGTTGCTATTCATGCATGGAGTAAATCTTTAAAGCTATTCCTCTATGTTACATACAAAGTCTTCTTGAATGAAATATGACTCTCCATACACGTACAAATGTTCATGCATGGGTACACCTGTTATTGAGCAAAGTACAAGTATTAATTACATGAATTGTAACCTTTTAATTTGTGTATTAATTGGTAGTCTTTGGTTGCGACTGGGGAAGTGACAAGACAAGTCATCAAAGAAAATCCAGATTTCGCTCAAATTCCACCACTGGATTACGCGAGATATCTCGTGATATCGTTAGGGACAGGCACACAAAAGCAACAATTTCCATATGATGCGAAAATGGCTGCAAAATGGGGTGTGCTCGGGTGGTTAGTCAATAACAATTCAACCCCACTAATAGAATCTTTCCTTCAAGCGAGTGCCGATTTGGTTGTTTTTCATAACAACATTGTATTTGAAGCCCTCAGTTCGGTTGATAATTATCTTCGCATTCAGGTATGGTTCATTTATCTCGGACATGCATTGACGGGTTGTAGAGTACAACTTGACCATGCACAACTTGGAGACCCTCATAAAATTTAGGTCTCTGACATGCATTAATGTGTTGTACAGTGCCAAATCCTCAACAGTACACATGGGAGATTTTGTAATTTTTTTTTTTTTTGGCTTGCTAATGAATAACATTTTGTTTACTCCTACTGCAAAAATAGGATGATACATTGACTGGAGACTTGAGTTCAGTAGATTTAGCCACAACAGAAAATTTGAACAATTTGGTTGATGTTGGTGAAAGGTTATTAGATAAACCCGTTACGCGAGTGGATACTAATACCGGGATAGTAGAACCGGTAGTGGGTGGTGGTACAAACCGAGAAGCACTACAAAGGTAGAACTCTATTATTGGATATATTCGGATTACTTTTAGTTAAACTCGTTCATAAAATATACAAGTTATTAATGCATGTTGTAACACAGGATGGCGCAACAACTCTCGGATGAAAGGAAATTGAGGGAGTTGAACTATAAGGGAGGGGAAGTGCTTTAGTAAATTTTAAGTTTTTAGCTTATATGCTTATTCAAATTTGAGGAACCTGTAAGAAATATTTGTTTAATAAAGTGGCAAACTTCATTTTCTTCTTTATATTTCTATATATACTTCGGTTATAGTGTTTGTTTATTTACTTTTCTGCATATATATGATGCTTTTCTAAATTATAGATCGGAGAATACATGTTATCTATATCTAAGATAATAAAAAACAATAACAACCTCGACAATACATAAATAAGTTATTCGTTATAATGGCCATAATGAACGTAATGACCGTATTAAGCTGTCGTATATTACTACAACACTAATAAACATTCGCAAGGAATATTTGTCGATCGTGAGGAATATTTATCATTTGTGAGAGAAATATTTATGAGATATTGTACCGTCTCATACATCATATGTCTCGAAAACATCAAAATACAAACGATCCAAACATTAGAGTAAAAGACATTATAATCACGGAAACATGAGGAGGAGGTGCTATGTTATTATGTTGGGCCCTTTCCTTTCCCTTTTATACCGGAAATACCTGAAACCATAAACATAACTATAAGCACAAAGCTTTGTGAGCTTCTTCAAAATACCACATACAACATAAATAAAAATATAATAACACGTCGTTGTGTCGGGTCTATATCAACCCCGAGTCCATAATGACTCAATATAACAACAAATAGTTGTGTCGGTTCCATATCAACCCCATGGTTCGTATCAACCCTGAGTCTATAAGAACTTCGAACCCAGATTAACTCCATGCATATAACATACAATCATAACAACATCAGTCACATAACACATACATCATACAATGGGTCAACATTGGTGTCTTCGACCTATCAGTGTTGAGAGAAGACTCACCTTACAAAAAATGTTCAACTGCTACAACTCTCATTGACAAAGCCTCACTGCTACACACCACCTAATCAGTCAATGAAATAAACTATAAGCAATTCATTCAAAATAAGTGTTTGGCCAAAAGTCAGCTCAAGTTAATGGTCAATGGTCAAAGGCAACGGTCAACATTGATTTTGGTCAACCACCACATCGTGGCCACCTATGGCCACGCCATGGCCCTCCAGAAATAGCTAATTGTGATTTTCCCCACCGCCACATCGTGGCAACCTGAGCCACACCATGGTCATTGGGTTTTCAGGAGCTTAATGGATTAAGTTGTTTTCTTTGACTTAAAAGGCTCCAAATTTCAAATCTAGTCCGAAACAAGGTCTAGAAGGATAAATTTTCCAACTTTACCCAAAAAGACCATTCAAAAAGGTCAAAACCTCAAACCGTAGATTCAAAAAGGCTAAATATGACATGTCTTTCCTTATTAAGCACTTATCCCAAAAAGTCCATGGCTCATTTACTACATAACATATTATGATACCTAATCCAACATGAAAGTTGGTGCTTTATAGACATGCATGTCTAATGCATGTCTTAAAGCCATAATGAGCCATAAAGAGGGTTTTTCCATGGAAATCCCATGCATGGTTCAAAACCCATCTAGAAACTAGATCCAAACCAATAATCATACCCAAAAGTCCCATAGATTCATAAAGTTGCAAGCTTATGAGGTCTCATCATTACAACTCACAAAATATGAAGATTAAGGGACAAAACATAAGATCTAGCAACCTATTTTGATAAAAATAGGGTCTTAGACACTTACAAGGGTCCAGAAGATTACTAACACAAAGGATAAGGACTAGCTTGCTGAATCAAAAGTCACTCCTTTTTCTTTCTTCATTCCAAGGCTTTAAGAACACCAACAAAGGCACAAAATAAGGGAGATAGAGATTTAGGGTTTCACATGTTTGATGGAGGCTGAGGGTGAGGAAACCCTAGCCTATCCATTCCTTTAAATAGGAAGCAAAAGCCAAAAAATAGGGTTTCTTATTTGAAATCTACCATGTCGTGGCCTAATATTGCCACGTCGTGGTGGCTTAAATGAGACACATGGCTAATCTTGACTTCCCACGTCATGGTGCCTCCCTACCATGTCATGGCGATCCACAAAATGCCAAATTTGCAAAATATAAGGTACCTCGAGATCCATATGTTACAACTCTCCCCTACTAGAATCAGAATTCGTCCTAAAAGTCTGCCTCTACAAATAACTTGGGTTAACGTTCTCTTATCTCGCCCTCTAGCTCCCATGTCTATTCAGAATCCCTTCGGTGCTACCATTGCACCTTCACCATTTTTATCGTTTTGTTGTGCAAGGACTTTATCTTTCTATCGAGAATCACAATCGGCCTCTCTACATAATTATAGCACTCATAGACCTGAATGTCATCCAGAGGAATCATCGGATAAATACTTCTGTAACTGGGAGACATGGAAAGTGTTTTGTATCTGACTAAGCTCATTAGGAAAATCCAATCGGTATGCAACCTTGCCCACTCGGAGATAATCCTGAAAGGACTAATAAATTGGGGACCTAGCTTTCCCCACTTTCGAAATCGGATGACAACGTTCCAAGGTGGCACCTTAAAAAGCACTATATCCCCCACCTGAAACTCTAGATCTGAACGACGTTGGTCAGCATAGCTTTTTTGTCGACTTTGTGCGACCCGCAACCTGTCATGCACCTGATGTATCATCTTTTTGGTCTTGAGCACTACCTTGGTACTTCCCATGACCTGATGTCCAACCTCCCCCCAATAAACTGGGGTCCTACACCTCCTCCCATACAACATCTTGAAAGGTGGTCGATCAATACTAGTATGGTAACTGTTGTTGTAGGAGAACGCGGTTAGTGGAAGATTAGTATCCCAACTCTTGCCAAAAGCTAGCACACACACCCTAAGCATATCTTCGAGTGTATGAATGGTCCGATCACTCTGCCCATCATTCTGGGGTTGGTAGGCTGAACTGAAACACAGCTGAGTACCCAAGTCCTCATGAAACTTCCTCTGAAACCTGGAAGTGAAGCGAACGTCTCGATTCAAAACTACCAAAACTGGAACCCCTTGCTGAATTACTACCTTTCGAATGTAAATCTCGGCCAGCTTCTCGGCTGAAATACTCTCGGCTATCATAATGAAATGTGCACTCTTAGTCAATCTATCAACATTGAACTAGATAGAGTCAACCCCACGTGCCATCCTTGGTAACTTTGTAATGACTTTTTGGCAAGTCAAGAACAGCTCCACGAACCATGACATTTCTCTCTTCATACACGACCACCAATAGCTCAACTTCATATCCATATACATCTTTGTGGCCCCATGATGGATTGAAAACTTCGACTTATGAGTGGTCTGGACCCAAACTCTCCCATATTGTGTCAATAAACCCGACTATCCTTTAAAAATAAAGGAATTTACCCATCTGATTCACTCCGCCTTCTAATTTTCCTTCTTCAAACCCTCTACCCGAGCCTCTTTGATCATATCTAACAGTGCAGAAATAATAAATATCCTCATACATAAGTCTCCAATAGGTGCACTTGTTTCCTTGTGGATTAAGGCATCGATAATAACATTGGCCTTCCCAGTGTGGTACAGAATCTGAGAATCATAATCCTTTACCACATCCATCTATCTCCGCTACCTCATGTTCAAATTTGGTTGATCCATCAAATACCTCAGGCTCTTGTGATCAGTGAAGATAGTACACTTACCTCTATACAGGTAGTGCCTCCAAATCTTGAGAGTAAAACCTACGACCCCCAACTTTAAATCGTGTGTAGGGTAGTTCGCCTCATGAGGCTTCAGCTACCTCAAAACATAAGCAATCAGATGTCCCATCTGCATGAGGATAGCTCCCAAACCCAATATAGATGCATCACAATAAACCATAAAATCATCAATGCCCTCGAGAAGATTGAGAATCAGGGCCTCACATAATATATGTGTCAACATCTCAAAACCTGATTTGTGATTGAGCCCCCACTGAAAAGTAACATGCTTCTTCATCAAGCGGGTCAAAGGCATGACGATTTTGGAGAAATCCCTGTTAAATATCTGATAAAAACTAGTGATACCTATAAAACTCTGAATCTTTGATGGGGTCCTCGGAACCTCCTATCTCATCACAACCTTAATCTTTGTCGGATTGACTAATTGTTGGGTTTTGAGCATTCTAACACTCCTAAGGTGTACATGCAACCCTAAATACCTTGGATCTGTGTTTTTTCTATTATACATGAAAACTTGAACTTTCCAAGTTATTACCCTAACTAGCATACAAAACTTTGATACTTGAGTAATAAACAAGTTAGATGACATATCGTTTCCTGTAGTTGGAAACCTTTGACCTTTAAGAACTTAGTGTCCAAATTGTTGAACCTCAAATGGAATCACACAACCACCAACAATTGGAATAACTTAAGAGAAGATTATATTGCACCAAAATCGGCTAGCCCTCACTTGTGTATCCTTTTGTAATATTTTGCTAGTATGAGGCTTTTTTATATAGTGTGCACATTAGGGTTACGCCATGTAACTCATGACCTTCCACATTTCTCTTGATCCATGGCTTTTAACCTTCATGGAGTATCCATGGGTCACCATATGGGTTTAAACCCAACATGAAGAACTATGGATCATAACCTCACTTTATAAAAATGAATGATTTACCAAATTAATCCCCATTTATTTGTATACATTTTCCCCGTTTCAATAAGTGGTAACGGGCTCTAGAAGTGCCATAACGAGCAGAAACGAGAAGGTGGGGCGGTGTTCCCCCCGTTATAACACTGTTTTTGGCGTCCACCTCAACCACAACGAGCACGAGATGTGCAAACACCGTATCCTCTAAGATAAAGGCTAATGTTGAAGATGGCCAATATGCAACAGCCTCTGACGAAATTGGACTAATTTGGAAACATTGAGCAATTTATTTTATACATACTATTCGAGGGTACAAGTTCCGTTGTGGATACATATGGAAAATTAGATGTTACTGTGTTATTTTAAGAATAAATTATATATTTATTTTTGCTGGTTCAAAAAAACTCTTCCAGTTTCTTGTTATGCACATTTTTGTGTGATAATATCAAGTAAGCTGTTTGTTTTCTTTATCAAAATTATTATATAAAAAACAATACAAATTAAACAATTTAAGAAACCGGTAATGTTATATGTTTTAAACCGATCATAGAAACGCTAAGGCTGAAATTAATTTGATTCCGTGATTGTAAAATCCATTTCTGGCTCTAAATTATTTGTAATTGCTCCATGCTTTGTAATACCTAGACTGATTTTAATAAAAAGAGCAACGACTTAAGTAACAGGAAGCAATTTAAGCAAGTTGTTTGAATATAGCCATTACTCGTAAAATTAATTAAATAAAATATTGCAGTTTTTCTTTACAACTTAATATAAGAGTATCGTTTATGAAAAACAAATGATGTATTATTTATTATAATAAATAACAGTACGTGTTTGTTTGTTGTCATATATTAAAACACCACGTTTAGACGACGCTCAATATTTTAAAGCTACGGAGTTGACTTTGTATAGTTTTTTTGACATCTTCGCGTCACGTGCTCCGAGGTTTTCAGGCAAATAGCGATCTGGCAGAATCCATAAACTACAAATTTATAATCAATTCAATTAAATTATGAATATGTATAATATTTTATAAATAACTGTTTATAAAAAGTAAGACTCATATTGAGATCTAAAATGCTCTCGTGGTTCTCCAAAGATTGGTTTTTAATTTTATCATATACAGTATGTACGTATGGTTTATTAAAGTATAGTTTTCTGCAAATTGTACATAAAAGAAATACACTTTGTCAGAATTTCTAGCCTTTGGGAGTAGGTCGCATTGCGTTTGTGTCAACCGGGGAAAGAAAGTACCTAATAACAAGTTTGGAGTTTTCAATGGCTCGGACATAAGAGAAGAATTAAACAATTCCAATTTTAATGCAACGGATCTTCAAACTACTGTCCGAATCTTTTTTTTTTTCTTTCAAACTTCCCACAATCAATGGAACTCATGATTTGTGGGAATTACATGGACATTTGATGTCATAATGGATGTTTTATATAGACCAGACGCACGAAGCATGAGAAAAACATTGTAATTTTATGGATTATGTTGGAATTTGTGTCTCATAGAACATGCATTCATTTCCAGGATAACACCGGGTTAGAGCCTTGTTCTTGTTGGGAATTTTAGTGTTACGGGCTCATTTTATGTAATGAGATTTACACATGTTTCATGGGAATTATATCGTAATTTTAGTATAAGGTTTGAGGTGCGGAGTGCGCATTTCTATTAATCTAGATTGATCTTGATGTGGCCAAAAAAGTAGGGATCAAGGTTTCTGGTCAAGGGGTTAGGAAATTGTGAAATTAATAGAGGGGCCTTAATATAAATAATAGAATTTTGAAGGTTCAAATGTAATTTTTATGTGGTTATCAACTGATAACTTCCTTATTCAAATGCAACTAAGTTTTCGAATTCTGAGAGATATAAAATGTAGTCTTCGAAACATAAAAAATTATAACACACCAAATTCTCTTTAGTTCTTGATCGATTTTCTGTGCCTAGAACTTCAATTATTACTTTGAGGATTGTCCTAGGACGAATTTCTCATAACTCATGCATAGAGGAGAAATATTGATTCGAAAAGTGAACCAACACGATCTTTGAAGAATCCAAGATTATCAAATATGTTTCTACCCTATTTTTCTAACACTTCTTCGATCTAACTCCTTGGTGTCATAACCTTTTGGTTGATGAGAGTCCAACTTGGTTGGAAATTAATGGAGTTCTAATAAGATCGTTGTGTATGTGTTCAAAAATTTCTAGAAAGTGTGGAATGGTAGTTTTATAGGGATGATCTCCAAGATGGTAATCTTGTAGTAGACAAGTAAGCATAAAGGCCAACATGCATGCATCTCATTTCCAATACTCTACTAGTATTAGTCGATGAGAGTACCTTTGTGGTACCGGTAAGAGTGTGTGAAACTTGTGGATGGATTTTCGTGTCTAAAGAACAAGCTATGAAGGTATCCACAATACTTTTATAATTTTATTGACGCTCTTACAAGGTCCATCTTCCACCCCAAATCTAAGTTATTCATAATACGTTTCTTATCTTCTATTTGAGAAAGTGGCTTGGAGAAAGTCATTTACTGCCCCCTCGCAGAAGTACGAGTGGATGAGATAAAAGATTGATTGAAGAGCCTGACTCATACATGGACCGAAAGATGTTTGATTTGGTTCATATCAAATGGAAGTATACTACAAAACCAATCTCACTTGGGAGCTAGAAGAAGAGATTAAGAAAAGATACCATAATCCATGTGTAGAGCCAGTCATTCCAAGGATGAAATCATCCTAGCGAGGAGGTAAATGTAAAACCCATATGTTGGGGATATATTAATTTTTTAATTAAATTTAAAAAATTTAATTAATTATAAAAAAATTATTTGGAAGGTTAATATTGAACATTCAGAGTTTTATGTTAGAAGTTATCTTTTCACAAATTAGAGATGAGGTATGTAACTTTGATTAATCTTATTAACTTGTGTAGGACCTTTAATGTAAAAATAATTAACACTTTGGTTCAAATAGAAGTACGGAACCTGAATGGTTAAGCAAATCCTATATATGGTATATTTTGTAAAAAATATAAGATTTAGGAACTATGTAACACTTGTGTTCTAGATTAGTTAAGTTTACTTTTATCAGGGAACAAATATGAAGTTTTGGAGGAAATTATGTGCCATATTGGCACAAGGATGCCCACGACGTGGCAATTGTTTTGAGGATCACGTGTGTTTTGGGGCCGCCAGGGCGTGGCCAAAGATAGCCATGACATGGCAACTGTTTTGGCTCAAGTCCGTGATTCTTTTAGGGTTCCCTTCGTATTTAAACCCCTCTAATTCATTTTTAGGGTTCCTTATCAGTCTCCATCACCCTCAAGTTTCAGAAACCCTAACCCTAATTCCTCCTTGTGAGTTGTGAGTCCATTTTGGTGACTTTGGTTGCATGTGAAGAAATAACAGTCGTTCGAAAGGATTGTGGTGCTTCTTGGCTGAAGTGAAGATCACTTTAGGCCTCTCTGGACCTTTATAAGTGTCCAAGTTCCTTGCTTTATGGCTTAAAGTTGTTAGATCTAGAGTATTGTCCCTTTTTATTCATGTTTGAGCAAGTAGGAAGAAAGGAACTATAAAAGTTGGCAACTTTATGACTCTCTTGAGTCCTATGAGTATCATATGTTGTGCATCTAGACTTTGGTTGAGGTTCTTATCTTTTTGCATGATTTTTGGTCATTTTTAGCTAATTTTGACCTAAAACGGATTCTATACATGTTTTAGATATGCATGTCTATAAAGTTTCCAGCTTGAAAGATCTAGTATTAAAAACCCTTCTGGAGTGGTTGGGTTAAGGACTTTTCGGATTCAAGGCTTAATGGTTAAAATATTGTGGTATTTTTTATCTGGACCTAGGCTTGTCTTAATTACTTTGGGTTAATGGATAAATTTGGACACTAACCAAAAATAAGACTAAATCTAAGCTTTGGAGCTCTTGGAATCGAGGGAAGCGGCTTAATCCAATAAACTGTTGAAACCCAGTGCCCATAGCGTGGCCATAAATAATCTCATGTATGCTTGGATGTGTGAGGGCCACGACGTGGCCAAGGAAGGTCACGATGTGGAGATTGACTAAAGTCAACTTGGGCCGTTAACTTTTGGCATGGGTTAACTTTGATGGGTTTTGAGCATTCTAACACCTCCTAAGTGTACATGCAACCCTAATAAACCTTGGATCTATGTTTGTCTAAATACATGCAAAATTTGGTTTCCAAGGTTCATGATCCTATCTAGCATACATAGGGAACTTTTATCTTAAAAGGATGGCTAGAATTACGTACCTTGTAGTTGATTTTGATTCCTTGAAACCTTGAGAGCCTAGCACCCCAAGTGTGATGCCTCAAATGCTTCACACAACATAAAATGCTTTTGGAATGACTTTTAAGAGAATACACAAACTCTAAAAATCGGCCTAGCCCTCACTTCGCTTTTGTGTAGCCGATTTTGGTGGATAGTATGTTCCTTATATAGTGTGACACATCTAGGGTTTCACCATGTAAACCCTAATGTGTCATGACTCTTCATTTCCATGACCCATGGGTTTGTAACTCCTATGGAGCATCCATGGACCATCCTATGGGTTTAACCCAACTTGATAATCCATGGAGCCTTTTAGCCCACTATACAAGTTATGGATGATTTACATAATCAACCCATATATTTAATTAGTTATCTTTTGATCACTTAATTAATTCTTGATCAAACTAATTAAATAATACTATTAATAGATTAGAACTTATAATATATTAATAAACAACAAGTGTTATTTCTCTCATTTAGTCTATCCAATTGCATGGTGCCATGCAACCCAAATGGACCATGCCAGGTAGGGTCAAGTAAATACCAGAAATAGTTATGGACTTAGACACCTTATCCAACAGTCTCCCACTTGCATAAGTATAATAACTATAACTGCAAGTATGACTTTAGGAACCGATCAGCAATCGTAGCTCTTTCAAGGTTTCTCGGAACTGAGAAGATGATGATACGCCATTTAAAATAAGTGATCATATAATCCTCTGCTCTAGATATCAACCGGAAAATTACATGGAACAATGTCTTACTTATTGTCCAGCAGTTTGTTTCCCAATTTCCGATTTGTTTGACAGAGAACTTAATTGAACACATCAACTTAGTTCTGACCAGGCCCGGTACATGGGTCAAAACAAAATCATCGAGGGGCCCAGATATCAGCTTCTAATCCAAGAAGAAACAAATAAACTTCGACTCATATGTTTGTTCTACCACTCATTGAATTATACACAAAAGCATGTTTTATAACATCAAGTTACCAATGTGTTTACGTACAATCAATGCATAACCAACTCATAAGTAACAAATCATATCTCTAGATTTGAAGACTTATATGATATTGCCGTCTCACGATCACTCGAGATAAATTCCATGAACTGATTCCAGTGAGCATGGGTTGAGTCCAATGCTCAGAACTTATGAGCACTCACGATTGTTGTAGCCATGTCCAACACCTAAGACCTCTGCAACCAATCATGACAGTCTTGATTCATACCTACTTCCGACATATGACCGATTGTGGAGGTTGGAATAATATGATATACCAAACATAATTATTCTGGAAGTCAAAACATGCAAACGAAATATAGTAAACGATCGACAAGAGATAGCAACACTTTACTCATAAATAAAACACCTTTTATTCATCATCTAATTTCAGTTACACTTTACAAATTTCGAGGTTATCTAACTACTAAATCTAATATCATCCTTTAGCCCTATGCTCCGAGCATGTTGGAGATGCTTAACCCGAGTCAGTCCCTTCGTGAGGGGATCTGCTGGATTCTCATCCGATGATACCCTCTTTGCCACGAGGATTCCTTCTTCTATTCGATTTCTGATGAAATGGTATTTTCTGTCGATGTGTCTAGATCTCCCGTGATCCCTTGGTTCCTTGGTTAAGGCAACAACACTTTCTCTATCACAGAAAATTTCCATTGGCTCCTTAATAGCTGGTACAACTCCAAGGTCTCCAATGAAGTTCTTCAGCCATATCGCCTCTTTTTCTTCCTTGCTAGCTACTATATACTCTGATTCGCAAGTTGAATCATCCACTGTCTCTTGCTTGGAACTCTTCCAAGAAATTGCTCCTCTGTTTAAGGTAAAGACCCAGCCTGACTGAGAGCGGAAATTATCCCTATCAGTCTGAAAGCTAGCATCACTATACCCTACAACTCTCAAGTAATCACTCCCACCGAGGGTAAGAACCCAGTCCTTAGTCCTCCGTAGGTACTTGATGATATTCTTTACCGCAATCCAGTGTATCTTGCTAGGGTTCCCCTGATACCTGCTAACCATGCTTAAGGCAAAGGCTACATCAGGTCGAGTACATGTCATAGCATACATGATCGATCCTACAGCCGAATCATAAGGTATTCAAATCATTTATGCTATCTCAGCCTCAGTACTAGGGCTTTGTGTCTTACTTAATCTAGCGTTACTCTGGATGGGTAACTCTCTTTTCTTGGAGTCCTGCATGTCGAATCTCTTCAGCACCTTATCCAAGTAGGTACTTTGACCAAGTCCAATTAGTCTTTTACTCCGGTCTCTTAAGATCCTTATCCCTAGAATATACGTAACTTCTCCTAGGTCCTTCATAGAGAAACACTTCCCAAGCCAGGACTTAATTTCCTCCAGAGTTGGGATGTCATTTCCTATGAGTAGTATGTCATCCACATATAATACCAAAAAGCTAACTGTACTCCCACTAGGTTTGACATACACACAAGATTCATCTTCAGTCCTAGAAAAGCCAAACTCTTTGACTTTCTCATCAAAGCAAAGATTCCATCTGTGAGGTGCTTGTTTTAATCCATAAATGGATTTCTCAGGCTTACACACTCTTTTAGGGCACTCTGCATTGACAAAACCCTCGGGCTGACTCATGTAAACATCCTTAGCCAATTTTCCATTAAGGAAAGCGGTTTTGACATCCATTTTCCATATTTCATAGTCATGAAATGCGGCTATGGCTAACAGAACCCTAATTGACTTAAGCTTGGCCACTGGAGAAAAGGTCTCATCATAATCAACTCCTAGAGTTTATGAGAAACCCTTTGCAACTAGTCGTGCCTTATAAGTGTGTACATTACCATCCATGTCGGTGTTTTTCTTGAAGATCCATTTTCACCCTACAGTCTTACGACCTAGCACATTCTCAACCAAGTTCCAAACTTGATTGTCATATATGGACGGTATCTCACTGTCCATTGCCTCTTTCCATTTGGCTGACTCAGGTTCTGCCATGGCTTCTGCGTAACTATTAGGTTCATCCAGATCTATCAGTGTCTCATCACTGATAAGTGTATCACTTTCTGCAGTAATATGGAATCCATAGTAATGCTCAGGTGCATTCCTAACTCTTGTGGAATGCCTCAGAGGTATAGACATTTCAATTGGCTCAACAGGAGTTTCCTCCTCAAGTTGAGTGCTAGGGTTTGAAGTTCCTTCACCACTTGACTCTTGAATTTCTTCGAGTTCAACTTGCCTCCCACTGTTTCCTTGGCTTATGAACTCTCTCTCTCTCTCTCTCTCTCTCTCTCTCTCTTTCTCTCTCAAGACATCCCTCCTAGCTACAAAGACCACATTTTCATTAGATCTGTAGAAGAGGTAACCAAAGGATTGATGTGGGTAGCCGATGAAAATACACCTCTCACTTCGAGGTTTGAGCTTATCATGCGTCTCCCGTCTCACGAAAGCCTCGCAACCCCAAATCTTGATGTGGTCTAGTTTTAGTACTTTACCAGTCCACATCTCATGAGGAGTTTTGGCAACTTTCTTTGTAGGGACCAGATTAAGGATATGGGTGGCAGTCTCTAAGGCATACCCCCAAAATGAGATTGGTAGCGAAGCTGTAACATCCCGGAATCGCAAGAGTAGAGTTGAAGGGCTGAAAGTGTAAGTTTTAGAGGATGACTCGGCGAGTCCATGGATGACTCGGCGAGTCAGGTCGCAGTCATGGTCGCGTGTCAAGTGGCCTACTCGGCGAGTCCCTAGATGGACTCGGCGAGTAGGTGCTGTATGGAGAAAACCCTAATTTTCGGGGTTGAGCCCTATATAAAGAACATTATACTCCTCCACAGCCTCCCTTATTCCCCCCTTGAGTTCCAGAAACCCTAAATTCGTGGAGAGATCATTTGTGGAGCAAATTAGAGCTTGGAGAGGTGTTGTTTGAAGAGATCTTGAAGGAGAAGTGACTTGGATCAAAGGGCTTTGCTTGGATTCGAGTTTGGCTGCTATTGAGGCATCTTTTGGAGGTAATATCTTCGTCCTTAGGCTGTGCATTCCTAGTTTCATCATTTTGGGGTTTGTGGGGAGTATGTCTTGGAATGTTTTGGAGTTTGGAGGATAGATCTGAGGTTGCTACCTCAGATCTGGAATATTGAAGGCCTAGAGTGCATTAAAGTTCCTGTGCTTGAGTGCTTAGTGGAGCCACCATGTCCCAAACCTTGGTTTTAAGGTGAATATGGCTTAGATCTCGTTAGATTCACGTAAAGTTTGCCACTTTACGTGATGGATGGATTGTAGGAGGTTGGATCTATGTTTTGGATTAATTGCATGGCCTGAGATGCTTCTGTATGGATTCAGAACGGTGGTACTCGACGAGTCACATGGGTGGACTCGACGAGTTGCTTGAAGATGGCCTGGGACTCGACGAGTTGGAAGAACAACTCGGCGAGTAGGTTGAAGATGGCCTTGGACTCGGCGAGTCTTGTTGAGGAAGTCCCAATATTTCTGGTTGAGTCGATGAATCGGTGAGTCAAGGGATGACTCGGTGGGTTGGGTGCGAGTGGACTCAGAATTGTTGGACTCGACGAGTCTTGGGGTGACTCGGCGAGTTGGGTCGCTAATTGAGGGAAGTTCTGACCATAAGGACTCGGCGAGTCATCAGGGATGACTCGGCGAGTAGGGTCAGTCAGGGGTTGACTTTGACTCGTCCAAGGTTGACCAGTTGTCTTCCAGGGGTATTTTGGTAATTAAGGGTATTTATTGAGTTGTATGTTTTGATGTTTAGTGAAGGAGTTCGTGCCAGAGTTCGGAGCAGCGGGATCTTATCTTTTCAGCCGGCAGTTTCGAGGTGAGTTATCCTCACTATATCAACAGGGTCTAAGGCACCAAGGTCGGCCCTTTATTGTATTGAGATTCGGTTATGGTTATTATGTTATTGTTTGATGTGTCTGCATCTTGGTAGCTAGGATGGTACATGCTAGGAGGCCTTGCTAAGGTCAGTGTTCCCGATATACAAAGTGATGCTATGCTAGTGACCGGTTAGGTCGGTAACCCGGTTAGGGTAATGATATGCTATGTGATCTGCTTGTTCGGTTTGTTGACTATGACTGTTATATGAGTGTATGTTTTGTGCACATGGTTGTTTGGACTGGAGATGGGTTGAGGCGGGTCCTGCTTTGTGCTGTAGGCCAAGATACCCAGGGCGGACCGGTTGTTCCGAAGGCCCAGCGAGCGGTCCGGATAGGCTGTAGGCCCCACGAGGGCGAACCAGACGTGCCGAGGCTCGGAGAGTGGACCAGGCCGACTGAAGGCCCGATGCGGGCGGACCAGTCACACTGTAGACTCAGAGAGTGGACCAGGTGGGTTGAAGGCCCTATGCGGGCGGACCAACCCCACTGTAGACTCGAAGGACATGACTAGACCCGGAGGATGGATCCATTGGACTGAAGGCCCGATACGGCGGACCAGTCACACGGTAGACCCGATATGCATGGCTGTTCTATGTTCTGTTATATTATGTATGTTTTATATGTTTGGGACCGGAAGGTCGTAGCCTGGAAGGGCGTATACGTGGTTGGTATTTTGGGGGTATCTCACTAAGCTTTCGGGCTTACAGTTGTGGTTTAATGTTTTTCAGGTTCTTCAAGAGACTGTGACAAGGCGAAGGCGCGATCGTACCGCTCCTCATGATTTTGTAGCAATGTGATTCTGGGAATACTCAAATGACTTGTATTGAAAACCTTTTTGTAAACATTTTAATGAAAATCAGGTTGTTTTGAAAATTTTAAATTGGTTGTATTTTTCGGATGTTACAAGTTGGTATCAGAGCCTTGGTTTGAGTGAATTGGAGGAACATTTGTGTGACTCCAGTCTCAAATCGAGGAGAGCTTTCAAAAAGAGAATTTAAAATGGTTTTCAAAATAAGTAAAGGAGGACGCGGAGGTACGATCAGCCGGAGCCAGTAAGCAATCCCAAAATACCATACATGACAATTGTTTTATTGAGCTTTAATAGAACAACATGCTAGAGTTAGGCTAGGGATCTTCAGGGTTTATTGATGAGTTGCCTGATTTATGATGCCTACTAGCCTAGGGTTCCTTGTGAGAGATTTCTAGTGTTCCTCTAGTTGTGAGGATAGAGCGATGTTATATGTGTCGCTAGGGTGTTGTGGGAGTACTTCATACAAATATGGGTTGGTGTGGAAGGTAGTATGGGCCCGTACTACTGAAAGCACGGACTCATACGCGTATCAGGGAAACCATGACCTCTAGGGTTGGAATGAGAGCCGGTTCCCGGGATAGTGGAATATGTCTGATATTTGGTGTTTTATTTTCAGTATGGAGATTTCAGGGCACGCTGGGAGTGGATCCGGGTCAGGATCAGGAGCAGGAGAGGGAGTTCCGGGTGGGTCTGTACAGCCAGAGGTTGTCAGTCAGATGAGTACGCACGAGTTGGATGCGAGGATTCGTGAGGTCCCGCATGATGAGGTTGCTGCATTGTTTCGGGCTGAGCTGCCAGAGTTGTTTGGGTCGATCAAGACCGCCATGGTGGAGTATTTTGATGAGCGCTATGCGGCTCTCACAGAGACGGCTGTCGCGGCGGCTACCGCAGCAGTAGCAGCGGCAGGGGGAGGAGCCAGTAGAGGTTTTCAGTATCAGGACTTCGATAATACGAAGCCTCCCACTTTTGATGGAGTTCAGGATCCGATCGTTGCTATGAGATGGTTATCAGATGTGGAGGGATGTTTCTTCACGTGTTCATGCCCTGCTGATCAGAGGGTGAGGTGTGCTTTGAACCTGTTGAGGCTCGGAGCAAAGGATTGGTGGAGACTGACCACAGGGTCGTACTCGGATGCGCAGAGGGCTGCGATTTCATGGGATCGGTT
Organism: Lactuca saligna; assembly: GCF_052625555.1. Lineage (NCBI taxonomy): Eukaryota > Viridiplantae > Streptophyta > Magnoliopsida > Asterales > Asteraceae > Lactuca > Lactuca saligna. The sequence goes on along the minus strand of NC_136420.1, from coordinate 308,529,967 downwards.
CAGAGAGATGTTCAGCACTCGTTATGTTCCGCAGGTCGAGAGGGAGAGGTTGGCTCAGGAGTTCTTGGAGCTGAAACAGGATTCGGAATCGGTGACGGAAATCACCAGGATGTTTACTGAGAGGGCGATGTTTTGCCCTGAGTTCGCTTCGGAGCAGGGTCAGATGTCCCGATATCTGAGTATGCTAAAGAGAGACATCAGACAGTTTGTGTCTACGCAGAGGTGCGAGACTTTGCTGGAGTTGCAGGAGGCCGCCAGGCGGCGTGAGTTAGAGATTGAGTTACAAATGCGTGAGCTGAGGCAAGCTCCGGTTCAGTCGCAGCCGGCGACGAAACGGTCTAAGACCGTTGATTCCAGGATGGGAGATCAGGGTGGCCACATATGTGGAAAGTGTGGAAGGGGTCATGCCGGGGTTTGTCGGTCCGGTGGAGCATGCCGCAAGTGCGGAAAGGAGGGACACTATGCGAGGGATTGTCGGCAGTCAGTGCCGGTTCGGGATTTGAGGATATGCTATCATTGTCATCAGGTTGGAAATTTGAAGGTCAACTGTCCACGGCTTGCTGCAGGACCGGTGCAGGCTCCAGCACCGGCTACGTTGAGGATCACAGGTGGAGATCAGGGTGGAGTGGAGCCCCCAAGGGCTTAGGGTCGTATTTTTCAGCTTGTTGCTGCGGGTATGTTTCTTTCTGATGTTTTGATTATTTATGATTGTTGTGGAGTATTGTTATCTGTTGGTTTCGTTGAATTGCGTTTCGGGTTTTCGTGTGGTATCCGTTGTTCCTTGAGGGTTTGGCGAGTTGTGATCGAGATTTCATTTTAGTATCTTTTGTTCCCTGAAGGATCGTTATGGTTATGGATTTGTACTTCGAGCTATCGTTGATTATCCTTATGAGGATTGGTGGCGGATGCGGCGTTGGTTTGAAGGCCAGTTAGATTCTGTAGTCTGAGGAATTGATAGTTGAAGATTGGGTTTCCTTTCGAGCAGGTTGTGCAGCATGGGAACATGATTGTATGAAAGTTGTTGGTGCTGGTGAAAAACATTTTTGAGTGCATGTGTTGATTCCTGCAAGGTTGCTTGGGGAGATCGGTGATGGCAACCGGTGACTAACTGTTAGTGTCTTAAGTGGGGGGGGGGGGGGCGGAATTGGAAATTCTCCGGATGATCGTTGGCCTGAGAGGTTGTTTAGCTGCTTGGGAAATTCAGCGGTATTTCTATTAGTCGAGAGCAGGTTCGTATGAGTGAGTAACAGGCGTGCGGGGCGGAATACAGACCGAGAGCAGTTGATTGAGGAAGGCATGGGAGCGGGCCGGGATCGAGTATGTATGATGGAGATAGAGTTCGGAACCCCTAGAGGGCTAGAACGGTATGCACGGGAGGATTTCCCGAAGGGATGGTTCGGAGTGATGAATGCTAGTTGAGCGGTCCGGATAGACTGTAAGCCAGTAAGCGTACCAGTCAGACCGAAGGCTCGGAGGGCGGTCCAGCCAGATTGGCTGAAGGTTCTGAGAGTGGTCCAGATTGGCTGAAGGCCTGGGGAGGCGGTCCAGCCATGCTGAAGACTCTGCGAGTATTGTTGGATCGGATTGAGGTTATGGGTTGCGTATGTTGCAGTGTGATTACATTGGGAGGTCTGGCCCCGGGTAGCAATCTTGAGCAGTGAAGGTAGTGCATGGGCTTGAGATTCCCTGTGATGAGAGTCAGAGTAGTGGTAATGCATGGATGTTGAGTACACTTTAAACACGTAGTGTAGCGTGGGATGAGCACCATAGTGCCTGCCAGGGTGACTGGGCGGACAAGCGGTTTCCTTGGTAAGGAAAGAGGGAGGAATGAAATCCCTAAAGGGGGTGCGAATTCACGGAAGTGAAAGCGGCGGTGTAGAGTTATGATTGGAGTGGTCTGTCGATGGTCTTTGAGTAGCGTGTTGTGGCGGTAGAATAAAAGCTCATTCGACTTGATATGTTGCTCTGGGCGCGGAGGGAATACCGCGATGTAGAGCCAGGGAGAGGGATTCGGAAGGGATACAGAGAAAGAGTCTTGGACTCTCAGTGTGATTCTGATCAGGGTTTTGGCTACGTTTTAGCAGTTCATCCTGGAAGGATGTCCGAGGATATCATCAGTGTATCAGTTTTTCCAAACCTGAGGGTGCTAGAGCTAGATCAGCATGTGTGTGTGATTGCGAGAGGAGAACTCGGGGGAGTTGCTCCGAAATGGAAGAATGGGTCTTTCGGTCGTCATGGGATGGATAGAGTGGAATTCGGATCGGGAATCCGATGGTCCGTGGCTTTATAGCCATATGAGTCAAGTGAAGGATGAGAATTGGAGCAGTAAGGCATCATGGGTAATTCTCGGTTGTTGAGTGTGGTTATCGGAGGGTACAGTTGGTGCCCGGTTTGAGTAGGTGGTGGGGACACCGTATGGAAGGAGAAAGTGAGCTTCTAGTTCTATGGTTGTACCTTGAGGGACTTCGTTCGGTCAAGGTCAAGTGGTGCGTCGTGGGAAGTAATTTGAAGATGAGATGCCGAAGGCTTCGAGGACGAAGCCTAATTTAAGTGGGGGAGAATTGTAACATCCCGGAATCGCAAGAGTAGAGTTGAAGGGCTGAAAGTGTAAGTTTTAGAGGATGACTCGGCGAGTCAGGTCGCGGTCATGGTCGCGTGTCAAGTGGCCTACTCGGCGAGTCCCTAGATGGACTCGGCGAGTAGGTGCTGTATGGAGAAAACCCTAATTTTCGGGGTTGAGCCTTATATAAAGAACATTATACTCCTCCACAGCCTCCCTTATTCCCCCCTTGAGTTCCAGAAACCCTAAATTCGTGGAGAGATCATTTGTGGAGCAAATTAGAGCTTGGAGAGGTGTTGTTTGAAGAGATCTTGAAGGAGAAGTGGCTTGGATCAAAGGGCTTTGCTTGGATTCGAGTTTTGCTGCTATTGAGGCATCTTTTGGAGGTAATATCTTCGTCCTTAGGCTGTGCATTCCTAGTTTCATCATTTTGGGGTTTGTGGGGAGTATGTCTTGGAATGTTTTGGAGTTTGGAGGATAGATCTGAGGTTGCTACCTCAGATCTGGAATATTGAAGGCCTAGAGTGCATTAAAGTTCCTGTGCTTGAGTGCTTAGTGGAGCCACCATGTCCCAAACCTTGGTTTTAAGGTGAATATGGCTTAGATCTCGTTAGATTCACGTAAAGTTTGCCACTTTACGTGATGGATGGATTGTAGGAGGTTGGATCTATGTTTTGGATTAATTGCATGGCCTGAGATGCTTCTGTATGGATTCAGAACGGTGGTACTCGACGAGTCACATGGGTGGACTCGACGAGTTGCTTGAAGATGGCCTGGGACTCGACGAGTTGGAAGAACAACTCGGCGAGTAGGTTGAAGATGGCCTTGGACTCGACGAGTCCATTTGGACTCGACGAGTCCATTTGGACTCGGCGAGTCTTGTCAAGGAAGTCCCAATATTTCTGGTTGAGTCGATGAATCGGTGGGTTGGGTGCGAGTGGACTCAGAATTGTTGGACTCGACGAGTCTTGGGGTGACTCGGCGAGTTGGGTCGCTAATTGAGGGAAGTTCTGAGCATAAGGACTCGGCGAGTCATCAGGGATGACTCGGCGAGTAGGGTCAGTCAGGGGTTGACTTTGACTCGTCCAAGGTTGACCAGTTGTCTTCCAGGGGTATTTTGGTAATTAAGGGTATTTATTGAGTTGTATGTTTTGATGTTTAGTGAAGGAGTTCGTGCCGGAGTTCGGAGCAGCGGGATCTTATCTTTTCAGCTGGCAGTTTCGAGGTGAGTTATCCTCACTATATCAACAGGGTCTAAGGCACCAAGGCCGGCCCTTTATTGTATTGAGATTCGTTTATGGTTATTATGTTATTGTTTGATGTGTCTGCATCCTGGTAGCTAGGATGGTACATGCTAGGAGGCCTTGCTAAGGTCATTGTTCCCGATATACAAAGTGATGCTATGCTAGTGACTGGTTAGGTCGGTAACCCGGTTAGGGTAATGATATGCTATGTGATCTGCTTGTTCGGTTTGTTGACTATGACTGTTATATGAGTGTATGTTTTGTGCACATGGTTGTTTGGACTGGAGATGGGTTGAGGCGGGTCCTGCTTTGTGCTGTAGGCCAAGATACCCAGGGCGGACCGGTTGTTCCGAAGGCCCAGCGAGCGGTCCGGATAGGCTGTAGGCCCCACGAGGGCGGACCAGACATGCCGAGGCTCGGAGAGTGGACCAGGTCGACTGAAGGCCCGATGCGGGCGGACCAGTCACACTGTAGACTCAGAGAGTGGACCAGGTGGGTTGAAGGCCCGATGCGGGCGGACCAACCCCACTGTAGACTCGAAGGACATGACTAGACCCGGAGGATGGATCCGTTGGACTGAAGGCCCGATACGGCGGACCAGTCACACGGTAGACCCGATATGCATGGCTGTTCTATGTTCTGTTATGTTATGTATGTTTTATATGTTTTGGACCGGAAGGTCATAGCCTGGAAGGGCGAATACGTGGTTGGTATTTTGGGGGGTATCTCACTAAGCTTTCGGGCTTACAGTTGTGGTTTAATGTTTTTCAGGTTCTTCAGGAGACTGTGGCAAGGCGAATGCGCGATCGTATCGCTCCTCATGATTTTGTAGCAATGTGATTCTGGGAATACTTAATGACTTGTATTGAAAAGCTTTTTGTAAACATTTTAGTGAAAATCGGGTTGTTTGAAAATTTTAAATTGGTTGTGTTTTTCGGATGTTATAGAAGCTCGACTCATCATGGAATGAACCATGTCCAACAAGGTTCGATTACGGCTCTCAGCCACACCATTCAACTGTGGTGTCCTGGGAGGTGTCAATTGTGAGACAATCCCACATTCCCTAAGATAGTCGAGGAACTTTGAACTAAGATACTCACCACCTCGATCAGATCGAAGCATCTTAATGTTCCTACCCAATTGATTCTCGACTTCCTGTTTAAACTCTTTAAACCTTTCGAAAGTCTCTGACTTATGCTTGATTAAGTAGACATATCCATATCTACTGTAATATCAGTAGAAGTCAAATAATAACGATTAGCATCCCTTGTGGCATGTTTGAAGGGTCCACACACATCCGTGTGTACGAGATCCAACAAACCTTCACCCCTCTCATAAGAACCTGTAAAGGGTGACTTTGTCATTTTTCCAAGTAAGCATGATTCGCAACTATCATCTGACTTTAGGTCAAATGACTCCAAGAGTCCATCCTTTTGGAGTTGGCCTATGCGTTTTTTGCTTATATGTTCAAGACGACAATGCCATAATGACGCTTTATACAAGTTATTATCATTAACAAAATCAATGCACAAAACATTATTTCCTAAGTTATCAACCACAAATACAGTTTCATACACACCATCACACAGTAATGCTTTAAAATAAAGAACATTATTAAAGAAAGCATTAATTGAACCAACTTCATTATTAACTGAAATGTTAAAACCTTGTTTATACAATTCATGAAAGGAAATAATATTTCTTGCCATTTCTGGTGAATAACAACATTTATTCAAATTTAAACTAAACCCATTGCTTAGCGATAAAGTATAAACTCCAATCTTGGTGACAGGTAAAGCTTTCCTATTCCCCATGATTAAGTTTATTCTTCCATGCTCCACATTGTCACTTCTTCTTAGTCCCTGCAAATCAAAACAAATATGAATACCACAAATGGTATCAAGGACCCAAGAGTTAGAATGTGGTGAGTTATTAGATAAGATATTGTAAATACCTGCATGGTTGGGTTTAACTTTCCCATCCTTCACATCTTGCTGGTATTTTGGGCAGTTCTGCTTCCAATGTGACTTTTCATGGAAATAGAAGCATTCAGCCTCTTTTGGGTCAGAAGAAGGAGTGACGACACCTTTCTTGGTTCCACTTGAAGAAGAGCTATCAAGGGTCCTAGCCTTGGTACCCTTCAAAGAGATCTTTCTCATCTTCCCTCGACCTTTCCCGATTGCCAAAACCGGGGAGAAGTTTGGAGTAGGAGTGTTAACAACCGACTTACCCATAAGACCTGTTTCTGTGGTCTTGAGGAGTCCCTGAAGTTTGCTGAGTGTGACCTCTTCCTTATTCATGTGATATGTCATGCGGAATTAATCACAGCACGATGTTAAGGAGTGCAAAATGATATCTATTGCAAGCTCCTCAGGGAAGTTCACATTAATCTTCAGCAACCGATCCACATACCATTCCATTTTCTGCATGTGGCTCATGACGAACTCTCCGTCCTTCATCATGGTTGTTATCATGGAGCAAATGATTTCGTACCTCTCTTGTCATGCACTTTGATGGTATCTTTCCATTAGATCTTGGTTCATTTCAAAAGGGTAGAAGTCCTCACAGGACATTTGGAGTTCCGCTGTCATGGTGGCCAACATGATGCATGCAACTTTGGTAGCATCCCTTTCATGTGCCTGGAAGTCAGCGTTCTCCTGGGGAGTTGTAGTGGTCTCATCAATCTCCTTAAGCTCCTTATCAAGGACATATTATTTGTCCTCGTAGCGGGTAATCATCCTGATCTTTCTAATCCATTCATTGAAGTTGGGTCCATCAAAAGTGACTTTCCCACACAAGTTCATAAGGGTAAAGGAGCTATTAGGATTAGAGCCAGAAGCAGCGTTGTTTGAAGACATCTGAATGAAGAGAACAAGATTAGTTTAGATATTAAGAGAGTCCTTAATAAAACACCCAAATGTAATATTAAGGCTAGGATCCAATCACAATATATTATAACTTATAAGAGGTATGTCGTAATCCAAGCTATAACATATTTGAAAGGTAGTTGAATGACGATTCACCAATTTCCACCATGAAAAACGAAATATAATTATTAGGTTTTTAATTGGTTATTAGAAATTCCTAGATTCATTGAACTTTTCAATGGCATGTTTCAATCTCGAGTGTGCCCTCCAAGTTTTGTGACTGGGATACCGAGGATCACAAAACGAGGTGTGAAGTAACCATGCAAATCACTTGGTACCCTTAAATTTTATCACTTAATCGATGTGTTGGTAAACGACACATGCTCCACCGATACTATGATAAACCCTAAGTCACCCTTTACCTACCTTGTTAAGTCCAAGTTAGTGTGTCAGTTAACCACACACGCTCCACCAACAACTTAAACAAAGTGTGAAGTGTAATTTCATGGATTAGCACCTTATTCACATTTTTCCTAAAGTAACTAAGATTGGGAATTTAATAAAAGCATTTAGTTACTTTATAATATTCATCATACTTTACAAAACCTTTCACATTCATAACTTATGAGTCATTAAAATGAAGACTCTTCATTTTATAACTTATGTGTTCTTTTAATGGCTTTTAACACAAAGAGACTTTTGGTTATCCATAACTTGAGGACAAGTTATGGACTCCATTAAAACACATAAAGATCATGAATTAATCATATAAACAAGTAACTCCTATGATCTATCAAGAACTCATAAGAACATGAATATTCATATCAACATTTTAAGAACATATGAACACATTTAATCATGAAAATTTGATATCAGCCATTGTAAATGGATTAGAACAACCATTACACCATCTAAAACAAGTTTTATAATACCAAAACAGTTTAGGGTAATGTTTCTAGTCCATTTCCAGCAGCACAAATCGAATTTCTACATTCTGTATGACCAACTCGTTGAGTGCACCAATAGACTCGCCGAGTTGGTTGCATTTACACTTGGACTGGTCGAGTCCTCCCCATGGACTCGTCGAGTCCCCTGATCAGACGGCAAAAATATCGATTTTTAACACTATTTTGCATCAAGTATTCACAAACAAGCCTAGGCTCTGATACCACTGATGGGTTTTGAGCATTCTAACACTTCCTAAGTGTACATGCAACCCTAGTAAACCTTGGATCTATGTTTGTCTAAATACATGAAAATTTTGGTTTCCAAGGTTCATGATCCTATCTAGCATACATGGGGAACTTTTATCTTAAAAGGATGGCTAGAACTACATACCTTGTAGTTGATTTTGATTCCTTGAAACCTTGAGAGCCTAGCACCCCAAGTGTGATGCCTCAAATGCTTCACACAAAACAAAATGCTTTTGGAATGACTTTTGAGAGAATACACACACTCTAAAAATTGGCCTAGCCCTCACTTCTCTTTTGTGTAGCCGATTTTGGTGGATAGTATGTTCCTTATATAGTTTGACACATCTAGGGTTACACCATGTAAACCCTAATGTGTCATGACTCTTCATTTCCATGACCCATGGGTTTGTAACTCCCATGGATCATCCATGGAGCATCCTATGGGTTTAACCTAACTTGATAATCCATGGAGCCTTTTAGCCCACTATACAAGTTATGGATGATTTACATAATCAACCCATATATTTAATTAGTTATCTTTTCATCACTTAATTAATTCTAAATTAATTCTTGATCAAACTAATTAAATAATAATATTATATTAGAACTTATAATATATTAATAAACCACAAGTTTTATTTCTCTCATTTAGTCTATCCAATTGCATGGTGCCATGCAACCCAAATGGACCATGTCGGGTCGGGTCAAGTACATACCATAAATAGTTATGAACTTAGACACCTTATCCAACAAACTTTTGGTTAAATTTATATTTTTAGAAGGTAGACTTAGGGTTTTTGATTATATGTCTAAGAAGAGGAATCGAAAATTGTTATAAATTGTTCAATCATAAGATGAGCCATACTTTGTTCCCAATCAAAGTTTTAGAGCCCTAATCTAGTAACTATTAATCATATCTTAAACGCATTTCAAAAACTAATAAGGAGAATAACACCTCGTAATATGTGAATTAATAATGTTTTCTTACTCTATCACATTTGGAATTGGAGTTGTGATGTTTTTGTTGATCGAGAAACAAAAGATAAAGTGAGACCTATTCTATGAAGTGTTTTCTTGTCGGAAATCCACATGAACCTTTTGAATATATGTTATAGCTCGTTAATGAATGTTTATTGATAGAAAAAATTATATGTCAAGAAGTCAATGAGATTTATATTGATCTTGAGAGTTTCAAGAGTCAACCGACAATGAGCCTTTTACTTATCACTAGCACATGACCAGAGGTTGATAACATGTTGTGTTTATTGACACATTCCGATTTCTATGCAATTACAGTTAAGTTGGAAATGCTTATGAGTTCTATGTTTTTCATTTAACTACAAAAGGCTTAGCACATTGGTTAGTGAAAGTACATTGATCAATATCAGCAAGTTGCTAACAACATGGAAGCACTGGTGGGCTTTTGAGCTACCATAAGGCAAGAAATTTAGATTAAGCAAGTTTTAATCCACAAAGGAGAACTAAATATGATTTTGGTTTTTCCTAAACCTTGTTTTATGAATATAGGGTGAAAATTAACGTTCTACATGGATGGGAACATGTGCACCTTCGAATGTAGATGACAAACAATTATCAAGAACGTTCTAAGGTTTTACCGAAGAATTTTTTGCTTGTAGAAAGTTAGAAGTAAGAAATTATTTGGAAAGGGCCATAGTGACACGTTTTGGATTGAGATGATTCTCGGTCAGAATTGATGGTCATATAGGAATATGGAAATGTTTCCATAATGGGAGATGTTTTTAAAATCTACATGTGCGTTGGAAACTTTAATGCAAAGAAGTGTTCAAGGAGTGTAACTTGAATTTGATACTTCATAACCATGGAATTGTTCTGAGTAACAAGTTCCAGTGGAACATTCTATAATGTCGAAGGTTCGGTCTCTATGACTTAAGAACCTTGACATCACAGAAAAACAACACATGTAAAGATGAAATTCCATTAAATCTTAGATGGTCATAAGAATTTGGAATAGTGAATTAGGCATCATTGGAATTAATGCCCAGTCGATCGGTTCATAAAGGAAGGACCATCGAGAGGAATATTGTGACAACCTGAAATTATTCCGTCACCGTAACCCGTTTTCTGTTAAAAGAACTCGTTCTTATTAAAATTTTCTATTAACATTGGGATCAGACAAATAAAAATTTGAACTTTTATTATGACTTCATAAGGATCGTAATAAATTAGGAATGCGGGAAACACCCTCAATATTCTTTTAAAAAAGTTTTAGTTACAAACAAGTTAAAATACGACCATTTAATCGGGTACGACCATAAGCCCCGTTTAATGTGGGTATCGGGTAGAATTCCACCTGGCCACAAACTCAAACCCTATATAAGGGTTGAGTGGTCACCAAGTTAGAATTTTTACCACTCTAGTCACTCTCTCTCTACTCTCTCTCTCTTCAAGGCCCGATTCTTCCAAAATCCGCAAGTTTCCGCTTCCAAACTGTAAGTACTCTTACCCTAGATTGTTCTACAACTCATTACATGTCTTTATAGCTTGAAAATCATCCAAAAAGGCCAAGAGTAAGGAGTTTACGGCCCAAGAACACTCTTAGGCCGTAAACCCCTAAAAATGTGCCAAAAATGCCCCAAATCCCTTCCTTAGGCTTAGAGACTAGCTTAGAACTTAACCTTGAAGTATTTTAGACATTAAACACCAAGTTTGGAGGCTTGAAAGAGGGTTTACAGCCCAAGAACATTCTTAGGTTGTAAAATCCCTCAAACTATGCAAATAAAGCCCTAAACCCCCTAATTAGCCTTATACCTTCACCTAGAAACATGTAGGAGTGAACTAATGACCTCAAAATCGAAGTGTAAGGTGTGTCCAAGGGTTTACGGTCATAAACCATGGGGCTCACGACTGTAAACTCCCAAGGAGTGGTCCTAGGACCACAAACTCCAAGGGAGTATCCCCTTTGAACCTTAAACACCCTTCAAGCCTTGTAATTTACCTTGAGATCCTTCCTAGAGACACAAGAGACTTGAAAACACACAAATACACTCCTCCCATGAGTTTACAGCCATAAACTCATGAGGGATGTGGTCCCTCAGCCGTAAATTCACCTAAGGTGAGTATGTGAGGAGTAAACTCCATAGCGAGGCCTAAAACTCCTTCCTTGCAACCCAATAGCCTTCTAGCACTTGACCATAGAGATTTTCTTCACATTAGGATGTCTATATGTGTTTAATTAGTGCCTTAATCACTAATTACCTGTAAACATATGTCTTCATATGTTACTAGGGTCATAGAGTGTGTACAAGTCTTTACTTGACACCAAACGCTCATCCGATACTTCCACCCGATCAACTCGCTACAGGTGAGTTCATAACCCTTAATTAACCTTTTCAAATGTTTTTACATGTTTTAGGGGAGGGGGGGGGGAATAAAAGTTAAATGCAAAAAGTTCTAGTATCAAATCATATGTGATTTATAACTTACAACCAAAAAGGATTTTTCCATACTTTTAGCTATTTGTCAATAAAACTGTTTTAAATAATTATCAAACGCATTTTCTAGGTTAAATTTTTGTTAAACTATTTTCAAACCATGTTTAAACTACTTTTCATTTAAACTATACCTACATCAATATATTTATATAAATAAGACTTGAAGGACTTAGGACCGATAGCTCACCTTATTTCCTATTCTTGTTTGATTGTGGTCTTAGGGTATATTGTTATCCGTCCGAATGTCGTTCATTTCCTAGTTATATATCATATATATTTGTGTTAGATATGAAAGTCTTCATCTTATTCGATACCTTTGTAAATCAAAGACCTGCAATCCCACACACTATTTAACTATAATAGGTATAGTTAAGACTACTGCTCGTTACCTCTATTACTATGATACTCACTATAATTACTACTATTACAAGTTAATGCACGTTAAAGAGAACACTCTATATACTACAATAAAAGTTTACAACACTATAATGCAAGAGAATACACTAATCCAGAATATAACACACTATCCCTCTATACGGTACTCTACTGCGCAAATACCATGTAACTAGAGCTTCCCGAAAGGAAAGCAACACTACATGTATAGATCCATATAGGACGGACGCTATTACATCCCGACTGTTAATTACAATCCGAGCCGACTAGGCCCAGGGGTAGCACTACATCACTACACTACGGATGGCCGGGAAGGTCATCGGGCTCTCTATAATCACTCAGTTTGGTTACATGAGAAATCACATCATATCCAAATTAACATACTAAGACTTAAAGTTTAAGCTAATTTCCCAAAGTAAATAAATATATATTGAAGTTTGCAACATTACTACAGTCAACCAGCTATACTTTTACTCATCTACGTTACTTGTATGAAATTTATTACCTTATTTTTATAACTGAAAGTTTCAATGAAAATACTTTTACACACTCAAAGGATTTAACTTACAAATATACAATTCTGGAAAATATAGGATTTTCTAGGGATTTCTACTACTCTCAAAATTTATTTCAACTTTTATATTACATGATTGTAAACACTTTTATACAAGAAATGACACTAAAATCTTATGAACTCACCAGATTTATGCTGATACTCGTTTTCAAAATAACTTGTATCCTCAGGTCAAAGATAGACAGGTACCGGTGCAGCTTTTGAGAAGATGGAGCATATACAAGACCCATCTTTTATTTTTGTTATACTTTTGGTGTCTATTAACTGTACAGAACACATTTGTATTTAAAATTACTATATTAATGCAATGGTTGTTGTCGCTTGTTTTTACTATTATGCAATTGTTATGATACTGTACATGACGTCCTCCACCCCAGAACGTATTCCGCCATTCTCGGTTTTGGGATGTGACAAATATTATGCATGTTCATGACATGGCATGACTGATGTTATCTAATTCAAGTGGTTAGTTGATTACTTAAAACATTATACAATGAATAAATTCATAATTTTTATGGTGATTAAATATTATGGATTTATTTATGATCAATGGGTATGATATCATAGTTAATTTATTTATTATTATATTTCACTTTGCATGTTTTACTTCCCTGAGTAATTTTGATATTATTCAAAATTCCACAATCTTTCATACTTTTGGAACTAAGTGGTGAATTAAGACTGTCATGAATTGATTGTAGATCATTAATTGAGGTTAATACATTGTAATTGGAATTGCTACAATATTCATGAGTACTTTGAAAACAGAGATTTTAAGTATCGGATAAACCCACGCTTAGAGATTACTTCATGGATTTAATCACAAGTAATTCTAAGATGGTAATATCTTTTATTCTTAAAGCAAAGATATATAGTTCATAGTTTACATATCAGTTGTACATTGGTTTGCTTAAATGAATCTCATAAAATAGATGTTATAAAGGGTTATTCCATGTATGATTTAATATGTAAATTGTATGACTATATAGTCAATGTAATTCGTTCCTTCTTCCTGAATAAGGAAAAGCGATATCTATAGGCCCCTCAGTGATTTGAGTTGATCTATGAAAAAACAGCCACCTAGTCCGGACTAAACTGGTGTGTTCGATTTTGTAGTCTAAATTGATCAAAAATCCAGAAATCAAGAAACGTAAAAAATGAACATGAGGGTGATCATTTAATTCATGACTCAATTTGTACAATATCTTGTAAATCAAGGAATAGTTGATCACTTATCTTAGGGACAACGTTTAAATTTAATCAGAGTTCGGCAGTGGCTTTGGAAAGCACTCTTTGATGTTTAGTTCAAGATTTGTACTTGCAATTGTAATTACAGATTTATCCAAATGGGAGACTGTTGGATTAAGATGTCTAAACCAATAACTAAATTGGTATATTCTTGAACTAGAAGCAAAGTCCTTTTGGGGTTGCACTCAAAACTAGTATTTGGTTAGAATGACTTTTGGAGGAAGAGGCTGATTTGTTAATTTATTATATGATTAATAAATTAATTAGAAATTGGAATAAATGATTTATTAATATATTATATGATTAATATATTAATTGGAAATAGTAATAATAAAATTGGAATTAATCAGAAATTAATTGGAATTAATTTCGAGATTACTTAGAATTAATTGGAAGTACAGAGGCTGAGCTATAATTGTTCAATAGTTGAACAAAATAGGATTTCTAGAACCTTCTAGATAGGGTAGAATTTTTTGCTTATTTTTTTAAGGGTTTTAATCCTATTAGATAATGATAAGGGTACTAGATAATTATCTTGAATTTAAAATATTATTATTTAATTCAATATTAGGGTATTTAGGGTTATCCTATAGCCTATAAATAGGGTCCATTGAGAGTCCTATTTTGTCCATAATATACACTCTCTGAAGAGCCGAAATTCTCCTTTATCCTCCTTTATCCTCCTCTCTCCTCAAGTCTTCTTGCTGCTAGGGTTTTGGGTATAAGCCGTTAGAGGCATTCATTCCTTTGGTGCAAGCTTTCCAAGTTCTTGAAGAAGGAATTTGCTTTGATTATTTGTGATAATAATCAAAAGGTATGTAACCCTAATTTTATGTGAAGTTTGATTTCATAGCCTCTCTCCTAGGGTTTCTTGATACTCCTAATTAGTTGCTATCAATAGAGAAACTGTAGATCCTTTTTAGGTTGCATGTGAACTTTAGGGTTAAGTGTTTATCCGCTCTTATGCATTTTAATAACCTAGAAAACCCATCATTATACTCATTAAGCAGGGTCCATTATACGAGTTAGGGCAAGGCTCTTTATACTCATTAGGCAGGGTATGTTGCATGTATGTTATTTGGTATTTTGGAGAACTAGGTAAGCTTTGTGCTTATAGTTTTATGGTTATGGTTTCAGGTACTTCTAGTTCTAAAAGGAAGGGACTGGCATGACTCCACTACATCCTCCAATGTTTTCCACATTGGATATTTATTATTATTCCTTTGATGTTCAAATAATATAACTTCTTTGATTAGTTTTAGAAAAACTCATTTGTATGGGTTAAGTGTTTTTAAAATGAAAACTTTACTATGAATTTATGGGACGTTGCAAGTTGGTATTAGAGCCTTGATTTGAGGAATTCGAGCACACTCTCGGGTGTGTCTGAACTCAAACTAAGAAATTGGTAATCTTTTTAAAAGAAAATAAATTTATAAAAAAGATTTTTATTAAGAAGAAGAGGTTGTGATGCGTGCAATCAGTCGAGCTCAAGTAAGAGATTTCAAAATACCTATATATAACTTTATGTTATATGTTATTAGAATTGAATGATAGATTAGGGATAAGATTCAACTTAGGATTGCATGATAGAATGCTAGGAGATATGTCTATATATGCTTGTTGTGTGAGCTTTTAGCGCTGCATGATTGTATGGATATCTGACGATTGGATAGAATGGCCTGATTAGGTGATGCAATGGGTAGATTTTCTGATGCCTGAGCGTTGCTTGCTTTATGCTTTATAGGACTCATATTAATGTGAGTTAATTATTTCATTAATATGATAAGTTACATGTAGTAAAGGTTGAATAATCTCAGAGAGATTGACTTGGCCCTATTGTGCAACTCACGTTTGATTCTAACTATTGTAGGATTGAGTCTTTTAGTCAAAGGATTATTTGATCTTTGTTGCATGTAATTTTATTCATGAATTAGTTAGCTGACATTAGTAGGAGTTCTTCAACTGTTGATGGCAGGGTAGGGTGAGGAGCTTAGGAAGTGTTTAATGTGTTTGGATGCGCTGTTGAGCGAGTATTTGGAGTACTGATTTGAGAGGGTGACTTAGAGGATTCAGGATGATTCTTGAAGAAAGTATGGATATGTGTGGAAGGTAGTATTAGGCTCGTACTACTGAAATCATAAGATCCATACTCGAATAAAGGAAAGTCACTGTCACACCTCGCTAAAGCGGAAACACGAGGCGTGGCAGTATAAAGGGTTTCATAGCAAAACTTAAAAGACAACACGCATAGAATTAAAAATCATTACAAATTTACAATGGGTTTGAACAACTTTTACAAGAAATTACAATGAAAAATAGATATACAACACATGCGAATGCTCCTAAAAGTGAAGTGTCCCTAAGTGCCACCTACTCGATGATTCCTGAAAAAGCATGTAAAACGAGCGTCAACTATAAAAATAGTTGGTGAGTACTCACAAGTTTAACAAAATAATATTGGTTCATGAGTTGAAATCAAAGTTTTGATAAAAGTTTCCAATAATAAAAGTATATTGCTAGGAGTAAATAAGTTTGTAAACACAGTTCGTTTTTATCATGAGAAATAAAGTATATTGCCCAAATAAGATGCAACATTCATATTTTCATGCAAGATAAAGTTCGTTACTCAAACGAGTAAACAAGTTTCATTGCTAAAATGAGCTGTCAATTTCGTTGCTACAAGGAGCAAACAATTTCATTGCTAAAACATGTATATAAGTTTCCACTAGTAAAAGTTCGTTGTTATAATGAGAAATAGAGTTCATTGCTATAATGAGAAACAAAGTTCATTGCTTTAATCAGAAACAAAGTTCATTGCCATATTAACAAACAAAGTTGATTGCAATTAATGAATAAAAGTTTATTGCTATAACGAGAAACGAGTTTGTATGTGTATGAGCAAACAATGAGTCTCAACCAAACCTATGACTGAAGCCCTATCGAGATCTATGCTTATCATTCCATAGATGAATATGGTATCATGCACTCCAGCGATTCGGGCGAGTGAGGAGTTGTCAATTCCTAATAGCGCTATCCATAATGACCATTTGCTCAAAGAGTTAATGGTTAGAGATAAGGGAAGGGCCTTAGTATGATAAGTTCTCATGTTCCGTGTTGCATAGACATGCATAAAGAAACATAGCAATACAATAGCAATCATGTTTGATAATAATCAATTTAAATACAACATTCAAACAGTAGTTTTTCTGGACATGCTTTTCCACCCCAAAACATAAAAACCGAAAATAGGGGAGTGGGTGAATACTCACAATATGCAAAATATAGTAATCAAGTTTATGTGAGTCAATTAAATATAACGAACATAAATAGTTTAGGACATGCTTTTCCACCCCAAAACATTTAAAAACCGAAAATAGGGGAATGATGAATACTCACAATATGCATTGAGATGACGCAATTGGTGCCTTGACTATGCTTCACTCGTATCACTATCGATTCCTACAATAATGGTATTCGCTAGTGAGTCTCTAATCGAAATCTAACACTAGTATACATAGTACTACAATAGAATTATGCCAATATTGTGTCAAAATTTAATATCGATAAGTTACAAACATTTTTTTGTGGAAATTAAGTTTCAAATAATCAATTGTTATATAACAATTTAAGTGGAAAATTTCCATTATTGAAATCTTAATATTTAACATTTTAGAGGTGTTCCAATGGTTAAATATTCAAAACTAAATCAATTTAATTCTAAAATATCCCAAACTTTGCATTTCAATTTTAATTGAAGTCAAAGACCTCAAGATATATTTTCTTGAATTTTTGAGTTGTCTAACTATTTTTCACCATTTTAGTTTCTTGAATAACCATAAATTCATGAAAAATAGCAATGAGTTAAGAAAATTCCCCAAACTTTTTATATTACTGTTATTAAACATTACTAAGTTGGGAAAAATATAAAAATAGCTTTCCAAGATGTTTAATTATATTTTATGATTTTTGAGCATTTATTCCAATAAAAATTGAAATAAATAGAAAACAGTTTCCAAAATTACCCAAACTTTTTATTTAACTGTTATTATACATAACTAGGCTGGGAAAAATATAAAAGATATTTTTCAGTGGGTATTTCTATTTTTCCTTGTTTTATTCCTTTAATTAATCATTAATTGAAGAAATAATATTAAACGTTAAAATAAATTACCAAAAATTTTTGTAACATCATTTACAGTATAAATAACCTGGGAAAAATACCAAAAGTGGTTTTCATATTGTATAATCCGGTTTTGGGTATTTATTTGTATTTAAGTGTATTTAAGTGTATTTAAGTCCAATTAACTTTAGAAAATAAGAGAAAAATAGTTTACAGTAGAGAAAAACCCTCAAAAATTTTATATAACCTCCTACTATATAACATCATGTTCTGGTAAATTTTCATGAATTTTAGATAGTCAGAACTATTTTTCCTATTTTTAGACCATTATAATTACCAAAAATTGGGAAAAACAGTAACGCATGTTGAAAAACTTTGAAATTGTTTTTCTGACTCACCCATCACAGGTAAGGTATGTAAAAATTGTTAGATAAAATTTTCACACTCTCTAAAGCGGTTTTGTGATTTATTATACCCTAACAAAAAGAAAATCGGAAATCATACCAAACAGCAACAAAAATGGATGAAATTTAGTGAGGGGTCATTACTCATCATAAGGGTCATCCATGAATTTATTCCGGATTTATTGACCTATGGAAGTATTTTATGTGATTTATGCCCTTGGTTTTAGCAATAATTTTAATAAATCAAAGAAATAATAAAAGCTCTTGGTATTTTACAGATTATCACATGCATGTGAGGGCTTTCAAAAGGAAAAATATTCAAAATTTATTCAGAAGAGAAATAGGGGTAATGAACCCAAACAAGTTAAGAAATGTTGCATGCAATGGTGCATGAGATGTAAATGTGGCTGAAGTTCATGAATTTGAGTAACCCATTCAGTGAGATTTTAAGCCACGAAATTTCCGCCATCATTCACTGGATATGTTAGGTTTCTAAATTATTTTTCCCCAGATTTATGATTGGGTTTAAGGTCATTGATCATGCAAGGCAAAAATGGTGATCATAGAAAAAGAGCTGTTTGCGCAACCATTTTGTAAAAATTTCCAAAATTCGGATATTTAATATTTTATAGTGAGACTAGATGGGTTTGAAATTTAACTCAAAATATTATATTTCAGAAAAATAATCACGAAATTTGGTTAAGAAATGAGTGAGATATGATAGTTTAAAGTCAAGTAAAGAAATCTGGCAGATTGCATGCATGATGATTGGTTAGAAAAGTGAGTTTTCATCATTTCCTTGAGTAAATCTTTTGAAATATTTCAAATAAATCATGATAAACTTATATTCTAGTTATATTTCCAGAGATCAAAAGATTAAAACTTATCAAAATGTATACATTCATTTATGAACAAAAATTTGTTTCTCAAAAACTCTTAACTTGAGTTTGATATTTTAATCCTTAAAATCGATTTTTGCACTAAGATCATGAACATGCAACCTTGTTTATCATACATTCATGGTGTTAAAACACATCCATGATTTTCTAAAAACCATTTTAACAAAAATAAAACAAGTTTGAAGAAGATGAAGAAGAAGAATAAGGAGAAAGTATAAGAAAATAGCAAAACTTGAAGGAAAAGTGAAGTAGAATGAAAGAAAATTCGGGATTACCTTCAAGATTACTTCAAATGATGAATATTTAGAGTTTAAGGTGTGTTCTTGGAGCCATTTCTCTGTAACATTTCGTGGTTAGGGTGAGGGGAAGAGAGAAAATGTGATGATGATAAAGAGTGTGAGAGAGAATGAGGAAGTGAAGTGTGGAGAGGTGAGAAATGATTCAAATTTTGGGGAAGAGAGATAATGGGAGAGAGAGGAAAAATTTTAGGGGGGGGGGGGGGGGGAAGGCTCCCTCTCTCTTGTTTCTTTTATAAAATTTTATATCTTTTATAAAAATGTCCAACTTTTTATAAAATGTGCACCTTAACCTAGTTTTTATGCATAAAACTCTTGATTTTTGAATTATAAATAAAGGTTAAATTTTAATAACTAAATCTTTATTTTCATTGATTATATTTCATAATAATTATTATGATAAGATAATATTATAAGTTTCATAATTATTTTTATAGGATTTTTAAGGTCAAAGTTTATAAATGTGAGTTTTTAGGGCTTTTAGGGTTTTTCGGATTTTGCTAAACTTTAGATATCTAGGTAAGTTGAATCTTTGAGACATCAAATTATTTTTGTGTTTCCTAACTCTTATTAAAGTTAGAAATAATGTTTGTAATTTATTTTTATCGGTTTATTGGCATTCTATCTAGTGATTCCGAGATTCAAGCGAAATTGAGGAATCAAGTATACTAGTCCTAGTCTTCAACTTTGACTTAAGTTTCTATGAGACTTTGAACTCACTTCTACTTCTAGGTCAAGTGCATGATGTGTGCATATGATTCATGAAATGTTGTTCGAGTCAAAGAGTAACCCGAATATGGATTGTCACTACAGTTAAGTAGTTGTAGAATTCACATACCAATGTGAAATCCAAGCACATTATCCATTGTCTCTATCTGTTTCCAAGATTCTACTAGGTTATAACTTAGCTTCTAGTTACTAAGTCTAATATGTGTAGTGCCTATATGTGTAAATAAGTTTATTCAAATCTAGAACTAACTCGAATTTTAACGGTTGTCACAGTCACAGAGAATCTAGGAAGCATGTGGGAAGAGGATTCATTGGGTATGAACTGATCTTTTGCATGGTTACATTTTTGTTTGGTGATGAGCACACGTGGAGGAGGTTCTGGTTTTGGTTCAGTCTCAGGTGTTGGTGTTAAGCTGGTTGATGAGTAGATACAGGATTTTATCTCGTCGGAGATTACCCGTGATATTTTGGGGCAGACTCTTTTGATATTCGGTACGGTCAGGGAGGGGATTATGGAGATTTTGGATAAGTGACAATGATGGTTATACTTCATTATTTAAAGTTAGTGGGTCAAGGATTCATTTTTCATCAAGGTATGTGATCTCTGCTAAGATTAGGGCTTTGATAGCAGCAATGGATGACAATCGTCTGCAAAAGAGGACTTCTTAGTCCTGATTAGTATCCAAGAAGTTCTGGCAGGGTTTTCGGGTGTGACAGAGTAACTTGTAAGGAATGATTTCTAGGAAGAAATATGATTTTAAGTGGGGGAGAGTTGTAACACCCATGTTCCAGATTGGTTAAGCTTACTTTTATCAGTGGCTAAAGATGAAGTTTTGGAGGAAATTATGTGCCACGACTTGGTGCAAGGATGCCTACAGTGTGGCAATTGTTTAATGTATCGCGTGTGTTTTTGGGCCACCACGGTGTGGCAGTTGTTCTGGCCCAAGCATATGATTCTTTTAGAGTTCCCTTTGTATTTAAACCCCTTTAAGTCATTTTTAGGGTTCCTTATTATCCTCCGTCACCCACAAGTTTCATAAAACCTAACCCTAGTTCCTCCTTGTGAATTGTGAGTTCATTTTGGTGACTTTGGTTGCTTGTGAAGAAAGAAGAGTCATTGGAAAGGATTGTGGTGCTTCTTGGCTGAAGTAAAGATCTCTTTGGGCCTCTCTAGATCTTTGTAAGTATCCAAGTTCCTTCCTTTATGTATTAAAGTGGTTAGATCTAGAATACCACCCCATGTTATTCATATTTGAGCAAGTTTGAAGAAAGGAACTCATAAACTTGTCAACTTTATGACTCTCCTGAGTCCCATGAGTATCATATGTTGTGTATCTAGACTTTGGTTGGAGCTCTTATCTTTATGTATGTTTTTTTTTTGTCATTTTTAGCTCATTTTGACCTAAAATGGATTCTAGACATGTTTTGGATATACATTTCTATGAAGGTTCCACCTTTATCAAATATCTAGTATTAGAAACCCTTTTGGAGTGGTTGGGTTAAGGACTTTTTGGATTAAGGGCTTAATGGTTAAAACATTGTCGTATTTAGCTTTATTTGGACCTAGGGTTGGAGATCTTGATCTCTTTTGGTGTCTTAATGGATAAAGTTGGAAAATTTATCCATATAGACCATAAAATGGACCAGATCTAAGCTTTAGAGCTCTTCGAATCGGGAAGCGACTTAATCTAGTAAGCTACTGGTAACCCAGTGCCCAGGACGTGACCATAGATCACCACAATGTGGTGACTTGGAAATTCTCGTATGTTTGGATGTATGAGGGCCACGACGTGGCCAAGTAAGGCTACAAAATGGCGGTTTACTAAGTCAAGTTGGGTCATTGACTTTTGACATACGTTGAATTTTGGTTAAATTTCTATTTTTAGAAGGTAGAATTAGGAGTTCCCTTGTATGGATTGATAGAAGGTGTTTAACACCCATCTTTTAGCGGTGAGATCTGTTCATTGTGGTCGGTGCGACATTTAGCTGGGTTTTAGTTGGCTTTGTGATTCAAGTGAGTCTCTTCACTATACTTGTAAGTTGAAGGCACCAATACCAACTCACTGGATTATGTTTGTAGGATTCTAGGGTTCTATGTGGTACTTGAATGTTTGGTTTGTTGGTTGGTGCCCGTTATACACATTAGGTGAGGCTCGTTATACTCATTAGGCGGGGCCTGTTATACGAGTTAGGGTGAGGCTAGTTATACTCAATGGGCAAGGCTCGTTATGCGAGTTAGGGCGAGGCCGGTTATACTCATTAAGTGGGGCCCATTACTTGTATGTTATGTGGTATTTTTAGGAACTCACTAAGTTTTGTGCTTACAATTGTATGGTTATGATTTTAGGTACTTCTAGTTCTAAAGAGAAGAGTCTGATGTGACCGCACTGCATCCCCAACGTTTTTCGCATTGGCTATTTATGATTATAACTCTAATATTTAAATAATATAATTTATTCGACTGGTTTTGGAACAACTCATTTGTATGGTTTAAGTGTTATTAAAATGAAATTTTTACTATGAATTTCTGGGACATTACAAACTTATTTTGTTAAATAAGGAAACTTTAGAATACTTAGCCTAAGTTTGTGTTTTCCCTTCCATTCAAGTTCTACATTAATTTCAATTTTGTAACACCGTGAAATTTCAAAACAATTTTTCATTTTAAATGAATAAAAATACTCCAATCACATATTCTCAAAAATGTGTATCAATTGTTTTTACATAACATAAGTGCAAATCACAATCCCCATAATCTCAAAACATCTCCACCATAAGTGTGTACTGATCATGTCGGTGCCTTCCCGCGATCATCACTAGTACCTGAAACACATAACACACAAACGGTAAGCAATAATGCTTAGTGAGTTCCCTAAAATACCACGTACAACACATACGCCTTTCCAGGCCATAGCTCTATGGGATCTTCTGATCCAATTGTCTCAGGGGATTTCCATCTCATAACTCTGTTGACCTTCCGGTCCATATCATCATAACATATTACATATACAACATACATCACATTTTCATCATACACATAAGACCTTCCGGTCACACATAATCACCCCATCGGGTAAGGCATAGTGAGAAGACTCACCTCGAAGATGTCGGATGATCACTCGCGCTCAATCTTCTGACCTAGCTTCCTTCTATAATATAAATACATCTCTAATTAATACCTACCCTACTTAGTTTGACTAGTGCCCTTAAGTCAACACAAGTCAACTCTGGTCAACGTTGGTCAATGGCCACCCCTTTGGCCCAACTCATCGAGTTCAAACGTGAACTCCAGTCCCCTAAATCCCAACTGACTCCCGAGTGTTTCCCCCAACTCAGCGAGTCACCAACTGTGTGAGTCACGGGATAACCCGGACCGACTCGTCGAGTCTGCTCATGGACTCAGCGATTTCATTCCATGCTCGAACTTAAATGGCCTTCTGAGGTCAGATCTGTTCCTCTAATCCATAGATCTGACCTTCCCAAGCTCAATAAACACGTAAAGGTTCGAACTTGATACTCATGCATCGTCCAAATAACTCTACTTGAAGCACTTGCCCCAAATACAACATCCTAAGTCCATTTCTTCCATAACTCATCATAAAGCAAGATGGATAAATCTCTTTGGACCACTATGGGTCCATATCCAAAGTCTAAACATGATAAGGGACCATATATCCAACAATCATCCCAATAAAGGGTATAGAAAACCCTAGATTCATGGATTCTTCAACAAAATAGAAAAATGATCGATATGCTACCTCAAGGATGATGTTCTTTGCTTGAGATCCACAGATATGCAACCTTCTTGGCCTCCTCTAAGCTGGAACCACCATCTTCTTGCAAAACCAACCCACAAATATCAAATAATGGGTTCTTTCCTCTCACAAACGCTGAAGCACTCTTAGGGTTTCTCTCAAGGGTCTGGTAGCCGCAAATGGTGGCTATAAGGTTCCTTAAATAGGTCTCAAACCTGAGAAATTAGGGTTTCTTTCACCAGCTCTGACTCGGCGAGTGCATTCCCCTGACTCATCGACTCTAATCATTTTCCACGTCACACATTCGCGACCTGACTCGACGAGTCTAAGCACCAACTCGTCGAGTCACCTCAACACAATTCAAATTATAATATTAATTAATGTACCTGGCAAATCGGGCGTTACAATTCTCCCCCACTAGAATAAGACTTCTCTCCCGAAGTCTCTCTTGGCAAACAATTCTGGATACTACTCCCACATCTCTAACTCCGGCTCCCAAGTTAGGTCGGACCCCTTCCGATGTTGCCACTAGACCTAAACCAGGGACACATCCTTGTTCCTTAGAACCTTGATCCTCCTATCTCGGATCACGATCGGTCTCTCAACATAGTTCAGGCTCGCATCCACCTGGATGTCCTCTAGTGGAACCACTGCTGACTCGTCGGCAATACACTTCCTCAACTGAGACACGTGGAAGGTATCATGAATCTGACTCAGCTCGGCGGGTAGCTCCAAACGATACGCTACTCTTCCCACCCTAGCTATCACCCTGAATGGACCGACATATTGAGGCCCCAACTTGCCTCTCTTTCTGAATCGAATCATACCTTTCCAAGGTGATACCTTCAGGAGAATGAAATCACCAACCTGAAACTCAAGCTCTAAGCGACGCCTATCCGCGTAGCTCTTCTGGCAACTCTGAGCCGTCAGCAACCGCTGCCTGACCTGCTGAATCTTCTTAATTGTTTGGATTACTATCTATGTACTACCCATCACACACTGCCCTACCTCTCCCCAACAGATGGGAGTCTGAACCTCCTTCCATACAATAGCTCGAAGGGAGGCATACCGATGCTCGAATGGTGGCTGTTGTTATAGGAAAACTCAGCCAAAGGCAGATACGTGTCCCAACTTCCTCCGAAGTCTAATACACATGCCCGAAGCATGTCCTTGAGTGTCTGGTTAGTCCACTCACTCTGACCGTCGGTCTGAGGGTGATAAGCAGTGCTGAAATGCAATCTCTTACCCAACTCCTCATGAAACTTCTTCCAGAACCTGGAAGTAAAACGTACATATCGATCTGACACAATCGAGATCGGCACCCCATGCCGACACACCACCTCCCTCACATATATTTTTGCCAACTTCTCTGCGGAAGAGCTCTCACTGATAGCAAGGAAGTGAGCACTATTCATCAATCGATCCACAATCACCCAAATTACATCGACGCCCCTTGGGGTTCTTGGCAGTTTGATTATGAAATCCATAGAAATATGTTCCCACTTCCACTAGGGAACCTCAAGTGGCTGCAACTTGTCATGCGGACACTGGTGCTCGGCCTTAACCTGATGATAGGTCAAGAACCTCTCTACAATCCACACAACATCTCTCTTCATACAAGGCCAACAATAGTCTCTCTTTAGATCCAAATACATTTTAGTGGCCCCAGCATGGATCGAGAATCTCGATCTATGTGCCTCCACCATCAAAACACTACGTGCCTCGCCTATAATCGGCACCCAAATCCGAACATGAAAAGTCATAAGCCCTCGGCTATCAGTCACAAACTCAGATACCTGCCCAAACACTCACTCCTTCTTGCGATTCTTCGGTCTCATAGCCTCTGCCTAGGCCTAACGAATGGTATCTAACATCGGAGTCATCATGGTTATTCTCTTACACATACCTCGTATTAGGGCACTCTCTGCCCTACGACTCAGGGCATCGGCTACCACATTCTCCATGCCCGAGTGGTATAGGATCTCACAATCGTAATCCTTCACCACATCCAACCATCTCCTCTGCCGCATATTCAGGTTGGGCTGATCCATCAAATACTTCAAACTCTTGTGGTCCGTGTAAATGGTACACCGAAATCCGTACAAAATGTGGTGCCAAATCTTGAGAGCAAACACAACCGCTCCCAACTCCAGATCGTGAGTGGGATACCTTGCCTCATGAGGCTTCAGCTACCTCGATGCATATGCTATCACATGCCCACTCTGCATAAGCACTGCACCGAACCCTAATATCGATGCATCGCAGTATACCACAAAATCCTCAACTCGCTCTGGAAGGGATAACACCGGCGCTTTGCATAATTTCCGGCGAAGAGTCTCAAATGAGGTACGCTGCTCCGGACCCCATGAAAAAAGAAACACCCTTATGGGTCAACCTAGTGAGTGGCACTGCAATCTTGGAGAAATCCTGAATGAATCTCCGATAATAACCGGCCAACCCCAGAAAACTCCTGATCTCCGAGGCAGACTTTGGCACTTCCTAACTCATCACCACCTCAATCTTAGCCGGGTCGACCACTATCCCATTTTGATTAACAAGATGTCCCACGAATTGGACCTCTCGTAACCAAAAATCACACTTGGAGAATTTGGTATAAAGCCTCTCCGACCTCAATACCCCGAGGATCTCCCTCAAATTCTCCTCATGATGTTCTCGGGATCTAGAATACACTAGAATATCATCAATAAACATGATCACTGATCGATCCAACATCATCCAGCATACTCTGTTCATGAGATCCATGAACGTTGATGGTGCATTGGTGAGCCGAAAAGGCATCAACACAAACTCATAGTGCCCATATCGCGTCCTGAACGCCGTCTTCTGGATATCCTCATCACACACCCTCATCTGGTGATATCCAGGCCTCAAGTCTATCTTGGTAAACCAAGATACCCCTGAAGCTGATCAAACAAATCATCAATCCTTGACAATGGATAATGGTTCTTGACCGTTAACTTATTCAGCTCTCGATAGTAGATGCACATCCGGTGCGAACCATCCTTTTTCTTGACAAAAAGGATCGGTGCTCCCCAAGGCGAGCTGTTCGGTCGAATAAACCCTTTTCCCAACAGCTCCTGAATTTGTGAGGATAACTCCTACATCTCTGGCGGTGCAAGGCGATAAGGCGCCTTAGCGATAGATGTTGCCTCCGGAACCAACTCAATGCGAAACTCCACCTGCCTCTCGGGAGGCACACCCAACAACTCCTCGGGAAATACATTCGGGAACTCAAGCACTATCAGAACAACATCAACTAAACTTGGCCTTCCCGTGGCCTCCCAGGTATCCATCACATAAGCTACGAACCCCTTGCAGCCCTGCTGCAAACTCTGCCTCGCTCTGGCAGCCGAACAGAATGCTGACCCACTTCGAGTTCCCTCGACATAGACTGTCAGCACTCCCCCACTAGGATCTCGAATCGTCACCAATTGCTCCTCGCAATCTATCACAGCCCCAAATCGGCTCAACCAATCCATGCCCATGATGACACATACGTCCCCCATCGCAATCGGGACCAAATCTATCGGAAACCCAACGCCGAAAATCTCAAGCACACACCCTCGAATCACATCCATGGCATACACTGCTAGCTCGTTAGCTATAGAAACTTGTAGAGGTTGACTCATCACCTCTCGCTGGATACTGATGTGTCTACTGAACGCTAATGAAACAAATGACCGACTCGCACCCGAGTCAAACAACACCAAAGCACGTACAGAATTCACAAGGAAAGTACCTACGCATATCATAATATAAACACAAGATCTCATCATAAACAAATAATAACAGAATACCTACCATCCACGACGTAGGGCGTTGCGCGGACCTTCTCCACTGTGAATTGGAAGGCTCTCCTGCGAGCCTTCGGTGCCTCGGCCTTCACTGGTCGAACCTCAGCAGCGCCCACGGCGGCAGGGGCAGATCCTTGTTGTGCTCCCTGTGCTGTTCCCCGCATCTGCAGACACTCGGCCTCCCGATGGCCCGTCTGGTTGCAATGAAAGCAAACCATGAATCCCCTGGGGCAGTCCTTGGCTATATGCCCCTCCTTGCCACATTTGTAGCAAGCACCATATTGATAAACTCCATCGTGTCCCTTGCCGCACTTTCCGCAAGTGCGGTCCTTCTGGCCTAAGATCTCGAATCGACGGGTTTGCCCTCTTGGCTACCAGCTGAGACTGTGTCGGACGCCTATCCAACCCCTGAGACTCGGCCTCCTCCCTGGCCTGAGTCTCCAACTCAATCTCCTTCTTCCGGGCATTTTCCTGAAGCTCAACAAATGTCCGGTAAGTTGAGTTCGATACGAACTCCCGAGTGTCCCTCCTTAGAATGCTCAAGTACCGGCTCATGCGCGCCTGCTCAGACGACACGTGTTCAGGACAGAACATCGCCCTCTCAAGAAACTTCTTGGTGATCACCGTAACTAACTCAGTACCCTGCTTGAGGGTCAAGAACTCATCAGCCAAACGTTCCCTTTCCACCGGGGGAACGTACTCGTCTATGAAAATAGTGGTGAACCTCTCCCAGGTCACCGCTGAGATCCCCGCAAAAGTAAGATGCACTGTCACAAATTTCAACCAATCCTTCGCTCCCAAGCGAAGCTGGTTCAGTACAAACTGAACCCTCAGATGCTCTGGGCACGAACAGGTGTAGAAGAATCCCTCAATATCAGATATCCATCTCATCGCAGCAATCGGATCCTGCATCCCATCAAACTCTAGTGGCTTCATGTGGCTGAACTCCCGATATAGCAACGAGTCACCCCCCTGTGGCCTGGCAGTAGTGACGGCTGCGGTGGCCGCGGCAACAGCAGCGTCAGTAAGAAAGGCGTACCACTCATCAAAGGTCTCAATCAGCATGGTCTTGATAGACCCAAACATCTTTGGTATCTCAGCTCAGATGGTCGCAGCCACCTCATCATGAATCATCTAGCGGAGCTCCTCATCTCTCACACCCCCTCGCTAGTCCCGGTCTGTGGCGGGTCCCAACCATAATTTCTCTGAAATACAACATAAAAAATATCAGGGACTCGCTCAAGCGTACTCGCACTCGATAACTCAACCCTACCTGTTTCCTAGTATCGTAAGGATTCCTACTTGGATTTCACACTGATCCAGTGTTTCCAGTAGTACAGGCCCTATACTACCTTCCATACCGCATCAATATTCATTCCAAGCCACCCTCCAAGGATCCCAAGTCACAAGTACTTTATCTCTTGCCACACATAAGCTACCCTTCAGTAGGTCCTCATAGTACCTCATTGCTACCTATTCACTCACAATCATCTCATAGCATCAGAAATCTTCCTAGGCTAAGGCATCACAAATCAAGCTAGCCACTCTAGTCCTAATATGAATACCTAGCCTACTCTAGCATACATAACACATTACAACATATTTCTTAACACATAATGTAAGGGTAATTTGGGAAATCACTGTTCAAGTGCTGACTGGTCGTACACACTGCTTTCTTCTGTTTCCTCAATTCCTTTTTATTCTTTTAGGAAAAATTATTTATTTATGAAAATTTCCTCAAATCCTCAGTTTGAGTTCAAATACACCCGAAGATGAATCTGCATCGCTCAAACCAAGGCTCTGATACCAACTTGTAACACCGTGAAATTTCAAAACAATTTTTCATTTTAAATTAATAAAAATACTCCAATCAAATATTCTCAAAAATGTGTATCAATTGTTTTTACATAAGTGCAAATCAAAATCCCCATAATCTCAAAACATCTCCACCATAAGTGTGTACTGATCATGTCGGTGCCTTCCCGCGATCATCACTGGTACATGAAACACATAACACACAAACGGTAAGTAATAATGCTTAGTGAGTTCCCCAAAATACCACGTACAACACATACGCCTTTCCAGGCCATAACTCTATGGGATCTTCCAATCCAATTGTCTCATGGGATTTCCATCTCATAACTCTGTTGACCTTCCGGTCCATATCATCATAACATATTACATATACAACATACATCGCATTTTCATCATACACATAAGACCTTCCGGTCACACATAATCACCCCATCGGGTAAGGCATAGTGAGAAGACTCACCTCGAAGATGCAGGATGATCACTCGCGCTCAATCTTCCGGCGTAGCTTCCTCCTATAGTATAAATACATCTCTAATTAATACCTACCCGACTTAGTTTGACTAGTGCCCTTAAGTCAACACAAGTCAACTCTGGTCAACGCTGGTCAATGGCCACCCCTTTAGCCCAACTCGTCGAGTCAGGCATTGACTCTGCGAGTTCAGACGTGAACTCCAGCCCCCTAAATCCCAACTGAATCGCCGATTCTTTCCCCCAACTCAGCGAGTCACCAACTGTTTGAGTCACGGGACAACCCGGTCCGACTCGTCGAGTCTGCTCATGGACTCGACGAGTAATTCCATGCTCGAACTCAAATGGCCTTCTGAGGTTAGATCTGTTCCTCTAATCCATAGATCTGACCTTCCCAAGCTCAATAAACACGTAAAGGTTCGAACTTGATACTCATGCATCGTCCAAATAACTCTACTTGAAGCATTTGGCCCAAATACAACATCCTAAGTCCATTTCTTCCATAACTCATCATAAAGCAAGATGGATAAAGCTCTTTGGACCACTACGTGTCCATATCCAAAGTCTAAACATGATAAGGGACCAAATATCCAACAATCATCCCAATAAAGGGTATAGAAAACCTCAGATCCATGGATTCTTCAACAAAATTGAAAAATGATCGATATGCTACCTCAAGGATGATGTTCTTTGCTCGAGATCCACAGATATGCAACCTTCTTGGCCTCCTCTAAGATGGAACCACCTTCTTCTTGCAAAACCAACCCACAAAGATCAAATAATGGCTTCTTTCCTCTCACAAATGCTCAATCACTCTTAGGGTTTCTCTCAAGGGTCTGGTAGCCACAAATGGTGGCTATAAGGGTCCTTAAATAGGTCCCGAACCTGAGAAATTAGGGTTTCTTTCACCAGCTCTGACTCTACGAGTGCATTCCCCTGACTCGTCGAGTCTAATCATTTTTCACATCACCCATTCGCGACCTGACTCGATGAGTCTAAGCACCAACTCGTCTAGTCACCTCAACACAATTCAAATTATAATATTAATTAATGTACGTGGGAAACCGGGCATTTCAAATTTGGAGCATTTTAGGTATCTCTTTCGTCTATTTACATGCTTTGTTTTTGAGTTTTAAGTTCCTGACAATTATGGATCATCTCATGTATATATACTTGTTGATGAAATTCATAAATCTAATGTGTTTAGAGACAGATTCTAGTGTTATATGTGTATTTAATTCAAGTTAATCCATTTACATGGTCCAATTTGAATTATAGAGCTTAGATGGGTGTTTTGAGCATGAAATTCCTCTTTATTTATCTTAGTCCAAATTTGACCATGAAATTCCTCTTGATTTATCTTACTCAATAAGCTCCCCAATCCAAACATTTTTTTGTTTTGGATATATAGTTTGATGATGTTGACAAGCTGTTCAATATTGTCAAGTGTTAACCTGAAAATTTCCATTTACACACCTTGGATTACCGATTGTCAACAATATGTCAAGGATAGAAGGATTGAACCCAATTGTCGATCGTTTTTACTAAAATAAATAAATAAATAAAAACTTTCACACTACAAATTTAATAATTAACGCTCTTTTTGTTGGAGGAAAAGTAATTTGATTAAATTTGGAAGATGTCCATAATTTATTGGTATCCTTGAGATCTCAATTCTTTTGGGGTGATTGAGTAGGGGAAAAGAAGTCATGTTGGGAAGTTGAAGAAGATCTTACCTCCAAAAATAAAAGGTAGTTTATGCATTGTTAGTCTCTATTATTTTAACCAAGCTTTCCTTTACAAACGATGGTGAAGACTAATTTCAAAGCATTAATCCTTATAGGCCTCAATTATTCAAATTATTCATGGCTCTAGTATTCATTTCATTGTAGGTCATCAAGGAGTGATAATTCAAGGGGAGTGGAGTAACATCTTTTTTTATATAACCATTTAAGAGCAAAATATGTTGATTTGAATGTATATTTACAAAGAAGTGTGGGAAATGGTTTGTCTCATCAATTATGGGAGGATATTTTGCTTTGAAATGTCAATTTTTATCAAAAAAATGCTAAGGAATTCTCTTTTTTTCTTGGAAAACAAAAAGGGATTGCTTTTGTGGGATATCGATTTCAAGAAGGTTATTGGGTTTTTTCTTTGTGTTGGAAGCCACATGGTGGTTAAGAGGGAATTGTAATGGCTTGATCTTAAAACGGTTAGCGTATGTATATGCAGCCCATCTTGTATGTAGCCCACATAGTTTGTATACAGTCCATTTATTGGCCTTGTTGTAATCTATTTATATACATTGTAACTCTCGTTTATATGGACGGAAAACTATTTAATTGTGATCTTCCTTTATATGGTATCACAACCTACCTTCCCTAATCCCACTCAAACTGTACCCACTCATCACATGACTATCCGTTCCCACAACAGTTTACTCAAACCTGTTGACCTCCTTAATCTCCACACATCGTCTATCTCCCCTGTCCCACGGTCACACTTACAGGCTATTCAGGACATCCACTATTTGTTCTACCTGTCAATTTGGTAAACACAAGAAACTTCCTTTTATGTTGTCTAACTCTATTGTTTCTAATGTTTTTTATATTATTCATTCTGATATTTGGACTTATCTTATTTCTATTGTGGGTGGATTGAAATACTATGGCATATTTCTTGATCATTTTTCTCATTAATTTTGGGTTTACTCTTTAAAACTAAAATCGGATGCATTCTCTAAATTTGTTGAATTTGTCACCTTAATCAAAAATTAGTTTGGGATTACCATAAATCCCTTCAATGTGATAATGGGGGTGAATATAATAACACACAAAGTCATGAATATTTTTCCACAGACGGTATTCAATTTCGTTTTTCATGTCCTCACACTTCACCTCAAAATGGTAAATCGGAATGAATGATTCGTACAATAAATAATATCATTCGTACCCTTCTCTTTCAAGACCATATTTCACCCATTTTTTCGGTAGAATCCCGGCATATTGTTACCCATTTACTCAACATACTTCCATAAATCTCCATCAAAAACGAAACTCCACACTTCTGTTTTCTCAAACAAAACCCAACCTACACTCACCTTTGTATGTTTGGAGGCCTATGCTTCCCTCATATTCAATACCCACATAAAATCTCACCCTGCTCCTCACCTTGCATCTTCCTCGGTTACCCCTCACATTATCGTAGGTACCGTTACCTTGATATGTCATCCCGCAAAATTATCATTCATGTCATGTCGTATTTGATAAGAACATAATCCTTTTCCGATCGGTCACCCCAACCGAATCTTCCACTTATACCTTTCTTGATGATGATTCTGATCTACCTCCCTCATCTTGATTTCTTTCCCACATCGAAGCTACCATCTTTCCATCAACTCCATCTTGAGACCCTACTCCCACCACATCGGTCTCTCCTGAAACCTTTCCCACCTTTAACTCTACCCAGGATGTCCTACTTCCCGATGTTCCACTTCAGGATAATGTGTATTTCTTGAAGACAACCTCATTTCATGGTCCTCCAAGCATCAAGGTGTTGTTTCTCGTTCTAGTGTATAGGCGAAGTATCGTGGTGTGGCCAATGTTGCAGCCGAAACAGCTTGGCTTCTCAATCTTCTGCTCGAGCTCAGATGTCTCACCAACAAAGCAACCTTAATCTATTATGACAATTTTAGCGCGGTATACATGTCCTTTAACCCGGTTTAACACCAACGGACCAAGCATGTAGATATCGACATTCATTTTGTTAGAGACAATGTTGCTCTTGGACACATATGGGTCCTACATGTCCCTTCCACAGCTCCGTATGTAGATATTTTTACCAAGGAGCTCCAATCTATTCTATTTATTAACTTTCATTCCAGTTTAAACGTTCGTTCTACACCTCCTGATAAAACTAGGGGGATGTTAGTGTATGTATATGCAACCCATCTTGTATGCAGTCCATATAGTTTGTATATAGTCCATTTATTAGCCTTATTGCAATCTGTATATATACTTTGTAACACTCGTTGATATAGACAGAATAATATTCAATTGTGATCTTTACTAAATGGAACAAATTAGCTCACATCAAGCTTAATATTTTGGCTTGATAGACACTCTTTTATGTCCTATTTGTGATTCTTATCTCGAGTCCATTACACATCCCTTATTCTTTTGTCATGGTGCTTCCTCCATTAAGAGTATAGTATTGGTCGATGGTGTGTTTAATGAGTGTTTTAGTGGTGGTGTTCGTGATTGTTCTTTGTTGCATGGATCATTTGGTCTTAAACTTTTAATATCGATCAACCAAACATTTTTATGAGGGCATTGTAATCATGTTTGGACCATTTGGAGTTAACAAAAAATATTTAAAGTAAACAAGCCAAGCAAATATACTCTCTTGGACACGATTGGGTAACAATCGCATTTATGGGTATGAAGAGTAAGTTTAAAGTTAATTGGATTAGTTGGTTACAAAATACAATCGATCCTTGCTATTTCTTTAAAGTTGTTATTTACCAACTATTGCTAGTTTATAATAAAATTTGTGTCGTGAAAAAACTATACTTAGGGGGTGTTTGGCTTAGCTTTCCACAACACAAAAGTTTTTTTTTGGAAAAATTACAAAAAGTCAGGTTTTCTGACTTTTCCAAAAAGCTTTTTTTCCTTGTATCAAAACTCTAAAAGTAACTTTTAAAATTAGTTTTACCAAACATCTTTAGTTTTTTTTCTTTTCCAAAAATGACTTTTAACTGTAAAAACCTAAATCAAACACCCCTTAAGATGTCTTTCAATTCGTTTATTCGCTTGTGTTATAACAAGCACTGATGTGATAGTTTATTGAGACCATGGACATCCGAGTCCTCTTTTCATTCTCACGTGAAGGGAAGAAATTACACGAAACCTATAGAAAATCCTTTGACGAAACTTATATCATCACAAATCCAAAATACTGTGTATTCTATTTTATTATATACAATCAACTTATTTGCAAAAAGAAAAGAAAATACAATATCAAACAAAGGAACATTTATAAAGCAACTCACTTTTGTTCAATGCAATCAACATTATATTATAATATATGTTATGTCATAATGATGATTGATGACCCTTTGAAATTTAGAAAGGATCGGCAGCTGGTCAAATTGGAGTTTACATAAAATTATAGATCACCAGATATATATATATATATATATATATATATATATATATATATATATATATATATATATATATATATATTGGCGTATTGCTACAATACAATAAAATATACTTTTAAAGTGAGAATGTAGCATCCTCTGAAATCCCATAGGATTCGGGGAAAAAACTAAGGAAAGTACGATTTTATAACAATTTTACGGTAAATGAAGGATTGAGTTAACTTCACCCTAAATACTTGTCGTTCAATTTCTTTATAAATAATTAGTATGTTAAATACGATTAAAAAAATAGATTATTCCCTATAATTTAATAAACCAAGAAAACCAATCATTTCATCACCCTAAACTAAATATATAGTATACAACACATGTCATACACATACACTCCCACGTTCACCATAAATATTATGTCACAAATGTGTGTATACCCAAATATACGACAACATAAAGTTTAATCAAATCATACAACAATATATATAATGTACAATCATACATACATGGACACATACATATCAAGCAAATATATGTTGGATAACCGTCTCCGTTCCATTGTACTATGTTAACCAATGTATGGCATCTGTTGTAACACCGTAAAAATTAAGATAATTTTTCACATTTTAGAAACACATTTTCCAAACACATTCATTAATAAAATCTCATTATATCGTATCATTGTTCACAAAACATTTCCCAAGATCAAATCATAACAAACTCCGCGGGTGTGTGTACAGATCATATCGGCGCCTTCCCGCGATCATCACTGGTACCTGAAACACATAACACATAACATTGTAAGCATAAAGCTTAATGAGTTCCCCAAAATACCACACATAACACATACTAGCCACTCGAGGCTATAACTCTGTAGGCCCTTGGGCCCTAACTCTGAGGACTCTCTGGTCCTAGCTCTATGAACCTTCCGGTTCTAACTCTGATATACACACGGCATAAATCACATAGAAATAATGCAGTGCAACACATCATATAAATAGCATACAATAACTATGTCACATAACTCTAATTACCACTTAAGGTAAAGTATAGTGAGAAGACTCACCTCAGATGTCTCGGTAAATCCCTGACTCGGTAGCAGTATAGTCTAGCCTCCGCCTAATCACATAAAGTAAAATACGCTCGTAAATATAAATCTCGAGACTAGACCCAACCCTCTCTTAGCACTCTCAGATGGGTAAAAGTCCATTTTAACCCTCTCTTGACTCAAAGACCCCATTGTTGACCAATCTCTAAAAGTCAACAAAGTCAACGGTCAAACTTTGACCTGACTCGTTGAGTGCACTTGGGCGACTCGGCGAGTCTACACGTGTCCACTATCTCTCTAGCCTCTCATGACATATCGAGCCTTTCCCCTGCTCAACGGGTTACACCTGACATGAATCGCGGGGCCACCCCAACTCAACTCGTCGAGTTCAATTATGAACTCGACGAGTTCCACCTGTAATCCTCTACCCCTTTCTGACTCACCGAGTCATTCCCTCAACTCGACAAGTTACTCACTGAGTGAATTATAGGAAACCCTAGCCCTACTCGCCGAGTATGTTCTTGGGACTCGGCGAGTTCATGCCATGCTCGAGCTCAAATGAGCTCCTGAGGTCAGATCCGTTCCTCTAACTCATAGATCTGGCCTCCTAAAGCAATAAAAACACGTAAAGTTTGGATCTTGATGCCCATGAAAAGACCCAATGGCTCTATTTGAAGAAATGGCCTCAATATGCCATCCAAAACTCATATATCTCCAAGACACTCAATAAAGATCAAGGATTTAAGGTCTCTGGACCTCTTTGGATCCATATTCGAAGCCTCAACACAAGAAGGGACCATTGGCTTCACAAATCATACTCTAAAAGGGGGCTAGAAACCCTAACTCTCAAAATTTACACCAACATTGAAAGAGGATCGAACATTTACCTCAAGATGAAGTCCTTAAGCTCTGAAATCTACAGGTTAGCTCCCTCTTTAGTTTCCTCTTGCCTTGGTCACCTTCTTCTTGCAAAATCACCCACCTAAGGATCAAAAATGGCTTCCTTTCTCTCTCAAATCGCTCGCACACTCTGGGGTCTCTCTACCAACTGGTAGCCGCAAATGGAGGCCATAAGGGCCTTTAAACAGGTCTCAATCCCTGGAAATTAGGGTTTCATTAAACAGCACGGACTCGCCGAGTCTACTAGTCGACTCGCCGAGTCCGGTCATCAACCCGAATGAAAATTTGCGACTCTACTCGGCG
The DNA here is from genome assembly GCF_052625555.1 of Lactuca saligna. NCBI lineage: Eukaryota > Viridiplantae > Streptophyta > Magnoliopsida > Asterales > Asteraceae > Lactuca > Lactuca saligna. The sequence continues at coordinate 308,492,708 of NC_136420.1, read as the reverse complement.
AGTCTAAGCATCAACTCGCCGAGTTTCTCTCAAAATCTCCAAAATAAATAAATAAATAATGTACCTGGAATTCAGGATGTTACATCCGCCCTCGGCAAAGCAAGAAACTCCTGAACCAATACAACAAAAAAATTACTTTTTATCCAAGTGACACCGGTAACCGATATCCCATAACTGATAACTGTTAGATATAGACAACAGGCATTGGAGTTCTGTAGAAAAAACTGATAAATGATAACAATTGATGAAACTTGAGCGGGATTGTTGCTATCTTCGTGCGGATTTAGAAATAGTGTCGGTCAACAGTGAGGAGTTGATGTCTTTCAAAACATCGATTTTCAGAAGACCCTCGAAGCGATCTTTACACATTTGAAGCTTAAACCACTCGTTATGTGTGTGAAGGGTGGCTCTCATTAGTTTCATAAGTTGTGGTTCTTCAATCCTGAACCTCCTTCCTATTTCAACCAATTTGCAATAAAACATTGTCCGTTATATTACAACACAAATCAAATAATTAAAAGAAGTTGTAAGGTCATGAAAGGGAAAGCTTGGAACAAATTTCCCATTGGTGTATGCAATGCAAATAATATGTCTTTTAAGGGCTTTAAGATAGTTGGATCTTTACTTGCTAAAGGTCCCAAATGGTAACAACCAACTTTTAGTACGCGAGCATGGTCACTCAAGTTGAATAGCTTCAAAAACTCGATCTAGAACATACAAAGGGTCAAAGGTAGTTTTGTATTTTCACATCAAGGAAAATTTAAATAAATATATCATCCGCCCTTTTTAGCTGGACAGAAGAATAAGGTTTTGTGTGAAAATACCGAGGTCCATGTCATTTATTTCTTCCACAACCTCCGCGACTATTCCTTTTATTGTCAATTGCTTCATTGCCATCATAATCTCATATTTGTCCTCATTAATGACATTAGCATCTGTTGTTGATGATATTTTAAAAACCTAAATGTTAAAGTCAAAGTCAATTTCAATAACAATTGAGGAGTCTATCACTAAATTACAGACTCGGTTACTAATGATGGACCGGGAGTTGATACAGTATCAGGTTGAAACTGAACACCTGGTACCTCTAGCAATATCGATTGTAGTCATTCGAGTAATGGCAATACATGTAGGTTAACTACTTGAGGGACAGAATCTTGGATTTCTTGTCTTCCCCTCAACCTCTAACAAGTGATGCCCCTTAGAACCCCGCAAGGAGGTGCGACCCCCATGACCCTCGCTCTTTTGGATGTACCGGAATTAATCTATATTAATACAAGTGTGCACTCTACACCTCTAACCTTGTATTAAAACTACGATACAATCCCCATGAAACATGTATATTAAAGATCTAGTATGCTCAAGAGTCATATTAAAGTGATATTGTTAATTAACATAGGATACTAAAGGGTCACACTAAAAATAACTTGATATAATTGATTATTTATTAGAAATTGATTTTAATAAATATTCAGTAAACTCTTTTAATTAAAATAGAAATTATTTATTTTAGAAAATAATAATTTTCATGTAATTCATATGGTATGAGTTAATAAGTCATGCACAACATTTTGGATTAGATAAATTCTTTTGTCTTTTACCAAAAAGTTAAAGCCTATATTTTATAAACTTTGTTTATAAAATATAAAGGATTTTGTCTTATTTTGCCTTTAAAATTTCAAAATATGGCTAGACAAAAGAGAGTATGGACTCTTCATTTGTTTAATAAAAAAACACTCATCTAAAATTACAAGCATGAACAATATGATTAAAATAAGGAGTGGTGGTCTTTTGATTAATTTATTCAAAAGAAAGGCATGGCTTGAAGCATGAGGAACACATAGGCTTTAAGAGCATGGGTTCTTAAAGTGTTAAGAAATTATGGACCAAAGATTTTCTATATAATGTGAGGCTTTCATTCTCTTGTCTCAACCTATAAAACAAATTCAAACTTTGTTCTCTTCATCTCACTCTCTCTAGTTTTTTTTTAAGAGCACATGAAGATTACTTGCTTCTTGATGCTCTCTTTATGTTCTTATTTTGATAAGAACATAAACTTAAGAGTCTTAAGAGTTTTATATAAAAGAACTAGCATTCTACATCAAGTTGATATATTTTTAGTGTCTCTAAAGTTCATCATTCTCCATTAACTTCCAAGTCTCCCAAGAGGATCCGAAAAACTACACAGGTTGTAATTTTCTTCATCTTCTTCTTTGGTGATTGTTTTTCTTTCCAAACTTTGCAAAAAGATCCTTGGTAGGTTTAAACTAGTTTATGTTATTCATAAATGATTAAGTCTTCTGTTGCCCAAATTTTATGTTTTGAAACTAGGTTTTGGAAAAAAAAACCCAACAATATAAAATCTCATTTCATAAAATAAACCTATAACACTAAAATCATCAACGTGTCTATAACACCTGCATATTCGGGCTAGTCAGTTTGACCATTATAAGTTTTAAATTTGACTTTTTGATAGAAGGTTATTTATGATAAATAATCCTAATCAAAGTTATAGTATATATGACAAGGATTTCGTGCATATAAAGAACGCCTAAATCTGACATCGCGAGACGAAGTTATGAGTTTTCTAATATTTCAGCGTAGTAGTATACGACTCAGAACCCAAAATTAAAATTGTTCGATTCTTAGGAAAAACAATCTAAATGAGAGTTAAAGATCTCGTCATTACCTATTTGTCAATATAAAGACATTCGAGAACAGATACCATATGAGAGAGTTCTGAATGTTAACGGACTTTAACAGTCTAAAGTTGTTAAAAATATAACTTTAACAATAAAGTTAAAATTAGCTGATAAAATCTAAATGAAAGTTGTAGATCTCTTTGATAGATACGCATGGATATAATACTCATTGAAATAGAAATCATATAAAAATATATGAATTTTCTAAGAAACAGAAATTCCACGCATGCACCAACACGTAGAGACAGCTTGCACAGCGCGCACGTTCACTCCACTCGGGATGTGACACGTGAATGAACATCACATCATCATGTCCGACCTGGTCAACGGTGTGCAGGAGGAATGGTGCGCGGTGCGCACCTTTTCAAACCTATATAAACCCTTGAAAATCAACTCATTTCTCACCAGAATCTCTCTGGGACTCTTTCTAGCTTTTAGCCCTTTTACTCTCGAATTTCCAGCCACTTTTGTGAAGCACTACAGTGTCAGATAGTCGATGAATAGAAGCTCTTGCATCATACTTATGCCTATATAATATTTGGTTTTCATCAGAAATCTCTATAAGTTAATATACACTTATTTTATTCAAGTGTTGTAACGTCCCAAAAATTATGAAGTAAAAAGTTCATTTTTAATTCAATCAAAACACTAATTATCTTTATTCAAACATCCATAAGTATTTCATAAATAAACAAACATTAGAATACATTCCCAAAATCATCACAAGGCGAAAACATGAGTGGATGCGTTGCAATCACGTCGGGCCCTTTCCTTTTGAACCAGAATTCTCCAAAATACCACATACCATCGGGCCTAGCCCTCACATTGGGCCCAGCCCGCATATTGAGCCCATCCTATCATAATAGGCCTAGCCCTACCTAACCAATGGGCTTAGCCCGATCATACAAATACAAAAGTCACAAATACAATTAGCACCCTCAATAATATACAATGGGCCTAGCCCTTCCTAATCCATAGGCCTAGCCCAACATATAAATGGGCCTAGCCCGATCATGCAATGGGCCTGGCCCAACATATAAATGGGCCTAACCCAACATACCATGTAATAGTCACAAAGACAACTAGCATAGCATATCCTAGTGGGCCAGAAGTGGTGCCTTCGACCCATGAATACATTGAGGAGACTCACCTGAATCCCAAAGCCGACTTCAGCTAACTGTTATCCTGCCAAAAGACGGGTGCTCGACACCTTCTATTAATCCACACAAGGTAAACCCTAAGTCTACCTTATAAAAATAAAATCTTGACCCAAAAGTCAAACCAAGTCAAAACTCAACAGTCAAAGTCAAATTCAACAGCCCAAACTCAACTTGCCCATTCTCATGTCGCAACCAATTCTTGCTCATGTCGTGAGATACCACTCTGTCCGATTCCAACTTATCACGACTCAACCTGGCCAACTCGGTTAAGAAAAGTCAACGGAGTTGCCATCACTTCATGAGAACTTTTCTCTCATGTCGTGAGCTCCAAGAAGATAACTAGAAACGGGGTCACTCATCCCTCACATTGTGAGACCCCCATGTCTCACGTTGTGAGAACAATCTGAAGCAAAAAGTCCATCTTTTAAGTCCTTAATCCATTAAGCCTTGCACTCCAACTTTCCAGAGGGTCTTATAACTTCTTAATACACAAGAAATTCGATGCTTTTAAGACATATATGTCCAATACATGTATAGATCTCATTTAGGTCCAAAGTTGAAGAAAAAGGCATCCAACTGTCATTCAAGGTTCCCAAACTCAACCATTCCCTAGATCTAAACTCCAAGACATCCTGAAGGCCCTCATAAAAGTTGCCAACTTTATGGTTTCTACTCATTCCCACATGCACAACCAAGAAGAAAAGTGGGACAAGACTTAGATCCAGCCTTATATAACTATAAACGTAGAAGCTTTATCACTTATAATGGTCTAGAAATAATGTAAGGTGGTGAAGATGATGATTCCTTGCAAGCTACAACACAATATCACCTTCTTCTTTTTTTGTCCTTCTTCCAATCCAAGAAAAGCTCCTAAAACCACCAAAGATCAAGCAAGGATGGTCACTAGGGTTTTTCTAAGGTGAAAGAGGGTTCGGGGATGATAAGAAACCCTTAAATGAGGTTAGAGATGCTTAAATATGAAGGAAACCCTAAAAGATCATGGGCTTAGGCTGCAGCGCTCTTCACATCGTGAGCTCAGTCCCAGAAAAAATCTTCATGCAGCTCATCTCACATCGTAAGCCTCCATGCCTTACATCGTGAGGATCCTTTTTCCTCCAACATCCAACATGTGACTCCTTGAAACCCTGATTCGATTCATTCTAGAAAAATAGGTGTTATAAATGTAACTTTTAGTTATACTTGTAATCATTATTATAAACCTATAATTAAGGTTTATCATTGATTCCAAGTCATTATTATGATTGATCTATTTACGGGGATGATGTCTAAGTTGGATTTAGTGATGTGTTTAAAGTGGGATTTCCAAACTAGTATACTTTGTATACCAAATGGACCCTACCTATGATATGATCCTACGTGGTTGTTTCTTACTTGATAGATATTGATGTAGATATTGGGATTAGTGAAGAATCTAGACTATTATTAATCACCATGAATGTATGACTAAGACTTAGTGACATTCATATCTAGGTCACACCAGAAGAAAACACAAGGAGTTTGGTGGAGTGCTATCGAGTTCTCCAGTCACCCACCTAAGTCAGGTGAGTGCATAATTACTTTCATCTTACACCTAGATAAAAAAAAAGTATTTGGATGATTAAGTGCAATATGTGCCTATTATTTGTAATTGGAACCTTTTATGTTAGAAGAAATTATATGAGCCAGTTATATTTAACCATATATGTCTTTTTATACTTATAATATATGGGGTAGTGAAGGGTAAAGAGGAATGAAAATAATAAATAGAGGTCGAGACTTTTATAGTACTACCGGATTAGTAATGTAGTTACCTATTAGGGTATTGATGATGACCACAAACTATTCTAGACAAATCAGTCAAAACATAGGCAAACAGACGACCTATAGATGTTTATAAGCGATACATGGGTAGGTTTACCATCTATAGGTGTTAGTATATCATACACGGGCAGGTTTACAACCTATAGGTGTTAATAAATCATTATGTGGGTAGATCTACGATCTGTAGGCAATGATGAATCGTATTCAAATAGGTTTACGACCTGCAGGTGTTACTGAACTATACATAGGCATGTCCTCGACCTATTGATGTCAAGAAATTTCATACGAACATGATTTCCAAAATGTAGGTACAAATGAATTATTCATGTGAGTATTTTTTCACTCCATTATCATTTTATTAGCACATGTCGCTAAGGAATCACCAAGGTAGCATTATTCACTTAGAGATCATTTAGGATAGATCCTTCAATATTATCAGTTAGGATTGTGGAGTGAAAATAACAAGAATGTGTAATCATGTTAATTGTTTGATGCGAAGCATATGATTATAACAAATTAAATATTTTGGGTTGAAAACTCATTTGTACTCACTAGGTCTCCCAACCTGACCCACTCCGTTTATTTGAGTAAATGTAATTAAATTGTAATGACCCAAAAATCCAAGGTAAAAAATTCATTTTTATCATAATCAAAACACTATGGTATCTTTGTTCAAAACATTGAAAAGCATTTCAAATAAAACAATTATCAGAGTCCGATCCCAAAGATCACATATTTCTGAAAACACGGGTCTACACAATGCGATCGTCCCGAGCTCTTTCATTTGAAAATTGGTGTACCTGAAACAGAAACTGAAACCATAAGCACGAAGCTTAGTGAGTTCCCCCAATACCACATACCAAACAAATATAATTCTAGGCATATCTAGGTGCCCGATCTACCCTGTCGAGCATATCTGGGTGCGCGACCTACCCTTCGAGGCATATCTAAGTGCCTTACCTACCCTGTCAGGCATATATGGGTGCCCGACCTACTCTCCGGTTTATTTCAACCGATTAAGGGGTCTATTTCACCCCCTACCACCACTACATAATATCATACATAACATACTGTCATGCATATCTGGGTGCCCGACCTACCCTTCGGTCTATTTCAACTGGATACCGGGTCTATTTCACCCCTACCACTACCACATAATATCACACAGAAAGCATCAAACAATACATGCACAACTGACAATTATCATAAAGACAATCATCAAAATATAATGTAACAAGTGAGCAGGCCTTAGTGCCTTCGACCCACGTATTCTACGAAAGGATACTCACCTCAAATGGAGAAGCTTACAGAAAAAGATCATTAGTTGCTGCCATGACGATTTCCTGAGCTACCAATACCAAAATATCACCTAATTAGCGACTGCATTCCAAACTAAGATTCATAATCCGTACTTGGGGTAAAATAACCATTTTACCCCTAACCTAACATGAACCAAAACTCTAAGATCCATAAAGTTCCACTAATGGCTCAATTTTCCAAATTGGGTCTAACCCTTACATGGGCCTTACCCTAAAGCCCAATGACTTATTCCCAATCCAAACCTACATCCACATCTGGTCCAAAAACCTACAAGCCTAAATGATATCCCAAACCCGAGATGACATTGTAAGGCCCAATAAGGCCCAAATCCATCATGGACCTATCCTAAGAAGGCAGAATATCCAAAAAGACCTGAAATACTAAATGGTCAACCCTAGTCAACTCCTAGTTAAAGGTCCAAAGCCCAAAAAGTCAACAAAACATGATGAGTCAACCAGGCCGAGTACACCCTACATGCTTATCTAATACGCCAATCGTACACCCTTTGGGGCCAGTATGCGCAGAGTACCAGGTGGTTACACCCAGCGTACTCCCCTGGACTCCAAACTTTGCCAATAAGCACTTAATAACTTCAGCCCTTGCTCCAACTCTCCAGTCTGATTCCTATAGATAACTTTTCAAGTAAAGTTTGCATGGCTTAATTAGACTCTAGAGCTCAAAAAAGCTTAATGGATGGTCTTAACTCATGCGTGAACTTAAAAACTACACAAAGCTTGCACCTTTATGAATGAGGGGCCCCTAAATGTCTAGATCTACTAGATTGAGCTCCTAAAGCAACCTTAGCTCACCAAGACCAAGAAAATGGGACTAAAATGGCTAAAAACCAACCCAAGGTAGATCTATGAAATGAGAAGACAAGATCAAAGCTTTTTACCTCCAACGGACTGCAAAAGATGGAAAACATCTGGATCTACAAGCTCATTTCCAGGTGGTGATTCTTCAACAAGCTCCAAGCTCTTCAAAGTGTACAAAAATGCTCAAAAATCCTTCATAATGACTTAAATGCTCCAAGATATGGCTAAAGGTCGTCTTCTAGGGTTTAGGAGGTTGAGGGATGGATACAAGATGAGGATCAAGAAGGAAATGAGGTTTAAAAAGGGTTGAGGGTCTTAATTTAGGGTATCATCACTGAAGGAAGTATGCCCCGTGTACCCCTTGGTATGTTGAGTGTACTTAAAGACCACCTGTGTCCATTATCCATAGCTACGTTAGGCGTACTCACGTGCATGCCACTTTGCATGCATGGGACTAATTTGCCAAATATTTCCATTAGGGCCAAAATTATCAATAATTTCAAAATGCCATTACTCCTTTAACCTAGGTCTGTTTCCAACGAAACTTATATCACGAAAAGGTGGCGAAAAGCCCTAGACTCCTAACAACACACTCGGACCTGAAAACCTCCCGAACAAAACACAAAAACTATAAAATATTGCGATATCCAATTACAATTATACCCTTGGCCTCCGAAGACAGAATCGATGTACCACCTGTCTCATTTATTATTTAATTTTCTAAGTTATAGGGTTTTAATGTTGGGACTCAACGAGTTGGGAGATTCGACTTGTCGTGTAGAGAACATTTCGAGGACGCGGGATCTAGACCCTACTCGACGAGTTGGAATGGCCACTCGATGAGCAGGTACTGTAAACGAAAAACCCTAAGTTTAGAGTTCGCACCCTATATAATCTCCTTAAGCACCTTGAGGCAAACCTTCCATCAGCCTCCAAACCCTAAGAACGTCTGTGCTAAACCCTAGTCCCCATTCTCTTTCATTTTGTGAGCTAGAGTGACTTATGAAGCTTAAAAAGAAGGAGATAGTGAGAAGAAGAAGAAGAAGATCCAGCAAACCAAACCCTCATTCTTGCACTTGACAATCTTGTAGATTGTGGTAAGTCTTCAAGATTCTATTTTTATCTTAGAATATGGCTAGATCTTGACTTTACTCTTCATTTTCTATCATTCCTATTGATTGCATGCATGTGGTTCATAAAGTTTGCAACTTTATGGATCTTTAGGGCAGAATAGCCCCAAGGTGGGCTAGATCTAGCATTTGATCAATCAAGGATGCCATGCAAGAGATTTTGAGCATATTTCCCTTTTTTGGCCATTTTGACCTAAAGACAAGCATTCGACATGCATGTCGATAAAGCCTCCATCTTTGGAATGTTTTGAGGACTAGAAACTCCTCTGGAAAGGAGGGATTCCAGATCCCTAAAGTTTGGGAACGCATGGCAAGACTTTTGGAACTTTTCAACCTTTGATAAGGGCCTTAGAGAATTCAAAGTGATTCTAGAGGGTAAAGTTGGAAACTTTATCCCTCTAGACACCTTAGGGTTTCAGATCTAAGCCCTGGGAGTCCCTACATTCAGTGAATCATCATAATGAGCAAACATGGAGGGGTACTCAACGAGTTGCCCTGGCAACTCGACGAGTCGGAAAGGGTTTGTTCATGTTTCTGGACACCATAAAAACTCAACGAGTTGCGGTCAACATGGACTGTTGACCTTGACTCTTGACACTAACTTTAACCAGGGCTGACCAAAGTTGACTTTGAGGGTAATTATGGGATTATGAAAAATTAATCTTATGATGCTTATAGGAAGTTGAGTTGGAGCTGCGGGTTGGAACTTATTAAATCTTATCTTGTCAGCATGGTATGCGTGAGAGGTGAGTCTCCTCACCATGCCAATGGGTCGAAGGAACCAAGGCTGGCCTATTATTTGTTACGTATGTGCTATTGGGTTATGTGATATGCGATATACTAGTTGTATCTATGAAACTTGTATGGAAGACCTTAGGGGGTTCCCGAGGCACTTAGGTATAAGACCGTGGAGGGTTTCCACGGCATCATACGCAAAGACCTCGGGGGGTCCCGAGGCACTTAGGTGTAAGACCTAGGAGGGTTTCCCTAGCATCCTAGTTCAATACCTTGGGGGTTCCCGAGGCATTGGGCTAAGACCATGTGGGGGTTCCCATAGCACCCGAAGTAAGACCCTAAAGGGTTTCCAGGGCTTCCTTATATGTTGGTATGCATGACTTATGTGATATGTGTAGCTTTTATGGCTAATATGATATGTTTTATGTGGCTTGTATGTGCGTTATGCTCTGGGTAACTCACTAAGCATTAGCTTACAGTTTGTGGATTTGTTTCAGGTACTTTTGAGCCCATGGGCAAGGGCAAGGCTTGATGGTGTAGCATACACTCTCTAAGACATTTTATGGGATACTTTGATGTTTTGAAATAATATTGTATTTGATATGAGCTTTGAAAACAATTGTATTTGGATTTTGTGGTTTATGGAAATGTATTTTGGCTAATCAAAAATGATTTTTTTTTTTTTTTGAAAAATTGGGTCGTTACAAGTTGGTATCAGAGCCTTGGTTTGAGGGATTCGGGCACACCCTCGGGTGTGTCAGGACTCAAACTAAGGAAATGGTAAAATTGTTTTCAAATACTAAATAAAATTTAGAACTTTGAAAGTATGGAAAAGAGGAGAGTGCAACGCGCATGATCAACCGAGCCAAGTAAGTGTTTCTCCAATATGTTAGCCATGTTATACTGATATGTGAATTATGATAATCGTATGAATCTTGCTACATGTATGATTTCTAAATTGTATAAGGTTAGGGTCTTATAGCCTCAGAATGATTAATTTGGCCTTATTTCTTGTTCCTTGTTTGGTTGTGGTCTTAGGGTAGAGTCTATTATTCTAAAGTCTATTTGATCCTTTTCTGTGTATAATTTGCATGCATAAGGCAACCTGTTATGATCGATATGGGTAGAGAAAATCTTAGGATGCCTAGGATTTGAGGTATACAGTAGCCTATGAGATATTGTTTGTTTTGGGGATGAATTAGGGTTATCAGGTATAGCCTTGGGAAAGGTACAGGTAGGTGTGGAAGGTAGTATTGGGCCCATACTACCTGAAAGCACAGGACATGTATCCGAACTAATGATAGAACTGGAAACTCTAAGGAGGACCGATGTGGGAGGATCCCCTCTATTGATATCATGATCATCATATTTTGTGATATTGCAGTACAGTATGGTGGTTACACGATTTGGAGGACGACGATCAAGATCGGGGTCAGGATCTAGGTTTAGGTCAGGCGACACTATTGAGCCCATTGACGAGAGTTTGTGTGAGCTCATCGCAGCTGAGGTTACGAGAGGCATCATTGATGCTACCCTATTTATCTTTGGTACGGTCAAGGAGGGTATATTGGAGATCACGGAGGAGAGGCTTAGGGTATTTAGAGCCGAGATTGATGCGGGCCAGGTCGAGGCCTGAACTCCCTTATTCCGGGAGTTCAAGGCGTGTGGGGCGCCAGAGTTTTTCAGGGTTAGGGACCCATTGTTAGCCGACACTGGATGGCGGATATCGAGAACGCTCAATGCACGGGTTCTGGCTGTGATGTGGAAAAGGTGGGTTTTGCTTCGTGTATGTTGAGAGATAGAGCCCGAGACTAGTGAGGAGAGGAGACTAGTCAGGTGGGAGCAGCCGGTGTGGATGAGATGACATGGGCCGAGTTTGTTCAGCAATTTGATCTGGAGTTGCACCATCGATCAAGGTGCAACGACTAGTGAGGGAGTTTCATGACCTATAGTAGATCACCGAGACTGTGGCGGAAATCACCGTCAATTTTTGGGAATGAGCATTATTGATTCCTCAGTATGCCACCGATGAGGATATGAGGAGGACAATGTATCATTCTAGGCTAAGGGATGATATCCAGGAGTTTGTGACCTTCACATGGTGCAAAACCCTGAATGAGATGGTAAAGAAGGCCTGTGAATAGGAGATGGAGATGGACTTCTGCACCATGCGGAAGCCTAAGCAGGCGCAGACAACAGTAGGTCAAAATAAAAAACCTAAGACCTCAGACTCATCCAGTAAGGTCCAGCAAGGCCGAGGCCGGTGTGCCAAGTGTAGGAGATCACATGGTGGAGCATGTCGAGGGCAGGGTACGGTGTGTCATACATGTGGTCAGCTGGGCCATGTCAGCAGGGACTGCCCCCAAGAAGGGCTTGATTTGTTTCCACTGCAACCATACTGGCCACAAACGGACTGATTGTTCGAAGTTGGAGGGAGGGGAGGAGCAGTGGCGGTGACTGCGCCCGCCATACTGAGGATCACAGATGGATGCCTTGCTAAGGCGGATGCTCCGGTGGTGAAGAGTCGTGCATTTCAGTTGACTACCGAGGAGGCTCGGGCAGCGCCAAACGTAGCTGGGACCTTTTTGGTCAATGGTATGCCTACCTATATAATGTTTGACTCGGGGGCTACCCGATCATTCGTGTCTCTTGCGCTTAGCAAGAAGTTTCGGGATGCGCCAGGAACTTTGGATTCCCCGCTCGAGGTAGAGATTGTAGGTGATCGAACTGTGAGTTTTGCAAGGGTGTATAAGGACTGTCTCCTAAATGTTCTTGGGGAGAGGTTTCGTGTTGATCTAATCCCGATACCGCTACGAGGACTGAAGGTTATTATGAGGATGGACTGGTTGGGGGCCAATGAGGCCATGATCGACTGTGAGCACTAGTTAGTGAGGGTTCGAACTCGAAGTGAGGGAGAACTGGTTATTCATGGTGAAAGGGCCTCGCAAGGGCCGACCCTTTGTTCAATCGTGAGGTCTAGGAGATTACTTCATCACGGTTGTTTGGGATTTTTGGCTAATATCTTCGATACGAGGGTTGAGACCACGAGGGACATGGGCAGCATTCCGATTGTACAGGAGTTATGGGATGTCTTTCCCGAGGAGTTACCAGGGGTGCCTCCGGAGAGGTAGGTGGAGTTTCGCATCGATTTGGTGCCAGGTGTCGCTCTGATAGCTAAGGCACCATACCGACTAGCTCCACTTGAGATACAAGAGCTATCTATGCAGATTCAGGAGCTACTAGATTGAGGGTTTATATATCTGAGTAGTTCCCCGTTAGGAGCTCCGATCTTGTTCGTGAAAAAGAAGGATGGATCACACAGGTTGCGCATTGATTATTGAGAGCTAAACAAACTAACGGTGAAGAACTGTTATCCATTACCAATGATCGATGATTTGTTCGACCAACTAAAGGGTACATCTTTGTCTTCCATGATTGATCTTCGGTCGGGATACCACCAGATGAGGATTCAAGATGAAGACATACCGAAGACAACTTTTTGGACACAGTATGGACATTATGAGTTTATGGTAATGCCATTTGAGCTCACCAATACCCCAACAATATTCATAGATCTCATGAACAATGTGTGTAGACTGATGCTGGATTGGTCGGTGATCATTTTTATCGATGATATCCTGGTCTATTCTAAGACCAAGGAGCAGCATCTAAGGGAGGTATTTGAGACCTTGAGGGTGGAGAGGTTGTATGCCAAGTTTTCCAAGGGTGAATTTTGGTTGAGAGAGGTACAGTTTTTTGGGCACATCATCAATCAGGAGGGCATTTCGGTTGATCCAGCTAAGGTTGAGGCTGTGATGCGGTGGGAAGTACCGAAGAATGCTTCCAAGATCCGTAGCTTCTTGGGTCTAGCGGGCTATTATCGGAGATTCATCCAGGATTTCTCCAAGACTGTTGTGCCCTTGACCCGCTTGACCAAGAAGAATGTGACATTTCGATGGGGGACGCATCAATAGTTGGCTTTTAAGACAGTGAGACGAAGGTTATGCGAGGCTTTGATTCTAGTACTACCCGAGGGGTTAGATGATTTGGTGGTGTACTATGATGCATCGATTTCAGGGTTAGGTGCAGTACTGATGTAGAGGGGGCATGTGATAGCATACGCCTCGAAGTTATCAATACCAAAATATCACCCAATTAGCGATTAGGTTCCAAACTATGATCCATAATCCATACTTGGGGTAAAATGACCATTTTACCCCTGACCCAACATGAACCAAACTAAGATCCATAAAGGTCCACTAAAGGCCCAATTTTCCAAATTAGGCCTAACCCTTATATGGGCCATACCCAGAAGCCCAATGACTTATTCCCAATCTAAACCTACATCCTCAGTTGGTCCAGCAATCCACAAGCCCAAATAATAGCCCAAACCCGAGATGACACCACAAGGCCCAATAAGGCCTAAATCCATCCTGGACCTATCCCAAGAAGGCCCAATATCCAAAAAGGGCCTGAAATATTGAATGTTCAACCCTAGTCAACTCCTGGTCCAAGGTACAAAGCCCAAGAAGCCAACAAAACACGATGAGTCAACCAAGCCGAGTACGCCTGCATACTCATCTGGTACACCAAGCATACACCCTTTGGGTCCAGTACATGCAATGTACCAGGAGGGTACGCCCAGCGTATTCCCATGGACTCCAAACTTCTCCAATAAGCACATAATCACTTCATCCCTTGCTCCAACTCTCCAGTCTGATTCCTATGGATGACTTTTCAAGTAAAGTTGGCAACTTTACTAGTTTGCATGGCTTAGTGGGACTCTAGAGCTTAATGGATGGTCTTAAGTCATGCATGAACTCAAAAACTCCACAAAGCTTGCACCTTTATGAATGAGGGACCCTTACAATGTCTAGATCTACTAGATTCAGGGCCGGCCCATGGGCATGGGCAAGCTGGGCGACTGCCCCGGGCCCCCAAATGCCGAAGGGCCCCCATTTTATACTTCTTATATTAATTATATACTAACAGTCCATTAGTTTTAAGCCTTATTCAAAGCCCAAATGGCCAATACTCTTATCAAAGCAGTGCCAATCCAAAAGATGAAGCGGGATAATAGAACTGGCGTGCGTAAGCGATGTCCGACTTCCAAGGCGCCATAACTCTTCAACAATGGATTTATATGGAAAATCCAAACGTCTTCTCCGGATTCAAGAAGCAAACAGATAGTTGATTTCTTCTGTTTCTTATTCACATTTCAAGTGAATCGATTTCTCCTTCATGTTTTTTGATTTTCTAATTTTGTTTGTTTCTCCGTCTTTTCAGTTTTCACCATATCATATGCCTTGATACTAGCATCGATAGGTAAATGAGTCTTATTTCCATTTGCTTCTCATTCTTTTCATGATATGTGATGATTAGAACTCAATTCTTTCCCATGTTATTTTCGATTTGAAGGGGTTTTTTTTTTTTCTTTTTTTTTCTTTTTTTTTTTTGGAATTACATAACAGAACCAGACCACCACTATGATTAAGACACGAGAGTCACAGTCTTCTACTCTTATTGAAATTGAGAAGAAATCGTAAATAAAATCTGAGTATCCCACCATCTGATTGTGAATCTCTGTAAGTTCTACTTTCAAACCTTCTTAAAATTTTTAATTTTTCTGTTTTATTCTATTTTTTATGAATCTTTTTTGAACTTTAGAATTTTAGTTCCTGTGTAGAATCTTAGAATGTGAGTTTTTGACCTTTTGATTGTGAATCTCAGGAATCCCTGGAATTTCGTTAAGTCCTGTAAATTTTTTAGAGATGATTCCTTATGCATTTGCTTAATTTCAACTTCTGAATGTTAATCTTTTTAATTATGATTTCCCTGTTATTCTGAACTTCAGAATTTTATGCTTGTGTTTGGTTTTTGCAATTGTTATGTCCTTCTGCTCTTAGTTGGATTCCCACACTGGTCATATTATTCAATTTCATAGAGGTTATCTACAACATCACAGGCAGCCAACAATAGCTACATATGAAAGAGTTGTTGGATTATATTGAAACTGAATCTATAAGCCTATAACTGATGACTTTGTATCTAAAAAAACTCGAAAATGTAAATTTCTTTGATTTTTGTTTGCTATGTATATGTATTGGGGTTCAGAACATATCTACCTTTTTATTTGTTGTGTTGTATTAACAGATATTAGGTTGTTTGGCTTTGGGGCTTGTCTAATTTTTTTATTCTTTCCATAGGTGGGGGAGTCACCTACAATTGTCTTATTCTTTTCTAATTAATAAAATTCTCCAGAGGTGTTGCTTTTTCTACGAAAAAAAAAAGTTATAAATATTTAATATAAAGGGCCCAATTTTTTTATTTAGCCCCGGATCCCAAATTGTCTTGGACCGGCCCCGACTAGATTGAGCTCCTAAAGCTACCTTAGCTCACCAAGAGCAAAAAAAGGACTAAAATGGCCAAAATTTGTTTTCATAATAAGTTTGCAAGATATGGACGACATTTAGATGTTCAACAAAGTATTTTTAAGATATTTGTGCTTTACATCATTATCATCTGCTGTTGAAATTCGGATTTGATATTTAAACAATCTGATAATTATTATTATGAAATAATAACGAATTATTTAACAATGTCAAACGACCGAATGGATAGATAATATATATGACTAAAGATCCAAAACATTTTAACGTGAGCAAACGACCAATGATTAATATTAAGAATTAAACGTTGAAAATTTGCTAATAATAAATTCAATAATTATTACAAATATTGTTATCGAGTTTCGTCCAGAAATCATAATGATCTTTCACAATCAATGTTGAATATAAGAAATGAGTAGAAGCAGACTATCTTATCATTAGACGACTTTAAATGTTAAACAATAAAGTAAACCAACTTGTTTGTAGTTGATCTCGATTGTAGAAACCTATATGGATTTGACTCTTATCCTTAAAGGTTTTTAGTTCGCTTCTATACGATGTAATAAATAGAATAAAACCCTAAAATTTAATGCTCACTTATCATTTTTCCAACAACTATGGAAAACGATAAACACAAAATGAATACTCATAAATCAGAAGAAAGCTGCAATTACTTGAGAGATGGGAGATTTTCATATATTGTAAATGGACCTGGGATCTCCTATTTATAGTGGACGAAAAACCATATAGGGCTCCAAAAAATCGGACATGGTGACTACGTCCGACCTCTCACAGGCTGATATGTGGCAGTTTAAATTTTGAATCTGATATTGATATCTGCTATTATCTAAATTCAAACCTAAAGTCTATCTAATCTATCCAAAGGATTCGAAAAGGTTTTATGTCCTCGTCCACGAAGTCGACTCTTTGACGGGTTCGATCATACCAACTTGACCCGAACTCATCAAAATTAAAAGTTCATCAACTCCCAGCAACTGATGTGTCATGCCAAGTGTGTCTGCCGCCACGTCATCGGTTAGGCTAGACGCACATGTGTGTGGGCTTGACCCATCTCTCAATCCACTTAAAGCCTTTAGAGAGAGAGAGAGAGAGAGAGAGGGAGAGAGAGAGCTTACAAACCTAACAAAGTTTCTTTCCCGACCAATATGGAATAAAAGAAAATAGTCACTTGCCTCCATAATTTCCAACATATGCATCCTTGATGGGATTTGAGACGAGTGTAGTTTTCACACTTCTAGATATTTTGATATCTATCATTTTGCAAGCTTAATTTGTGATTGTGTCCTTTAAACATATTTTGTTCTTTGTGCTATTCTCATGGTTATTATCTTTTCACTCGGGCTTACCTTTATAATCCCCATAGAGACAAGTGAGATCGTTTTTTTGGTCATTTGATCCATATCATGCATTCGTCTTATTATAGCGTTTCTTTTTAATGATTATGAGTTTATGGTGAAATCAATAGGATACTTTTCATGATTTCAATGATTTTCTCAAAGATGCGTATTAATAAGTTTTATGAGATTTTTTAGGAAGTCATGACATTCTATATAAATTGTGTGTCTTTTTATAATATTTCTATTTTATAACTCTGAATAAGCTCTCCAAAGCTAACATATTATCTTAACATGTGCTTCGGGCCTAAAGATTAATCTAGAAAATAATTAACTTAATGGGAGTGAGAAGGAAGTTTGATGATGTTACGAGTCGTCCAATATTGTAGGTGTTACCCTCGAAATTTCCATTTACACACCTTGGATTACTGATAGGCAATAATATGCTGAGGATGGAAGAATGGAATCCCATTATCCATCGTTTTTACAGGAAAAAAAAAAAAAAAAAAAAAAAAAAAAAAAAAAAAAAAAAAAAAAAAAACCTTCAAACTAGAAGGTTAATACTCATTTTGTTCGAGGAAAAGTACTTTGATTAAATCAGTTTTGGTGAGTCTCGTCATTTACTATATATCATTATGAAAATTTATTAGCGTCGGAAATCTAAAATACATACGTATTCTGTTTTATTATATACAACCAACTTATTTGCAAAATAAATAAATAAATAATACAATATCAAACAAAGGAACATGTATATAGCTAGCTACTCACTTTTGTTCAATGCAATCAACATACAAATACATATTTCTAAAAGAAATTAAATCATACTTCTGAAGCGAGAATCTAGCATCCTCTAGAATCCCATAAGATTTGGGAATGAGAAACAACAGTAAACAAACATCAAATGAAGCAAGAGCGTAAGTTAACCCGAAGCACTTGTCGTATATTTATTGAACTACCAATCATTTCACCCACCCTAAACCAAACACGTCTTACACAACAATACATGTCATCCATGCACTGAAGACTTAAAAGTACACATACACTAATACACACACCCAAGTTCATAAACATTAGGTCACAAATGAATGAAATAATGTAATACCAAATATACCACAACATAAAGTTTAATCAAATCATACATCAATATATATATAATGTACAATCATACATACATACCCACATACATCTCACGCAAATATCTGTTGGATTACCGTCTCTGCATTTCCATTGTACTGCGCTAGCAAATGTATTGCGTCCGCCCTCGGCAACGCAAGAAACTCCTACACCAATCAAAAAAAAAAAAAAAAAAAATCATTTTTTATCCCACTAGCAACTTGTACAGTAGACGGTAGACAGTGGACAGTTGATGGAACTGACCATGACTTTGAGAATTGCGGTTTCATCGTTAGCGATGTCGCCGGTGGAGGAAACTTGAGCGGGACTGTTTCCATCTTCGTGCATTCTACTACTGGAAGTTGCGGTGCCTTGAGAAGAGCTGTTATTACAAATATCGATAGTGGATTTAGATATAGTATCGGTCAACAGAGGGGAGTTGACTTCTTTCAAAACATCGATTTTCAGAAGACCCTCGAAGCGATCTTTACACATTTGAAGTTTAAACCACTCGGTATGTGTGTGAAGGGTGGCTCGCATTATTTTCATAAGTTGTGGTTCTTCAATCCCAAGCCTCCTTCCTATTTCAACCTATTTACAATAATAAATAAATAAAAAAAAAAAAAATCGATTATAATATTATGTCACAAGAAAATTAAATAATTAAAAGAAAATGAATGAAAAAAAAATATGATTAAATGAGAAAATAATGACCTGGAGTGAAGTTGAAAGGGCATGAAAGGGCAAGGTTTGTGGAACAAATGTCTCATTGGGTGTAAGCAATGTTAATAATGTCTCTTTTAAGGGCTTTAAGAGAGTTGGATCTTTAGTTGCTAAAGGCCCCAAATGAGAACAAGCAACTTTTAGTGCATGAGAAAGGTCTCCTGAGTTGACCAGCTTCAAAAACTCAATCTGGAACATACAAGGGTCGAGGGTAGTTTTGTCTTTTCGCATCATGGAATAAAAAAAATACATAAATAAATAAATGAAATCGCTCACCCTTTTTAGCTGGAACAAAAGAATATGATTTTGAGTGAAAAAAGCAGAGTCCATGTCGTTTATTTCTTCTACAACTTCTGCAGCCATTCCTTTTGTTGTCAACTCCTTTATTGCCAACATGATCTCGTATTTTTCCTCTTTATTCACATTAACATCTACTGTAGATGACATTCCAAAACCCTGAAAGTCAAAGTCAAAGTCAATTCTAGTAACAATTGAGAAGTCTGTCATTCAGTTAATTCAAACCGAATGACAAACTCAATTACTAATGATGGACCAGGAGTTCAGTTTCAACTTCAAGTTGAAACTGAACTCCTTGTCCCTATGTCGGTACTGATTGCAGATTGCACTGCAATCAGTACCGGCAATGGTAACAATTGAAGAGTACCGTCATTCAAATTGAATGAGACTCGGTTGCTAATGATGGACCAGGAGTTCAGTTTCAACCTGAAACTGAACTCCTGGTCGGTACTGATTGTAGTACAATCAGTACTGGCAATGGTGATAATACCTGTTGGTTGAGGACTTGAGGGAAAGAATCTTGGAGATCTTGTCTTCCCTTCCACCTCTTACGTTTATTTCTCTCTAGAATCCCACGTGTCTTGTTTCTTTGAAGGATTTTAGAAGCTTTATGTTTATAAATTCCACTTGTACTACAGTCTTCATGGTTGTTGCTCATGGTCCCACATGGGTATCGTTCTTCAGTGCCAGGTGAATCCATGTCAGCATCAGCAAGCTTATTGGATCCGCTTCTGGCTTCAACAGATAAAGTGGATTCCGATTCCGATGGTTCATTTCCTATCTTCATTCCTTCACCTAAACAGAAAGAAAAAAAAAAAGATTAATTGATCCAATTCCATTCCATTTAATTGTGATTCCATTCCATGATTTCCTCATACCAAACAGAGTCTTATATACTTACATGAAGGGTTTGGAGCACCAGAGCTGACAATGCCCCTATAGACACAATACTCATGAATAAGTTCATCAAGCATTGTGATGTCTAATCGCATCCGACACACTTCATTCTGTTAACAACCAGGGGTAAAAACGTCATTTCACAGAATGAGTAGCAATTCTAATTGACCATTATAATGTAAGCTTACCTGAAATGCTTGGAATAGATCACCCTTTGCAAATTTTAAGCTGTCAACTGCCCCTTGTCTTGTAAGCTCAACAGCATGTGCAAGTGCTTGTATATCCACCTGATATCAGATATAAAAAAAAAAGATATTATATAAATAACTTATTGTGTATGCTATTATATAAATAACCTTAAATAAATATGGTACCTCATCAAATGGAGGTGCTTCTAAAAAAGCCTCTTGTGGAGTAGCTGGAAGGTCACGTTCTTCAAGCAGCAACCTTTCAGTAAGATCAGTTATTGGTGAAGAAATCCCTTGGCGAAAGCAGAATCCCTTGTGTATGCTGCAAAATTTGTAGAACATGAATCATGGAAACTAAAAAGAGAGAGAGATTGAGAGGAAGAATTGTAAAATATGAACAATGAAAAAACCTGATTAGATATCTTATTGCCATTGAGAACAAGGGATCATATGCATGTAAGTGAGCTCTCAACACAGAAGTCATCAATCCAGCAAGTTCAAACAGCCTCCTTTCGGACCACTGAGAAATCATCAAAGATACTTTGTTAGTTTGTTACACACTCAGATGCAAGAAATGTGATAATGATGAATGTGAATATGATGGAATATAGTGTTGTTTGTAGAGAAGTAGAGAACTCCTACCTCATTCACCACAGGGGAAGTTTGATCATCTTTATCGTATATAAATGCAAGAAGAACATGCTTGAATTCTTCATATGCTTCCTTAGAATCAAGAACAGAGTCATGTCAAAACCAAAACAAGGAGAATATATAGATAAAGAAAAAGACATGGTTAAGGGACTAGTTCAGTTATCAAAATCAGGAGAGTTATTAGTTACAATGATAGCAAAAAGACAAATGCTAATGCAGAAAACAATCACAAATTAACAGGAAATAAGAAACAGAAAGACCTCAATCTTTACACTCATCAAGTTGAAGAATATTTGACTTTCTTTAACCAGAAATAGAATGGAATCCAGTGTTCGTTTTTGGATTTGTGGTTTATACAGTTTGTGGTTTATAAGTAATAGATCATGTACTACTTCTAACTACCTCAAGTCGCTCAACCAAAATAGCACAAAACTAACTTTCCAAACGGAGGTTTGACTTTAAGAAATCCCACAATGCAAAATGAATGGCAAGAATATTCAGGATCAATTGATGTTTTACAGAAAACAAGAAGAATATCGGAACATACAGGATAGGCGTCGAGAGCGCTAGGAGCGAGTGCAGTCCGCAAGCAATTGATTGCAGAATTACGATCCTCTTCAGTTCCTTTCCTCAAAAGCTCAATAAATTTCTTCACAATCAAAACACAACCAAATTCTTAGCATTTCACCCCCAAATTATAATTCAATCTTTTTGAATCAACATTCAAATCGAAAAAGCACATCCTTTACCTGCTTCTGTAGACGGAAAAGAAGGCGGTGATCATCGAGAACGGAAGGAGCGTGGAGATGCAAGAGATCAATGGCGGAATCGATATCACCGAATTGCAACAAACGTCTGATTTGGAGAATCAGCACACGATACT
This sequence comes from Lactuca saligna, assembly GCF_052625555.1. Classification (NCBI taxonomy): domain Eukaryota; kingdom Viridiplantae; phylum Streptophyta; class Magnoliopsida; order Asterales; family Asteraceae; genus Lactuca; species Lactuca saligna. Next base: position 308,470,526 of record NC_136420.1, on the reverse strand, counting down.
GATAAGAAGAAGAAGAACATGAAGATGGAGATGACGAAGAAGGAGAAGCAGGAGGAGACGAATCTTCGATTAAGTTCTCCGATTTGGCGAATTCGATGACCAGAGAATCTAGGGCTTCCCAATTTACCGGTGACGGTGACGGTGACGGTGATGATGGCGACGTATCCATCGATATATAAAAAGGGAAAATTTGTAGGGAGATTTCTTTGTATATTGAGTGAGATGAATTCGGAAGTAACGACGATAAACTGAGGATGAGGCTGCGTTGATCGGAAAGTTATGTTTATGAGTGGCGGCCACCGATGATGGTCTGATCAAAAATATCCTTCCTCCGTCCCAATTTTCCAATTCTTTCCTAATATGTAAATTTATAAAATATATAAAAAGTAAAATGCTTTTTATAAATTTCAGAGACAATAATAAAAATATGTTTTCAACATCCATCGTACAAATGAGCTTTTTGGAAAGAAAAAATTAAATTAAATTATAATTGATGTGCCTTTTTTAAATTGGTTAACCAATTGTACATATTTATTAATTTATATAGTTTTATTAACATATATCTAATATACTTGTTTAACATATTTATAAAATACAACTATGTTGACTGACCCACTTGAATCTTGGAAGCCTCCAAGCATCTTCGGGCAAATTTCTCATCCACCACCCATATACTCGATCTAATCTTTAAGCTCTTAAGTAAATTTATACAAAAAACTTTATATCTTTAGAAACATTATATATCACATTCCCCAATCTAATCTTTAAGCTCTTAAGAATCTTGATCGACAAAAGGCTATGTATGTTGAACATGTTGCTCTTATGAAGATCGAAACTTGGACTCTTGTTCCTTGATCCTAGGGAGCTAATGTGGCTTAATGCATGTGGCTCTTCAAACATAAATTCATGCATATGGTTCTCTTAGTTGCTATAAAGTGCAACTTGTAGTTATCGAGAAAAGACAACATAGGGGAGTGCTATGATGAAACTTTCATTTTTGTCAAAACCAACAACCATTCATATAGTTCTTGGTCTTGTATTTTCATGATATTAATTGAAAAAATCAGTTAGATGTGAAGAACATGTTCCTTTGGGGCACACTTTTCGAGATGGTTTACAAACATCAATTTGAACCACCCAAACAACATATGTATCTCGAAAAATCATTATAAGACCACCAACAAGTCCCCCAAGCCTCGTTCAACTGTTTTGTTGGTTATGTCACTTATGTTGGTTTTCAATATAAAGAAAGTGAAACTTGTTGTGTTTAGTTACGGTTGGATTTAAAAGATAAAAAATTTAAAAAAAACAAATATTCGATCGGTTTTTTATACCTTAAATCTAACTATAACCAAACCAAATAAGAAATACGTATCTGGAATAAAATTTCACACGTAAAAATAAATATTAGACTAAAAGAAAGAAAATGCTTACTAAACTTTTGCCAAATAAAAAACTACAATAATATATAACATATTATATGTAACCTTTAACGATGTGTTTTTAAGAGTCGATGTGGACACACAAATTGTAGATATAAATTAAGAGAACTTTAATTGTATATGAAGATGGAAAAAAAATAATAACTTAAGGTCAATTGGTATTTGGTTAATTGGTTTTTGTTTTTTAATTCAAAATCTAAAATAATTATAAATTTATAATAGTTAATAATTAAATAATTAGTTATGGATATCTTTGTTTATATATATATATATATATATATATATATATATATATATATATATATATATATATATATATATTTGTTTTTCCAACTTTTTCAGTTTAACAGAAATAATGAAAATTTAACCAAAACCGAAACAAATTAGGTATCATTATTTGGTTAACGAAACCGAATTAACCAAAAACCAAATAAACCAAACAACCATTTGATTTGGTTTAGTTTTTATCACAGCCCTTAGATTTTATTGATGTTGTCGAATTACAATATCTGCTATGTTATGCTACACGAAATGGGAAATCTATTTATAAGGAGCACGATGACCTAATATGTCAATAAGTCCAAGCCCGAATACTATAATCAATTTAGCCCAAGACTTATTTTGATGTCGAACGACTATAAGGTTAAATGATGAAACAGGCTCCACAACTAAACAATCGTAGTCTTACAGTGTCATTACAATATTTGACTTCATCCCCCTAACATTGGACCATCAAGAATAACACCTTAATGCACTAAAATGAATCTTGTAGGGACATATTAGTCTTTATTGCACATTAAGCCCAATATACTTGATTTGCTTATATTTATATATTTAGCATGTGTTTTAGGGTAAAGCCCATGTATCGTTATAATGTATTTATTGTTGAATGAGGATTGAGGATCACCATCTTTGATCATAAAATAGTCTGATTTCAAAACGTTGTAAATTCTACTAATATTGTTGAATTAAAATCTTTTTTATCAGTAATAGATTTAATGCAATCATATGATTTAGACATAAATTCTAAATTTTCCATTTTATCAGTTTGTGACATCAAAAATACAACAAGGATCTATTTATGTCATTACACTAATCCAATTCATAAACCCAAAAGCTAACATTAACATTGGGTTAATATCTCAACACCATTTTCCGTTATCAAAAGCGTGTGCTCAAATTGCGCCGACAAACTTCCATCCTCAGTCACCACCGTCCAATCATCATCCCATATTATCGGGTGTATACTTCCCATTGTCAACATCGGTTCTGTCAAAAACAACATTAATCTCCACAAAATTTAAATTTTTTATTTTTTTCAAAAAGTGCTTATTACTTTTAACTTACCGATGGTAAACGTCTGGTTCAATATCATGTGTCCCCTTTCATTGTTCCCTAAAATTTTTTTACCAAAATTAACATGTATAAAAAATAATTAATTAATTAAAGAAACTGAAAGCATATAAAAAGAATTACTGTAGTGTAGAATAACTGGATCACTGTGAAAAAGACGTCCCACACCATGCCCAACAAAAGATTGCACAACACCATATCGATGTTTATCAGCATGTGCACTGAATTTAAAAAAAAAAAAAAAAAAAAAAAAAAATCAGTTTTGATTCTTGATTATATAACATAAAAAATAGTTTGATAATTAAATAAAAATAAAAAATAAAAAACAGCATCTTACTTTATAACTTTGCCAATTTTGTTATACTCAACTCCTGGTGCACATAGTGATATTGCCTTGTCTAAGCTTTCTTTAGTTACCTAAAACATTTAAAATTTATTAATTATGATTAAATATACTCCTTTACAAATATATATATATATATACCAAAATCTTTACCTTTACAAGATTTTTAGCCTTGTCATCCACTTCTCCACAAAAATAAGTTGCTGACGTGTCACCATGGTAACCCTGTCCAAGTAACCAACATGACATTCATGCATGATGCATCAATCCAATACCTTGGGCTATTTTTCATGGTAAATATGAGGGTATTTTCATCTTTTTTACAAATACAAGGTTGAGAGCATGTCCATGTCCCACCTTTTTTGTCCTGTTCCTGTTACTGTTACTGTTACTGACATGTGTAATGAGAAAAAAACTTACATTGAGATAAACGGTAACATCTATGTTGATAATATCACCATCCTATAGAGTGAAAAGTAAGATATATGAAAAACAAAAACGGATGAAATGATAAAAAAAAAAAATAATAAAATAATGGTTTTTAATGAAGCAAAACCTCAAGTTCACGTGAATCAGGGATTCCATGACAAATGCATTCGTTTACAGAAGTACACACACTTTTTGGAAATCCACCATAGCCAAGAGGTGAAGGATAAGCTCCATTGTCAATGATCATCTGATGAACTTGTTGATCGATTTCATCTGTTGTGACACCTGGCTGCCAAATCGTTTGCAAATTTAGGCTACAACTAGCTTATTTTTCAAGCTTTTTTAAATTGTCATGTTTGGCAAAACCAAAATGCAGCTTATAAACTAGCTTTTTAAAAAAGCTTATTGAGCTTTTTTAGGATTCTTCCATACATACCCTTTATTAATTATAAAAGGAAAAAAAAAAAATCAATCTTCTACATGCCCTTTTATGCTATTTTACATATTTCAGCTAAATTTACCAAACATCATTTTTTTTATCGGCTGTCAGCTAGTTTGTTGAACATGGCCTTAGGCTATGTTTGACACGCCACAATAGCTGATAAACTAGCTTATTTTTCGAGTTTTTTGAAATTGTCATGTTTGACAAGCCAAAAAGTAGCTTATAAGTTGGCTTTTTTAAAAAGCTACTTAGACTAGCTTTACAGAAACTTTTTTAAAATTTTCCAAATATACCCCTTGAATAATTATAGAAACCATATTCTTTTAAATGCCCTTTTATGTCATTTTATATATTTTCGCTAGTTTTACCAAACGCAAAATTTTATCAACTAGCTATGCATACAAATGCTAGTTTTTCTGCTATCAATTAACTTTTCAGCTAGTACGCAAAATATAGCCTTAGACTAGCTTTTCGGGAGCTTTTTTAAAATATTCCAAATACATCCTTATTAATTATAGAAAACTCAATAATCAATATCCCAAATGTCATTTTATATTTTTCAGCTAGTTTTATCAAATGCCATTTTTATCAGCCAGCTTTTTAGTTATCAACAAGCTTTTCAGCTCACATCTAGCAGCTAGCTTTTCAACTAGTCTGCAAAATATAGCCTTAGATAAAACGTTAACTAACGAGGTTAAATTTTGTTTTTTTATATATTTTTGTAAATATCAATCACCTTAACTAATGTTCCAGCATATTGAAGAACTTGTGCTGCAAGTCTTCCGGAAGCTCTCATGTATTCTATACCCTTTTCATCATGGACCTCGGGCCCACTTGCAATGCCAGGTGGCTTCTTGGAACCAACATAAGGAGGTTTCAGTATGTGGTCAGGGACAAGGCGACGTGGCGATAATTTCCCTGGCTTTAAACGCTTACGTGTCCCATTTTGTACTTCTTCTATATTTCTACTAGTTCCATAAAAGTTAGACAAAATGAAGAAAATAAAATATTGTTTTTCGGATTTAATTTTTTCTTACCTTCTGTTAAATAGAAGACTTGTTGTGTATGATCTTGATGCTTGCAATGAAAAAGGTTTTCGACCTGTATTAGCATGTAAAGTTGTTAAATAATTTTAAAACCAAATTGACAATAAATTTGCATAATCTTTGTGGGAAAACAGATATAAGAATGTGAAGCAACTAACTTGTTTACATGCTTTTAAAATTTCTCTTTAGCGATTTCAAAATTGTGCCCCTTTTATAGCCTAATTGCTTTAGCAATTTCTATTTTAAAATTAGGGATTTAGCAATGCACATATATGAGTAATAATTCGATGATTTCAAAAAGTAATATAGATTCATGAAAAGGTAACAAAAAATCGCATGCAAGTTGAATTGCACATCGAGAAGAAGGAAAAGAAAGGAATAAAACCTAAAAACTAATTTGCACAATAAATTAGGGATTCATTTCAGCCTAACCTATAGTGTACATATATACATGGGTAACTAGTAATAAAATGATCACGAAATTAGATCCTCTACCCATCTGAAATACGCAACACCGAACACAGACGAAGCTTGTAGAAAGTGAACGAACCTGGGTTATAGCGAAAGAAGCGATGAAGGGGTAATGTTGACTGGATATAGCAGCAGTTTCCGGAAATCGATGAGAGGATATGAGGTCGGAGTGTAACACTCGCCGTCGCCATCGCCATCGTCGACGCGCTAACCAATTTCTCGGTTTTATCCGGCCACTTCTCTCCCGCCAATGCCTCTTATCGGCAGAGACCCAATTTTTGCTCGAAGTTTGAAAAATTACCATTCGAAGCCCTCAACAATAATAAAGCGTACAATTCGATCCTTTTTTTGTATATTTTGTTAAAAATTACAAAAGTAGCTTTAAACTCTATATAGTTCAAAGGAACATGGTCAACATCTTCGTCAAATATTGCAAACTCTTAGAATAGAGAAACTCTATGCGAAGTTCTCAAAGTACGAGTTTTGGATCAGGAAGGTTGATTTCCTAGGTCACGTGATCAGTTCAGAATGACTACATGTGGATCCTTCCAAAATCAAGGAAATTGAAAACTAGTTGGCACCCAAAACACCTACAGAAATTCGAAAATTCTTAGATCTTGCTGGCTACTATCACAGATTCATCCAAAATTTCTCCCGAATCACTAAACCGCTTACCACCCTGACACAAAAGGGTGTAACTTTTATTTGGGGAGAGAAGCAAGAAACAACATTCCAAACACTGAATCGAGCTTTATGCAGTGCACCGATCTTATCTTTACCTGAAGGAACTGAGGAGTTTGTAGTGTACTGTGATGCTTCTAATCAAGGACTTGGGTATGTTCTTATGCAAAGAGGAAAGGTTATATCCTACGCCTCAAGACAGCTTAAGACGCATGAGGTCAACTATACAACACATGACCTTGAACTAGGAGCAATGGTATTTGCTTTGAAGATCTAGAGACATTACTTATATGACACGAAATGCACAATATTCAAGGACCATAAAAGTCTCCAGCATATCTTCGATCAGAAAGAGCTGAACATGAGACAACGATGGTGGGTGGAGCTACTGAACAACTACGATTGCAAAATTCTTTATCACACTGGTAAAGCAAACATAGTAGCTGACGCCCTTAGTAGAAAAGAATACTCGGGACGCCGAGTAAAGTCGTTGACCATGATAATCCGTTCACATTTGTCCACACAGATCAAAGAAGCTCAACTTGAAGCCTTGAAACCCAAATATATGGCAGGTGAAACCCTGAGAGGAATGGATAAGAACTTCGAAGTTAGGGATGATAGATTTTATTATTTCATGAACCTGATCTGGACACCAAAGTTCAGTGATTCCAAAGACGTGACTATGAAGGAAGCACACAAAACCCGATACTCCATTCATCCAGGTTCAGACAAGATGTATTTGGACCTCAAGAAACTATACTGGTGGCCTAACATGAAGGCCGAAATCGCTACCTTTGTGGACAAGTTCCTTACTTGTGCCGAAGTCATGGTAGAATACCAGAAACCTTCAGGTTTATTGCAACAACCTGAAATCCCTGAATGGAAGTGGGAGTGGATTACAATGGACTTCATAACTAAGTTACCCAAGACATCGGGTGGTTATGATACTATTTGGGCAATCGTTGATAGATTAACCAAATTTGTACACTTCTTACCAATCAAAGAGACCGACAAGATGGAGAAACTAACAAGAACTTATCTCAAGGATATCGTTAGACTGCATGGTGTACCAATATCTATTATTTTGGACAAAGATAGTATATTCAGTTCTCGTTTCTGGAAGTCTTTACAAAACTCCCCGGGAACTAGGTTGGACATGAGTACAACCTACCATCCACAAACCGACGGACAAAGTGAGAGGACGATTCAAACAATAGAAGACATGTTACGAGCTTGTGTGATAGACTTTGGAAAAGGCATGGGATGCTCATTTACCCCTTGTCGAATTCTCTTACAATAATAGTTATCACACTAGCATAAAGGTTGCTCTTTTCGAAGCCCTCTATGGCCGCAAGTGCAAATCACCTCTGTGCTGGGCTGAAGTGGGTGACACGCAGCTAGCTAGAGTTCAAATTCCTGTCAGTGCTCTCACTGGCTTGGAAATTATTCGAGAAACTACAGAGAAAATTGTACAAATTCGGAAGCGACTTAAAGCTACCTGAGATAAACAGAAAAGCTACACTGACAAAAGGAGAAACCCCTTGGAATTCCAGGTTGGTGACCGCGTCTTGTTAAAGGTCTCACCCTGGAAGGGCATGATACGCTTTGGAAAACGTGACAAACTAACTCCAAGGTACATAGGACCATTCGAGATTCTTTCCAAAATCGATCCTGTAGCTTACAAACTTCGACTACCCGAAGAACTAAGTAACATTCATCCTACCTTCCACGTTTCGAACTTGAAAAACTGTCTATCTGATGAGACTCTTGTGATCCCTCACGAGGAAATCGAGTTAAACGAGAGCCTCAACTTTTTGGAAGAACCCATAGAGATTCTAGATAGGAAAGTTAAGAAAACCAAACAAAATTGTATCCCAATAGTGAAGGTTCGTTAGAATGCAAAACGGGGACCTGAATTCACTTGGCAGCGGGAAGATCAAATGCAACAGAAATATCCACATCTTTTTCCCTAGTCTATCTGTAATGCAAATTTCAGGATGAAATTTTCTCTAACAGGGGGATAATGTAACAAACCGTTATTTCAAACCTATGTAATAATATAGGTCAATTTGTAGTTCTTTTTAAAATAATAAAGAGAAATTTTAGCATATTATGTACATTTACATAATTGACTCTCAAAAATAAAGTATTAAACAATATCGATTGGGATGAAAAAAGTGATAGAGATTGTAACAAGGTTTCCAAAAATATAAAGAACACTAAAATCCGAGTTATAACGAAGAAGTTATAACTAATCGAAAATATGCGACAAAACCGGCACAACACTGTTCAGTGTAAAAATTGAATTTTCAATAAAAGTCTTTTTAGCCATAACAATCTAAATGAAAGTTGTAGATTATGTTAAACCGATAAATTTCATAAAAAGAACGTCAAAATCTGACTTCGTATGAGAAAGTTATGATTTTTCTAAATTTAAGTATAACATAATACAACTAAAAACTCGAAATAAAGATCGAGTGATCTTTAGCCAACACAACCTACACGAGAATTTAAGGTCTCGTCGATAGTAGTACAACGGTAAAAAGACACACAAAAACGGTCGTCGGATGAAGAAGTTATGAATTTTTAACGGATTTTCCTGTCCCGGTCTGTTAAAAATAATAATATTAAACATAAAGTCAAAAGTAGCCGACAAAGTCTAAACGAGAGTTGTAGATCATATTCTCACCTACGCATTCATATAAAGAGAATTAAAAACGGAGTATGCGAAAGTTATGAATTTCGGAAGTTTTTGGCTCAAAAAGCCGAGAAATAAATAAGAACCGGATAATTTCGCATTAACAGTAACCGGTACGTCATCTCACATCAGCAGTCACCCCGTGTCCACCCCGTGTCGCCTTCTGATTCGACTGAGGTCGCGGCCCAATCAGCAACCGACGCATCTCGCAGCCGGTGGCGCCCTGCAAGCCGAGCCACGTTTCCCTCCTCCTTCGCTACTACCTCGCTGCTGACTCCCTTCTCCTTCGCCACTTGTCCGAGACACACGTCTCTCCCTCCTTGCTTCGGATCCGAGGCTTCGGCCTATATAAATCCTGCGAGACTCTACGGTTTTAACTCCATTTTTACACCAAATTTCACACACTTTCATCTCTTTCACTCACACAACCTCACCTACAACCCCCAAAGCCCCGGTATCATATCTAAAACCATAAGCAAGCCTCGAAGCCCCGAGATTCTCGAGAAAAACAACCTTCTCCAATTGAAACTCGGCCCGAATAAAGACGATTTTTCGTCAAATAAACTCCTTTCCAGAAAACGAAACGCTATCTAAATCAGCACTTATCAAGTGAGTTCGTACCCCTGTATTTTCATAATTTTTATAGTTTTAGCGGGCGGGGGGGGGGGGGGGGGGGGGGGAATACAATTCTAACACAAGCACTTTTTGTTACAAACAAATGATTTTAAGTTGTGATAAAATGACATTAAGTCATCAAAAATACTCAAAGTATTAAACTCTTTTATAAACTTATATTTTTCCCCAAAGTTTATATTTGTATAAATATATTTGAATAAATAAGATTTAAAAGGCTTAGTACTGATAACTCATTGTGGGTCCTTTTCCTTGTTTGGATGTGGGCTTATAGCATCGGTTATTTGTCTGAATGTCGTTTAAATTTTACTTATATATAATTGTACATGTATGTAAATATAAAAGTTATTTCATTTAATTTAAATACCCTTTGTAACATGTTGAGCAAGGGGTTAAATTCAAAAACAGTTAATACCAATTCAAAAAGTACATATAAATTATAATATGTATAATTTTTGATACATAGAACATTAATTGACGATTCAAGTATACTAAAATTTTAGTGAATATTATTATGCTTACAAGATTAAGTGTAATTCTGAATCATTGAAAAAATTCCAATGTATAGCTGAACGAATAAGAAGAATCAATTAGGCAGAAAGATAAAGGTTTCTCCAATCTGAAAGGAAAGGAGAGTACTTTAGTATCGTGTTTTATGATCATCTTAATGATTATTAAAACCATATCACAATTGATCCTATAAGGACACCTTAGTGCACTTTCATGGCTAAGAAGAGGAATCAGAAATTGTTGAAATGGTTAAATCAAAAAGGTGAATCATACTTCGTTCCAAAATCAAGTCTTAGAGTCATACTCCAAGATTGTTCCTTGAGTGACATATCTTAAGTAGGTTTATAGCACATCATGAAATGTGGAGTAGAGAAATATTTTCTTACTCTTGCACATTTCAAATTGGTGGTTGTGATGTTTTAGATAAGACAAAGACCAACTAAGACCAATTATATGAAGTGTCTTTCTTGATAAGAATCCACACTAACTCTTGCATATTTGTTTTTGTCAAGGAATGGTTCTTGACAAGAGAATCTTATATATCAAGAGGTCAGTATGAGTCTTAAAGACCTTGAAGAAGTTTCAAGAAAAAATCAAGAGTAAGCTTATCGTTTATCACTAGCACACAAATTGAGGTTTGTAACCTATCGTGTTGACATATTCTTGTTTCTATGCTCATTCCAATTATAGTTGATTATGCATGTGAGTTCTATGAGTTATTAATTGTTAGAATAAGGCAAAGCACCTTGATCAGTAAAGGTGATCTGCTCAACAACTTGGAAGACATGGTAGGACGTTGTGTTGCCAAGTGGTAAGAAATTAAGATTAAGTAAGTTCAGTCCATATGAGTTTGAATTTGTCATAGATCTTGTCTTATGATAATGGTTGGAATTGACAAATTCAAATGGATAGGAACACATAAACCATTAAATCTAAGTGATAAATGTTTCTCTCCAATTCATGAAAATGATTGTGAGGAAACACTTTCACTAAGTAGATTTTAAGAATATAGCAGTTGTGTTAATTATGTTCTCAAATTCGATTATGATTACGCCATCCCTCTTCATAGTTAGAATTGTGAGAAATGGCAAATAGTTTGAACATTCAGGTTTTACTGTCGTAAGTTCTGAAATAGTTTAGACACACATGATGTTTCTTATAAAAGGTGTACGATCTTAGATAAAGACTTATCGAAGCATCTCGTATCAGAAATATGGATTTCTAGGTACATGTCAAAGCTAGAGGGAGCATAAGTGTTATGCTAATAGGAATGTAATTATCATGATAGTGGGAGCATGATTATTATGTGAAGTGTTGCAAGTTAGCAATACTGGTTATAGGAGACAAAGGTTAAGAATTTTGCAAAGTCGTAGAATTTGAAAAATTGTTTCTCTATAGTAAGGGAGAGGATACTTATCCTTTATTTCGAATCTAAAAGTTTAGATTGAAGTATTAATCAAGCTTATTCATGAGCATATATGAATACCATGTTGAAGTGTTTCAACATAGGAAATTCTATATATGGAAATATTATAGCGAAAGACTGGTCAAGTATTATGTCTTTATGTAAGACATTATGAATCGTGTCCCATATGCTTCGGGTATGGGATCGATTACATGTGCTATAATATTCACGTGTTCTAATTTTCCTAATTCCTAGAGAATTAAGAGGACTAGAACCAGATATGACTAAAGTTATTAAACAACTGTTAAGGACGATCTAAGGTTCGCTAAGGATTGGTCGCTTTTAGTAGGAAGTATAGTAATTGATGGACCATATTGGAATTATTATGAATAGATAGGATTCTATTAATAATGAGTTGTCATATAACATATATGGAAATGTTTCCATAATGGGAGATGGATATTAAGAATCTATTTGTGCAATAAGGATTTTCAAAGGAATGTACTTTGAATTTGAGACTTCACTTCCATGGAATTGTTCTTGTGACAATCTCTAAAGGAATAGTTTGTAATATTAGTGGCAAAGTCTCTGTGACTATTGTACCTCGTCATTACAAAAGGAATCATTACATGATAGTTTAGAATCTAACAAATTCTGATAGTGGCAAGAATCTGGCATTCTTACACTTGTGACAAAGATTTGGAATTGTGAAATGAGTTTCATTGAAGATGTGATTCAATTGATCTATTCCACAAAGAAATGATGATAGGCAAACATAGTGTGAATGCTTGGAGCATGGGATAACTATCGTTTTAATTCTAGTATTAAGTTGGTTAATCGAAACATTATATAATGAATAATGTATAATGAATATGGTGATTAAATAATAAGTGTTTTATTTGTACTTAATAGTTTTAGGACCATATTGGATTAGATTATTCTTGTGTTTTACTTCGCATGTTTTGACTTTCCGAATAATAAGATTATTCAAACATCCACAGTCAATCATACTTTGGAAGTAAGTAATGAGGCAAGACTATCATGAATCCAACAGTAGATTGTCTAAGTGTTTAGACATAGCACAAGTTTGTTGCAGTGTTCATGAGTACTCCTTAAACCCATGCTCATCTGAATTACTTCATGGATTTTATCACGAGTGATTGTGAGATGATAATATCTTATATTCTTAAAACGGAGACATATAGTTGTAGTTTACAATTTGGTTGCACATTGATGATATGTAAACACACCAGTAACTTGGTGTTCTAAAACATATTGATGTGTGTGATTCAATGAGTAAATAGAGAAAACATATGAGTCAAAGTTTATTCGTTATTTTTACCCTAAGAGGGATAAAAGCGATATCTGTGGGCCCCTCGATGATTTAGTGATGACACCTTAAGCGCTTGGCCAAGCCTGAATTGATTTGATTTGTTTAATTAGTCGATCGTCATAAATCGGAAATCGGGAAAAAACACATGGACAGAGAGAATGATTATAATCCATGTATCATGTCCATACGATATCTAGAATGGAGGAATATATGATCCTTTATCTAATGGACGCATTATTTATCAGAGTTAATAGCGGCTTTTGAGAGCTATGATTGCTAATAGGATTTTGGAGTCGTACTTGCAATAATAGTTATTAGAATTATCCAAGTGGGAGACTGTTGGATTAGGTGTGTAAGCCCATAACTATATGTACTTGACCCGATGGTAGCATGGTCCATTTGGGTTGCATTCACTAGAACAATTTAACAGGATGAATATTTGAGAAAGAGGTTATTTGTGATTTATTAAAATATTATAAGTATAATATATTAATTTAGAAATCATATTATTTAATTAATATTGGTCAAGAATTAATTTGGAATTAATTTAGTGATCAAAAGAGATTAATTAAATTAATGGGACTGATTATGTAAATGAGTGATACATATAGTTTGGGCCAATGATCCATGATTGATTAGTGATGGACTAAATTTATGTGAGAGTCCATGAAGTGTTAGTCCATAAGGCTTATCATATAGATTATTGGATTAAAGGCCCAAGGAAGTGGATTAGGGTTTTACAAGTTGAAACTCGAGGAATTCCACACTATAAATGTAGCCACTAGCACCACCAAAATGGCCAATGATTCTATGGGAAAACCCTAGTCGATTTTGTGTGCTCCTAACCTCTCTCTCAAAGTCCTCCATTTGTTCATGGTGTTTTGTGAACCATTTGAGGCATCACACTTGAGGTGCCAAGCTCTTAAAAAGACAAATTCAACATGATACAACTAAGAGGTATTCTTCTAACTAGTTTTTATGTTTCAAATATCAAAGTTGTATGTGAGTTGTAGGTTTCATGATTTGGATAATTTTGTTGCATGTATAATTAGAGTAAACTTAGATCCAAAGCATTAGGTTTGTATGTGACCCATGTGAGTGTTATAGTACATAAAACCCAACACACCTCCCTTTCGCAGATCCAATAGAGTTTGTTTTCTTCCTGAGTTCCATGTGAGCACATAAAGAGACATATTGATCAGTGATCGTACACTGGTTGATATGGATGAGCCATCCAACTATAAGGAAGTAACGGCAGGACCTGAGACTGCCAAATGGAAGGAAAGCATGGAGAGCAAGATTCAGTCCATGTATGAAAACCAAGTCTAGAATTTGGTTGATCCTACACCTGCCATTAAAATTGTTGGGTGCAAATGGAGCTTCAAGAAGAAGACCAACATGGATGGGAATGTGCACACATTCAATGCTATGTTGGTTGCAAAGGGTTACACTCAAACTCAAGGGATTGATTATGAGGAATCTTTTTCAACAGTAGCCAAGATCAAGTCTATTAGGATATTGCTTGCCATAACAGCTTTTCATGATTATGAAGTATGGAAAATGGATGTGAAAACTACTTTACTTAATGGAAAACTCACAGAGGAAGTGTATATGGCCAAACTGAAGGTTTCATAGATCCAAAATATCTAAATAGAATGTGTAATCTTGAAAGGTCCATATATGGACTAAAACAAGCGTCTCATAGCTCAGACCTTTGCTTTCATGAAAAGGTCAAGGAGTTTGGATTTTCAAGAAGTGAAGGTGAGTCCTGTGTATATATCTAAGCTAGTAGGAGTAATGTAGTCTTCCTAGTGTTGTATGTTGTGACATCCCCAAAATCTCGGCCAGAAAAGACCGATTTTCATTTATGCTTTTAAAATAAATTCAGAGTAAATCCTTTTGATTTGAAAGAGTTGCGGAATTTGTTCCCAAAAACAAAACATGATAAAACAATGTTTACCAAAGCATTTCATAAAAGAAATGTATTTTTCATTATATAATCAAAACTCGGGGTGTCATGTTCCGATATAGACCAATAAGCATAAACGATAATATTACAAGTCATTCAACAAATATATACATATACAGACTTGTAAACAAAACAACTTGATGGTTCATCCATCTTACGCCCTTGCGCCACTTCCTGTAATACAAATAAAACTGAGTGGGTCGGGCTTGGGAGCCTGGTGAGCATATAGGGTTTTCAACCCACAATAAATAATTAAATTAATTATTATCAACCAACAATAACCCAGTTACCCATTCCCATTATTCTCACTTTACGTCCCTAAAATAACTAACACAAGGGACCTAATCTAAGAATATTTTCATCGGGGTGACAACACATGCTGCGGGGTTTCCTCAGCAATATAAGTCAAATAAGGCAACCATGAGGGGGATGGAATACAGCGAATGAACACCCAAGTTCATTAACACCTACAGGTTATGAGCCTGCTAGCGTTCCACTGGACTATCTAGAAAAGTCCGTGGTCGTCATCTAAATTCCGCTAGATGACTGGATCAAACAACAACGAGGCCTCTCATCTGTTTATTACACACCAACTATCTACCTATGTTCTACCCAACATATTAGTAGATAAAAACATACATTTTTATACATATTTTCAAAACCTGTATAGCATGCTTGATCAATACCTTTTCCATATAACAGATGAGGCACACACACATAACACGTATTTCATATAGAAATAATCAGATCTGTAAGACAGAAGAAAGTGAATATACATTCACACACATAACAACAAAATATACACATAACACGTATCTCGTATAAAATACTTCATAATTATACGTTAGAAGAAAGTAACAACGCATTCACACGTATAAACGACAATAAACTTAATACACTCAAACCATACTTGTATTATTATTGCGTTTATGAAAGGTAGTATACACTCACTTGATCAGAAGATGATCGGACAGCACTACGGCTTGCAGAAGTCGTAATCCTCAGCAGATCTGGAAGATCTCTACGAAAATCGAACTTCTCGCGGGCAAAGCTTCAGCTCGAAAACCGCACTTCTCGGGATCTTCGGGATCTCAGGACTCGCTTCGGGACTCGGGAATATTACCGGGGCTTCGGGATGGCTTCGGGGGTAAAACCGCAGAGCTTCGGCACAAAAACGAGAGGAAATTAGCAAATAAACCCGGACCCCTCGCATCCTATTTATAGGAGGCTGGATCTGCGATTTACGCGGGGCGTAATTCATGTATGCGGGGTGTAACGGGGATAAGGCCGGTGACTCCCCCCCATGGATAATATCAGCGAATTTTTATTTAAATTAAATACCGAATTTATTAAATAAACTTCAAAAATTCATATCTTCCTCATACGAACTCCGTTTTCGACGCTCTTTATATCCACGCGTAGGTGAGACTACGATCTACAACTTTCGTTTAGACTCCGTCGGCTAATTTTGACTTTATTTTTTATTATTTATTTTTAGTAGGCCGGGGCAGGAAAACCCCGTTATAAAATCATAACTTCTTCATCCGACGTCCGTTTTCGCCTATCTTTTTATTGTTTTACTACAATTAATGAGATCTTCAATTCTCATTTAGATTGTTTCGGCTAAAAACCGCTCGGTCTCAAATCGAGCATTCGAGCTGCATACTGCTAAGTCGAAACTTCGAAAAATCATAACTTCCTCATACGAAGTCAGATTTGGGTGTTCTTTTTATGCACGCTCATGGTTTGAAGTACTCTACGACTTTCATTTAGGTTGCTAAGGCTAAATATCTCTTTAACGTAAATCTCACTTTTTACGTTATCCAGCGTTGTCGGTTCTATCGCGAAACTTCGACATGTCATAACTTCTTCGTTATAACTCGGATTTCGGCATTCTTTATATCTTCGGAAACCTTGTTTCAACTACTACAACATTATCTAAAGATATCAAGTTTATTTTACACTTAAATTTTGACGCTTGTTTTTATTCTTAATTAATCAAACCACATAATTAAGCAATTAAGCACAAAACACATAATACTCAAATAATACAATCTTATTATTTCAAAACGGGTTACAAAGGTTAACCTAGACCATTAAATTGCTAAAAATGGCAAGCCCGGAAACATAGGCGTTACATATGTAGATGACATACTCCTAATAGGAAACAATATCCCGATGTTGCAAGGTGGTAAGACGTGGCTTGTGAGTTGTTTCATTATGAAGGATCTAGGAGAGGCTGCATGCATACTTGGTATAAGGATCTATAGATATAGATCAAAATGCATAATAGGACTGAGCTAGAGTACATACTTGGATAAGATCTTGAAGAGGTTTAAGGTGCAAGACTCCAAGAAAGGTTTTCTACCTATGCAACATGGCACAAAGTTGAGTAAGACTCAATGTCCTAGTTCTAGTAATGAACAAGAAAGAATGAGTCAAGTCCCATATGCTTCTGCTATAGGTCGATCATGTATACAGTGACATGTACTCGTCCTGATGTCTCGTTTGCTCTGAGCATGGTGAGTCGTTTTCAGGACAACCCATACGACATTCACTGGATAATAGTAAAGAATATATTGAAATACCTATGAAGAAAAAAGGATATGTTCTTGGTATATGGGGGTAAATATGAGTTGAGAGTTATAGGTTATATAGATGCCAGTTTCTAAACTGATAGGGACAACTCATCTTTATAGTTAAGATGTATATTCTTGCTTAATGGAGGAGCGGTCACTTGGAAAAGTTCCAAGCAGCCGACACTGGCAGACTCTACGTGTGAGTTAGAGTATATAGCGGCTAGTGAAGCTGCAAAAGAAGCTACATGGTTAAAGAATTTCATTAATGATCTTGGTGTCGTTCCGAGCATCAAGGATCCTTTGGAAATCTTCTATGACAATGAGGGTGCAGTCGTATTGACTAAAGAGCCTAAGGACCATGTTAACTCAATACATATACTTAGAAAGTTCCACTATGTGAGACATCGAGTCGAGGATTGAGATATTGTCGTGAGCAGAATATCATCGGAGGAGAATCCAGCCGATCCGTTCACTAAGCCATTATCAAGGATAAAGCATGATAGTCATACTAGATCTACATGCATTAGATTTGCTGAAGATATGGTGTAATGGTCTAGGTGTTTAGTTTGATAATCTTTGAAACATTTAGCGGTGTGAATTTGTAAAAGAATTGATGTTTATTTTGTGGAGACTTAATAAAGTGCTAGTATCGTTATCATTTTTGTTGATTTATTACTGTGTTTCACTTTTGCATGTTTAGAAACCACTTCCTGATTATTAGTTTACTCAAACCTCCACAATCAGTCATACTCTTGAAAGTAAGTAGTGATTCAAGACTGTCATGAGTATTGGTGGATTGGCCATTCTGCTAAGTCATAACATAGTGATTGTGCCAACACTCATGAATGCTTAATAGTGATTTAAGTATTGGAACAACCCCCACTTAGATATTACTTCATGGATACAGTCACAAGTAATTCTAAGATGATAATATATTGTGTTCTTCATACCGAGATACATGTGGAGCTTTGCTCTATGATTCTGTTGTGCATTGGTGTACTCTAACGCTATCTGTAATTGGTAGCTATAAAGGGTACATTCATATATGACATGATGAAATAGACAAAGAGTACATAGTCAAAGTTTATTCTTACCTTCTGCCTTAATAGGAGAAGCGATATATATGGGTCCCTCGATGATTTGGTGTTGAGATCTTAAATACCTGGCCGGGTGCTGAGTGGAATTGATGTGTTCGATTTAGTAGTCAGATGCAGTCATCAAAAGTCTTTATCAGGAAATATAATCTTGAATCCTGAGATTGGCCATTATCCATGTCTCAAATTCATACAAATACCATGAGGATGAAGGAATAGTTGATCACTTATCTGAGGGCTAAAACTAATTAGATCAGAGTTCATCAGATGCATTGGATGCCATTTTCTCTGTTGATTATTAGAGAAATATAGGACCATATATATAGTTAATGACTTGTCCAAGTGGGAGATTGTTGGAAGTATGTCCAAGGTCATTAACTAATTGGTGATATTTCTAATAATAGCTGGGTCCTCTTGGGTTGCCCTCAAGACTCAAATTAAGTAGAATAAATAAAGGAGGAGTTAGTTTATTAATTATTATGGTTTAATAATTAATTAGAAACTAATTAGAAAACAATTTGGGAATTACTTAACGGTTTAATTAATAGAAGGGTCGAATACCAATTAATTAATAATTGGTTGATCAGGAATATTCCAGAACCCTAGGAAGGAGGGTGGTGGACGAAAATTCCCTTTGGATAAAGGGAATTTCGTTCATAGGCTATCCCATCCCATATGGGCTTGAGGATAAAACCCTAGGAGGTATCCGATGCTATAAATAGGGATTTAGGGATTCATTCCTCCTTGCTCATTTTGTCTTGAGTTATTCGCCACCTTCTTTCTCCCTCCTTGTGGAAGAACTTTCCTTATACTTCATCCCCTCCTACTTTATATTTTGATTCTACTATTTTGAGTTCATTGGGTGTGAACCAAGAGAGAGATTCTAGTTTGGGTCCTTACCATCCAAACAAGGTGGCACACATGAGGAGTCAAGCACAAAGATCTCTAGCTGCAAAAGAGGTTAGTATTCTTCTTTGTATTTTCGGATTTCATAGGGTAGACGTAATAGTATGAAACCATAGATCCATAGGTTGCATGTACACTTAGGTATATCGTTTTGTTGCTTCGATTTTTCTGCTACCTAGTTTTTGAGTGTATTTGATGCCTAGAAAAACTAACAAAGGATTCATGTTAACTTGTATGAGGATGTGAAGCATCGGTAGTGGTGCATTATAGGTTCGTAACTAGGTTCAGGTTGAGGGTTGTGTTAGAATCTCTCTGGCTGTTCTTGTCTGATGAAGGCTTTGGGGTTCAAAGCACGACCTAGATGCCTGTTTGGTGTTTAGCAGGTTACAGTTTTGGCCCTTGTTGGTTTCTGGCTCAGTATTTTGGATAGTTGGCAAGACCATAGGATGGGACCGTGGCTATAGTGGAAGTATGGAAAGACTATGGGCTAGTCCGTAATATCCACTAGGATGAGTTTGGCTGTTGCTGGAATGGTTGAAAGATTGTGAGGGGATTACAACCTTTGTTCGGGTTGAGTCGGTATCGTTATTGTTATTCATCCGCCTCGTGTTCAGGCATGAGGGCTGTTAGAGTTGTAGCAGTGATTAGACTAGTATAGATCCCGATTGAGGGCGAGACCCATTTGTTTATGCTAGATTGTGTGAGGCCTGTGGGCGAGGCCAATATAGTTATATTATTTTGGGAGAGACATATGGGTGAGGCCTGTTTGGCTATGTCATCCTGGGGGTGCGGACGATTCAGACGTTTGGGGTCATGCTCAAGACATGTGATATTGGTTGTAAGTACCCAGGCCAGTGATGGAATGTTGGTAAGATCAGGATGTTTTTAATTTTAATGTTCAAGTGGATTAAATGGTATCACGATATATCGTGAATCGGTAAGGGTATGACTTATGAGGGTGGGACCTAGTAGTGACTGGCACGGTTGGGGCGTTAGAACAAGTCTAGAGTAGGGAAGATCAGTAATTAACAGGTTAGATCTGTATGACAGACAGGCTAGGGTATCCTTTATCAATTTGATTCTTGGAGATAGTCTGGTGGTGCGACCGTACGTGAAGTTGTTAGTCTCAGCAAACGGTCAAGGGTTCTGCATCCTGATATATTAGAAGGGCAACATGGAATCATTGGATAGATCGAATATGCAAATTTTTCTTAGTAGGATGTGAGGTACGTGTTGGTTTGGCGCCAATGGATGAGACTTGTGCTGGGAGTCGCTTTCGTTTTTGAGTGAAAGGTTATCGACATCGGAGAATGTTCAGAGATTCTGGGTTTCCAGTTATCAACGGGATAATTATGGGTTAAAGGGGCTCATTCGGTTTGGGTTGCGGAGTCGAGTCATTATAGATGTGGTATGGAATGGTTCTGTCTATCTAGAAGTTAGACATGGTTTAGGGTTCTCAATTTTCAAGCAGAGTAGTTAATTTTCTTTTGTTGGCTGATGGCGGAGTGTTAAAGTTCGTTCTTCATTAGAGTATGTGATTTTTGCTAAAGTTGGGATTCGATAGTAGTGTTGGTAGGCAGTCTTCAGTGTGAGATGAATTCTTAGTCCTAATTGGAATTCAAGAAGTTCTGACAGGGTCAACTGGTGTGGCAGTGAAAGTTGTAAAGAATGATTTTAAGGATGAAATCTAATTCAAGTTTGGGGGGGGGGGGGGGGGGAGAGAGAGTTGTAACACGTGTTCTCTAGAATGGATGGGTTTAGGGAATTAAGGAGTCAAAACATGGTTTTTAGGGAAGACCATGTGTCATGACGTGACCATAGGGAGGTCTCGACGTGACCAACCAAAGTGAAGAACGCGCATCTGGATAGTGGTTATGACGTGACACATATATGGTCACAAGATGAGGAAGGTTGCAGCCCAAGCCCATGATCTTTTAGGGTTTCCTTCATATTTAAACCCCATTAACTCAATTTTAGGGTTCACTATCACCCTTCATCAACCTAAAACCTCATAAAACCATAACCCTAATCTCCTGTGGTGGTTTTGGCTCATCTTTGGTGGTGTTGGTGCTCTTTGAAGTAAGTAGAAGGAGAATGGGTGCATGATCAAGCAAGCGACATCTTCTTATCTTTAATATCACCTCTTGGACCATTTGTAAGGATTCAAGCTTCTACTTTTTTGGTTTATTCTCTTAGATCTAAGTTATTTTGGTCCCTTTTGGTTCATGGTTTCGATTTGAGTAAATAAAGTTGGCAACTTTATGGTCCTCTTGAGTCCTTAGAGTATCATATCTTATGGATCTAAATATTGGTTCTGAATTGTGAACCTCGCTTGACTTTTCAGTCATTTTATTGGATTTTGGCCTACATAGGATAGAGGACATGTATGTCCATAAAGTTGTCATTTTATGAACCTATAGAGCCCCTTAAACTTTCTGGAATATGGGAGTTGAAGACTTAATGGATTAAGGACTCAAACCATTTAGTTTTTGTCTCATAATGTGCTCACGATGTGACATTGAGGACGTCATGACGTTACCAAGGAGGATTATGCAATTATCTTGTCTTGATGAGTTCACGACGTAACCAAGGAGGGTTCATGTCATGATGCTTATTGAGTGAGTTGTCCGAGACCGAGTTGGATGAGTTGGAATTGAGCTGAGTGCATTTTCACGACGTGACCAAGGGTTGGTCACGATGTGAGGGTTAACTATTGGTATTATTGGTTGTTGACTTTGACTTTGACCGTTGACTTGTTGACTTGGGTTGACTTTTGTTCAAGATTTTTAGATTTAATGTGTAGACTAAGGTTGAACCTTGTATGTTTTGATAGAAGTGCTGCAACATATGTTGCGGCGTGTTGAGTTGTGGTTTAGCTGATTTTGTGAGTGAGGTGAGACTTCTCACTATACAGTGTAAGATGCTAGCTGTCTTTGTGACTCTCAAATTTGTATGTTGGGTTGGGCTCATTGGTTGCATGTTAGGATGGGCCCATTTGTATGTTGAGTTTTGCCCATTGATATGTGGGGTTGGGTCCATTGGTATGATGGGCTAGGCCTGTTATGTGGGTTGGGCCCAATGTATGGGCTGGCCTCGATATTTAGATTGATTTTATTTTTCTTTTTAATTTTAATTTTATTGAGTTTTTAATTCAGTCCTCGCAATTTTAATCTATCATTTAAAAAATAATGTTGATAAAAAAATAAGTTTATGGAAGTAAATCGTGCCGAGATAAGAGGGATTCGCGCCGAGAAAGAGAACGACTTGAGAACCCTTAATTTTTTTTTTTGCAATTTGCACAGTGACGCTGACGTATAACACCCAAATTTTTTGCATACACATGTTATATATTCTCATTTCCACCAATTTGCTTTCTTTTCTCTCGCTAAATTGAACTCGGGAGTTATGGAGCAGTGCGTTAAAGAAGAAGAAATAAAGCTAGAGAAGGGAGGAAGACAAGTGCTTGATCAACACATGTGAATCCGAAAATAATTTTTGAAGAAAAAAAAGGCACCATACAAAAATCATGTTCGGATTACGATATTCTCGTTGAGAAAATCAGTCATAACGATAACCAAAGTACTTTAACATATAATACGAAGCCTCTGACAAAATCAGGCCACGATTTGCTACCAAAATGCATGACTTTCAAGAGCTTATCGGTTCCAAGTGCCTATCATTGACCCAATTGTTTTTAAAGAGATATAAAGAATGCAAAGCTAGCGATGAAGAAGGAAGCTTAAACAAAGAATAAGGAATGAGTATTTACTACAAACATGAGTTGAATCCTTATTATTCGCAAAAAAGACGTTTGGTACCGATTACAAATGTAGAGAAAGCCTAAAGAAGAAGACGAGACCCAAGTTCTGCCAAATCGAGTGAAGTTTAGCATTTATTAGCAAACGAAAAAAATTATGCAACTCAGTTCATTCTGCAATAATTAAATGAAATATGCCACTTATCACATACAAATATGAGACGTCAAAGTTGTGTCAAAGAAGATGTGACAACCCGAAGTTGTTCCATCGCCGTAACCCGTTCCGTCTGTAAAACCCGTCTTTAGCAATTCATTCCGATTTCGTTTTTGGGCTAAGTTATTTAAATTTATATGTTTATTATAATCTCATGAGTGTCCAAACTCCATAGAAACTCATGTAAATGGCCCAAATTATTAATTTGATTTTTTTTTAAACTGGTCCCGCCGGGTCACGACAACTTAATCGGGTGCGACCAAAAGCCACGTTTAACGTCGGTATCGGGTAGAATTACACCGTGTCCCAAACCTGAACCATATATAAAGTTGATTAACCATCATTTGAAGCTTTTTCACTCTCTCTCTAACCTCTCTCCTCAAATCCACACTCTAAGTCCAAAATCATCAAATTAAGGCTCCAAATCATCAAGGTAACTATCCTAGCTCCTAGTATAACATCTTAGGCCTTCAAATTCGTGGTCAAACTATGGAATATGACCATTATCATGAGTTTACAGCCCTAGAACAGTCCTAGGCCATGAACCCACATAAAATGGGTTTTGGAGCCCAAAAACCCTTCCAAACCACCTTTGGAGCTTAGATATGGCTTAAGGACTTATTGGAATGGATTTAGAACACCTTAAACTCATTTTTAGAGGAGTAAACATGAGTTTACTGCCCAAGAACATGCTTGGGCCATAAACACCCAGTTATGGGTAGTAAACTCCTTGTAAGGTGTTAAATTTCCACTTACACACCTCCTAAGCCTTGGGTTAAAGTCTAGAAGCAACCACAAACGAGTTAGAGGCCTTAAACTTAATGAAAACCACCCCCATAGGAGCTTATGACCGTAAACCCCCCATGGATGGGTTCCTGGGCCGTAAACTCCTATAACTTAGTCAAATGGTGCCTTAAACTCATTCCATGGCGTGTAGATTTAGCTAGAAACACTTGTAAATGACCTAGGACCACCAAATCATTAATTGAAGGAAGGTATAGGAGCTTACGGCTATAAAATCCTAGTTTAGGGCCATAAACTCCCTTTGATGGTTCCTTTGGTGGTTTAACTCCTTCCTATGCCTTAGATTAAATCCCAGCAACTTTCCCCAAGTGATATTTGACCAGTTAGCACCATAAAACCCCTCATCCATGAGTTCACGGCCGTGAACTCATGTGGAGTTGGTCTTAGGGCCGAAAACTCCATAAGGAGTTTACTCTTGAAGAGTAAACACATTATCCAAGCCATATAAGTCCGTAGATGTCACCCGGGTCACTCCAAACAATTATTTTGAAGTGTTTTCGCGCCTAGAAGTGTATATCCTCAACTAATTTGTAGTTCAAATACTAATTAGATACAAATGTGTATCTTTTCATATTACATAGGAACCTCACACGCATTCAAGCCTCGAACTGATGTTTAGCATCCAATCCGACACGCTTCTCGACCAGTGAGTTCATACCCTACCCTTTTTCCGTGTTTTTCAAACGTTTTCAGGGGGGAATACAAGCAAAAGTACAAGAAAATCTTGTACTTAAACTTATTACTTTCAGTTCAAATGTTTCATATATTGTATGCTTTTATTATCAAAAATCGTATTAGCCAATAATTCGAATTGTAGAGTAAACTTTCAGACTAAATGTAGATTCTTTTATAAAGTGTTATAATCTATGTTAATATATATATATATATATATATATATATATATATATATATATATATATATATATATATATATATAAAGCTATATGAAAACTTAAAAATTACATAAATATGTGAAAAATATACCAAAATACATAAAAGCACGTAAAAATACTAAAAAAAAGTCATATAAATTAGTAAAAAATATCTTTATACATTTAAAACACATAAAAATATATAAAAAAAACCATATAAAAAAACTTAAAAACATTAAAAAAATACATAAATACGTAAAAAAAAATTATTAAAATACTTCAAAAATACATATAAATATGTTTGTACATTATATTTTAATTTTGAGGAAATATAGAGAAAAGTCCTATCATTTTAAAAAATTAATATTTTGATTTTATGGTCTGTTGAACATGTCAAAAATGTACTAAAGTAAAAATTTAGTTAATTTCTTAGGCTTTTCTATTAAGAAAAAGAACTTAATACTTAATTTTACTAATATAATGATTTTGTTTATAGATTTTTCTAAAAAAAACGTATTAACGAACATTTAAATAATAGAAGTTTCATTTTTAGGTTTACCATTAGGGTAAATGGCACAAAAAACACTATTTTTACACAAAAATTCGATTTGACACCGTGTTATTTTTTTGTGTCAATTTTGACACTGTATTTTCCAATTTGTTACAATTCTGACCACTTGACCGGTTAACCAGGTTACATGCTGACGTGACATAATGACGTGTCAGTTTTGATGACGTGGCATGCTGACATTATATGATGACGTGTCAAAATTGAATTTTTTTCTCACAAAAAACACTAAGTTTTCATTTTTTTCGATTTTGATACTAAGTTTAATTTTTTATTTCAACTTTGACACTATGTTTTTTTGTTCTAAATCGAACATTATTTTTTCCAATTTTGTTCAATGTTAACAATTTTCTATTTGAAACCGTATAAATATTTTTTAATACATTTAGACCGTATAAATTTTTTTTTTCATTTAAAAACCATAGTTTTGTATAAATATATTTTTTACACTCAAACCATATTTTTATATATAATATATATATATATATATATATATATATATATATATATATATATATATATATATTAGTTATATAAAAATTGTATTTTATATTAAATATGCAACTTTAAAATGTGTTTGGAGGTTTGGAGGCGCGTAGTCGATCAAAACTCAGATATCAAGTTTGCAACCCATCAAATTTTTACATCTTATTAGAAACTTATATTTAGTTTGATTCTCATGATATAACTAATGCTTTGAATGTAAGAAAAAAAACATTTTGTATTTAAATAAAAATGTGTTTTAAACGAAAAAATATGTTTATACGGTTTAAAATATAATAAAAAAATATATTTATACGGTTTCAAATGGAAAATAGACAAAATTAAACAAAATTTGATAAATGATGTTCGATTGGAACAAAAAAAACATAGTGTCAAAATTGAAATAAAAAATTAAACATAGTGTCAAAATCGAAAGAAAAAAAAGTAAAAACTTAGTGTTTTTTGTGGAAAAAAAATCAATTTTGACACGTCAGTATATCATGTCAGCATGCCACGTCATCAAAACTGACACGTCATCATATCACGTCAGCATGTAACCTGGTTAACCGATCAAGTGGTCAGAATTGTAACAAATTGAAAAACACAGTGTCAAAATTGACACAAAAAATAACACGGTGTTAAAATCGAATTTCTGTATAAAAAGAGTGTTTTTTGTGTCATTTATCCTTACCATTATTCATCCATATTTAGACAACTTTTTTCGAGAAAATGAATAGGACGTCAACATTTTATTTCCGAAAAAAATAAAAATATTTCCGGGAAAAAAATAAAAAATCAATTTTCAAAATCAGTTGTCTGTACCGGATAATTGTTTAAGAAAAAAAAAAGTTGGGTGTTTAATTTAGGAAACAAACTCTACAAACCCCATCAATTTAAACATGGTTGTTTAACAATAATTAATATTAACTCTTATTAAACATGGTTGTTTAATTTAGGAAACAAACTCTACAACCACATCAATCGAAACTCTATAATATTAACTCTTATTCAAGTCAATCTATTTTTCTCATCTAATCTAAACATGGTTGATCAACAATAATTAATACAAGTCAATTAGTACTTAAGGTTTCAACAAGGAAACGAACTCTACAAACCCCATCAATCTTTCAACAAACCAGACAAGATGACTCGATCCAACTCGGTCTCATCCGAATTTAACCAATGGTACACTCTTCATAGCTTTTGGACCTTGCATTCTTGATATACTTGGCATGCATAGACATAATGCTTGCTTATAATTGAAAGCTTTAGACCAATTATTAAGGGTACATTCAATTATTATTTCACCTTATGTCACTACAAACCATTCAAATCATACTGAATCAATTGTACTCTTAAAACAAAAAAGCAAAACTCTTAACTTTCCTTTCCAAAGTAAAAGTCGTTGGTTCAAGCACAATAAGACATGTTGTGACCCTACCCTCTTTCTTTCCAAAAAGGAATAGACTTTTTGCCCATGATTTCAAACCCTTTTGCCATGCAAACTAAAGTGTTCTTTTCTGTTTAGTGATGCAGACTATGATTTGATAAAATCTATATTCTGAAAGGCTGAAATCTAATTTTGTTAGGAAAAAATAAAAGGATAAAAGGTATAAATAATGTGGTAAATAGGACCCGAAAACAATCAAGTCAAACTTTGATTTTGATAATTTGATTCGGATGATTTTTAATTTGTTATATTTTTGGTTGAGTTGATCAATCGTTGGAACATGAGAAACAGATAAATCATTTAATTATAACATGGTTTTTCTAATGTGAAATGATCTATAATATATAATTGAGATTCTAAGTAAAATGATATCTTGAATTGAAGAAAAAAAAACTCATCTTCATGTATGAAGTTGTTGATCTATGGGTATTATATATATTAGACACAATGATTATTAAGTTTTCATGTTCTTTATGAGGGAATAAATGACATATTAGATCAGGTGGACAATCAGTCCAAATGGATACATTTCTAGCATCCATAAGGTTGTGAACGTGGCCATTGTAAGGATGATGGCTTGCCAAGATGGACATGGCACACACAATCCCTGGTGTGCGGTGCGGCCGAGCTCAACTTACCCAATGTTGGGACTCTCTCTCTCTCTCTCTCTCTCTCTCTCTCTCTCTCTCTCTCTCTCTCTCTCTCTCTCTCTCTCTCTCTCATCGTGCGACACTCCTTTTCTTCTTTCTCTTCTTTCTTGACATAGTAAATCTAATCTAGAGAATGATTTGGTTGCGGTCGACTCACCAGCCTACTATAATAATATGTAAGTTTTTCATATTATGAGGATGTATTTTATCACTAAGGTTTGGTTTACGGAAATGAAGGAATTTGGAAGATATGAACATAAATTTTAATAAAATTTTGTCAAGTTGAAAAGTAATCAAAGAAATTAGAATTTTAACATTCATTGAATGTATGATGGAATATTATTATAAGTAAAAGGAAAGATTGCAGGTTACATTTCTTATATTTGATAGGGGTGAACATAATAACTGAAAAATCGAACCAAAATCAAATTAACCAACAATTTTAAAAATCGTTGGTTTGGTTTCTAATTTTTATTAACCGATAATTGAACCATTATTAACTGAGCCGATAACTTTATATTTTAATATATATAAAATTATAGATTATATATAAAATAATATAGTCAAACTTATTTAAGACCCGTTAAGTTTTCAAAATATAAATCACTAGGTTACAACCCGTAGAGACCACGGGTAAGAAAGAAAAATAATAGTGATAATTAAAAATGTATATTAAACTTATAAACAAATAATTAAAATGTCTATATAATGTTTATTTGATTTTTAAATTTGAATTCTAACACTTTTTAAAATTTTAAAGTAAATTAAATCTAAATAAGGATCGAAACAAATGACGCGGACCTATTTTTAAGCACTTATGCTGTCGTTGCAATATTATATTAGACGACTATTTAATTAAACGACCATAAAAATAAACTAAATCAAAATAGTGATCAAAACAAATGAGGTGGACCTATTTTTTCAAAAACAAATTGATGGCTAAATGCAAGAAGATAGGTGCTAAATAAGTAAGAAATGATAAGTAAAGATTTCCATGTGAGATTTACAAAAATAGCTAAAATGTAAAAATAGATATGCACCTTCTACAAAATATATTATAATATTGTCTTAATCAACTTTAATTATCCGAACCCAAATTTTGAATAAAAACAAAGAACGGTTTACAAAATAGAATACATAATTTATAACTTAATTTTCTAAGATTAAAACTTCAATCACAATGAGATAAACTTACAGCAATTCCCTAAGTACTTCATATTAGTATTCCATCATTCTCATTTGAATCAAACCTAATACTTTTTCTATTCAAACCTAATACTTTTTCTCAAAGTAACTAATATTTTTTTAAATGTGTAAATCAAATGAGTAAATTTCTTTATACACCCTTATTTATCCGTAGCGTAACTTGTATGCTATTATTAGTCATTTTATTGAGATTATATTTGGATTAAAAAAAAAATTAAAGTTCATAGCATCAAAACATAAGTTATTGTGCAAGATTTACCATTTAGATTTTTAATAACTTTGTAGGTCAACTCCACAGATCAAACATATCATGTCAAATTATAGGTTAATTCACAAATTGGTGGTAATAACAATAAGTTTGATCAAAACAATCATGTTATATTCCTTAAGATCAATAAAATTTACAAATTTTATCATAAAGTAAGAACCTTTCATCAAGAAAATAACATACTAAAAAAATAATTAAGTCGTATTCTCTTTAAACTCTAGCATCCCCTGCAACAATGTTATTATGTAGATGTATATAGCTAAAAATAATGATTTTTTTTTTTAAATTTTATTGCTTAATTTAAAACAAACCTTCTTCTAAATAGATTGAGATCCATTTTTGTTCCAGCTGTAAAACACATAAATAATCATACAATTATAAATATATTTTATTTTCTTATTTTAAATATTTAAATCTATGAAACATAAAAATATAAATACTTTATCTAAATTGTACCTTGAAAGCTTGATTATCTCAAGCCTTGATTGAATCAATATCATTCAAACACCAACAAAGTTCAACATGACTAGTGTTGATGTCTGCTTCAACGAATCATTGGACTCTAATTCTTGAATCAGACTATGATTTCCTAAAAAGTAATCAGATTAGAGAAATATCACAAATGGGTTATAAGTTATCACACAAAAGTATACAACTCCAATCCAAGAAATCCTGAAATTAAGAAAATGATTTACCACAAGTAAATAAATAATAATAATTATAAGGAATACTTACTTGACCATGATTATGTGGTTCGTATCTTTCTAGACAACATCAGTCTAAACAACATCCACACTCTTGTTTCCTTTTAGAATAAGATTTGTACACATCTGTAATGTTCTAAAAATGGTAATGTGAAAACATAAGAATAATAAGAATCAATTGCAACTGAAGGTTGGATTTGCGTTTTTAAGAGTGAAGAACAGTTCCTTATTGAACAGGACAACATCACTGAAGCATCAAGGGCAAAATAGTAAAAAACTTGGAATCAAATTTAGAGTTGATTCATTTAATTTCCACGAGTTATGGGTATATATATCACCACAACACAATACAAAGTTGGAAATTTGAAATTTCCAACTTCCACCATCACATAAATTAACATCAACATCAAAACAAAGAAAAAATAATTTAAATTAATTGAATAATCAAACCAAGAAAAATTGACTGATGAAAAAAGTAGGGCCCTCGAGTATTGTCAGGAATCAGCGACCATGAAAAATGAAAAATGACAGCATTCAAGTTTATCAACCTTGGTCACTTATTCCCTTGATTGCCACACGCATACACACACACACACACAGATAACTCTTACCATTCCTCTCAATAATTTCTTAGTAGAGAAAACTCCAAAAATAGAACAAAAGAAAATAAGAAGATATTGCAAGATTAAAAATCAAAAATACATAACATCAAATGATTTTAACATACTTTCGAATGGGAAATAAAGACAAACCAAAGAAATGAAGAGGAATTTTCCAATTTTATAAATAAGGAGATGATGGTGAGCTGAGTTTTTGAGGTGAAGCTAACCAGAGATCAAATCAGTTCTCTCTTTGGCTCTTTTGAGTATCACCGATTCATGATTTTTGTTTCTTTTGGCTTCGACTCTTCAAATATCATCCATTCATGATTCCTATTAAATTGGAATCAAAACTTGATAAGATTTAAAATTGAAACCCACAAGTGAGTTGAATAGACAATAGATTCGGACAATCAAAACCCTAAAAATAATAAAGCCATTTGAAACAAACAAAATGCTTGAATTAAAGAAAACGTATCCATAGGTAGATGATGGTGATAATAACACATACACACATACATACACTTTGGTGAAGGAGATAGATGAACCGGGTATTTACAATGTGGGATTGAAGAATAAAGCAACAAACTGAAAATGAGCAAAAAAATATTTGAATGATAGCAACAACAGAAGGAGAATTGTAAACATATGCAAGAGCTAATTCAAGAAACAAATTAACACCAAATCTTCATAATTATCATGAGAATCCCGATAATTTGGGAGTTGATTTCTAGACTATAGTTAGGAAAGTAGTCGAATTGAGGAGTATAGAAGAAATGAGCAAGGTGTAAGGCATATACAATAGGTGAAGGGTATTTGTGGAAACTCACATCGAAAGAATGAATGGGAAAATTTGATTGGGAGGGGCTTAGAGAATGCCACATGGCATAAATCTTCTTATTTATTAGGATAGGGGATTAATCCTCACTTACTATGAGACAAATGAGTAATCAAACCATCAAATGCTGATCACGTAGACACACACAATCTTCCAATCATGAATTGAGTTACATTATTGATTAATGTTGTAATTCCTAATTGGTTAATTCTACACTTTGTAAACATTATTCATAATTAGTTTAATCTTCACACTCATAATCCAAATTGAAGACTTCTCACACTGTTAATACATGTCAAAGATTATTTTGACTTTATAGTCCTGTTCGAATGATTTTTGACTTTATAATCAAGACTTCTAGGTAAGTTAAGTTTATGGTTCTTCTTGACTCTTTGATATATTAAGAATGTATTTTTTTCGCTTTTTTATTTTTTTTTATTTTTTATTTTTTTTACTTTTTTGACTTAATGACATTGAATATATATGAGTGATTGGATTTTATTTATCCAGATAACACATAATATGAATGTTTTCCTATTTTATTTTATAGTTTTTGATTTAAAAGCATTGAACGTGTATGAATGCTTGGCTTTATTTTAATGTTAATATTGTTGGATTAGTATCTAAGCCCGTAACTATAATTGGTAAGTATTTGACCCGGTTGTGTATGGTCCTTTTGAGTTACCGTCACTAAAGCAACTAGATATGATGATTTATGGAGAGAGAAAGAGAGGTTATTATGGTTTATTAATATATTATATGAATAATATATTAAAGGAGAAATCATATTGTTTAATTAATATTAGACAGGAATTAATTAAGAATTAATTTTGTGGCTAAAAGACATTAATTAAATAAAGGGGACTAGAACTCTCAATTGTGTGATAGTTAAATATTGTGCTAATGGACTCCTTAGCAGTCTGATTAGACTTTCCTAGTTTAAAAACCTAATAAGGAACCCCTAAGGCCCCAAAAACGTGTGGAAGGAATCCCTAAGGGTTCATAGTCATTTTTGGTGCTCCTCCTCCCTCTCATCAATCATTCTCTTGCTTGTGGTGTTTGTAAGTCATTATAGGAGTGACATTTGTGACTCTAAGCTCCAAGACAAGAAGATTCAAGTCGTTCTTGTAGCACCTGGTTTCCGGTATGTGAATTTTATTTGAGCATTGCCCTAATTTAGCCTTGGACTCGGCGAGTCATAGGGTCCGACTCGCCGAGTAGGGACGAGACTCAGGACACGTTTAAGTGGGCGACTCGGCGAGTCCATATCTTGGACTCGGCGAGTCACCGCTGCTGGATGAAACCCTAAGTTTCAAGGGTTTGCACCCTATTTAAACCTTCATTCCGCCCCAACTCGTCCCCATTCACCCCCAAAACTCCCCCAACATCGTTTTCCCTTGTTTCCTTGAGAAATTGAAGTGTTCTTGGTGTGTTCTTGAAGGTTTTGAGGAGAAAGAGGAGTAGATCAAGAAGAAGGGAAGGAGATCAGCCATCTTTGTGTCATTTCAACATTTTCCTTGAGGTATATCTCGTTTTTCCCCTGTTTCTATGCTTAGGATTTCATTTGGGACACCCTTGAGCAATTCTTCAAGCTTGTTTGTGCTTAATGTTTCGTAATAAGTGGATTAACCTTTAGATCTAGGCAAGATTGAGCTCCAGGAGCTCAGATCTGTGAGCTTCATGGCCCCATGTGGCTTGTTCATCCTAGATCTACCCTTTTGAGGCATTTTGCACCCTAAAATCCACATTAGTGAATATCCACACGTAAAGTTGGAAACTTTACGTGTGATTTGGGTCCTAGAAGTCCAGATCTATGAATGGCATGGGCTGAAATCGAGTAAATCTGTGTATTTGGTGGATGCATGACGACGACTCGGCGAGTCGTATAGGTGACTCGGCGAGTCTGGTCGCGAGTCACCGATTTGGTCCCTTCATGATGTGTCGAGTTGAGCCGTGAGTCACAGGGGGTGACTCGGTGAGTTGGGAGCTGAACTCACCCATGTTAGGACTCGGCGAGTCAATGCCCTGACTCGGCAAGTCCAAGGCAATCTTCATAGATCAAGAACAGACTCGGCGAGTTGTTCATACAACTCGGCGAGTCTTAGCATAAAGTGTTCTTCGGATGAAGATGAACTCGACGAGTTGTTCATAAAACTCGGCGAGTAGGATGAAGGAGTTGAATGACAGTTAGAAGGTGAACTCGTCGAGTCATAGCCCGACTCGACGAGTAGAACCAGGGACCCAGGACAATAGTTTGCTAGGGACTCGGCGAGTGGAGATCCACTCGGCGAGTCGGGTCAACTGAAAGTTGACTCTATCTTTGGCTTAGAGCTAGACCGGGGGTAAAATGATCATTTTACCTAAAGGACAGTTAGCAGTGTTTGATTGAGTATGTTGTGGGAATTGCAGCCGGAGGACTCTCGGAGCAGCAGCAGTCAGTTAGTTCCCGATCAGTTCAGCAGCAACTTTGAGGTGAGTTACCTTCCAGTAGTGGTGGGTCTAAGGCCACACGGCCGGCCCACCAGTAGGAGATGTATGATAGATGATTGTCTTTGTGACATCATCTAGGTTTGCTATCACCTGTTATGTTGCATGTTATCATGATACGTTATATGCAATAGTAGTAGAGTTCGGTTGTTAGGACCGCTGGGTAGTCAGACACCCCAGAATTATCTGACTGTATGTGATGGTATGCTTGTATGTTGGTCTATTATGTTATGCGATAGAGGTAGCGGAAGGGGACCAGTCCCCGAGGATCGGTTGTTAGGACCGATGGGTAGTCAGCACCCCAGAATGGCTTGACATGGGTAGTCAGCACCCCAGAATGGCTTGACACGGGTAAGACGGCACCCCAGAATGGCCGTATGGGTAGGTCGGCACCCTAGAATGGCCGTACCGGGTAGTCAAGCACCCCAGAATAGCCTGGCAGTGCGTATGTTATGTGATTGTATGGTATGTGGTACGTTGGGGGAACTCACTAAGCTTTGTGCTTACGTTTACAGTTTTGTTTTCAGGTACCTCTGCATCGAAGGGGAAGGAGCCGGCGCGGTAGCGGCACGTCATACACACACTCTTCGGTTTCCGCATTTTCGAGATTTACTGGGATTGTACTCTGATATTTTGATGGGATGTATGGTTTGACCTTTTAGAACATGGTTACGATGTGTTATGGTGTGATCAAACAATGTTTTTATTTATTAATGTTTTCTAAAGTAATATTTTAAAATGAAATTTTCGGACGTAAAAATTGGGTCGTTACAAGTTGGTATCAGAGCCCTGGTTTGAGGGATTCGGACACGCCTTCGGGAGTGTTTGGACTCAAATCGAGGGATTGAAAGATTTTCCAAAAAAGAAATTGTTCTTTAAAACCCGAAAAAAAAAATCATAAGAAAGAGCAAAGTGTGTGACGTGTGCGACCGGCCGAGCTCAAGTAAGTATTCCCCATAGTACCCATACAAGTTTATGTTATGTTTATCAGCTTACGTAGAACTGCATGCTAGAATAGGCTAAGGATCTAGGAGTGATGCCTTATGTGCCTGCTTATGTGTTACAGCTTTATGAATATTGCATGCTAGAATTGAGTAGACAGCAGTAGGATAGCCTGTTTAGGTTATGCCTGAAAGTATGAGCTTAGCATCCTATGTTAAGTGTCGTTTCTTGTTATAAGAATAGTTTTGGCTTGAGTCTGTTTTTTTTCCTTATCCGAATGCTGCTTGCTTCGTGCTTGGTGGGATTCTGAGTAATGGGAGTTAGCCACTAGGTAAACACGTCACACCACATGTAATCAGGGTTGAATAATCCCAAAGTATTGGAACTGGCCCTATTGCGCAGCTCTTGTTTGAGTCCAACCGTTGTAGGGACGGATCTTTTACTTGAAGGACTATCTAATCCTCATCACATGTGATGGTGTTTAGGTGGTGGCTAACTGGCATTATGAGGAGACCTACAGCAGCTGAGGACCAGTTGTGTTGAACTTGAGTTTTCCCTAGGGCAAGCCTAGGATGAGAATAACAGAGAGTAGCAGTAGTAAAGGGGAGCTGGTGGAGTCGAGGAATTCCTCGAGAAGGTACGGATAGATGTGGAAGGTAGTATGGGCCCGTACTACTGAAAGCAGAGGATCCGTACCCGAGCCGAGGAAGGCCAAGACGAGACCAAGGAACCTGCAAGTAGTTGAGATCCCTCAGAAAGTAGCAGTACCACTAATGATTATTATGATGTTTTGCAGAATGGTGGTACTTCGACCGAGACCGACAGATGGTGGGTCAGGAGAGGGGTCAGGTTCGGGATCAGGCACCGAGCCGATTGATGAGAGGCTACGTGAGTTCATCACGTCGGAGATCACTAGGGGAATCCTTGAGTCGACCCCCATCATCTTTGGGTCGATCAAGGAAGGGATCGTGGAGTTGATGGAGGATCGCCTACGGGCATTCAGGAGCGACTTGGCCTCTAGCCAGTCGGGATCTCGCACACTGTCCTTCAAGGACATCAGGGGCAGTGGTGCGCCGGATTTCCATGGGGTGAAGGACCCCATTGTCGCCAGGCGATGGATTGTGGATATTGAGTCCGCCCAGTTGACCAGCTTCTGCCCTGAGGGGTCGAAGGTGAGGTACGCAGCAGGGTGTTTACGGGACCGAGCCCGGGATTGGTGGGAGTCAGTGGGTGACTCGTTGGGAGCCTCGGCTATCGAGGCAATGACCTGGTCGGACTTTGTGGCTAGGTTCAGGGCGGAGTTTGCACCAGCGGTCGAGCTTCAACAGCTGGCCAGGGAGTTTCTAGACATGAGACAGACGACAGAGACCGTGGCGGAGATCACCGCCAAGTTTCGGGAGAGGGCTTTATTGGTGCCCCAGTATGCAGGTGACGAGGATATGAGGAGGACTCGTTACCATGATATGCTACGAGCTGACATTCGGGAGCATGTTAGCTTTTCGGTCTGCCCTACCCTGGACTCCATGATTGCCAGGGCTAGAGAGAGAGAGATAGATTTGGAGCACATCCGGAAACGGAAACTTGAGGACGGTCAGGCAGCAGGGGCTTCGGGGAAGAAGCCCAAGGGATCAGACGGGAGGCCGAAAGGCCAGTCGGGACCGAGCCGCTGCAGGAGGTGCGGCAGGCCGCACGAGGGGGCGTGCAGGATGGGATCGTCAGGCTGCTACAAGTGTGGCAAGTTTGGGCATATCAGCAGGGATTGCACTGCTCCTGCGCCAGTTATTCAGACATCGGAGTTGCTGTGTTTCCACTGCAACCAGAGGGGCCACAAAAAGGCCAATTGCCCCATGTTGACAGTTTCAGTGCCAGTGAAGGCGCCAGCTCCAGCGACCCTACGGATCACGGATGGCCGTCAGGGCAAGGCAGAGGCTCCAGTGGTGAGGAGTCGGGCATTTCAGTTGACTGCAGAGGAGGCACGCGCCGCGCCCGATGTGGTGACGGGTATGATTCCTTCCTTCTAT
Organism: Lactuca saligna; assembly: GCF_052625555.1. Classification (NCBI taxonomy): domain Eukaryota; kingdom Viridiplantae; phylum Streptophyta; class Magnoliopsida; order Asterales; family Asteraceae; genus Lactuca; species Lactuca saligna. The sequence continues at coordinate 308,433,329 of NC_136420.1, read as the reverse complement.
CTTTTATTTTATGTTGTTATGATATTGATATGTGCTCCGTATGTATACATGTGTATTAGGATCGTTCCATGTGAACGGCATCCCGGTTCAGGTATTGTTCGACTCGGGTGCATCCCGATCGTTTGTTTCTCTTGCTCTTAGCAAGAGGTTTCATGAGACTTCAGGCGAGTTAGATTGCCCGTTAGAGGTAGAGATTGCTGACGATCGATCGGTGCGAGCATCGATGGTGTTTCGAGATTGTGTTCTGCGACTGTTTGAGGAGCGTTACCTGGTAGACTTGGTTCCCATTCCTTTGCGTGGGAACAAGGTGATTATTGGTATGGATTGGTTGAGCCCTAATGGGGCAGTGATAGATTGCGCTCAGCAGCTAGTGCGAGTCAGGACCCCAAGCAGGGGAGAGTTAGTGATTCATGGAGAGCGGCCGCAGTGTGGACCCACTGTATGTTCAGCAGCGAGGGCTAGGCGCTACCTTCAGCAGGGATGCGCGGGTTATGTCGCGTATGTGATGGATACCCGAGAGGCGGGTAAGGCGACTGTGAGCGAGGTCCCGGTGGTTCGAGATTTTGCTGATGTTTTCCCGGAGGAACTACCTGGGATACCTCCGGAGCGACAGGTGGAGTTCAGGATTGACCTCATTCCCGGTGCGGCCCCGATAGCCAAAGCACCATATCGGTTGGCTCCTCCCGAGATGCAGGAGTTGTCTACGCAGCTGCAGGAGCTGCTGGACAAGGGATTTATTCGGCCGAGCAGTTCACCCTGGGGAGCCCCGATTCTGTTCGTAAGAAAGAAGGACGGGTCGCATCGGATGTGTATAGATTATCGGGAGCTGAACAAGGTAACGGTGAAGAACCGATACCCGCTTCCAAGGATTGACGACCTATTTGACCAGCTTCAGGGAGCATCTTGGTTCTCCAAGATTGACTTGCATTCGGGGTATCATCAGATGAGGGTCAGGGAGGAGGATATGCAGAAGACTGCGTTTCGGACGCGCTATGGTCATTACGAGTTCGTGGTGATGCCGTTTGGGCTCACCAATGCTCCTGCCGCGTTCATGGACCTCATGAACCGCGTGTGTAGACCGATGCTGGATCGGTCTGTGATAGTCTTTATCGATGATATCTTGGTCTATTCCAAGACTCGGGAGGAACACGAGGAGCATCTGAGGGAGGTATTGGAGACCCTGAGGAGGGAGAGCTTGTATGCCAAGTTCTCCAAGTGTGAGTTTTGGTTGCGCGAGGTGCAATTTCTTGGACACCTCATCAACCAGAACGGGATTCTGGTTGATCCGGCCAAGGTCGAGGCCGTGATGAGATGGGAGGTCCCGAAGTCTCCATCCGAGATTCGGAGCTTCCTGGGATTGGCGGGCTACTATCGAAGATTTATCCAGGATTTCTCCAAGATAGCCGTACCCCTGACACGACTGACGAAGAAAGCCGTGGTCTTTCGGTGGGGACCCGAGCAGCAGGCTGCGTTTGAGATGCTGAGACAGAAATTGTGTGAGGCACCGATCCTAGCCCTGCCTGAGGGCGTAGAGGATTTTGTGGTTTACTGCGATGCGTCCATTTCAGGGTTGGGCGCAGTTCTGATGCAGAGGGGGCATGTCATTGCCTACGCTTCGCGGCAGCTCAAGCCTCACGAGGCAAATTACCCGACGCACGATTTGGAGTTGGGGGCGGTGGTCTTTGCCCTCAAGATTTGGCGGCATTACCTCTACGGGGTTCGGTGTACCATCTACACGGACCACAAGAGTTTGAGGTACCTCATGGACCAGCCGAATCTGAATATGAGGCAGCGGCGGTGGTTGGACGTGGTGAAGGATTATGATTGCGAGATCCTTTACCACCCGGGGAAGGCCAATGTGGTGGCCGATGCGCTTAGCCGCAAGACGGCGCCGATTAGGGACGTTTGTTTGAGGATGACTGTGGTGACTCCCCTGTTGGAGCAGATTCGGGAGGCTCAACAGGAGGCTATCAAGGAGGAGCATCGGAAGAGCGAGCGTGTGGTGGGTCAGGTTTCCTCCTTTGATTATGATGGCAGAGGACTTTTGACATTACACCGTAGGGTGTGGGTGCCGTATCACGGTGGCGTGCGTCAGATTTTGATGGAGGAGGCGCACAAGTCCCGATTTTCTATTCATCCCGGGGCGACGAAGATGTATAGGGATCTTCGTCCGGATTATTGGTGGCCTTGCATGAAGCGAGATGTGGCATGGTACGTCGAGCGGTGTTTGACCTGCAGGAAGGTCAAGGCCGAACATCAGAGACCGCATGGCAAGATGCAGCCGTTGGACATTCCACTGTGGAAATGGGAAGATATCACGATGGATTTTATCACAAAGCTTCCCAGGACCGCACGGGGAGTGGATTCGATTTGGGTCATCGTGGATAGATTGACCAAGAGTGCTCACTTTATTCCAATTCAGGAGAGCATATCGGCCGAAAAATTGGCCGACATCTATATCAGGGAGATTGTGGCACGACATGGGGTGCCAGTATCGGTAATCTCGGACAGGGATGTGCATTTTACTTCCAGATTCTGGAAGAAATTTCATGACGAGTTGGGCACTCGTCTGCATTTCAGCACCGCCTTTCACCCGCAGACAGATGGTCAGAGTGAGCGGACTATCCAGACTTTGGAGGACATGTTGCGGGCGTGTGTACTGGATTTCGGTGGTAGCTGGGATACCTATCTTCCTTTGGCTGAGTTCTCCTACAACAACAGCTATCACGCGAGTATTGACCGACCCCCGTTCGAGATGTTGTATGGGCGGAAGTGCAGAACCCCGATATGTTGGGGGGAGGTTGGCCAGAGAGTCATGGAAAGCACCGAGGTGGTGCTAGAGACGACCGAAAAGATCCAGCAGGTTCGGAGCAGACTTCAGACTGCACAGAGTCGGCAGAAAAGCTACGCCGATAGACGTCGATCCGACTTGGAGTTCCAAGTCGGGGATATGGTCCTCCTGAAAGTCTCACCTTGGAAAGGTGTCATTCGATTCAGGAAGCGGGGCAAGTTGGGCCCAAGATTCATCGGGCCGTTCAGGGTTGCAGCCCGGGTGGGCAAGGTGGCGTATAGGCTGGATCTGCCAGCCGAGCTCAGTCAGATCCACAACACCTTCCATGTTTCGCAGCTGCGGAAGTGCCTGGTGGACGATTCAGCAGTAGTACCGTTGGAGGATATTCAGGTAGATGACAGCTTGAATTACATTGAGCGCCCAGTCGCAATACTTGATAGAAAGACCAAGACGTTGAGAAACAAGAGGGTAGAGCTAGTAAAGGTGCAATGGCAGCACCGCAAGGGTTCGGAATGGACTTGGGAACCGATGGACGAGATGATGGAGCATTACCCCGAGCTGTTTCAGGACCAGGCAGCAGACTTCGAGGACGAAGTCTAAAATAAGTGGGGGAGATTTGTAGCACCTGGTTTCCGGTATGTGAATTTTATTTGAGCATTGCCCTAATTTAGCCTTGGACTCGGCGAGTCATAGGGTCCGACTCGCCGAGTAGGGACGAGACTCAGGACACGTTTAAGTGGGCGACTCGGCGAGTCCATATCTTGGACTCGGCGAGTCACCGCTGCTGGATGAAACCCTAAGTTTCAAGGGTTTGCACCCTATTTAAACCTTCATTCCGCCCCAACTCGTCCCCATTCACCCCCAGAACTCCCCCAACATCGTTTTCCCTTGTTTCCTTGAGAAATTGAAGTGTTCTTGGTGTGTTCTTGAAGGTTTTGAGGAGAAAGAGGAGTAGATCAAGAAGAAGGGAAGGAGATCAGCCATCTTTGTGTCATTTCAACATTTTCCTTGAGGTATATCTCGTTTTTCCCCTGTTTCTATGCTTAGGATTTCATTTGGGACACCCTTGAGCAATTCTTCAAGCTTGTTTGTGCTTAATGTTTCGTAATAAGTGGATTAACCTTTAGATCTAGGCAAGATTGAGCTCCAGGAGCTCAGATCTGTGAGCTTTATGGCCCCATGTGGCTTGTTCATCCTAGATCTACCCTTTTGAGGCATTTTGCACCCTAAAATCCACATTAGTGAATATCCACACGTAAAGTTGGAAACTTTACGTGTGATTTGGGTCCTAGAAGTCCAGATCTATGAATGGCATAGACTGAAATCGAGTAAATCTGTGTATTTGGTGGATGCATGGCGACGACTCGGCGAGTCGTATAGGTGACTCGGCGAGTCTGGTCGCGAGTCACCGATTTGGTCCCTTCATGATGTGTCGAGTTGAGCCGTGAGTCACAGGGGGTGACTCGGTGAGTTGGGAGCTGAACTCACCCATGTTAGGACTCGGCGAGTCAATGCCCTGACTCGGCGAGTCCAAGGCAATCTTCATAGATCAAGAACAGACTCGGCGAGTTGTTCATACAACTCGGCGAGTCTTAGCATAAAGTGTTCTTCGGATGAAGATGAACTCGACGAGTTGTTCATACAACTCGGCGAGTAGGATGAAGGAGTTGAATGACAGTTAGAAGGTGAACTCGTCGAGTCATAGCCCGACTCGACGAGTAGAACCAGGGACCCAGGACAATAGTTTGCTAGGGACTCGGCGAGTGGAGATCCACTCGGCGAGTCGGGTCAACTGAAAGTTGACTCTAGCTTTGGCTTAGAGCTAGACCGGGGTTAAAATGGTCATTTTACCTAAAGGACAGTTAGCAGTGTTTGATTGAGTATGTTGTGCGAATTGCAGCCGGAGGACTCCCGGAGCAGCAGCAGTCAGTTAGTTCCCGATCAGTTCAGCAGCTACTTTGAGGTGAGTTACCTTCCAGTAGTGGTGGGTCTAAGGCCACACGGCCGGCCCACCAGTAGGAGATGTATGATAGATGATTGTCTTTGTGACATCATCTAGGTTTGCTATCACCTGTTATGTTGCATGCTATCATGATACGTTATATGCAATAGTAGTAGAGTTCGGTTGTTAGGACCGCTGGGTAGTCAAACACCCCAGAATTATCTGACTGTATGTGATGGTATGCTTGTATGTTGGTCTATTATGTTATGCGATAGAGGTAGCGGAAGGGGACCAGTCCCCGAGGATCGGTTGTTAGGACCGATGGGTAGTCAGCACCCCAATGGCTTGACACGGGTAAGACGGCACCCCAGAATGGTCGTATGGGTAGGTCGGCACCCCAGAATGGCCGTACCGGGTAGTCAGGCACCCCAGAATAGCCTGGCAGTGCGTATGTTATGTGATTGTATAGTATGTGGTACGTTGGGGGAACTCACTAAGCTTTGTGCTTACGTTTACAGTTTTGTTTTTAGGTACCTCTGCATCGAAGGGGAAGGAGCCGGCGCGGTAGCGGCACGTCATACACACACTCTTCGGTTTCCGCATTTTCGAGATTTACTGGGATTGTACTCTGATATTTTGATGGGATGTATGGTTTGACCTTTTAGAACATGGTTACGATGTGTTATGGTGTGATCAAACAATGTTTTTATTTATTAATGTTTTCTAAAGTAATATTTTAAAATGAAATTTTCGGACGTAAAAATTGGGTCGTTACAGTTCTTGTAAAGGTAATCATCTAGATCTGTTCTTATATGATGATTTTGAAATATGTATGCTAGATCTAGGTTTCTTAAGTCTTGGATGAATTGCATGTACAATAGAGAAACCTAGATCCAAGCTTTAGGGTTTGCATGAGCACGTAAGATGTTTTTTTTTGTATAAAACCCATCAAATATCAATTACCAATATATGAAATTAATAATGTCAATTTTGTTTAATGTTTTATATTTTTATTGAATGTTTTTTTATTTTGAATGTGACTATGTGCTATCTTACCCTGATAATCGAAGGTACATATTTTATTCTATTACTATAAGTTAGCTTACAAACATTGATGCCGATGACTTTTTTGTATTCTCTTTTCAATTTTTATTCCAATATACTTTCACCACTTATATTATTTTGAACATTATGATTAACCAATATTAACCATTAACCAAAATCGTTAACCGACAAAAATCATTAACCATAACCAATATTAACCATACCTAATGGCTACCAAAATACATTAACCAATCATAATGGTTATGGTTCGTTTTTGACCAATAACCAAACCAAACTGCCCCATACACACCCCTAATATTAGTCTCTTATTTTTTATTTATTTTTTACATTTTTGGCCTTCTTTTTTATTTTATTTTTTTAATACAAATTTATCTTAAAAATTTTCCTTAATTTTTTCACAACTTTGTTATTATACATTATTTAAAATTTTGGAATTTAAAAATTAGTTTTTTAGAACATTGTTTAAAGTGAAATCTTTTTATGGAATATATTTATTTTTATGAAATATATTTATTTTTACATGAAATGTAATATTTATATAAATAAAAAGTTCAAACTTATAAATTTTAATCATCACGCAAATATATTTTATTTAATATATAAATAATTTTTGTTGATTAGATTTTATCTAAAATATTCAAACTACAATACATAATTAGATATTTTAATTTTTTATTTTTATCTAAAACAATTTGAAGTATTAAAACATCATTTTATTACTTTTTAATTTTTACATTATGTAATTTTTAAGATTTATCTTCATTTATCTTATACAAATACATTTATTTTATGAAAAAAACTTATGATGTGGTAATTAAAAAAATATGTTATTATAGAAATAATAGTATGTTTCTATTTTATTTTAAAAATATAAATCTTGGCTAGTAAAAAGGAAGGAAGGCTAGGGGTGGGAAGCTTATTTTCATACAATAGGGCGTTGTTCTTTAAATGGAAATGGAGGCTTTTCCACCACTCTGATACGTGTTGGGATAAAGTGGTTATAGCCATTTATGTATTGGATGGTCACAGTTCCTTGAATGCTTATTTTCATGGTCCCTAGGGTCTGTGGTATGGTATTTTGTAACGATCGTAGATCCAGGCTAGTCAATTTAGAGATAATAGGGGTCGAAAATGACTTTTCGACAAAAGATTATTTAAAATAAAAAATCTTAACCAAGTTGTAGAATATGTCTCAAGGGTTCCGTACATTTAAAGAACGCCGAAATCCAAATTATAACGAAGAAGTTATGGTCCGTCGAAGTTTTTTGGCAAAACCGGCACGACACTGGGAGACATAAATAGTGAATTTAAGATATATGAATTTTTAGCATTAGTAATCTAAACAAAGCCGTAGAATATGTTAAAATGAGAGCATCCATAAAAAGAACGCCCAAATCTGACTTCTTGCGAGGAAGTTATGATTTTTCTAAGATTTAGCATAACAGTGCACAGCTCGGAAATTCGAATTTTAGATCAATCGATTTTTAGTCAAAATAATCTAAACGAGAAATGAAGATATTGTTAATAGGAGTTAAACGATAAAAAGACAGTAAAAAACGGAGCTCGTATGCGAAAGATATGGACGAAGCTTAGTCTATACTCTTCGAGCGCGGCGAATTCGATACAGTTTTGTATCCTAGATAGAATGAGAATTAGCCAACGATGTATAAATGAAATTTGTAGTACTCATAAATACCAACACGTGGATATAAATAACGTTGAAAACTGAGCTCGTATGAGAAAGATATAGACGAAGCTTAGTCTCTACTTTTCGAGCGCGGCGAATTCGAATACAGTTTTCTAAATTTGAGATACAATGAGAATTAGCCGATGAGGTCTAAATGAAAGTTGTAGTACTCGTAAATACCAACGCGTGCATATAAATAACCTAGAAAATGGAGCTCGTACGCGGAAGATACGAACGAAGCTTAGAGACTATTCTACGATAAAATCCCTATAAATAAAGGATGAATCCTTCATATTTTCTTCACACCATAACCTCTCTTTCTCTCTCTAACTTCTCTCTAGCTTCCTTAAACCCCTCCCAAGTCTAGGGAACCTCCCTAGCACGAGAAGGAAGCCCCGGAGCTCCCGAGGGCTTTCGGCTCGGAAACGCTGCTCCAGCGAAGCCTGACTTTTTAATAAAAACCCGCTGTTTTGTCGAAGGTAAATTTTTTAAGAGTAACGAAGCCCTGTCTGATTTTGGAATCACCACCTTAACAAGTGAGTGCATGGTCCCTTTCATCTTACACATAGATATGAATTATTTAATATAAATTACATGTTGTGAGTGCATACTTATTTTCATCTTACACATAGATATGCAGTATTTTATATAAACTACATGCTATGTGTGTATATTGTCTGAATACTTGCTGTCTATGCTGGGTGAAAGATTTTCATACATGTTTTAAATTATTTAAACTGTATACGTACTTTATATCTACAAAATGTGTTGGGTAAAACATGGGTAGATGAAATAGTTTATGTGTGACAAAAATAAAATGATGAAGAGGTGATATATACCATGAGGCAAGGGTGAAAGGTGAACCATGAGAGAAGCCTTTTACCTAAGTGATGGTCCCGTCATCCAGCAGAGTATGGATGACAACCAAAGACTATTCTAGACAGTCAGTAGACACTAGCAGACTCGCAACTTGTAGGTGTTTTGAACTATGTATTCACCAGGTGTACTCCAAAAACCCATTGACATGTATTGCGAGTGGATTCTCGGAAATGATACTGTCGATAAACAAGATAAAACCCATTGACCTGTATTGCGAGAGGAGTCTCGGGTGTTGGGTAAAACATGGGTAGATCAAATAGTTTCTGTGTGACAAAAATAAAATGATGAAGAGGTGATATATACCATGAGGTAAGGGTGAGAGGCGAACCATGAGTGAAACCTTTTACCCAAGTGATGGCCTCGTCATCCAGCAAAGTATGGATGACAACCACAGACTATTCTAGACAGTCAGTAGACACTAGCATGCTTGCAACATGTAGGTGTTTTGAACTATGTATTCACCAGGTGTACTCTAAAAACCCATCGACATGTATTGCGAGTGGATTCTCGGAAACGATACTATCGATAAACGAGATAAAACCCATTGACCTGTATTGCGAGAGGAGTCTCGGAAATGATACTGTCAATAAACGAGATAAACCTTGGTAACTATGGATTTAGTGTCTGTTGAGTAAACCTTGGCAACGATGGATTTCGTACGTATTCCTTAGGATAACCCTTAGGAACAAATAAACGAGGAATAGTTGAATTCTTAGGGTAGAAAAAAGAAGATAATGGAGATGGGTAATTGGGTTGAATGTCTAAATGTTTAAACATAATAATTATATTATTGTGGGTTGAAAACCCTATGTAATCACCAGGTTTCCCAACCTGACCCACTCAAGCTTATTTGTATCACAGGTATCGATATGAAGCTACTATACACTGAGAGAATAAAGAGAAATAGATCACTAATGTAAATGAAAGTAAGTTCTTATTCTTATGTTTCTATATTGACGATGTCATCCCAAATGTTTTTAAATGAATAAAAATACATTTCTTTGGAAACGCTTTGATAACGTTTTTATCATGTTTTACTGTGAACAAATTCTGCAACATTTTTATTAAAAGATGTACTCTGATTTTTATAAAGCATAAACAAAATCAGTCTTTTCTGGCTGTGAAAATGGGGATGTCACATATTTGAAGGGCTTTAAAGGCTTTGAGGCAAAGAGATTTGGATTTACTAGTTTTGTGTCCATTTCATATAGAAGATGTTTCTATGGTTTTTTGTCATGATACTTGGATGAGTGATCAGTTTCCTATTTCAGATTTCCATGGAGTTTTTGCTTTAGATTTTCATAAGTTTGATTCGGTCGCGAGTAGTTTTTATGTTGGGTGGTCTACGGATACCCTTTAGAGGAGTCCTGGAGGAGGTGTATATGAGTCTCAATGGGTAGTGTTGATTAAGTTGATGCAAGGGGTGCAACTTTATGATAGAGCTGACAGATTGGGTTCGTCTTTAGATCCTTCAGACTCCTATATAGTTGCATATGCTAGATATTATTTGGATGCTCGTACTCTTTTTACTGAGGGATGCGATACTAGATGGATTTATGGATTCCTATCAAGTTAAACATCCTAGTTCGGCATATTTCTTTACTCGACATTATGACTAGGGATAGATTATCAGTCAGAGGTATTTTGGTTCGTTCCATTATGTGTCCAGTGTATTTAACATCAGAGGAGACCATTTTTCACCTATTTAGGAGTGTTAAGTTTTTGTTGATCTTTGACATCAAATTTCTATATGATGGGATGTTTAGTCCCCTTCCACCATGGGGGTTGTAGTCTTTTGTTACGTGGGCTGATTCCACCAAGTTATTAAGAGAGCAACGAAAATATTTTCATATGATTATTATTACTTCGTTTTGGATGATTTGGAATTTAAGAAATTCCATTATTTTTGCGATGTGTATACGCATTTCGTAATTCATTTAATAGGATCATGCATGCCTGAGAGTATGTTGGGCGTACTCATGGGTATGTAGGGCGTACTCGTCAATTGTAACACCCATTTTAGGTATGATCTAATCCATCCAAATTTAAGTCTTTACTCTAGGTGGCCACGACATGGTGAGGTATCACCACGGTGTGGCAAATAATTTCTTAATCGCGAAATTAAAAGGACCCGCCACGGCGGGGCAACTAATTTTAATGAAACCCAAATTACCGGCCCTTGCACCCTATTTAAAGGAAAATGAGAGGATAGGGTTTCCCATCTTCAACCTCCATCACTCTCAAACAAAGAAACCCTAACCCTATTACTCATTGGTGCACTTATGCTCATTTTCATGAAAGTGTGGTGGTTTTGAAGGAAGAAGAAGAAGAAGAAGAAGAAGAAGAATTAGTGCTTGGTTCATCAAGTGATCCTTTTCTCCATTGGTGTGCATCTTTTGGACTCCTTGTAAGTCCTCAAGCTTCAACCTTTTTATGTTCTTCTTAATAGATGTAGGTTTTGGAGAATGATTGGTCCTTTTTGGGGTGGTTTGAGTGATATTAAGAGTTAAAGTTTGCAACTTTATGGTCTATATATGTCCCTTGGATGTCATATCTCATAGATCTGGACTTTTGTAGTAAAATGGGAACCTTGCATGGATTTTAGGTCATTTTGTTCCGTTTTGACCTAGTTTGAAGAAGAACATGCATGGGCCATGCATTTCCATAAAGTTTGGACTTTTATGGACCTAGGAGTCCTATAAGCATCTTTAAAAGTTAGGCTAAGGACTTTTGGGATTAAGTGCTTAATGGTTAAGCAGGTGCCATTTTTAGCCTTTTTAGACCTAAAACTTGAGATCTAGACCTCATGGTGGGTCTTAATGAATAAAGGTGGAAAATTTATCCATTTGGACATTTGAAATGATCATATATGGAGCTTGGAACCTTTGGTATTAGAGGATTTCTCTTAATCCATTATGACATTTAGGATCCAGTTTCCACTGTGTGGCCTAGGCTGCCATGACGTGCCGATTGGGGAAAACGTGCCTATCTTGTCGCTTAAAGACCACGGCCTGGGAAGGATGGCCATGACATGTAGGGTCAACTTTGACTTTTGACTAGAATTGACTCTTGGCCAACCCTTAGCTTTCGAAGGTAGACTAAAGGTTTACCTTATATGATTATCTAGGTGTGGTGTAGCACTTATCTTGTTAGCCGTAGAGCAGTAGTAGTTGATCACCATTATTTGGTGATTTCTTTCACTGTACTCCTGGGTCAAAGTCACCAATGCCGACCCACTGGATTATGTTTGTTGTAGCATCCCAAAATCCGAGACCAAAAAATTCATTTTTAAATTAATAATTCATAAAACACATTACTAAATACATCATGAAATTATCTCATATCATAAAAAACCATAACTCATATGTCTTAAATCACGTCATAAGATAATAATGACACAGTACAAATCCCAATAACGTCATAGTGCGGAAAATCGTGGTGTGACGCGTTGCTATCATGTCGGCTCCTTTCCCTTCAAAGAAGAAGGACCTGAACCAAAAATTGAAAATCTTAACCACAGAGCTTAGTGAGTTTCCCCGTCATACCACACACCATACAATAAATATGTTGGATTAATGTCTAAGTCCATAACTATATTTGGTATATACTTGACCCGACCCGGCATGGTCCATTTGGCTTGTATGGCATCATGCACTTTGAAACGACCCAAAAATACAACCCGAAAATTTCTTTAAAAACCTTACTAAAATCATATTTATAAAAACTATACCATAAGTCATAACATAAATTCTCGAGTATTAATTCAAAACATAATATCATTATCAGAGTCAAACATTTCCAGGCTAACTGACTATGGTGTGTGCACTGCAATCTTCCCGAGCTCCTCTTTGGAAAACTGAGTACCTGAAACCAAAACTGAAAACCGTAAGCACGAAGCTTAGTGAGCTCCCCCAATCAAAACAGACCATGCAATAACATATAAAGCACATACTGGGCCTTGCCCACTGCATCGGACCAATGTCCGGACTAACTGGGGCCTTGCCCCCTACATTGGACCGAAGTCCGGAAACTGACTGGGACCTTGTCCCCTGCATCGGACCGAAGTCCGGACTAACTGGGGCCTTGCCCCCTACATCAGACCGAAGTCCGGAAACTGACTGGGACCTTGTCCCCTGCATCGGACCGAAGTCCGGACTAACTGGGGCCTTGCCCCCTACATCGGACCGAAGTCCGGAAACTGACTGGGACCTTGTCCCCTGCATCGGACCGAAGTCCGGACTAACTGGGGCCTTGCCCCTATATCGGACCGAAGTTCGGAAACTGACTGAACATAGCATAGCATAACATATCAACTAGCATGAACACATATATTGCATACTACATCGGGCCGTAGCCCGGAACACATAACACATAAATCCCGTCTGAGCCACGAAGGCATCAAACATACTAACTACTGCATCGGATCGAATTCCGGAAACTACTGCTAACTGAACGGGCCGGCATTGTGGCCTTAGACCCGTCTCTACTGGAAGGAAACTCACTTGATGCTGCTGAACTGCTGCTGCTAATCCTTTTGACTGCTACCTAACCTCTGACTTCGACTGCTGCTCCACTAGCTCCTCGAGCTACCAATATCAATATAACACTTAGTCGAACTAACCCCCAAAGGTCACTAGGTCAATTCTGGTCAAAGTCAACCTTCCGGGTCAACCCTACTCGCCGAGTCTACCTACTGACTCGCCGAGTTCATATGCTCTGGGTCTTTCTTATTCGCGACTCGACTCGCCGATTCAATCCATGACTCGCCGACTCCAACTAGTTCCAAGTCCTGTCCTGTCCAACTCGCTGAGTCACCATCCGACTCACTGATTCGAGCCCCAACTCGAAGGGTTTAGGGTTTCGCGATCTGACTCGCTGAGTCCACGAACAGACTCGTCGAGTCCTAGACAATCTTCAACCAACTCGTCGAGTTGCTCATCCAACTCGCCGAGTCCATGCCTAACTTCATCCGACTCGACGAGTTGTTCATCCTACTCGTCGAGGTCCTCCTCATCTTCAAGCTACTCGCCGAGTCTATCCAGTCCTCAATCCATGCAGTGGCTTTTCGAGCCAAACAGAGTTTCCAACTCATAGATCCATACTTCTAGGGACTATCCCCCACGTAAAGTGGCAAACTTTACGTGTAGATTAAGAGATCTAGGCTCAAAACACCCTAAACTAGGGTTTATGGCAAACATACTTCTTTAACATACCAAGGGCTGATACTTTAGGGGATTCAAGACCAAAACAAACATGGATCTGAGGTAGCAACCTCAGATCTGAACCTCCAACTCGGATTGGTTACATATCATACTAAAAATGACCAAAACTCACATATAAGAATAGATCTAGGTGCAAAGGGAGTCCAAGCAACAGCTTATTACCTCCAACTGGTCTGAAATATCTACTCAATCTCGGATCTACAGTCCCTTCTTGCAGCTCCAAGGCTTTTCTTCCTTCTCCAAGCTTTAGTGCACTCTACAAGGCAAAATCTAGCTCAAAAACGGATATGGCGGCTAGGGTTTGGTGTTCTAGGGTAGAGAGGCAGTAAAGGAACCCTAGGAAAGAGAATGAGATGCTTAAATAGGCTCCAAATCCTGGATTTAGGGTTTTTCCTCGCTCAGACCCAACTCGCCGAGTCTCCTTGGCCGACTCGCCGAGTCGGTCGCTTACACCACAACCCGGATCCCGCTCGGACTCGCCGAGTCCCTCCATGGACTCGTCGAGTCTCCCCTTAAACTTGAGGTTTTTCTTTCTTTTCTTGGCTCTCCAAACTTTGGGGTGTTACAACTCTACCCCACTTAAACTAAACTTCGTCCTCGAAGTTTGCTATGACCAACTGCCTGCAAACTGCCTCCAACTCTTTGTCTGGGAAATCTAACACCCTATTTTTCCTTCACTCCATCCATTCACAATGCCGATCACTACCGTTGATACATACTGAATCCTTTTCTTTTCCATAATTTCCTCAATGTTACTTCCTCCGACTGAAAATCCTGTTGCCCCTCATCTGCCTACTGGATGAACTGAGACTACCCTTGTTCAACTATTCTGCCAATATCTGAGTTACCGAACTCCCACCGGTCACTACACTCCATCGCAATCTCCTAGCCGCTCCCAGCGACTCTGGAAGATACCTCGACTGTCTATAACTGTTCTATCCATTCTGCCATCCATACTGAATCGATGCTGCTGGAACCAGCTTGCTCATCTCTCCCTGATTACTCAACTCCTACTAACGCGAACCTTTCATCCTGAAGAAAAGCTACATGCCTAGCTATCCTTACATATCACTTATACTCGGCCGATGGCTCAACTGATCCTACTCAGAGAGACTTGCCATTTCCAAATCAACCAACTATACCGCCAACACTTGCATTCCAACACAAATACTAATATTGATCATGCCTGAAACTCTAAACTGCCTGAGACACTGAACTGACTGAAACACTGAATTCCGACTCAAACGCGGAATTAAGGACTCCTCACTTAGTCGCTTCCACGACTTCTGAACGAAATCTTTCTCTGGAACTAGTTTCCACTAGTTATCCTGTCGCTGTGGCTCTAACAACCTTCCGATCCAACCGATCGGGTCCATACATCACATCCTGATATCATCCATTCCATGGCTAACAACATGATGGTTCCCAGACTGACGGTAGCCGTTAACATACCCAAACCCCAACGGTCCACTGCTACTCTGATCTCATAACTGATGTGACGATCTATAGCCAAAATTTGCTGACTTAGCCATAACTGAACCATTCGGGAAATCCGAATCTAACCCGTGAATTCCCATATTCCCACTGTTGCACCCGAACGGGTGGGAATTACTACGTTCCCGCGTTCAACAACGCGCTCATGCTGCTACCAATCTGATAAAAGCCACGGCTACACCCGCGGACTCACAACTCTCAAATACTATCTGGCTGCTAATGAACGCTACGGCTACCCCCCCCCCCCCCCCCCGCGCAGACTTACAACACTACTACTACTATCTGACTACTAGTGAATGCTACGGCTACCCCCGCAGACTTACAACACTCTACTACTATCTGACTGCTAGTGAATGCTACGGCTACCCCCGCAGACTTACAACACTACTACTACTATCCCGAGGACATCCTGACTATCCCTAGTCCCGCTCGTGAATCCTCATCCTGATTTCTCAAAACCAGCTCTCAGTCCTTGAATTACTACATCATCCTCGACATCCTATATCCTTGAATGCTCAGCGCTTCGCTGAGGAACTCTTCGGCTTGGTTCCCGAACCAACCATCTACTACTCCAGATATAAGAAGCTATTGTTGGGAAGTTTCCAAATTCCCAACTCCTGAATCTACATAATCCTGCATGCTGGCTCTGCCACCGGCTACTAATACGAAGACATCTCCTGCTAACCGTTTCTCCGGATCCTCATTCCGACTCACTTGAGTCTTTACAGGTGGTCCTCAAATCCTGGATTCCTAACCAACTTCTAACCCTCTCCATTACATGAACTAACTGCTGGGAAAAGTTCTCGAACTCTCAATTCTGAACTTCTCAATCCATCAATCACTGTGCTACTACCACTTCTTCTCAGAGGCCGCACACTCATTCTGGGTCTGCGTGACTCTTATCCATGTATACCCGGAGGGTTCTCCCCCACTTCGATCCTGCTTACCCCTTGCTGCTTCACATTTAAAAGAGATCCTGACCTTTACTACCATTCCAAAACATCTACTGGGGAACCCAAGCCTGCCAGGTAGGAATTTAACCAATCCATCCCAAACACTAACCACTCCGAACTAGCGAAACAAACCAAATCTCTCCCAACCATGCTACAGTTACTGCATCCTCCGAGACCTTCTCCATAAGAGCACATCCCCTAACTACCAACCAATTATTCGAGGTATGCAAATGGCATATAACATAATCACAAGCAAGCCACTCCATAACACAACATTTATACCACAATTGATGCAGAACCATAACAATATAATCATAACATAAGCTGACAGAAAAAAATCAAAGTTACATACCTCCATTACTCAGTGCTGTTCGAATCCCTACTAAAATCTACCTGAGAAACGCGGCTCCGAGCCGTAGGCACCCTTGCCTGGCCTTGACAACCACTGACGGTACTTGAAGTCCCAAGGGCAGGAGCTGGCGCCTGCCCTGCTGAATACAAACTTGGACAGTGGGCCTTCTTGTGGCCCCTCTGACTGTAATGGAAACATATCAGATCAAGTCCCTGGGTGATGGTAATAATGCAATCCCTGCTAAAATGGCCAATCTGGCCGCACTTGAAACATCCGGCATCGCCACCACTCCTACGCCTGCACACACCCATGTGCGTCCTTCCGTACTTCCCGCATCAACTGCGGCTCTGTTAGTTCCTCGTCCTCAAATCCGAACCCTTGGGCCTCTTACCCAAACCTGTGGCTACCCGAGTCTCATCCATTTTCCTCTTCCTTTCCGACCCCTTGCCCGGCTCTCGCTCCTGCGTTACCCCAACGGAAACGCCTGCCGACTGTACAACAGCTATATGATCCTGGAGCCTCGCTATCAATCTATCAGTGGTCCTCACAACCATGTCGGGAAGATCCTCACGAATGGCCCGTGAAACTTCCTTAACTATCCAATCATGCAAAGGTCTCTCTTGGAGACAGAATGCCCCACTCACCCCTGCCCCCTGATGGCAGGAACTAGAAATGGGATCTCCCTCCCTGATGGATCCCTAAACTCCATAAGATTCGGGACCTAGACGAGCCCCAATCTGTCCTGAAACCATCCCGGCCTTCAAGGCCTCAAGATGACTGTCCATGAGCTCCACAATGGCCTCTCTGACTGAACCGAAGATCACTGGAGTCTGATCAATGATGTTGCGCATAATCTCTGCGGAAATGAAATCCCTCATCTGATCATCAAGCGGTTCGGCTCTAAAGCCCGAGCCAGACCCCTCCCCTGCACCTGAATTGCCAACTGATATCTCGCGCAACGTCACCATGCTGAAAATATAACAATTCCTGATCAATTTACACACTACCGCTAAGGGATCTTTCACACACTCTACTAGTTCCTTGGTTTTGCCTCGGCCCTTCTTGAATCGAGTACGGATCCTCTGCTTTCAGTAGTATGGGCCCCTACTACCTTCCACATCTACCCGTACTTTCCTCAAGAGTTACCTCAACTCCACCAAGTCCCCTTTACTCTTCTACTGATCTCTGCTACTCTCATCCTAGGCTTGCCCTAGGGAACCTCTAACTATACCCAAACAGTCCTCAGCTGCCGAAAGCCTCCTTGTAATGCCAATTAGCCACCACCTGAATACCATCACATGTAATGAGGCTCGGATAATCCTTCGAGTAAAAGTCTCGTCCCTACAACGGTTGGACTCAGACGAGAGCTGCGCAGTAGGGCCAAATCTAGCACTCTTAGATTATCCAACCCTGATCACATGTGACGTGACGCATTCACCTAATGGCTAACTCCCATCACTCAGAGTCCCACAAAGCACAAAGCAAGCAACATTCAGATAAAGGAAACATACTCAGGCAAAACAATTCTCATAACAAGAAACTGCACTAGCATACAATGCTAAACTCATGCTATCAGGCATAACCTACACAGGATATCCTACTACTGTCTACTCAATACTAGCATGCAATTCTTATCAAGTTGAAACACATAAAACAGGCACATAAGGCATCATCCTAGATCCTTAGTCCTATTCTAGCATGCTGTTCTACTGAAGCTGAAACTGAAACTGAACTGAAACTGAAGCTGATAATGATATTCATAACATAACTTGTATGGGTAAATTGGGAGTACTTACTTGAGCTCGGCTGATTGCATGCACCACACTTTTTTTTTCAAAGTTCCTTCTTTTTGAATCTTTTTACTTTTCTAAAACCGTTTTCTTTCTCAAAACTCTCTTTTACAAAACCGACCTTTCATTTTTTTTTTTGAAAATCTTTATACCAATCCCTCAGTTTGAGTCCAGACACGCTCGAGAGCATGTCCAAATCCCTCAAACCAAGGCTCTGATACCAACTTGAAACGACCCAAAAATACAACCCGAAAATTTCTTTAAAAACCTTACTAAAATCATATTTATAAAAACTGTACCATAAGTCATAACATAAATTCTCGAGTATTAATTCAAAACATAATATCATTATCAGAGTCAAACATTCCCAGGCTAACTAACTATGGTGTGTGCACTGCAATCTTCCCGAGCCCCTCTTTTGAAAACTAAGTACCTGAGACCAAAACTGAATACCGTAAGCACGAAGCTTAGTGAGCTCCCCCAATCAACACATACCATGCAATAACATATAAAGCACATACTGGGCCTTGCCCACTGCATCAGACCAATGTCCGGACTAACTGGGGCCTTGCCCCCTAGATCGGACCGAAGTCCGGAAACTGACTGGGACCTTGTCCCCTGCATCGGACCGAAGTCCGGACTAACTGGGGCCTTGCCCCCTACATCGGACCGAAGTTCGGAAACTGACTGAACATAGCATAGCATAACATATCAACTACATGAACACATATATTGCATACTACATCGGGCCGTAGCTCGGAACACATAACACATAGCACATAACACATAAATCCCGTCTGAGCCACGAAGGCATCAAACATACTAACTACTGCATCGGATCGAATTCCGGAAACTACTGCTAACTGAACGGGCCGGCATTGTGGCCTTAGACCCGTCTCTACTGGAAGGAGACTCACCTGATGCTGCTGAACTGCTGCTGCTAATCCTTTTGACTGCTACCTAACCTCTGACTTCGACTGCTGCTCCACTAGCTCCTCGAGCTACCAATATCAATATAACACTTAGTCGAACTGACCCTCAAAGGTCACTAGGTCAATTCTGGTCAAAGTCAAAATCCTGGTCAAAGTCAACCTTCCGGGTCAACCCTACTCGCCGAGTCTACCTACTGACTCGTCGAGTTCATATGCTCTGGGTATTTCTGATTCGCGACTCGACTCGTCGAGTCAGTCCATGACTCGCCGAGTCCAACTAGTTCCAAGTCCTGTCCTGTCCAACTCGCTGAGTCACCATCCGACTCACTGATTCGAGCCCCAACTCGAAGGGTTTAGGGTTTCGCGATCTGACTCGCCGAGTCCACGAACAGACTCATCGAGTCCTAGACAATCTTCAACCAACTCGTCGAGTTGCTCATCCAACTCGCCGAGTCCATGCCTAACTTCATCCGACTCGACGAGTTGTTCATCCTACTCGTCGAGGTCCTCTTCATCTTCAAGCTACTCGCCGAGTCTATCCAGTCCTCAATCCATGCAGTGGCTTTTCGAGCCAAACAGAGTTTCCAACTCATAGATCCATACTTCTAGGGACTATTCCCCACGTAAAGTGGCAAACTTTACGTGTAGATTAAGAGATCTAGGCTCAAAACACCCTAAACTAGGGTTTATGGCAAACATACTTCTTCAACATACCAAGGGCTGATACTTTAGGGGATTCAAGACCAAAACAAACATGGATCTGAGGTAGCAACCTCAGAGCTGAACCTCCAACTCGGATTGGTTACATATCATACTAAAAATGACCAAAACTCACATATAAGAATAGATCTAGGTGCAAAGGGAGTCCAAGCAACAGCTTATTACCTCCAACTGGTCTGAAATATCTACTCAATCTCGGATCTACAGTCCATTCTTGCAGCTCCAAGGCTTTTCTTCCTTCTCCAAGCTTTAGTGCACTCTACAAGGCAAAATCTAGCTCAAAAACAGATATGGCGGCTAGGGTTTGGTGTTCTAGGGTAGAGAGGCAGTAAAGGAACCCTAGGAAAGAGAATGAGACGCTTAAATAGGCTCCAAATCCTGGATTTAGGGTTTTTCCTCGCTCAGACCCAACTCGCCGAGTCTTCTTGGCCGACTCGCCAAGTCGGTCGCTTACACCACAACCCGGATCCCGCTCGGACTCGCCGAGTCCCTCCATGGACTCGTCGAGTCTCCCCTTAAACTTGAGGTTTTTCTTTCTTTTCTTGGCTCTCCAAACTTTGGGGTGTCACACACTTGGATAGAATAAGTGAGAGAAATAAGACACTTATGGTTCTTAATATATTATAAGTTCTAATATATTAATAATAAGAATAATAATTTATAATTAGTATTGATCAAGAATTAATTTAGAATTAACTATGTGATCAAAAGAAGACTAATTAAATATATGGGTTGATTGTGTAAATCATCCATAACTTATATAGTGGGCCAAAGCTCCATGGATAATCAAGTTGGGTTAAACCCACAGGATGCTCCATGGAGATTTCATAACCCATGGGTGATGGAAATGAAAGGCCATGACAATTAGGGTTTACATGGTGTAACCCTAATTGTAACATACTATAGAAGCATCATATTATTCACCAAAATCGGCTACTAGTGTGTGTAATAGAAGGGCTAGATGATTTCATGAAGTGTGGACTTCTCTCTAAGTTGTTCCAAGAGCATTTGATGTTGTGTGATCCATTTGAGGTGTCACATTTGAGGCACTAGGCACTCAAGCCCCATGGAGTCAAGCTACACTACAGGAGGTATGTATTCTATCTATATTATTACCCAAGTATCTATGATTGTATGCTAGATAGGGTAATACCTTGGAATATTAGTATTTGCATGTATATTAGAGAAAAATTAGATCCAAGGTGTTTAGGGTTGCATGTACACCATAGGAGTGTTAGAATGCTCAAAACCCAACACTAGTAGCAGAGCCTAGTCTTGTTTTCTTGTTATACTTGCAAAGTTGGCTGAAAAATCGAAGTTTGGAGCTGTTAGCACAGCAGACTCGCTGAGTCCATGAAGGGACTCGACGAGTCCAAGGGAAAAAGCATCCAACTCCATGAGTTGGTTCGTGCACACAACGAGTTGGACCCCCTGACAACATATATGCGATTGTTTTTTGCTGTAATTGGACTAGAAACATTACCCTAAGATGTTTTTGAACTTATAAACTTGATTTTGATGTGGTAATGTTCATACTAATCCAATTCCAAAGATAATTGTCAATAGATTCATGTGTTGTATTAGTTTAAAAGTTATGCTAATTACATGAAAAAGTTTTATGTGTATTGTCTTTGTTCATATGAGTTGCTTCGATTAATAGATAATTTAATTGATTATGTGTTTTCAATCCATTTTAATCTAAGAGAAGATTCTAAAATGTGTTTGTGTAAGTTGTCCTCAAGTTACATGAAATGTCACATTTAAGTTTCTTAAAAATCATAAAAGATGGCAAAGGTTACAGAATGAAGAGTCTTGTTCTCATTAAATGGTTTTATGACTCCATAACTTGTCCTCAAGTTATGGAGGTTCAAGAGTCACTTCATTAAGTAATAAAATGTGTAACCTTAATTAATTCCATAAGTTACAAAATAAAGAAAAGGTACATTCTTTTATTAGTTTAAAGTCTTCCATAACTTGTCCTCAAGTTATGGACCTTGAAGAGTCTTTTAATTAAAACTACTTTAAACACATAAGTTATGGAATTAATTAGTTTTGAATAGTTTCAAAACTTACCCTTAAGTTTTGAAATTTGGAAAAGTTTTCACATATGAATACTTTAATTCCAAGTTAGCCCTTAGAATTTTAAAAGTTAAAATGCAACCCTTATACTTTATAATATTATAAGTTATTAATATATATATATATATATATATATATATATATATATATATATATATGTATGTATGTATGTATAAGAGTAAAGTCAGTCTTACCATTAGTAGGCGTCATTCACGAAGCCGGTCTATAAGGGGGTATAAGGTTACTGCCTATAAAATAGCAGTTTAATGGGTGTCCACTCTAAGCCACCGCTTCTTTGACTGGTGGAGGGTCGTTATCCGAACGGGTAGGACAAGGACTATAATCCTCCATTCATTAAAAGTATTAATGATAAATACTAAGTAACTAAACCTTTTATAAATACCCAATCTTTGTTGCTTAGGAAAATGTGAATAAGGTGTTAATCCATGAAATTACACTTTGCACTTTGTTTAAGTCGGTTAGTGGAGCGTGTGTGGTTAACCAACACACTAACTCGTATTTAACAAGGTAGACAAAGGGTAACTTAATGTTTATCATAGTATCGATGGAGCATTTGTGGTTAACCGGCACATTGATTGAGGGTTAAACACTTAAGGGTACCAAGTAATTTGCATGGTTACTTCAGACTTTGTTTTGTGATCCTCGGCAACCCAGTCAAAAAACCTGAACGGAACACTCGAGATTGAAACATGCCATTGAAAAGTTCAATGAATCTAAAAAGATCTAGGAGTTTCAAATCCAATTAAAACCTAATAATACATTTCGTTTATCTTGGTGGAAATTGGTAAATCGTCATTCACCTACCTTCAAATATTTTATAGCTTGGATTACGGCATCCCTCTTCTAAGTTATAAAATAGTTTGTTGGGTCCTAGCCTTAATATTTCATATTGGGTGTCATATTAAGGACTTTAGATCAACTATCTTGAATATCTCCCAAAAGATGTTTAAGTTCAGACATCTATAATATTCCCAAATCTCTTGGAACTTTACTTCTTTCACCTCCTCCAATTATTCTCCCTAACCCTCAAGTTCTTGAAAAGTTTAAGGTCACTCAATCCCTATTGGCAAGAAAGGTCTATGTGTGATCACATATTGGAGATGAAGTCACGTATTGACAAGTCGGGAGAGTTGGGTGTCAAAATCTACAGGAAGTGGATGTTCAATCACTTTCTAAGTCACATAGTGAATTCCTTTGGGAATCCAATGAAATAGACTATGACAAGACCCTTAATGATATTATCTATTTGCTTGGTGCTGCTAAATCAGAAATGATTTGGTGTACTAGTAAAGCAAATTTTATTTGGAGATCAACTTCCCAAAAACTTTATGGACAGGGACAATAGTGACACAGGAAATCCAGAAATGCATTCTCTTCATAATGGAAAGGGATTGGCCATAGTCAACTTGGTTGACCAAATGGTAAAGAGAAAGGCTAAGTCTAAGATAGTCTCATGTACTATTACCTAAGGGTCCATATGTTTCTATTTCCAAAGGAAGGGACTTTGGTTACTAAGCTGCCAAACTTACCTAAGGATGGTAAAGTCAATAAGTTTGACTTTATTTTAGGTAAAGCCCATTGTCTAACTCAATTAAGTTCCTACTTGGAGATTCTTATTACATGATGTGATTGGGTCACATGTTGATGTTTTAAGAATCAAAGAAAAGTAAAGAAACTTAAAGGAAGTATATGTTGATTCTGATTGCGAAGATGGATTTCGATCGCATGGTTCGGTGATTAGAATTTTTGAGCTGTTTCTTAAGAGTTATGATATATTGCTTAGGTATAGATAACAACAAGGTTTTCATATGGATTGTAAGGATAAGGTTTTCCGCAAAGTTTTAAAATAAAAGGAAAATTTTTGATTTCATTTGTTTTAAGTATCCTTACAATGGAATTTGAGGAAAAATTGTTGCTTATAAGATTCCATTGATAGCAATATTGAAAATGGATTTGATTCTTTCATCTATGGTAGTGTCTAATTTTACCAAATAAGGAAAGATTCTCATAAACCAAGTTTAAATTGGACCAAAACTTGGAATCATGCAAGTTTTATAGTAAGATGAATGAGAATTTTCATCTTTGGAAAATTAAGAGTAATTCCTTATTCACATATATATATTAGTCAAGGGAAGGACAAAGGGATCAGGTACACTTGGGTGTGTGCTGGTCAGGTCCACCACAAAGAATATTCATCATGATTTACTAAATCTTAGTAAATATGGTTATACTTACAAGTTTAAGTATAATTCTGAAACATTTAAAATGCTTCAATGTATGACAGAACGAATGAGAAGAATCAAATTTGGCAGAAAGATAAAAGTTTCTCAAATCTGAAAAGATGGGAGAGTACTTTAGTATAATGTTTATGATCATCTTAATGCTTAAGATACCATATCACAATTGATCCTCTAAGGTCATCTTAGTGCATTTTTATGACTAATAAGAGGAGTCATGAATTGTTGAAACGGTTAAATCAAAACGATGAGTCATACTTTGTTCCAAAACAATTCTTAGAGTCATGCTCCAAGATTATAACTTGAGTGACATGTCTTAAAGAAGGTTTATTAACACTACTCAAATGTAAGAGTGAAAGGTTATCTATTCTTGTACATTTGAAATTGGTAAGTTGTGATCTTTTGGATAAAACAGAGACCAACTTAGACCAATTGTGTGAAGTGTTTATCTTGATAAAGAATCCGCACTATCTCTTGTATATTTGGCAAGTGAGTCTTATATGTCAAGAGGACAGTGGGAGTCCTAAAGTTCTTGAAAGTTTCAAGACCTAATCAAGAATAAAACTTGAAATTCTTCACTAGCACACGACTTGAGGTGTATAACCTATTGTGTTGACATTTTAGTGCCTATTCAAGTTAACTTTGCATAGTAGTTCTGAGAGTTCTCAATTGGTTGCACAGCTACTTGGAAGCTTTTGCAGGCACGTGTGCTGCCAGGTGGCAATAACTTAAGATTGCACAAGTTCAATCCATATGAGTTTGGATTTGTCACTAACCTTGTCTTGTGATTATGGTTTTGACAAATTCATATGGGTAGGAATGCATACACCATAAAAATCTAAGTGTCATAAGGTTTCTCTCCGATTCATGAAAATGATGGTGAGGAAACACTTTCACTAAGTAGTTTTTTTAAGTAGATAGCAATTGTGATATTTGCATTCTCAAATTCGTTAGTGGAGCGTGTGTGGTTTACCGGCACACTAACATAGACTTGTGAAAAGTGGCAAAGGTCTAAACAATTGAGACTATGATTACGGCATCCCTTTTCATAGTTCTGAAATTGTGTAGTCACATCTGTGAGCTATCTAAGATAAGGTGTATAATTATAATAAAGTTGTATCAAAGCAATCTAGTATCAGAAATCTGAACTTTGGTAAGAAAGTCAATAAAGTATTGATTTCTAGAAGTCCAGCTCATTTCTGAGTACACGTCAAAGCTAGTGAGAGCATAAGTGTTATGCTAATAATCATCATGTTAGTGGGAGCATGATAATTATGATAAGTATTTCAAGTTAGCAATGTTAATTATAGAAAACAAAAGTTCAACTCGTGAGGTTGCAAGGGTTGAAAAAGTTGTTTGCTATAATTAAGGGAGAGGAAATTCTACTTCATTTCAATTATAAAAGGCTTAGATTGAGATTTTAATCATTTTAGTCAAGAATATATATATATATATATATATATATATATATATATATATTTGTGAATTTAATGTTGGATTGGCTCAACTTATGGAAATTCTATATATTGCGTTCTCAAAATCCGGTTATGATTACAGTATCCCTATTCATAGTCAAATGTTGAAAACATGGCAAACAAAAATTATTGTAGCAAAAGACTGGTCTATAATCATGTCTTTATGTGAGACATCATGAATCGTGTCCTGTTTGCTTTGGGTACAAGATCGATTGCATGTGCTATAATATTTATCCTTTCTAAATTTTCCAAATGCCTTGGGACATTAAGGGGAAAAAGGTCTAGAATTGGATATGACTAAAGTGATTAAGCAATTGTCGAGGACAATCTAAGGTTTTACCAAAGATTGGTTGATCAAGGACAGTAAGAAGTATACTGTTAATATTAGAAGGACTATATTGACATATTCTGGAAAAGAGACAACTCTTGTTCAGAAGTAGTAGTCAAAATAAGAATATGGAGTTGTCTCTATAGGTTGAAGTTATATGTGTAAGATTAGAAAACTTAATGCAAGAAGGATATTCAAAGCAATATACTTTGAGACTTCATCTCCATGGAAATTGATCTTCATTGGAATAACCTATTATGACTATTAACAAGTCTTTGTGACTTTGTACATATTCATTACAAGAGGTTCTGTGCATATAAGTTTAAAATCTAAACAGATTTTGGTAAATGTTAGGAATTTGGAATTCTTACATTTTTCGATAAGGATTTGGGAGTGTGAAAAAAGAATCATTTAAAGTACGTTTAATTGATCTATTTCACAAAGTAAGGATCATAGACAAACATAGAGTGCATACATGATGTATTGCAAATCTATTGTTTAGAAAACATAGTGTACATGCTTGGTGCATGGGACAACTAGTGTTTTTTAAATTCAAGTATAAAGTTGATAAAACCGAAACAATGAATAATGAATAATCAGTATGGTGATAAATAAAAAGTGTTTTGTTTATATTCATACTTTTGATACCATATTAGATTCATTTATTTTTTTGTTTCATTTTACATGTTTTGACTTCCGGAATAAACTAGGTAATTCTTCCTAAATGACTAAGTTATTCAAACCATCCACAGTCGATCATATGTTGGAAGTAGATTTGAATCAAGATTGTCATTGGTTGGCTTGTAGAGGTCCAATTTGGTGGACAAAGTGGTGCTACAACACTCATGAGTGCTCATAAGTTCTGAGTATTGGATTCAACCCGCGCTCATTTGAATCACTTCATGGATTTTATCACGAGTGATCATGAGACGATAATATCTTATATTCTTCAAACCTAGAGATATGAGTTGTTACTATGAGTTGATAGTACATTGATTGCACGAAAACGCATTGGTAACTCGATGTTATAAAATGTGCCTTTGTGTATGACTCAACAAGTAGCAGAACAAGCCATATGAGCGAAGTTTATCCATTCCTTTTACCTTCGGGATGAAAGCGATATCTGTGGGCCCCTTGATGATTTAGTAATGACACATGTGAGTGCTTGGCCAAGCCAGGACTGATGTGATTTGTTCAATCAGTGAGTCGTCATAAATCAAAAATAAGGTTACGACAAATGGACAAAGAGAATGATTATTAATCCATGTCTCGGCCCATATTGATATCTAGAATGGAGGAATATATGATTTTTTATCTAATGGATAAGTCATTAACAAGGTCAGAGTTTAGTTACAAGGTCAGAGTTCGACAGTGGCTTTTGAGAGCTATGATTGCTAGTTGGGTTTCAAAGTCATACGCAAGAATAGTTTTAGACTTATCCAAGTGGGAGACTGTTGGATTAATGTCTAAGTCCATAACTATATTTGGTATATACTTGACCCGATCCAGCATGGTCCATTTGTGTTGCATGGCATCATGCACTTGGATAGACTAAATGAGAGAAATAAGACAATTGGTTATTAATATATTATAAGTTCTAATATATTAATAATAAGAATAATACTATTTAATTAGTATTGATCAAGAATTAATTCAGAATTAATTATGTGATCAAAAGAAAAGTAACAAAATATATGGGTTGATAGTGTAAATCATCCATAACTTATATAGTGGGCCAAAGCTCCATCGATAATCAAGTTGGGTTAAACCCATAGGATGCTTCATGGAGGTTTCATAACCCATGGGTGATGGAAATGAAAGGTCATGACAATTAGGGTTTACATGGTGTAACCCTAATTGTAACATACTATATAAGCATCATATTATTCACCAAAATCGGCTGCTAGTGTGTGTAAAAGAAGGGCTAGCCGATTTCATGAACTGTGGATTTCTCTCTAAGTTATTCCAAGAGAATTTGATGTTGTGTGAGCCATTTGAGGTGTCACATTTGAGGCATTAGGCACTCAAGCCCCATGGATTCAAGCTAGACTACAAGAGGTATGTATTCTATCTATATTATTACTCAAGTATCTATGATTGTATGCTAGATAGGGTAATACCTTGGAATATTAGTATGTGCATGTATATTAGAGAAAACATAGATCCTAGGTATTTAGGGTTGCATGTACACCATAGGAGTGTTAGAATGCTCAAAACCCAACAAAATATACTGTGTAACATGTTCGGGTACTGGCCTACCCCTTCGGTCCTTTCGACCCGTACTTTGCCTAGCATACCAGGGTGCTGGCCTACCCCTTCGGTCCTTTTGATTGGTACTGGGGGACTATTTCACCCCTACTTCTACCATATAATATCCTAGTACATAAACACATAAGTCCCATATTGCCTAGCATATCAGGGTATTAGCCTACCACGTCGATCCTTTCGACCAGTATTGGGCCTATCCTACCCCTCATACCACTATCACATAATATCATAGCATACTAGCACTTAAAGCATAACAAATAGTAGCATAACAGATAATTATCACAAAGACAATCATCTATACTATAACACTTACTAGTGGGTCGGCATTGGTGCCTTCAACCCGTTTCTACTGGAAGGTAACTCAGCTCAAATATTGTGAAGTAGCTGAACTGTCCTCGGCTCTGAAATCAACTCTACTTAATCCTATACACACAAAAGATCTTCTTTAATTACCATTTCATACCCACAACCCCTTGTGGATCAACTTTTGTCAAAGTCAAATTCACGGTCAACATCCTGGTCAAAGTTGGCATTGTGGTCAAAATCAACATCCTGAGATGACTCAACTTGCCGATCCGGTCCATCAACTCGTCGAGTTCCATGAATCACAAACCCTGAAATCACGATCCAACTCATCGAGTTCTTTAATGAACTCATCGAGTTCCTGCTTATAATAGAGTCGGGACTTCACAACACAATTCATCGAGTTCCTCCTTGAACTCGTTGAGTTCTTCAGTCTTCAAATCCCAAAACCATTGCCAACTCACTGAGTCATCTCCTAGAATTGTCGAGTTTTCTTAATTACAAAAAGGGTTGGGGGACTACGATTGTGTGCTTAGCTATAGCAGGTGAAATAGACCCGAGACCGGTTGAAAGAAACTAAAGGAGTGAAATATACTCAGTACCAGTTAAAAGAGACCGAAGGGGTGAAATAGACCCAGTACCAGTTGAAAGAGCCCGAAGAGGGTGAAATAGACCCAGTTATTGTTGGATTAGTGTCTAAGCCCGTAACTATACTTGGTAAGTACTTGAGTCGGTTGTGCATGGTCCTTTTAGGTTGCCTTCACCAAAGCAACATGATAGTGATAGGTCAAGATAAGATGGTTTGGGCTAGGAATTCTCATGTATAGGTCTTAGTAGGGTGTTAGAGTCTGTTTTGGTGGTTATAGCATGTTAGTGGATGTGTGCGGCCGCACACGTGTGTACGTCCGTACACCACGTGTACGGCCGTATACGTGTGTGCGGCTGTATACTTGTGTGTTGCTGTGAGTGATATAAATAGCATGTGTCTGTGTCAGTCAGATAGTGACGTAAATATGTGTTTCCTAAGTTGTACCTGACATTTATGTGTTATAGATGTGTGCATGCTTGGCTTAATTCTTCTTCTACTCCATTTATACTCTGTTTGAACTTACATTTCAATTGATCACTAACTTGGATCTAATAGATTGGGAGTTACAATTGTCCGTGTACGGTTGCACACTCTGTGTACAGTTGAACTTTGGTGTACGGCTGTACACTCCCAATTGCCCTTAAAAATTTGAGATTAAGCCTATGAATGTGTAATATAGCTTATTAATGGGATATACTTGATTATCATTAAAAAAAATTCCTTTCAGTTCAGCATGTCAGGGATTGAATTCGCAAAGGTTCACAACTTGGCCATTTTCCTTGATGATCCTCCAACGGCTCACTCCGAATATTTGTAGTCAATGGATTAAGAAGATGTTGCTTGTTGACTGCTTTCACCACATGCCTAGTTATTTACCAATGATTGATTAAAGACTTCTAGAGCAACGAGCTGTGAAGAAGGATAATCAGGGAGCAAAATATCTTGAAGCTTCTATACAAGGAAAGAAAGTGTTGGTTACTGAAGAAATCATTCAAGAAGCTCTGCATATTGGTGATAAGCGTGCATTTCCGAAGGAGACTAAACTTGACAAGACACAAAAAGTTCTAGACCAAATGGGTTATGAATGAACTTTTCCACCCACTCACAAGAAGCTGTTTCCGCCGTGTTGGAAATATCGAGCCCATGCATTCGTGAGTTGCATCTCTGGTCGAAAATCAGGTGCGAATGAAAAATCTTTGGTTAACACTGGTGCAATTTCTGCTTTAGCCTCTGGAGTAGACTTCAACTTCTCAAAGTTTATCTTGCATGAGATAATTTTGAATGTTGAAGGAAACAAAAGGGACAAGTTTCTCATGTATCCAAGATTCATTCAGCTGATCCTAAATGTCAAACATCCTAAGATTAAAAGAGGAGGAGAGACCTTGGACATTAAGTCTGTTGGCTCAAGTACTTTTGGATTAATGAAATAGAACCGATCGGGAAATCTTAACTTTGAAGGAAAATATCAACTCATCAGATTTGGAATATTTGCTGAAGAGAGTGATCAGTCTGAATCCGATGGCCTTTCTTGTCCTACGGAAACCGACGATGTAATTATCTCTGCTTCTGAACATGAAACCGAGGAAGGTCGTGTCTCTCATGTGACAATTGTGGTAGAGGAGCATGACCAGCTACAAAATGTGGAAGTTGAGAGTAAATTTGATCAAGAGGGAGATAATGGAGAGAATGATGGAGATGATGATTTTCTCCATGATATGGATTTCACATGCATCAACAATGCATACCTTCCCCTTAACTTTCATTTTGAAGAAGAAGGTGACTTTGACACAGGTCTGGATTTCACTGATACGTTCTTTGATAAAGTTTCTCAATCTACAACTTAGACTAGGGCTGCTAAGGAGACTCTTGAAACTATGCCTCCTTTATCTAAATCAATGGAAGAAACTTCATGCCAACAGGATGCAGCATCAGGGATTCCTCCCCTTGATTCCGCTATTTCTTCATCAATACCATCTTCAAGTTACCCAACACAGACACAGACCTCTCTGCCTCCTGTAAAAAGAAGGCGTCAAAATTTGAGTTAGGGAGTGTTCATTCAAAGCCAAACACCACCAATTTCAACTACAATCACCACCACAACTATTACTACACCACCACTACCAACTGAAGAAGGTCTAAGCACCGTTTTTAGACAGTCGGATCGTCTGCTATTCCAGAATACTCCCCCACAATGCCTTTTCTAGATGAAGCTTCTATTAGACTAGCAAGACACTTGGATTAGCATAGCCCAGAACCTTCCTCCCGTGGAAAAGGAATATCTATTGAGGAAGGTCGCTCAGGGGATGATAAGACTTTACTATCTAAACTTCAAGAAGAAATTGGAATTCTGAAATGAAAAAACATTGAAAAGGCCATCATGCTTGATCAACACGGTAACTATATTGCTGAGCTTCAAGCAGAAAATGCTTTAAAGACAAAACAGATTACCAATCTGCAAAACTATCTTGGATCTTTAACTGCTTTTATTTTGAGTTAAAGAACAAGTTTTTTGAAGCTTTTGGTGATAAGTTCCAGTCACTGTTTCAATATCCTCATGATGTCGAAGATCCTCCCACAGCTCCCTCCCATCCTACAGAAAGCGACTTCCTGTTAATCCACCTTCTCCAAGAACAACAACCATTGTGGATCATTTTGACAAAGAGTCTGACAATGCAAAATCACAGATCACAATCAAACACGGAAAAAGGACCATCAGTGCTACGAAGAATGAAGGATTTCTTTTTATGAAGAGCTCAAATGAAAATCGCAAAGCAAATGATCCTATATTGACTGTGAGGGATCTTAAAAAGAGAAAGTTTGGTGATGAATATGGTGATCGTTTAGGGTTTAAAATGTGGGCTTTTGATCATGAGGTAAATATGTGGGTTGTCAAAGAAATTCTGGAATTTCTGAAGACTACAAGAGCATCCATGATTTCAACTCCTAGATGAAAGTTGATCTTGCTGAACTCTCGAGGGCTCCATTTAACAACCCATCATAGCATCCTAGTGCTACTAACTTCAAACGATATTTAGTCAGACAAGTCAGGGAAATTTTCCCAAAGATGAAGACTGAAAAAACCTTGTTTAGAAAAGATAAAGATATTATTTATTGTGAAACTGGTGAACCAATGAAGAAAATATTGTGGCCAGCGACAAAACAAATTGAAAGAGATTCCTATCCCACAACACTTTCATGAGGGATATCTTGATAACATGGAATTTAGGACCTATGATGATGAAACTACAACCGTTGCCATCAAGTTCAAAAACATAGAAGAGATTATGAGGCTTATTAGTGCTAAGGATCTCCTCGGATTTAGAAAGAGAGACATTCATACCCTGTCTCATCACCAAATCATATGCAGAAAGCAGGTCATGGAGGCTGCTCCTAAGGAATTCACAGGAATGGTTTCCACGATCATTAATGAAAAGCTTTGGATGGGATCCATGGGAAAATCATACTTAAGGCTGTTCGAGAATCTGGAAGAGTGAAGTCCAAGTCAATGCTAGCCGCAAACCAAGGGGGAGATTGATAGGTCAAGATATGATGGTTTGGGCTAGGCATTCTCATGTATAGGTCTTGGTAGGGTGTTAGAGTCTGTTTTGGTGGTTATAGCATGTTAGTGGATGTGTTTGGCCGCACACGTGTGTACGGCCCTACACATGTGTGCGGCTGTACACTTGTGTGCTGTTGTGAGTGATATAAATAGCATGTGCCTGTGTCAGTCAGATAGTGACGTAACTGTGTGTTTCCAAAGGTGTACCTAACATTTCTGTGTTATAGATGTGTGCATGCTTGGCTTAATTCTTCTTCTACTCCTTTTATATTCTGTTTGATCTTTCATTTTATTTGATCATTGACTTGGATCTAATAGATTGGGACTTACAGATAGGATGATTTATCAAGTGAGAGGTTATTATGGTTTATCAATATATTATATGAATAATATATTAAAGGAGAAATCATATAGTTTGATTAATATTAGACAAGAATTAATTAAGAATTAATTATGTGGCTAAAAACATCAATTAAATAAAAGGGACTTAAATTGTCAAATGTGTGATAGTTGAGTATTAGGTTGAGAAGGATTATGGAACTAGGCTTGGACGAAATTAGGGATGTGTCCATCCTAATTTCGGCCAATAGGCCCTATTCCAGAAGCTTCCTTAGACTGCTTAAGGCCTAAGCTATCCATTAGGGTTTTGACTGAAACCCTAGCAGTACTAGTATAAATAGGACCCCAAGGCATCCAATTTTTGGCCACTGAAACCCTAGGAGTCTTCATAGCCAAAAATTTTCCTCTCTCCTCTCTCTCTCTCTCTCTCAATTTGCATCGTCTTGCTTGTGGTGTTTGTAAGCCATTAGAGGAGTGACCCTTGTGACTCTAAGCTCCAAGGACAAGAAGATTCAAGATTTGAAGAAGAGGTAACCATATAGATATGTTTTCTTATGTCAATTTCAAATCATGTATGGTAGATCTAGGGTTTGTAAGCCTTGGATAAATTGCATGTACAATAGAGAAGACTAGATCCAAGCTTTAGGGTTTGCATGAGCACATAGGATGTTATTTTGTGTAAAACCCATCAGTGGTATCAGAGCCTTGATTGGCTTCTATTGTATTTGATGCTTTGTGTTTCATTCTTACTTGAAAATCAAGCTTTTCGGTCATCTGCTTGGCAAACTAAGCGAGTCCCAATGTGGGCTTGACGAGTAGGATGAACTCGACGAGTCCATAAGGAGACTCGGCGAGTCGGAACGTCAGACAGAGGGATTTTTGGGATTTCTTGTTGTTTTGCTGCAGGATAATTACCAAAATCATTTTTGACTAATAAAACCCGAATTTTATTGTTGTTATATGTTTATCCTTACCAAAACAAAAGATAATTACCATTTATTTGAATAATAAATTCTTTATGTAATAATATTTGATTATTTAAATTATTTGATGAATTATCTTGTGAATAAAATTGATTAGGTCAAAATTAGATAATCATTAAATTACATGTTTAATTTTAAATTATTTGCTATTTAATCCTATGTGTTTTGAAAAGTTCAAAACTTGCCCTCAAGTTTTGAAATTAAATTTTTGAATAAAAGTTTAATTTGAACTATTAAAATTTCAAACCCTAGAATCTTACAAGTTTAAAATTCAACCTTATACTTTATAATATTATAAGATTAATATATATATATATATATATATATATATATATATATATATATATAATGATAGTCTTACCGTTAGTAGGTCTCATTCACGAAGTCGATCTATAAGGAGGGTATAAGGTTATGGCCTATCAAATGGTCGTTTAATGGGTGTCCACTCTCACCCACCGCTTCCTTGATTTGTTGAGGGATGTTAGCCGAACGGGTAAGATAGGGCAACACTTTCCTCATTAAAAGTGTAATGAATCTATAAAAGTAGCTAATTTTTTTTTTCAAAATTCCCAATCTTAGTTACTTTAGGCAAAAGTGAATTGATGCAATTCCATGAAATTACACTTTGTACACTTGCTAAGATGTTAGCGGAGTGTGTGTGGTTAACCGGCATACTAATTGGATTCTAAGCAAAGGTGGCAAACGTGGACTCATTGTTTGTCATAGTTCGATGGAGCGTGTGTGGTTAACCGACACAACGAATAGGTGACTATATCAATGAGGGCACCATGTACATTTGCATGGTTATTCACACCCGCTTTGTGATCCTCATCATCTTAGTCACAAACTTAAGGGGCATATCGAGATTTAAACATGTCATTGAAAAGTTCAATGAATCTCAAAAGATCTAGGAGCTTTCAATACATTTAAAACTTAATCTCTTTTCGTTTTTCATGGTGGAAAATTAGTGAATCGTCATTCACTTACCATCGAATTATTTACTTGTTAGATTACGACATCCATCTTGTAATTTGTAAATGATGTTGTTGTATCCTGCCCTCATTTCTCATTTAGGTGTTTAATTTGGGATTCATTTCTAATCAAACTTTGTTCTTTTTCCTTTTCAGATGTCGAACGTCAACAACAACGCTTCCGGCTCAAATTCCTCTGGCTCGTTCTCACTCATGAACTTGTGTGGGAGAGTGATCTTTGATGGGTCCAATTTCAATGATTGGATACGCAACATCCAAATGGTCACTCGTTACGAGGGCAAAGAGTATGTCCTCGATGAGAAGATGAAGGAAATCAACATGAACACTACCTCTGCTGAAGAGATCGCGGCCTTTGAGGCCCATGAGCGTGATGCTACGAAAGTCCATTGCATCATGCTGGCGACTATGACTGCAGAACTCCAAAAGTCCTATGAGGACATGTATCCCTATGAGATGCATCAAGATCTGCTGGACCGGTACCACCAAAGTTCTAGGAAAGAAAGGTACGAGATCATCACTTTATTGATCACTGCCAAAATGGGTAGTGCACAGTCCCTTACCAGTCATCTGCAAAAGATGCATAGATATGTTGATCGCCTGCTAAAGTTAAATTTTAACTTTGATGAAGAGAAAGAAATTGACATCATCCTTCACTCCTTGCCTCCCTGCTACAACCAATTCCGCATGACCTACCACATGAATAAGGAAGAGGTCACTTTGAGCAAACTTCAAGGCTTGCTAAGGACTGCTTAGAGAAATCTCAAAGATAAGCCTGTTGCATCAACTCCTACTCCTGCTGCTTCCCCAGTCTTGGAAATTAGGAAAGGGAAGGGTAAGAAGAGGAAGGCTCCCTCAAAGAGAAACCACAAGAGAAAGTCCTAAGATGGTACCTCTTCTAGTGGAACCAAGGTTGGTTTTGCTAAACCCAACTCCAACCCTAAGGAGGTTGAGTGCCACCACTACCATAAGATAGGACATTGGAAACGAAGCTGCCGAGAGTATCTGCAAGCAATCAAGGATGGGAAGATCAAGCCATCCTACGTAGGTATATACACTATTAAATATAATGATTCATCACATGTTATTTCTTGGGAACTTGATACAGGATGCGGTTTTCACATTTATTCTGATTTGCAGGGCCTAAGAAGAAATAGGGATGTGGAGCATGGGACGATAAATTTGATCATGGTGAACAGAAGATCGTCGCCTATCACCAAGATCGGAGTTTACTCTTTGATGGTCAGTAGTGGATTAGTATTAGATTTAAATGATTGTTGTTATTTGCCAGATATGGCAAGAAACATCATTTCATTTCATGGTTTTTATAGACAAGCTTTTAGATATTCATTTTACAATGAAAAAGTTTCTATTAATGCTTATCTTAATGGTGTTTTCTATTTTGAAGCATTGCCTTGTAATGGAATATATGAAACTGTGATGGTTATAGACAATTTAGGAAATGATGTGTTGTGTATTGATTCTTCTAATGGTTTGGATAAAGCATGCTTGTGGCATTGTCGTCTTGGACATATCAACAAGAAACGTATAGCCCAACTCCAAAAGGATGGAGTGATAGAGTCATTCGACCTTAGGGACGATGATGTGTGCGAGTCTTGTTTACTTGGAAAGATGACCAAGTCACCCTTCACTGGCACTTGTGATAAGAGTGAGGGTTTATTGGATCTCATACACACCTATGTGTGTGGGCCCTTTAGATCCACAATAAAGGATGCGAGCCGCTTCAATGTGACTTTCACCAATGATTACAACAGATATGGGTATATCCACTTAATCAGGCACAAGTAAAAAACCTTTGAAAAGTTCAAAGAGTTTAAACAAGAAGTGGAGAATCAGGTGGACAGGAAAATCAAAATACTTCGATCCGATCGAGGTGGAGAGTACCTAAGTCTTGAATTCCACGACTACATCAGGGAATGCAGAATCGTTTCGCAATTGACACCACCTAGGACACCACAGTTGAACGATGTGGCTGAGAGGTGTAATTGAACCTTGCTAGACATGGTTCGTTTCATGATGAGTCGTGCTTCGCTACCTATATCATTCTGGGGGTATGCCTTAGAGACTGCCACCCATATCCTTTACTTAGTCCCTACAAAGAAGGTTGCCAAAACGCCTCACGAGATGTGGATAGGGAAAGCTCCCTCATTGGAACATATCAAGGTTTGGGGTTGTGAGGCTTTTGTGAGATGAGAGATTCACGACAAGCTCGAACCTCGTAGTGAGTGGTGTATTTTCATTGGAAGTCCTTTGGATATCTCTTCTATAGACCGGGTGAACTAATAAGCCAAGGGGACAGATGGAGGCAAATCGATCCTAAAGAGATTCAGGAGTTGAGCAATGAAGGAACCTCTAACACTGGCGCTCAACCCAAGGAGGAAACTCCGGATGAACCGATTGTCGAGTTCTTACCTCTTAGGCGTTCCGAAAGAGTTAGCGTTCAGCCTCAGTTTTATGGTTTTCATATTACTACAGAAGGGGATACGTTCATTAGTGATTGTACACTGGTGAATTCGGACGAACCTAACAGCTATAAGGAAGCCATGGCAGGCCTAGATTCTGTAAAATGGAAAGAGGCTATGGACAGCGAGATTCAGTCCATATATGACAACCAAGTTTGGAATTTGGTTGACAATGTACCATGTCGTAAGGCGGTAGGGTGCAAGTGGATCTTCAAGAAGAAGACTGGCATGGATGCGAATGTACACACCTATAAGCATGATTGGTTGCGAAGGGTTTCACTTAAACTCCTGGAGTTGACTATGCTGAAACCTTCTCACCGGTTGCGAAGATAAATTCTATTAGGGTGATGCTAGCCATTGCTACATTTCATGACTACGAGCTATGGCAGATAGATGCCAAAACCGCTTTCCTTAATGGGAAGTTGGCTGAGGATGTTTACATGGATCAGCCAGAGGGTTTTGTTGATGCAAAGCACCCTAATAGAGTGTGTAAGCTTGAGAAGTCCATCTATGGACTAAAACAAGCATCTCGTAGATGGAATCTTTGTTTTTATGAGAAAGTCAAAGTGTTTGGTTTTCTGCGAAGCGAGGATGAATCATGTGCATATGTCAAAGCCAGTGGGAGTATATTAAGCTTCCTCGTATTGTACGTCGATGACGTACTACTCATAGGAAACGACATCTCGACGCTACAGGAAGTAAAGTCCTGGCTTTGGAAGTGCTTCGCTATGAAGGACCTCAGAGAGACTGCCTATATTTTGGGAATAAGGGTAGTGAGGAACAAAAGTAAAAGGCTAATAGGACTTAGTCAGAATACTTACTTGGACAAGGTACTAAAGCGTTTTAGTATGGAGAATTCAAAGAAGGGAGAGTTACCAATCTAAAGTAACACCAAGTTGAGTTAGAGTCAAAGCCCAAGTACCGAAGTCGAGATAGCATAAATGAGTCGAGTACCATATGCTTATGCAGTTGGCTCGATTATGTATGCTATCACTTGTACTCTCCCTGATGTCAACTTCGCTTTGAGCATGGTCAACAGATATCAAGGGAACCCTAGCAAAGCACATTGGACCGCAGTCAAGAATATTCTTAAGTACCTTCGGAGGACCAAGGAATGGTTTTTAGTCCTCGGTGGGAGTGATGAACTAAGGGTGTGAGTGTATAGTGACGCCAGTTTTCAGACCGACGAGGACAACTACCGTTCGCAATCAGGTTGGATCTTTACCCTAAATGGAGGAGCAGTGACTTGGAAAAGTTCCAAGCAGGAGACCGTAGTTGATTCAACGTGTGAATCAGAGTATATAGTGTTGAGTGTAGCATCAAAGGAGGCGATATGGGTGAAGAACTTCATTGGAGACCTTGGAGTTGTGCCAGCCATAAAGGATCCCATGGAAATTTTATGTGATAATGAAGGAGTGGTTTCCTTGACCATGGAACCGATGGATCATGGCAGATCTCGACATATCTACAGAAAATATCACTTTATTCGACATTGGGTGGAAGAAGGACTCCTCGTAGTGAAGAGGGTATCTTCAGAGGATAACCCTGCAAATCCACTTATGAAGGGATTATGTAAGGTTAAGCACTTGCAGCACACTAGGATCATCGGACTGAAGGACGATATTAGATTAGATTAGATAGCTTCGAAACGTGTAATAGATAATTGTAATTGACATTTGATGATTAAATAAAAGAGTATTGTTTATTAGTATTGTTACTGTCTTATGTTGATTATTCACCTATTGTTTCACTTTGCATGTTTTGACTTCCCAAATAGTAAGGTTATTTAAAAGTTCTACAGTCGCTCATACCTTCGAAGTAGGTATGAAAGAAGATTGTCATGAGTTGGCGTGTAGATTGTCTAAAGTGTATTAGACATAGCAAATATTTGCTGCAACAATCACGAGTGCTTATGAGATTGATTTGAGCATTGGATTAAACCCACGCTTGTTGGAATCACTTCATGAAATTTATCACGAGTGACCGCAAGATGATAATATCATATGGTCTTAAAACCTAGATATATGATTTATTGTTTGCTAATTGGTTGTGCATTGATAATGCGTAAACACATTAGTAACTTGATGTTATAAAACACATTGTTGTGTATGATTTGCTTAGTAAATAGGAAATGCATATAAGTAAAAGTTTATATGTTCCTTTTATCCTAGAGGGTAAAAGCGATATCAGGGCCCCTTGATGATTTGATTTGACTTATGTGTCGGGCCCGATCAGGACTGAAATGATGCGTGTAATTAAGTTCTATGTCATGCGAATCTGAGACTGAGAAACAACTGCTAGACAATAAGTATGAATATGTTCTATGTAATTGTCCGCACGATATCTAGAACAGAGGATTATACGATCCGTTATCTAAAGGATAGGTTACTAATAAGATCAGAGTTTGACAGCATCTTTGAGAGCTACGATTACTAACCGCATTGTACTTACATTTGTGGTTACTAGACTTATCCAAGTGGGAGACTGTTGAATTAGTGTCTAAGCTCGTAACTATATTTGGTAATTACGTGAGTCGGTTGTGCATGGTCACTTTAGGTTGCCTTCACCAAAGCAACATGATAGGATGACTTATCAAATGAGAGGTTATTATGGTTAATTAATATATTATATGAATAATATATTAAAGGAGAAATCATATAGTTTGATTAATATTAGACAAGAATTAATTAAGAATTAATTATGTGGCTAAAAGGCATTAATTAAATAAAGGGGACTTAAACTGTCTAATGTGTAATAGTTGAGTATTGGGCTGAGAATGCATATGGAACTAGGCTTGCATGATATTAGGGATGTGTCCATCCTAATTTCGGCCAAGAGGCCCTTTTCCAGAAGCTTCCTTAGACTGCTTAAGGCCTAAGCTATCTATTAGGGTTTTGACTGAAACCCCAGTAGCACCAATATAAATAGGACCCCAAGGCATCCAATTTTTGTCCACTGAAACCCTAGGAGTCTTCATAGCCGAAATTGTGCCTCGCCCATCTCTCTCTCAATTAGCATCGTCTTGCTTGTGGTGTTTGTAAGCCATTATAGGAGTGACACTTGTGACTCTAAGCTCCAAGGATAAGAAGATTCAAGATTTGAAGAGGTAACCATCTAGATGTGTTTTCTTATGTCAATTTCGAATCATGTATACTAGATCTAAGTCTTGGATGAATTGCATGTACAATAAAGAAGCCTAGATCCAATCTTTAGGGTTTGCATGAGCACATAGGATGTTATTTTGTGTAAAACCCATAAGTTATGTTTTCACTATTATGCATGTATGGTATGGAGTATTTTGGGAAACTCACTAAGCTTTGTGCTTACAGTTTTATGTTTATAGTCTTAGGTACTTCCAATTCGAAAGGGAAGGGCTCAACATGATCGCACCGCATCCACCAGCATTCCACATTTTATGAGCTGATTTGTACATGTTATTGTTTCAGTATACATATATGTGTACAGCATACTAGATTAGGGCTAAGGATCTGCTTAGAATCTCATAATAGGATGATAGAAGAGTTGCCTTTGTATCCCAGTTGTATGAACCCTTAGAACTACATGTTAGTATGGATTTCTGATGATTAGATAGAGTGGCCTGGTTAGGTAGTGCTTTGGTTTAGAACTCAATGCTTGAATTTTGCTTGCTTTGTGCTTTAAGGGACTCCATTAGTGTCAGCTAATTATTAAGTGAATACTTTAAGTTACATGTTATAGGGATTAGATAATTCTCGAAGGTTAGGTTCAAATCTATTGCACAACTACTGTTTGAGTCCAACCGTTGTAGAGTAACCCCTAGCAATCGAAAGTTATCTAGTGCTTGTATCATGTAGTTATATTTGTAAGATAGTAGAAGACATTGGAGGGGAGTCTTTTCTACATCTGATAGTAGAGAGGGGTGTGGAAAAGAACCCTAAGAAATCCTTGGAAATGTCTTAGCGTGTATGGCACTCTATAGTACGAGTGAAGTAATTAAAAGTAGAGAGGTCACTTGGAGGATTTGAGACAGTCCTAAAGGAAGGTATACATAGGTGCAGAAAGTAGTATTTGGCCCATACTACTGAA
Source organism: Lactuca saligna (assembly GCF_052625555.1). Classification (NCBI taxonomy): domain Eukaryota; kingdom Viridiplantae; phylum Streptophyta; class Magnoliopsida; order Asterales; family Asteraceae; genus Lactuca; species Lactuca saligna. The sequence continues at coordinate 308,391,784 of NC_136420.1, read as the reverse complement.
AGCACATGATTTATACCCAAATAAAGGAAGGCCTTGATGAATTCAGAAACTTCGGTAGTATAATCTATTCATGCGTATACTGATTGTTTATGTATTATATTCCAGCATGGTGATAACATGTGACAATGTAGTAGGTTCAAGATTTTGATCTGGTTCATGCTTGGGCATCAAACCAATTGACGAGGGATTGCGTGAGTTAATCACGCCTAAGATTATGAGAGGCATCCTTGATGTGACCCCGGTGATGTTCGGGTCAATCAAGGAGGGTATCATCAAGTTTATGGAGGATCGTCTCCGGACCTTTAGGGGTAAGCTAGTTGCTGGTCAGTATGGAGCATGCTCCATCTCCCTCAAGGATTTCAAGGGATGTGGGGTGCTTGAGTTATTTGGGGTGAAGGACCCCATTACAACCAGATGATGGATAGAAAACATGGAGTGTTCTCAAATGACTAGCTTTTTCCCCTTTGGGTCGAAGGTGAGGTTCATTACAAGCTGTCTGAGGGAGTGAGCTCGGTATTGGTTGGAGAAGGTTTGATATGCCCTAGGAGCCCTAGCCATTCAGGCCATGACCTCATCAGATTTTGTGAACCAGTTCCAAGCGGAGTTTGCACCGTATATTGAAGTAAAACAGCTGGAGAGGGAGTTCCTGGATATACGACAGACTGCTAAGACCGTGGCGGAGATCACTGCCAAGTTCCAAGAGAGAGCTTTATTGGTAACCTAGTATACTACAGACGAGGAGATCATGAAGACTCGGTACCATGGCATGTTGAGATTAGATATTAGGGAGTTTGTTATTTTTTATCTTGTCCAAAATTGGAGGACATGATATATAGGGCCCACAAACGGAAAATTGATTTGGAGCACATCAGGACAAGAAAGATAGAACATGTGCAGACGATTGGGGTTCCAGCAAATAAACCCAAGGATTTTGAATCTAGATCAAGGGGCCAGTAGGGCCAGCAGGTCCGGGGCCGCTGTGGCAAGTGTGGAAAGATGCATGTTGGAGTTTGTATTGCGGGTGGCTCGGGCTACAATAAGTGAATCAAATTAGGGCAGTTAAGCAGGGATCGCAATGCCACCGCCACCACCCGTGTTTCAGGTATGACCCAATTTCATTACGATCAAAGGGACCACAAGAAGTTTGATTGCTCAAGTTTGGTTGGAGGAGCGGTTTCAGCACTTGCTCCGGCGACGTTGAGAATCGCTGATGGTTGGGAAGGAAAGCAAGCAGCCCCTGTAGTGAAGATCATGGCTTTTTAGTTGACGGTCGAGAAGGCACGTGTAACTCTTGATGTGGTTACGGGTATGTTTTCCATTTATTTAAGTCATTTCATTATTGTATATGATTATGTTTCATGTTTTAATGTTTAGGGACGTTCTTAGTGAACGGATTGCTTATTCTAGTTCTTTTTTATTCGGGTCCTACCCAATTGTTTGTTTCTCTTGCACTTAGTAAGAGGTTTGATGATGGTCCCAGGGAGCTAGATTATCTGTTAGAAGTGGAGGTAGCCGATGATCGTTTAGTGAGTGTATTGAGAGTTCGTCAGGGTTGTACTCTTAAATCGTTCCGAGAGATATATTCAAACGATTTGGTTCCTATAACTTTGCTCAAGAGCATGGTTATAGTGGCGATAGACTGGTTGAGCCCTAGGACCCAACACAATATTTTATAACTTGGAAGAGGGATGCCGTAATCCAAGCTATAAAATATTTGAAGGTAAGCGAATGAGGATTCACCAATTTCCACCATGAAAAACAAAATAATTTATTAGGTTTTAATTGGATTTGAAACTCCTAGATCTTTTGAGATTCATTGAACTTTTCAATGGCATGTTTCTCTCTCAATTGTGCCCTCTCAAGTTTTGTGACTAGGATTCCAAGGATCACAAAACAATGTGTGAATAACCATGCAAATATACTTTGTACCCTTAATATTTATCACTTAATCGATGTGTCGGTTAACCACACGCGCTCCACCGATCCTATGATAAACAATAAGTTGCCCTTTTCCTACCATGTTAAATCCAGGCTAGTGTGCCGGTTAACCACACGCGCTCCACATTCTGGTGAACTATCATATTCCAAAAAAATGGGTTTTCTTGGAAATAGCATCCAGCATAATTGAAAACAAGCCTAGTCTCTGATACCACAGATGGGTTTTCAGCATTCTCACACTCCTATGGTGTACATGCAACCCTATAAAAATTGGATCTATGTTTTCTCTATTATACATGCAAATATTCAATATTCCAAGGTTTAATCCTAACTAACATAATATGAAGCAACTATACTACAAAAGCCTAGTTAGATGACATACCTTTTAATGAAGCTTGAAGTCTCGAACTTTAAGAGCTTAGCCCTAATAGTGTGGACGCCTCAAGTGGAATCACAAATCACCAAGAACTCCTTGAAAAACTTGAGAGAACAGTAAGCACACTAGAAATTGACCAACTCTTGTTTTCTCACACACTAGTGTCATTTCATGTGCCAAAGACCTCTTTATATAGTATGGAGGATTAGGATTTCATCCATGTAAACCCTAATACCCATTACCTTTCATTTCCATAGGATTCGTGGGTTAAAAACTCCATGGACTATCCATGCAAGCTTAGCCCAACCTAAATGAACTTGGCCCATACTATATATAAGAGTCCATATTTAATTAGTTCCTTTTGATCACTAAATTAATTCTTGATCAATACAAATTAAATAATATGATTCCATACTAATATATTAGAACTTATAATATGTTAATATAAATCATAAACATACTATTCTCAAAATACTATCCATATAAATTGTTCCGGTGAAGTGCAACCCAAATGGACCATGCTACTCTCGGGTCGAATACATACCAATAATAGTTATGGGCTTAGACATCTAATTCAACATTTATGGCTTATGTAACAGTCAAAAATTTTATCTGCTTCCGAGGATTGATGATTTATTCTTACAGCTGCAATGTACATCTTTCAAGGCTCATTATCATCATTACGAGTTCATAGTGATGCCTTTTGGGCTCACCAATGCCCCAGCCGCGTTCATGGATCTTATAAATCGCATGTGTAGACCGATGCAGGATCAGCCTCTAATTATATTTATTGATGAGATCTTGGTCTATTCTAAGACCAAGGAGCAGCACAAGGATCATCTGCGAGAGGTTCTGGAGACTCCGAGGAGGGATAACATTTATACCAGGTCCTCCAAGTTCGGGTTCTGGTTGCGTGAGGTGCATGTTTTGGGGCACCTTGTCAATAAGAACGGGATATTGGTTGATCCGACCAAGATCAAGGTCGGAATTCAGTAGGAGGTTATGAAGTCTTAATCTGAGATTCAGAGCTTCTTGGTCTTACCAGGGTATTATCAAAGGTTCATCAAGAATTTCTCCAAGATCACAGTTTCATTGACCAGGTTGACGAAGAAGGCAGATACTTTCCATTGGGGGCCTGAGCAGCAGGCGATATTTGAGATCTTGAGATAGAGGTTGTTCAAGGATTTGATTTTGACTCTTCGAGAGGGTGTGGTTGATTTCGTGGTACATTGTGATGGGTCGATCACAGGTTTGGGTGCAGAGCTGATGTAGAGGGTTCGGGGTATTGTGTACACTTTGAGGCAGTTAAAGCCTCCCACTCATGATTTGGAGTTGGGGGTGGTGGTTTTTGCCTTGAATATTTGGCGACATTACCTCTATATGGTCCATTCTACTATTTACCTAGATCATAAGAGCTTGAGTTACTTGATGGAACAACCAAATTTGAATACGAGGTAGCATAGATGGTTGGATGTAATGAAGGATTATGATTGCGATATCATTTATCACCCCAGAAAGGCCAACGTGGTGGCTCATGCTTTTAGTCGCAAGGTGACAAGCACACAAATTTGAGATCTATGTTTTAGGACGATGTTGATTACTCCATTAATTAACCGAATTCGTGAGGCTCGGGTCGAGGCCATAAAAGTGGAACACCATAAGTGTGAGTGCATTGTGGGGTAGGTGTCCTCTTTCGATTACGACAATAGGGGATTGTTGACCTTACATCGAAGCGTTTAGGTTCTATATTGGGGTGGTGTATGGCAGGTGCTGATGGAGGAGGTACACAAGTCGAAATTTTCTAGTAATCTGGGTGCGACGAAAATGTACAGAGACCTCCGACCTGATTATTGGTGTCCCTACATGTAGAGAGATATGGCTTGGTATGTTGAGAGGTGTTGGACTTGTAGGAAAGTCCAGGCCAAGCATTAGTGACCTCAGGGCAAGATGGAGCCATTAAGTATTCCCATTTGGAAATGGGAAGAGATCATGATGGACTTCGTCAAGAAGTTGCCACGAATGACGCGAGGGTGGATTCGATTTGGGTCATCGTAGATTGGTTGAAAAAGAGTGTACATTTTATTCCAATTTAGGAGAGCATCTATTTGGAGAAGTTAGCCGACATGTATATCCGAGAGGTTGTGGCACGGCATGGAGTTCTAGTTTTAGTTGTCCCAGAGTGGGATGTGGATTTCACTTCCATATTTTGGAAGCAGTTTCATGAGGAATTGGGTACTCGTTTTCACTTCAGCACAACGTTTGATCCGCAGACTGATGGGTAGAGTGAGGGAACTATCCAGACTTTGGAGGATATGTTGCGGGCTTGTGTGTAGGATTTCGGTGGTAGCTGGGATACGTATCTCCTATTGGCTGAGTTTTTTTACAAAAACTACCAAGCCAATATCGATCGACCTCTTTCTGAGATGCTTTATGGGAGGAAGTGTCAGAACCCGATTTGTAGGGATGAGGTCGGTAAGCAAGTCATGGGTAGAATGGAGGTGGTCCTCTTGACTACTGAATTGATCCAACAGATGCACGGGAGATTGAAGACCACGATGAGTCGATAGAAGAGCTATACAGATAGGTGCCAATCTGATTTGGATTTTTAGGTCGGAGATATGGTACTCCTAAAGGTGTCACCTTGGAAAGGGTTGTTGGGTTTTAAACACCATAACACTCCTATGCTGCACATGAAACTCTAGATGCTTTGGATCTATGTTTTCACTAATTATACATGTATTTTCAATTTTCCAAAGCATACATCTTAAGTAGCATACAATGGAGGATATACAATACAAAACTCATGGTTAGATGAATACCTCTTATGTAGTTGTAGTTCTTGGCCTTAGAAAGTTTTACCACCTCAAGTGTGATGCCTCCAATTTGTCACAAACACCAAATGCAAGAGGAGACTTGAGAGATTAAGCTAGTTAGCACAAAATCAATATCACTCTCTTAGAATGAATGGGGCAACCGATTTTGGCTCTTGGGGTGTGCTTTTATAGTGTTACAAATGCTAGGGTTTCATCAATGCAAACCTTAATGCACCATGACCCTTCATATTACTTAGGCTCCATGGGTTAAACCTTCATGGACTATCCATGTTGGTTTAGCTCTTCCTAATTAACCATGGATCTTTGGCCCACACTATAAGAATCAATGATTTACTTAATAAGTCCCTGTATATTTAATTAGTCTCTTTTGATCAATAAATTAATTCCAAATCAATTATTTATCAATACTAATTAAATAATACGATTTCTCAATTAGTATATTATACTTATAATATATTAATAAATCACAAATAGCCTAATTCTCAAAGTCCATCCTATCAAATTGCACTGGTGAGGGTAACCCAAAAGGACCATGCTACAATCGGGTCAAGTACATTGCAGTTATATTTATGGGCTTAGACACTAAATCCAACAGTCTCCCACTTGGATAAGTCTAATAACTATAACTGCCAATGCAACTTCAGGATCTAATTAGCAGTCGTAGCTTTCCAAAGCCACTGTCGAACTTTGACCTAGTCAGTGACGTGTCCTTTAGATCATGCGGAAAAATACATGGAACATAGTCAGACTTATTGTCCTGCAGTTTGTTTCCCGATTTCCGATTTGTCTGACATAGAACATAACTGAACACATCAATTTAGTTCTGACCGGGCCCGACACATAAGTCAAAACAAAATCATCAAAGGGCCTAAGATATCGCTTTTAATCCTCTTAGGATAAAAGAAACATACAAAATTTGACATTATATGCTTGTACTAACTACTCATTAAATCATGCACAACGATACGTTTTATAACATCAAGTTACTAATGCGTTTTCGTATCATCAATGCACAACCAACTCCTAGTCAACACTCGTGATCAATTCCATGAAGTGATTTATGTGAGCATGAGTTTAATCGAATACTCAAATCTTATTTCAGGAGCACTCATGAACGTTGTAGCATACTTTTGCTATGTCTAACACCTTAGACAATCTACAAGCCAAATTCATGACAATCTTACCTCATAACCAACTTGAAAGGTATGATTGACTGCGGATAGTTTGAATAATCTTATTATTTTAGAAGTCAAAACAAGCAAAAGTGAAACAATAGTAAATAATTAACACAAGACAATAACTTAACTTATAAATAAAACTCATTTTATTCAATCATCAAATGTCAATTACAATTTAGCTATTACAAGTATCAAAATAATTATCAACTCACTAAACCCTACTCAGTCCCTTCGGGTTGTCCTCTGACAACATCCTCTTCACAACGAGGTGTCCTTCTACTTGATATCTTATGAAATGGTAGTTCTTGTCAATATGCTTGGATCTACCATGATCTCTCAGTTCGTTGGATAAGGTAATTGTGCCTTCATTATCGCGGAAAATCTCCATAGGCTCCTTTATGGATGACACAACTCCAAGGTCTCCGATGAAGTTTTTCAACCATATCGCCTCTTTCGATGCTTCGCTCGCTGCTATGTACTCTGATTCACACATTGAATCAGCTACAGTCTCATGCTTGGAACTTTTCCATGTTACTGCTCCTCCATTTAGGGTAAAGACTCAGCCTGAATGAGAGCACAAATTATCTTTGTCGGTCTGAAAACCGGCATCACAATACCCTGTCACTCTTAAGTCATCACTCCCACCAAGGGTAAGAACCCAACCTTTAGTCCTCCGCAGGTACTTAAGAATGTTCTTCACTGTAGTCCAGTGAGCTCTACCAGGATTCCCTTGATATTTGTTGTCAATGCTCAAAGTAAAGGCCACATCAGGGCGAGTACAAGTCATAGCATACATGATTAAGCCAGCTACGGAAGCATATGGAACTCAACTCCACTACTAGAAAAAAGGCCTTTTACGACGCTCATTGCGCGTCGTAAAATGCTCAGACGACGCGCAAATGTGAGTCAAGGAAGGCCCTATCATAAAGAGAGACGACGCGCATTTACGACGCGCGGTTATGACACACAATGTGTATCAAGGAAGGCCCTGTCATAGAGGAAGACGACACACATTTGCGTGTCGAAACCTTACGACGCGCGTGTTTATGACACGCAACGCGTATCAAGGAAACCCCAGTCAAGAAATGTCATGTCATAAATGAAGACGGCACACATTTTTGTGTATCGTAATTTTATTTTTATTTTTTTAATATATATATATATATATATATATATATATATATATATATATATATATATATATATATATATATATGAATTTATAAATTAAATTGCATTTAATCTCTCATAATAGAAATAAAATACCATATACAAAAAATACAATCCATTGCATAATATAAAGTAAAATACCATATACAAAAAATACAATCCATTGCATTTAATTTGTATGTATAACAAAGACACATGTGTTAAACTTGTTACCGTTAACATCTAATCGTATGGACTCGAGTGTTAAACTTGTTACCATTAACATCTGATACATAAGTCCTTTCAACAAGATTGTTACCTGCATAAATGAAAACAAACATGAAAATTAACAGCCCAACTATGAACAATTTCACAAGATGCGCCAAAAATGATGATAATTAATAACTCCTTTCAAGGATAATTTGGTTTGGATAAAAGATTAAACTAAATACAAATCATAAAGAATCTAAAAAAAGTCAATTGGGAGACTGCTATATATTACTCAACTTTATGATCAATTTGAAGCTTACTCTTGTGGTCTAATAAACTGTGTTTGCAAGTAAAACTTACAGATGGTTGCTTTAGCAATTGATTTTGACATCTTATGATAGTTTTTTTTTTGTTTTGGAAGCAACAATTCATTACCAAGTGGGAGACTGTTATATATTGTACATATAATTCTAGTAAATTCTACTAGAAGAGTGCATGTGCAGTTCAATCCTAGACAGAAATATCCTAGTATTCATCAGATTTTATCTATCTACGATACAAAATAATCAACATGCCATTGAATTTATAACAGGGGTAAAGTCGGAAAAACTCCAACAAACTATACCTATTGTCCCAGATTAGTCAGGAACTTTTTTTGTCCGCATTAGGTCCTTGAACAAGTATTTTTGTGGCTATAGAAGATTCAACATTTTAAAGTTGACTTAACCTATAAACCTACTATTGCCAACCCATAAGGACCTAATATGAAACAATGGGCATAGTTTGTTGGAGTTTGTCCCTTTATAAAAAATATCAGGCATTATTTTAGCAGCAGGTAATGGAACATAATATGAAACTAACCTTTTGGATGTTGTGCTTGTAGCAGGTGTATTTGATGTCTCTATTAGCCCAGGGAAAACAACTGTTACCCGGAATATGGTGGGCCATTACTGGTATCTGAACATTTCACGCTACCTCTATTGTCATACACTCTTCTGTTTGTTTAAACAAGTTATTGGTGTATTAATAATTATTCATGTCAAAGTAAAGAGAGATACTTGCCACAAAGCATAAATCACATACTATCAATACATGCAGAAAGTAAAGAGAGAACAAGAACATCAAAAAAATACCTGCTTTCACAATCACGATCAGGTTCTCTAATTTCCCTTTCTTTTTGTTTTTGTTTTTCTTTTTCTTTCTCTTTCTTTATCTTTAACCTCTCTATCATGGCTCTTTTCCCTGTCCCTTACACTCCCATGTCTTTCTGATCTTGCTTCCACTTCGATGTGGTCTTTCATGTTCTTTCTCTTTCTCTTGATCTCTATCTTCCCTTTCTTTCTCAGGTTTAGATCCATGTTCCCGTTTTACCCTCACTCTATCCCTCTCCCTATCCCTATCACCACCTATGTCTCTTTATCTTTCTCTATCTTTATCTCTACCCTTTCCATTTCTATCCTCCCTGCTCCTATCTTTATCCCTATCTCTGTCTCTTGTTTCACGGGTACCCCTTTGTTTGTCTCTATCAATCCTAACCCCATATTTTGGAGATGAACGATGGTGAGAAGAGCGTCTCAGCATCCTCTTCTAATGGATCCCTGCAATATTTATATTCATGCACATTCTCATGTTATGCATTCTCTCTCATATATGATATATCCAAATCCAAATGCTAATCAAATGGAAATGCTAACCTGTCTTACTCCCAAGGCTGCTTACAATGGTGTCATCTTCTTATAAGGAACCTACAACCTCATATTCAGATCATTCTTAACTCTATATGTATGATAATAAGTAAAATTGTGTATTTAATTATTACCTTGGCTATCACAAGCTCCCATAAAACAATCGCAAAACTAAAAACATCCGCCTTTTCATCATATTGTTGATGATTTATAACCTGCGAACCACGACAATACATAAGTAGCTCCATTCATCATGGTAAATTTAGAGTTTAGAGGATGATTCACAAATTATTTAGGGTTTATCAGTGAAAAAGGAAATATCTTCAAATATTGTATGTTCCAGTATTTGCTGTCATCACTCCCCCTTGACTCACAAACCGGGCAACCCCAAAATCTGCCACCTTCACAACCTAAAATTAAATTTAAAAAAACAGAGAAATGGCTAAGAAGCTAATAAGACAACACCATTAGTTTATATTGTTTAAGATTTGGCTCCACACTAGCCTTTATACGCTCATATGCTGCCTATAAGATAATACAAAATCCAAAACACATGATAAGCATATTACAACAATTATTGTGATGGTTAATATAGGGGTTTAAAAAAATAAAACTTACCTCATCAACATATTTGTAAAAGCTAACATGAATATTCAAACCAAATAGCTTCTAAGTTTCAAAAATAAATAAAAGAAATTAAAAAAAAAAAAGAATTATAGCACACTAAATGTACCTTCACCTGTTGATTCTGCCAACACCGGCACACCACATGAAGCCACCATGACTATCTTGGAATCTTAAAAGAATATATGTGATCAAATGCAATTGAATGTTAATCATGAGAAACTGAAGTATAAATAAAATGTATCTCATTTTAATCATAGGAATTGAAACTGATATTAAAGTTGGTGTTAGCACTGATTCATGATTAATTAATAACTTATATTTCACAAGTTCTACACTATTCAACATGTTAAATGATTTTTTTCTGGATATATAGAAGGAAGGTTGAAAGGAAAGCTTGACCATGTGCAGGGGCATTTCTGGTAAAAAAACTCATCACCATAGTGAATTTTACCTTAAGATCCTCACTCTACACAATGTTCCTAGTCATGGCCATGTCCATTTTAATTCAGGAGGGTATTCCTGTAATTTTGTGCAACAACATTAAAAGTGGTCAGTAGCTTTAGATTTTGCCTCCCATACCTTAGCTTCCTGACTAGTAAAATCAGTGGGAGCAACATTTGGGTCTCGGGTTCCCTCCTCTTCATCAGAGCTAGTATGGGACCTTTTGTTTGCCCCCCAGACCCACTTGCGATTAACTCCAATAAAGATACTATTTCTTATAAAATCAAGGTTCCTGTATAAAAATAAGTTGTGAACTGTGTGGAATACACGGAAGAACTTAGGTAACTTCAAAATAAAAGGTCATCATATCGTTTTAAATATGTTTTCAGACTTTCGACTATACTGTTTTGCTTAGCTTCTACATCATTAGTTCAAGAAAATATGTTTTTTAGAAAGTTAGCATTTATAGATTGAAACAAATGACTGAAATTGCATACAATCAAATCAAAAGAGCTAAGAAAAAGGAAGTTATCTTCAAACAAAGAACAATCACAGATTCTAAAGAAGGAATAAACAGATTGAAATGAAATGAAAGATAGTCTCATAAAGGTAATGGAATGAAAAAAAATCAGAGATGGAAGCGTGAAGTTGGATTTGTACCAGTTTTAGGGTTTCCTTCGGTTACTCCCTTCACATCTCCGACAAACTTCATCTATAGAGGAGAGAGACGAGAAAACCTGGTAGAGGGAGCAAGATGAGAAGGTGGATGCATCAATTGGGGAGAAAACAAACTCAGAGAGTGAAAAGTAAACTCGGATTTAGGAGAAGCACCATTTTTAGGGAGAAATCGAACCAGTTGGTCTTCATTGTAGATCTTCTTTGCCGCCATTACTGGCTCCTAAATAGAGAGAAAGGGTAGGGCTTAGGGTGATTTGAAGAGTTGTAGTCGCATGTGTGTAGAGGTAAGCCTCAGCTCGCTGATAAGGTGAGGTGAGACCGAGGTTGCTGATGAGGCTGATCAGGTCGTTGACTGGAAAGCACTCGTGAGGTATGGAAAATCGTTTTTAATTATAGGGTTTGTAAACGTAAGGAGTCGTTGTAGATGGAGTAGGGTAGAGGTGAAGAGGAGTGAGAGGGGTACTTTAAAATTTTGGGGGATTTCCCCCCTTTAGCTATTAATGAAGGATCAGACTCTCGTTCTTACAACTCAGAACGAAGCCAACATAAAACCATGTTTCTGGTGGTGGCGGCTGCTAGGTTTTACAGAGAGAAGGAAGGGATAAAATGAAGATCATCCGCAAGTGGAGAGGAATGAATGAGCGGGTCTTCCAAAATTTTGGGGATTTTTGTCGATCGATCATTTCCCGCCTAAAAGGCGTGTTTCATTAAAAATTTATAAAGCGACATACTTACATGACCCACATTTTATAAAAGGAGCCCTCCGCATTTCCTTTTTTCTCTTTTCTAACACTAATTTTAGGGCACGCACAAATGTGTGTCTTTTATCCTTCAAATTTTGCAAAACTGACACTATTTTTTAGGGCACCCACAAATGCGCGCCCTCTATCGGCGAATGTCATTGTTTGCGCGTCATTAAAGGCCAGTTTTCTAGTAGTGCTCGTCTCTGCTATCTCAGTGTCTATACTCGAACTTTGAGTTTTACTCAATTTGGTATTGCTTTGGATAGGTAAGTTACCTTTCTTGGAGTTCTCCACGCTGAAATGCTTCAACACCTTATCCAAGTAGGTACTTTGACTAAGTCATATTAGTCTTTTACTCCTATTTCTCAATATCCTTATCCTTAGTATATAGGCAGCTTCTCAAAGTTTGTTCATAGCAAAAGGCTTCCCAAGGCAGGACTTAACCTCCTGCAAGGTTGGGATGTCATTTCCTATGAGAAGTATCTCATCTACATACAACACTGGGAAGCTTACTATATTCCCACTTGCTTTGACACATACGCAAGACTCATCCTCACTTCTCGAAAATCCAAAGTCTTTGAATTCCTCATCAAAACAAAGATTCCATTTGTGTGATGTTTGTTTTAATCCATAAATGCATTTCTCAAGCTTACACACTCTATTAGGGTACTTTGCATTGAGAAAATCCTCTGGATGACACATTTAAACATCTTCAGCTAACTTTGCATTAAGGAAAACGGTTTTGACATCAATTTGCCATATTTCATAATCATGAAATGCAGCTATGGCTAGCATAACCCTTATAGGTTTAATCTTCGCTACTGGTGAGAAGGTCTCATCATAGTCAACTCCCTGAGTTTGAGTAAAGCCCTTCACAACTAGCCGCGCCTTATATGTGTGTACTTTCACATTAATGTCAGTATTATTCTTGAAGATCCATTTGGACCTGACTGTCTTACGACCCGGTACATTGTCAAACAAGTTCCAAACTTGATAGTCATACATGGACTGAATCTCGTTGTCCATTGCCTCTTTCCATTTAGCAAACTCAGGGCCTGCCATGGCTTCCTTGTAGTTGTTAGATTCATCCAGATTTATCAATGTGCCATCACTAATGAATGTATAATCTTCAGATGCTATATGAAATCCATATAACACAGGTGGAACACTAACCCTACTAGAATGTCTCAGACGTACGGAGTCGTCAATTGGTTCAAAAGGAGTTTCCTCCTCACGTTGAGCACTAGTGTTTGAGGTTCCTTCATCACTTAACTCTTGAAGCTCTTTAAGGTCAATTTTCCTCCCACTGTCCTCTTGGCATATGAGTTCTCTCTCTCTCTCTCTCTCTAAAAACTCCTCTCCTCGCAACGAAGACAACATTTTCACTCGGTCTATAGGAGAGATATCCAAAGGACTTCTATGGGTACCTGATGAAAATACATGGCTCGCTACAAGGTTCGAGCTTGTTGTGAGTCTCGTGTTTTACGAAAGCCTCGAAATCCCAAACTTTGATGTGATCCAACGAGGGACCTTCCCTGTCCACATCTCATGAGGTGTTTGGGGAACCTTCTTAGTAGGGACTAGATTAAGGATATGGACGTCGGTCTCTAAGGCATACCCCCAGAATGAGAAAGGTAATGAAGCTCGACTCATCATGGAACGAACCATATCCAACAAGGTTTTGTTGCGCCTCTCATCCACACCATTCAACTGCGATGCCCTAGGTGGCGTCAACTGTGAACCAATTCCACATTCTTGAAGGTAGTCTAGGAACTCGATACTAAGATACTCTCCTCTTCAATCAGATTGCAACATCTTTATTTTCCTGCCTAATTGATTCTCTACTTGCTTAAATTCTTTGAACTTTTCAAAGGTTTCTGACTTATGCTTGATAAAGTAGATATAGACATATCTGTTGTAATAATCCGTAAAAGTCACATAGAAGCGGTTAGCATCCCTTGTGGCTGTTCTGAAGGGTCCACACACATCAGTGTGTATGAGATCCAACAAACCTTCTCCCCTTTCACAAGTATCAGTGAATGGTGACTTGGTTATCTTTCCAAGCAAACAAGATTCACAAGTGTCATCCGAATTAACATCAAATGACTCCAAGACTCCATCCTTTTGGAGTTGGGCTATACGCTTCTGGTTGACATGTCCAAGACGATAATGCCACAAGCATGCCTTGTCCAAAAATTTGGACGAATCAATATTCAACACATTATTTTTCTAGGTTATCTACAACTATCATAGTTTCATATATACCATTACAAGTTTATGCTTGAAAATAAAATGTACCATTATAATAAGCATTAATACTACCAATTTCATGTTTAAAAGAAAAGGTAAAACCTTGTTTATACAAACTATGAAAGGAAATAATTTTTCTCGCTATATCCGATGAGTAACAACAATTATTCAATTCTAATTCTAACCTGCTACTAAGCAATAAAGAATAAACTCCAATCTTGGTGACAGTCGATATTTTCCTGTTTCCCATGATCAAGTTTATCTTCTTGTGCTTCACATCCCTACTTTTTTTTAGTCCCTGCAAATCATAACAAATGTGAAATCCACAACTTGTATCAAGGACCCAAGAATTAGCATGTGATGAGTTATTAGAATGAATAGTGTAAATACCTGCAAAGTTGGGCTCTATCTTCCCATCCTTTATGTCCTGCAAGTATTTGGGGTAGCTTTGTTTCCAGTTCCCTTTCTATGACAACGGAAGCACTCTGCATCCTTTGGATTAGTAGAGAGATTAGCAAAACCAGCTTTGGTCCCACTGGAAGAGGATCCATCAAGAGACTTTCCCTTACGGATCTTAGAAGCAGCATTCCTCTTCTTCCCTTTCCCATTTCCAATTTCCAGAATAGGAGCAGCAATAGTAGTACGATTAGGAACAACCGACTTGCCTTTCAAGTGGCTTTCTACAATTCTTAGAAAGCCTTGAAGCTTTCTAAGAGTGACGTCCTCCTTTTCCATATGATAATTCATGCAGAACTGATCATAACAAGAAGGAAACGAGTGTAGGATGATATTAATGGCCAAATCTTCATCGAAGTTCACATTCAACTTCAGCAAGCGATCTACATATCTCTGCATCTTCTGCAAGTGGGTCATGATGGACTCTCCATCCTTAATCTTGGTTGTGATCATGGGGGCAATGATCTCATACCTCTCCTGCCGAGCACTTTGATGATACCTTTCCATCAAATCTTGGTGAATTTCGAAGGGCCGGAAGTCCTCATAGGACTTTTGAAGCTCAGCAGTCATGGTAGCAATCATTATACATGACACCTTTGTCGCGTCCCTCTCATGAACCATGTATTCCTCGATTTGTGCAGGAGTAGCAGTTTGTTCATCAATATCCATCAGCTCTTTATCCATGACATATTATTTGTCCTCATAGTGAAGGGCCATACGAATGTTTCTTATCCAATCGTTAAAGTTTTACCCATCAAAGATAGTTCTCCCAACCAAATTCATGAGGGAGAATGAGCCAGAAGGGTTGGAGCCTGAAGCATTGTTTGGGATATACATTTGAAAAGAAAAGAACAAAGTTTAGATTAGATGAGAATCCTTAATATAACACCCAAATGAAATATTAAGACTAGGAATTAACACAATATTTTATAATTCGGAAAAGAGATGTCATAATCCAATTGCAAAATATTTAATGGTAGGTAAATGACGATTTACCAACTTCCACCATGAAAAATGAAATTGATTATTAACTTTTAATTTTATTGAAACTCCTAGATTCTTTTGAGATTCGTTGAACTTTTCAATGGCATGTTAAAATCTCGATTGTGACCTTTAACTTTGTGACTGGGATGCCGAGGATCAGAAACAAGGTGTGAATAACCATGCAAATGTGCTTGGTATTCTTTATGATACAAATTAGTTAATCAATGTGCCGGTTAACCACACACACTCCATTGATCTATGATTAACATCAAGCTACCCTTTTCCACCCTTGCCGGCCCCAGATTAGTGTCGGTTAACCACACACCCTCCACTAACGACTTAGCAAAGTGCAAAGTGCAATTTCATGGAATAGCAGCATTTTCACATTTTTCCTAAGTAACTAAGATTGGGAAATTAATAAAAGGTTTAGTTACATTATAATTATCAGTATAGTTTTAATGAAAATTAATGTCATATCGTACCTATTCGACGAATGACCCTCCACCAGTCAAGGAAGCGGTGGCTGAGAGTGAACACCCATTAAACCACCATCTTATAGGCGGTAACCTTTTACCCCCCCCCCCCCTATAGACCGGTTTCATGAATGAGGCCTAGTAACGGTATATATATATATATATATATATATATATATATATATATATATATATATATATATATATATATATATATATATAAACTTATAATATTGTAATAGTATAAGGGTTGAATTTTAAACTTTTAAACTTAATATATATATATATATATATATATATATATATATATATATATATATATATATATATATATATATATATATATATATATATATAAATTAGAACTTGAGGGCAAGTTTTGTAGCTTTCAAAACTTTTAGTTTCCATAACTTATGAAAACTTATGAGTTTTTAATGTTCATGAATAAGACTCTTCATATAACTTGAGGACAAGCTACAAAAACTCATTACAATAACAACTTAGATCAATTTTAGCTTACAAGATTATCATATAATTTCAATATTGATCTAATCTAACTCATAGCAAGGGAATTCATATCAAATAATAAAATTGATTACTTTGTTATCTTAAAATTTGACAATTGTACTTTAATTGGATGAGGATCATCATTACCAAATCAAAAAATACATTTTTATGATTACAAAACAGTTTGTGGTAATGATCCAAAACCAATTCTGGCCAAAAACTCGAAATTCTGCAACCAGAAGTATCTACTCGATGAGTGCATGATTATGACTCGTTGAGTTGCCCTTTTATTGAGTGGACTCGTCGAGTCAGCTAGTGGAATCGACGAGTTCATCAGTCAAAAGCCAGAAAATCAAATTTTCAACTTTGAAAATTAACAAGCATCAAATATAATAGAAAACAATCCTAGGATCTGATACCACTGTTGGGTTTTAAGCACTATAACAGTCATATGGTGCACAAGCAACCCTAGACGCTCTAGATCGATATTTTCTCTAATTATACATGTATTTCAATTTTTCAAAGCATACATCCTAACTAGCATACAATGGAGGATATACAATACAAAACTCATGGCTAGATGAATATCTCGTATGAAGTTGTAGTTCTTGGCCTTAGAAAGCTTTAGCACCTCAAGTGTCATGCCTTTAATGTGTCACAAACACTAAATGCAAGAGGAGACTTGAGAGAATAAGCTAGTTAGCACAAAATCAATATCACTCTCTTAGAGTGAATGGGGCAACCGATTTTGGCTCTTGGGGTGTGCTTTTATAGTGTTACAAATTCTAGGGTTTAATCCATGCAAACCCTAATGCACCATGACCCTTCATATTACCTAGGCTCCTTGGGTTAAACCTCTATGGACTATCCTGTTGGTTTTTGAGCATTCTAACACTCCTAAGTGTACATGCAACCCTAAATACCTTGGATCTATGTTTTCTCTATTATACATGCAAATATGAACATCCAAGGTATTATCCTAATCTAGCATACAAAACAATGAATATAACAAGATAGAATACATACCTCTTTGATGTAGAATGTCTTCATGAAGCTTGAGTGCCTAGTGCCTCAAGTATGACACCTCAAATGGTTCACACAACACCAAATACACTTGGAATAACTTGAGAGAATTCTACACTTCATGAAAATCGGCTAGCCCTATCACTCACTCATAGTCACCGATTTTCCCAAGAATATGATCTTTATATAGTGTTACAATTAGGGTAAACCCTTAATTGTCATGGCTTTCCATTTCCTTGGATCCATGGGTTCAAATACACCATGGAGCATCCATGGAGCATCCTATGGGTTTTAGCCCAACTTGATAATCCATGGAGCATTAGCCCACTATACAAGTATGGATGATTTACACAATCAACCCATACATTTAATTAGTCTTATTTTGATCACTTAATTGATTCTAAATTAATTCTTGATCAATACTAATTAAATAATCCTATTAATATATTAGAGCTCATAATATATTAAATAATCCTTAAGTGTTATTTCTCTCGTTATAGTCTATCCAAATGCATGATGCCATGCAACCCAAATGGACCATGTCAGGTTGGGTCAAGTCTTACCAATTATAGTTATGGACTTAGACATTAATCCAACAGTATCCCACTTGGATAAGTCTAAAACTATTATTGCGTATGACTTCAAGAATCAACTGGAAATCGTAGCTCTCAAAAGCTTCTATCGAACTCTAACCTTGTAGATGAACTCTGACCTTTCTCAATGACTTGTCCATTAGATAAGGGATCATATATTCCTCCATTCTAGATATCATATGGACTAAGACATGGATTATAATCATTCTCTCTGTCCATTTGTTGTTTCCCGATTTCCGATTTACGACGACTGACTAATTGAACAAATCAAATCAGTCCTGGCCCGACCGAGCACTTCCATTTGTCATCATCAAATCATCGAGGGGCCCACAGATATCGCTCTTATCCCGAAGGTAAAAGGAATGGATAAACTTCGACTCATATGGCTTGTTCTACTACTTGTTGAATCATACACAAAGGCACGTTTTATAGCACCGAGTTTCCAAATGTTGTTTCGTGCAATCAATGTACAACCAACTCATAGTAACAACTCATATCTCCAGGTTTGAAGAATATAAGATATTATCATCTCATGATCACTCGTGATAAAATCCATGAAGTGATTCCAATGAGCACGGGTTGAATCCAATACTCAGAACTTATGAGCACTCATGAGTGTTGTAGCCCTTTGTCCAACAACTTAGACCTCTACAAGCCAACCCATGATAGTCTTGATTCATATATACTTCCAACATATGACCAATTGTGGATAGTTTGAATAACTTAGTCAATCAGGAATAACGACCTAGTTATTCTGGAAGTCAAAACATGCAAAATGAAACACAATAATAATTGAATCCAATATGGTATCAAAACTTATGAACATAAATAAAACATCTTTTATTTATCACCATATGATTACACATTATTCATTGTATATTGTTTCAGCTATCAACTTTATTCTTGAATTTAAAACAATAGTTGTCCCATGCTCCAAGCATGTACACTATGTTTTTCCAAACACTAGTCACGCCATACACCAAGTATGCATACTATGTTTGTCTATGATCTTTACTTTGTGAACTAGATCAATTGAACATAACTTCAATGATTCTCTTTTCACACTCCAAAATCCCTACCGCAAATGCAAGAATTCCAAATTCATGCCATTTACCGAAATCTGTTAGATTCTAAACTTATATGCATCGATCCTCTTGTAATGATTATGCACAAATTCACAAAGACTTGGCAACAATCATTACAGAGTATTCCAAAGGAGATCAACTCCTTAGAAACATCCTTCTTGCATTAAGTTTCCTAATCTTACACAGATTGAATAATTTCTAACTTTGAAACATTTCCATATTCCATTTTGACTATCACTTCTGAACAAGAGTTGCCTCCTTACAGATTATATCAATATGGTCCTTCCAAAATTATCACTATATTTCCAACTATCCTTGAGCAACCAATCTTTGGTAACCTTAGATTGTCCTCGACAATTGTTTAATCCTTTTAGTCATATCCAATTCTAGACCTTTTCCTTTCTTAATGCTCCAGGCATTTGGAAAATTTTAGAAAGGATGAATATAGCACATGTAATCGATCCTATATCCGAAGCACATGGGACACGATTCATGATGTCTCACATAAAGACTAAACCAGTCTTTTGCTATAATATTTCCATTTCAATTTGCCAAGTTCTCATAATTCGGGATTATGAAAAGGGATGCCGTAATCATAATCGAATTTTAGAACGCAAATAATGGACCCATATATAGAATTTCCTTATGTTGAGCCATTCCAACATGAAATTCATATATATATATATATATATATATATATATATATATATATATATATATATATATATATATATATATATATATATATATCCTTGACTAAATGATTAAAACCTCACGATCTAAGCTTCTATATTTGAGATGAAGTATAATTTCCTCTCCCTTAATTATAGCAAAACAACTTTTTCCCAATTGAAACCTTTTGTTTTCTATAATTAACATTGCTAACTTACAATACTTCATCATAATTATCATGCTCCCACTAACATGATGATTATTAGCATAACACTTATGCTCCCACTAGCTTTGACATATACTCAGAAATCAGCTGGACTTCTAGAAATCAATACTTTATTGAGTTTCTTGCCAAAGTTCAGATTTCTGATACTAGATTGTTTTGATAGAACTTTATCAAAATCATACACCTTCCCTTAAATAGCACACTTTTGTGTCTAAAAAATTATGAAGAGCGATGCCGTAATCATAATGGTTAGATCTTTTTGCCACTTATCATAAGTCCAGGTTAGTGTGCCGGTAAACCGCACACGCTCCACTAACGACTTTGAGAATGCAAATATCACAATTGCTATCTAGATAAAATCTACTTAGTGAAAGCGTTTCCTCACCATCATTTTCATGAATCGGAGAGAAACCTTATGACACTTAGATTTAATGGAGTATGAGCTCTTATCCATGTAAATTGTCAAAACGATAGTCACAAGACAAGGATAATGAAAAATCCAAACTCAAATGAACTGAACTCAATCTTAATTTCTTGCCATCTGGCAGCTCAAGGGCCTGTCATTGCTTCCAAGTTGTTATGCAACCAATTGAGAACTCTAAGAACTCATATACAAACCCAACTTTAACTGGAATGGGCATAGAGTATGTCAACACGATAGGTTATAAACCTCAAG
Organism: Lactuca saligna; assembly: GCF_052625555.1. Lineage (NCBI taxonomy): Eukaryota > Viridiplantae > Streptophyta > Magnoliopsida > Asterales > Asteraceae > Lactuca > Lactuca saligna. Next base: position 308,370,980 of record NC_136420.1, on the reverse strand, counting down.
TCGTGTGCTAGTGAAGAACTTCAGGTTCTATTCTTGATTCGTTCTTGAGACTTTCAAGAACTTTAAGACTCCCACTGTCCTCTTGACATATAAGACTTTCTTGTCAGATATTCAAGAGATAGTGTGGATTCTAATCAAGAAAAACACTTCACAAAATTGGCCTAAGTTGGTCTTTGTTTTATCCAAAACATCACAACTTACCAATTTCAAATGTACAAGAGTAAAAAACTTTTACTCTTACATTTGACAAGTGTTTTAAACCTGCTTTAAGACATGTCACTCAAGTTGGAGTATGACTCTAAGAATTGTTTTTGGAACGAAGTATGAATCATCTTCTTGATTTAACCACTTCAACAATTCATAGTTCCTCTTCTTAGCTATAAGAAAGCACTAAGAGGATGAATTGTGATAAGGTCTCTAAATCATTAAGATGATCATAAAAACTAATACGAAAGTACTCTCCCATCTTTTCAGATTTGAGAAACTTCTATCCTTCTACCTAATTTGATTCTTCTTATTTGCTCTGCCTTACATTGGAACCTTTTTCCAATGTCTCAGAATTACACTTGAGCTTGTAAGTATAACCATATTTACTGAACTTTAGTAAATTATGACGAATAATCTTATTGATCTTTTGTGGTGGACTTGACCAATGCATAAGAATGTGTACTCGACCCGTTAGTCCTTTACTTGACTCACACATCCATGTGAACAAGTAATTAGTCTTAATTTTCCAATACTTGAAAGTTCTCATTCATCATGCTATACAACTTGCATGATTCCAAGTTCCGATCCAATTGAAACTTGGGTGATGAGAATCTTTCCTTATTTGGTAAATTTAGACACTACCACAAATGAAAGAATCAATTTCATATTTCCACTCTTGCTATTAATGGAATCTTATAAGCAACAAAATTTTTCAAAGATGCCATTGTAAGGATATTTTAAAATAAATAAAATCAGAAATTTTCCTTTTATTTTAAAACTTTGCGGAAAAACTTATCCTTACAATCTATATGAAAACTTGTCGTTATCTATTCCTAAGCAATATCTCATAACTCCTAAGAAGTAGCTCAAGAATCCAATCTACAAACTATGCGATAAAAATCCATATACACGATCAAATTTGACATATTGTTTTCTTTAAGTTTCTTTACTTTTCTTTGATTCATAAAACATCACCATGTGACCCAGTCACATCATGTATCAAGAATCTCAGAATAGAAACTTAGCAGAGTTAGATAGTGGACTTTTACCTGAAGTAGAGTCAAACTTATTGACTTTAACATCCTTAGGTAAAATTTGGCAGCTTCGCAACCAATGCCCCCTCCTTTAGCAATTTAACATATAGATGTGTAGGTAATGGTACTATCTCAGACCTAGTTTTTCTCTTTACCATTTGGTCAACCGAGTTAACTATGACCTATCCCTTTTCACTAGGAAGAGTGAGCTTTACTAGATATCCAATGTCTTCATTATCAATGTCTAAAAATCTCTAGGAAGTTGATCTTAGCAAATAGATAAGATCATTAAGGGTCTTGTCATAGTCTGTTTCATAGGAGTCCCAAAGGAGCTCACTATGTGACTTAGAAAGTGATTGAGTCACTAACTTTCTTAAGACTTTGACACCCAACTCTCCCGACTTGTCAATATGTGACTACTGATGGGTTTTGAGCATTCTAACACTTCCTAAGTGTACATGCAACCCTAATAACCTTGGATCTATGTTTGTCTAATTATCATGCAAAGTTGAATTCCAAGGTTATATTCCTATCTAGCATACATGGGGAACAATTTTAACTTAAAGTATAGATAGAATAACTTACCTTGTTGTTTTTTGTGTTCCTTGAAACCTTGTGAGCCTAGCACCCCAAGTATGATGCCTCAAATGCTTCACACAACACCAAATGCTCTTGGAAGAACTTATGAGAGAACACACACTTCTCAAAAATCGGCCAAGCCCTCTTGTTTCTTAGTGTAGCCGATTTTAGGTGGAGAACATGTTTCTTATATAGTGTTGACACATCTAGGGTTAAACCCTAATGTGTCATGACTCTTCATTTCCATGACCCATGGGTTTGTAACTCCCATGGAGCATCCATGGAGCATCCTACGGGTGGAACCCAACTTATAATATATTAATAATCTCCAAGTGTTATTTCTCTCATTTAGTCTATCCAGTTGCACGGTGCCATGCAACCCAAATGGACCATGCCAGGTCGGGTCAAGTACATTCCAGAAATAGTTATGGACTTAGACACCTTATCCAACAGTCTCCCACTTGGATAAGTCTAATAACTATTACTGCAAGTATGACTTCAGGAACCGATCAGCAATCGTAGTTCTTTACAAGGTTTCTCGGAACTGAGAAGATGATGGTACGCCATTTAAGATAAGTGATCATATAATCCTCTGTTCTAGATATCAGTCGGACAAATACACGGAACAATGTCTTACTTATTGTCCAACAGTTTGTTTCCCGATTTCCGATTTGTTTGACAAAGAACTTCATTGAACACATCAATTTAGTTCTGACCGGGCCCGGTACATAGGTCAAAACAAAGTCATCGAGGGGCCCAGATATCAGCTTCTAATCCAAGAAGGAACAGATAAACTTCGAATCATATGTTTTTTCTACCACTCATTGAATTACACACAAGAGCGCGATTTATAACATCGAGTTACCAATGCGTTTTTCGTACAATCAATGCATAACCAACTTGTAAGTAACAAATCATATCTCTAGGTTTGAAGACTTATACGATATTACCGTCTCACGATCACTCGAGATAGAATTCCATGAAGTGATTCCAGTGAGCGTGGGTTGAGTCCAATGCTCAGAACTTTTGAGCACTCATGATTGTTGTAGCCTTGTCCAAGACCTCTACAACCAAACATGACAGTCTTGATTCATACCTACTTCCGACATATGACTGACTGTGGAGGTTTGAATAATATGTTATACCAAACAAAATTATTCTGGAAGTCAAAACATGCAAAAGAAATATAGTAAACGATCGACAAGAGATAGCAACACTTTACTCATAAATAAAACACTTTTATTCATCATCAGATGTCCATTACACTTTACAAATTTCGAGGTTATCTAACTACTAAATCTAATATCATCCTTCAGCCCTATGCTCCGAGCATGCTGGAGATGCTTAACCCGAGTCAGTCCCTTCGTGAGGGGATCTGCCGGATTCTCATCTGATGATACCCTCTTTGCCACGAGGAGTCCTTCTTCAATCCGATGTCTGATGAAATGGTATTTTCTGTCGATGTGTCTGGATCTCCCGTGATCCCTTGGTTCCTTGGCTAAGGCAACAGCACTTTCACTATCACAGAAAATTTCCATTGGCTCTTTAATAGCTGGTACAACTCCAAGGTCTCCAATGAAGTTCCTCAGCCATAACGCCTCCTTTTCCGCCTCGCTAGCTGCAATATACTCTGATTCACAAGTAGAATCTGCCACTGTCTCTTGCTTGGAACTCTTCCAAGAAATTGCTCCTCCATTTAGGGTAAAGACCCAGCCCGACTGAGAGCGGAAATTATCCCTATCAGTCTGGAAGCTAGCATCACTATACCCTACAACTCTCAAGTCATCACTCCCACCGAGGGTAAGGACCCAGTCCTTAGTCCTTCGTAGGTAATTGAGAATATTCTTTACCGCAGTCCAGTGTGCCTTGCCAGGGTTCCCCTGAAACCTGCTAACCATGCTCAGGGCAAAAGCTACATCAGGTCAGGTACACGTCATAGCATACATGATCGATCCTACAGCCGAAGCATAAGGTACTCGACTCATTTGTGCTATCTCAGCCTCAGTGCTAGGGCTTTGTGTCTTACTCAGTTTGGCGTTACTCTGGATGGGCAACTCTCCTTTCTTGGAGTCTTGCATTCTGAATCTCTTCAGCACCTTATCCAAGTAGGTACTTTAACTAAGTCCAATTAGTCTTTTACTCCGATCTCTCAAGATCCTTATCCCTAAAATATAGGCAGCTTCACCAAGATCCTTCATAGCGAAACACTTTCCAAGCCAGGACTTTACTTCCTGCAGGGTTGGAATGTCGTTTCCTATGAGTAGTATGTCATCCACATACAATACCAAGAAGCTAACTATACTCCCACTAGCCTTGACATACACACAAGATTCATCTTCACTCCTAGAAAAGCCAAATTCCTTGACCTTTTCATCAAAGCAAAGATTCCATCTGCGAGGTGCTTGCTTTAACCCATAAATGGATTTCTCAAGCTTACACACTCTATTAGGGTACTTGTTGCTGACAAAACCCTCTAGCTGACTCATGTAAACATCTTCAGCCAACTTTCCATTAAGGAAAGCGGTTTTGACATCTATTTGCCAAATTTCATAGTCATGAAATGCGACTATGGCTAACGGAACCCGAATAGACTTAATCTTGGCTACCGGAGAAAAGGTCTCATCATAATCCACTCCAGGAATTTGAGAGAAGCCCTTTGCAACTAGTCTAGCCTTATAAGTGTGTACTTTACCATCCATGTCGTTCTGCTTCTTGAAGACCCATTTGCACCCCACTGTCTTACGACCTGGTACATTTTCAACCAAGTTCCAAACTTGATTGTCATGCATGGATTGTATCTCGCTATCCATAGCCTCTTTCCATTTAGCAGACTCGGGGCCTGCCATGGCTTCCTCGTAGCTGTTAGGGTCATCTTGACTTACTAGTGTTCCATCACTAATAAGTGTCTCACCTTCTGCAGTAATATGGAATCCATAGTAATGCTCAGGTGCACTCCTAACTCTAGTGGAACGCCTCAGAGGTATAGATTCGTCAATTGGCTCAACAGGAGTTTCCTCCTCAAGTTGAGGGCTAGAGTTTGAAGTTCCTTCACCACTTGACTCTTGAATTTCTTCAAGATCAATTTGCCTCCCACTGTCTCCTTGGCTTATAAACTCTCTTTCTCGAAAGACTCCTCTTCTTGCTACAAAGACCACATTGTCACTAGGTCTGTAGAAGAGGTAACCAAAGGATTGCTGTGGGTAGCCGATGAAAATACACCTCTCGCTTCGAGGTTCGAGCTTATCATGAGTCTCGTGTCTCACGAAATCCTCGCAACCCCAAATCTTGATGTGGTCTAGTTTAGGTACATTACCAGTCCACATCTCGTGAGGAGTTTTGGCAACTTTCTTTGTAGGGACTAGATTAAGGATATGGGCGGCAGTCTCTAAGGCATACCCCCAGAATGAGATTGGTAGCGAAGCTCGACTCATCATGGAACGAACCATGTCCAACAAGGTTCGATTACGCCTCTCAGCCACACCATTCAACTGCGGTGTGCTGGGAGGTGTCAATTATGAGACAATCCCACATTCCCTTAGATAGTCGAGGAACTCTGAACTAAGATACTCACCACCCCGATCGGATCGAAGCATCTTAATGTTCCTGCCCAATTGATTCTCGACTTCCTGTTTAAATTCCTTAAACTTCTCGAAAGTCTCTGACTTATGCTTGATTAAGTAGACATATCCATATCTACTGTAATCATCAGTAAAAGTCAAATAATAACGATTAGCATCCCTTGTGGCATGTTTGAATGGTCCACACACATCCGTGTGTATAAGGTCCAACAAACCTTCACCCCTTTCACACGAGCCCGTGAAGGGTGACTTTGTCATTTTTCCAAGTAAGCATGATTCGCAACTATCATCTGACTTTAGGTCAAACGACTCCAAGACTCCATCCTTTTGGAGTTAGCCTATGCGTTTCTTGCTTATATGTCCAAGACGACAATGCCATAATGATGCTTTATCCAAGTTATTATTATTAGTAGAATCAATACACAAAACATTATTTCCTAAGTTATCTACAACAGACACAGCTTCATACACACCATCACAAGGTAATGCTTTAAAATAAAGAACATTATTAAAGAAAGCATCAATAGAACCAACTTCATTATTAAACGAAAAGGTAAACCCTTGTTTGTACAAAGCATGAAAGGAAATAATATTTCTTGCCATTCCTGGCGAGTAACAACACTTATTCAAATCTAAACTAAACCCACTACTTAGCGATAAAGTATAAACTCCAATCTTGGTGACAGGTGAAGCTTTCCTGTTCCCCATGATCAAGTTTATTCTTCCTTGCTCCACATCATCACTTCTTCTTAGTCCCTGCAAGTCACAACAAATATGAATACCACAACCGATATCAAGGACCCAAGATTTCGAATGGTGTGAGTTATTAGAAATGATAGTGTAAATACCTGCATGGTTGGGTTTGACTTTCCCATCCTTCACATCCTGCTGGTACTTTTGGCAGTTCCGCTTCCAATGAGCTTTTTCATGGCAATAGAAGCATTCAGCCTCTTTTGGGTCAGAAGAAGGAGTAATGAAACCTTTCTTGGTTCCACTTGAAGAAGAGCCATCAAGGGTCCGAGCCTTGGTACCCTTCGAAGATCTCTTTCTCTTCCTCCCTCGACTTTTCCCGATAGCCAAAACTGAAGTTGAGTTTGGAGTAGGAGTGATAGCAACCGACTTCCCCTTAAGACCTGTTTCTGCAGTCTTGAGAAGTCCCTGAAGTTTGCTGAGAGTGACCTCTTCCTTATTCATGTGATATGTCATGCGGAATTGATCATAGCACGATGGTAAGGAGCGCAAAATTATATCTATTGCTAGCTCCTCAGGTTCACATTAAGTTTCAGCAATCGATCCACATACCTTTGCATTGTCTGCATGTGGCTCGTGATGGAATCCCCGTCCTTCATCATGGTTGTTATCATGGAGCAGATGATTTCGTACCTCTCTTGTCGTGCACTTTGATGGTATCTTTCCATCAAATCTTGGTGCATTTCATAAGGGTAGAAATCCTCATAGGACTTTTGGAGTTCTGCTGTCATTGTGGCCATCATGATGCATGCTACTTTCGTAGCATCCCTTTCATGTGCCTGAAAGTCAGCGATCTCCTGAGGAGTTGCAGTGATCTCATCAATCTCCTTAAGCTCCTTGTCAAGGACATATTCTTTGTCCTCGTAGCGGGTAATCATCCTGATGTTTCTGATCCATTCATTGAAGTTGGATCCATCAAAGGTGACTTTCCCACACAAACTCATAAGAGTAAAGGAGCCATTAGGATTCGAGCCAGAAGCATTATTTGAAGACATCTAAAAGAGGAGAACAAGTTTAGTATAGATTTAAGAGAGTCCTTAATAAAACACCCAAATGTAATATTAAGGCTAGGATCCAATCACAATATAATATAACTTAGAAGAGGTATGCCGTAATCTAAGCTATACCATATTTGAAAGGTGGGTGAATGACGATTCACCAATTTCCACCACGAAAACCGAAATATTAGATATTAGGTTTTATTGGTTTTTAGAAATTCCTAGATTCTTTGAGATTCAATGAACTTTTCAAAGGCATGTTTCAATCTCGAGAGTGCCCTCCAAGTTTTGTGACTGGGATACCGAGGATCACAAAACGAGGTGTGAAGTAACCATGCAAATCACTTGGTACCCTTAAAGTTTATCACTCAATCGATGTGCCGGTAAACCACACACGCTCCACCGATACTATAATAAACCTTAAGTCACCCTTTACCTACCTTGTTAAGTCCAAGTTAGTGTGCCGGTTAACCACACACGCTCCACCAACGACTTAGACAAAGTGTAAAGTGTAATTTCATGGATTAGCACCTTATTCACATTTTCCTAAAGTAACTAAGATTGGGAATTTAATAAAACATTTAGTTACTTTACAATATACATCATACCTTGAATGAGAGTTTATAAGTCCTTGTCTTACCCATTCGGCTAACGACCCTCCACCAGTCAAGCAAGCGGTAGGTGAGAGTAGACACCCATTAAGTCACCATTTTATAGGCAACAACCTTATACCCACCTTATAGACCGGCTTCGTGAATGAGGCGTACTAGCGGTAAGACGACTTTATTCTTATACATATATATATAATTATTAAATCATCATAATATAAGTATAAGGGTTGAATTTTAACTTTTAAAATTCTAGGGGTTGGAACTTAAAGTTTTAACTTAACTTTACTTGTTCCAAAACTTGAGGGCAAGTTTTGTAACTTTCAAAACTTTTCATTTCTTGTAACTTATGAGTTTAATAGAGTAATAAAATGAAGACTCTTCATTTTTCTAACTCTTGTGTTTGTTTTAATGGTTTTAATTCAAGTGTGACTCTTGGTTTTCCATAACTTGAGGACAAGTTATGGACTCCATTAAAACACATTATGATCAAGAATTAATCTACCACATAGGTTACAAATAATTCCTATGATCATCTAAAACATCATAAGAACAAGAACATGAATATGAACTTATTCATAAATCAAAAATTACACTTAAAACTTTGTAATTTTTGATAACTAGTTGTTGTAAATGAATTATCAAAGACATTACACCATCTAAAACAAGTTTTTCAAGTACCAAAAAGTTTAGGGTAATGTTTCTAATTCATTTCCAGCAACTAAATCGAAATTCTGCAATCAGTCGACCCTACTCGCCGAGTGCATGAACTTACTCGCCGAGTTGGTTGAAGATACACATGAACTCGACGATTCCCTCTTATGGACTCGACGAGTCCATTCGTAGACAGCAAGATTTTCGACTTTTTTCAACTTTTAAGCACAAATAAAAAACAAACAAGCCTAGGCTCTGATACCACTGATGGGTTTTGAGCATTCTAACACTTCCTAAGTGTACATGCAACCCTAATAACCTTGGATCTATGTTTGTCTAATTATCATGCAAAGTTGAATTCCAAGGTTATATTCCTATCTAGCATACATGGGGAACAATTTTAACTTAAAGTATAGATAGAATAACTTACCTTGTTGTTGTTTGTGTTCCTTGAAACCTTGTGAGCCTAGCACCCCAAGTATGATGCCTCAAATGCTTCACACAACACCAAATGCTCTTGGAAGAACTTATGAGAGAACACACACTTCTCAAAAATCGGCCAAGCCCTCTTGTTTCTTAGTGTAGCCGATTTTAGGTGGAGAACATGTTTCTTATATAGTGTTGACACATCTAGGGTTAAACCCTAATGTGTCATGACTCTTCATTTCCATGACCCATGGGTTTGTAACTCCCATGGAGCATCCTATGGGTGGAACCCAACTTGATAATCCATGGAGCCTCTTAGCCCACTATACAAGATATGGATGATTTACATAATCAACCCATATATTTAATTAGTTATCTTTTGATCACATAATTAATTCTAAACTAATTCTTGATCAAACTAATCAAATAATATTATTAATATATTAGAACTTATAATATATTAATAATCTCCAAGTGTTATTTCTCTCATTTAGTCTATCCAATTGCACGGTGCCATGCAACCCAAATGGACCATGCCGGGTCGGGTCAAGTACATACCAGAAATAGTTATGGACTTAGACACCTTATCCAACAACTACATCTCCAAGATGTGATCACACATATACATTTACTTGACAATAGGGCATGAGTGACCTTAAACTTTTCAAGAACTTGTGGGTTAGGGAGAATAATTGGAGGAGGTGAAAGAAGTATAATTTCCATGGGACATCATCTTCATTTAGGAAAGCTTGTTTCAAGAGATTTGGGAAGATCATAGATGTCTAAACCAGACACCTTTTGGGAGATATTCAAGATAGCTGATCTAAAGTCCTGAATATGACACCCAATATGAAATATTAAGGCTAGGACCCAACAAACTATTTTATAACTTAGAAGAGGGATATCGTAATCCAAGCTATAAAATATTTGAAGGTAGGTGAATGACGATTCACCAATTTCCACCAAGATAAACGAAATGTATTATTAGGTTTTAATTGGATTTGAAACTCCTAGATCTTTTGAGATTCATTGAATTGTTCAATGGCATGTTTCTATCTCGAGTGTGCCCTTCAGGTTTTGTGACTGGGATGCCGAGGATCACAAAACAAGGTGTGAAGTAACCATGCAAATTACTTGGTACCCTTAAGTGTTTACCCCTCAATCGATGTGCCGGTTAACCACACACGCTCCATCGATACTATGATAAACACTAAGTTACCCTTTGCCTACCTTGTTAAATACGAGTTAGTGTGCCAGTTAACCACACACGCTCTACTAACCAACTTAAACAAAGTGCAAAGTGTAATTTCATGGAATAGCACCTTATTCACATTTTCCTAAGTAACTAAGATTGGGTATTATTAAAAGTTTTGTCACTTAGTATTTATCATTAATACTTTTAATGAAGGGAGAGTTATAGTCCTGTCAAACCCGTTCGGCTAACGACCCTCCACCAGTCAAGGAAGCGGTGGGGGAGAGTGCACACCCATTAAACTGCCATTTTATAGGCAGTAACCTTATACCCCCTTATAGACCGGCTTTGTGAATGAGGCCTACTGACGGTAAGACTGCCTTTACTCTTATACATATAAATATTATTAACTTATAATATTATAAAGTATAAGGGTTGAATTTTAACTTTTAAATTTCTAATGGCTAACTTGGAATTAAAGTATTCATAAGAGAAAACTTTACAAATTCCAAAACTTGAGGGCAAGTTTTGAAACTATTGAAAACTAATTAATTCCATAACTTATGTGTTTAAAGTAGTTTTAATCCAAAAACTCTTCAAGTTCCATAACTTGAGGACAAGTTATGGAAGACTTTAAACTAATAAAAGAATTAACTTTTCTTTATTCTATAACTTATGGAATTAATTAAGGTTACACACTTTATTCTTTAATGAAGTGACTCTTGAACCGCCATAACTTGAGGACAAGTTATGGAGTCATAAATACAATTAATGATGACAAGACTCTTCATTTTTTGTAACCGTTGCCAACTTTTATGAGTTTTATGAATCTTTAATGTGACTCTTCATGTAACTTGAGGACAAGTTACACAAACACATTTTATACTCAACTCTTAGATTAAAATGGATTGAAAACAACTATTTCAATTAACTTTTCTATTAATCTAAGCAACTCATAAGAACAAGATAATTCAAATCAAACTTTTTCATGTAATTAGTCTAAACTTTAAACTAATACAAAACATGAATCTATTGACAATTATCTTTGAAATTGGATTAGCATGAACATTACCACATCAAAATCAAGTTTATAAGTCCAAAAACATCTTAGGGTAATGTTCCTAGTTCAATTCCAGCCAAAAAAGTCGAAGTTATGCTGTTTGGTGGTCCAACTCATCGAGTGCATGAACCAACTCGGCGAGTTGGATCGATTTGATCACTTTTTAGGCATGGACTCGCCGAGTCTCCTGATGGACTCACCGAGTCTGATGATCAGACAGCAAACACCTTCGATTTTTTAAGCAGTTTTGCAAGTATAACAAGAAAACAAACCTGGGCTCTGATACCACTGTTGGGTTTTGAGCATTCTAACACTCCTAAGTGTACATGCAACCCTAAATACCTTGGATCTATGTTTTCTCTATTATACATGCAAATATGAACATCCAAGGTATTATCCTAATCTAGCATACAAAACAATGAATATAACAAGATAGAATACATACCTCTTTGATGTAGAATGTCTTCATGAAGCTTGAGTGCCTAGTGCCTCAAGTGTGACACCTCAAATGGTTCACATAACACCAAATACACTTGGAATAACTTGAGAGAATTCTACACTTCATGAAAATCGGCTAGCCCTATCACTCACTCATAGTCACCGATTTTCCCAAGAATATGATCTTTATATAGTGTTACAATTAGGGTAAACCCTTAATTGTCATGGCTTCCATTTCCTTGGATCCATGGGTTCAAATACACCATGGAGCATCCTATGGGTTTTAGACCAACTTGATAATCCATGGAGCATTAGCCACTATACAAGTATGGATGATTTACACAATCAACCCATATATTTAATTAGTGTTCTTTTGATCACTTAATTAATTCTAAATTAATTCTTGATCAATACTAATTAAATAATCCTATTAATATATTAGAACTTATAATATATTAAATAATCCTTAAGTGTTATTTCTCTTGTTATAGTCTATCCAAATGCATGATGCCATGCAACCCAAATGGACCATGCCGGGTCGGGTCAAGTCTTACCAATTATAGTTATGGACTTACACATTAATCCAACATATCCATGTTGGTTTTAGCCTATCCTAATTAACCATGGATCTTTGGCCCACACTATAAGAATCATTGATTTACTTAATCATTCTCTGTATATTTAATTAGTCTCTTTTGATCACTAAATTAATTCCAAATTAATTCTTTATCAATACTAATTAAATAATATGTTTTCTCAATTAATATATTATACTTATAATATATTAATAAATCACAAATAGCCTTATTCTCAAAGTCCATCCTATCAAATTACACTAGTGAAGGCAACCAAAAAGTACCATGCTACAATCAGGTCAAGTACATCCCAGTTATAGTTATGGGCTTAGACACTAAATCCAACAAGGGTTCCATATGGTTCAGGAAGCATATGGTTGATTATTCAATAGTGGTTCCTTTGGAGGACATTCAGGTGGATGAGCGCTTGAACTATATAGAGAGACCGATCGCGATTCTAGATACGAAGACAAAGACCTTGCGTAACAAGGTTGTGAGCTTGGTGAAGGTGCGATGGCAACACCGCAAAGGTTCACTGTGGACATGGGAACCCAAGGATGTTATGAGGGAGCATTATCCATATTTTTTTACAACGACAGACTTGGAGGATGAATTCTGATTGAACTGGGGGAGGGTTTTAACAATCGTTTCAGGTAAGATCTAATCCATCCAAATTTAATTATCCACTCTGGATGGTCACAACATGGTGAGGCATCACCACAACATGTAAAATAATTTCTTGATCACGTGATTAAAAGGACCTGCCACGGCATGGCAGATAATTTTAATTATACCTTATTTTTCGGGCTTTGTGCCCCATTTAAAGAAAAGTGAGAGGCTAGGGTTGCCTATTTTTAGCCTCCATCACTCTCAAACCCTGAAACCTTGATGGAAGAAGAAGACAAACTAGTGCTTGGTTAATCAAGTGAACCTTTCCTCCATTGGTGTGCATCTTCTGGACTCCTTGTAAGTCCTTTAGGTTTTGGAGCATGATGGTCCTTTTTTGGAGTGATATTAGTGATATTAAGAGATAAAGATTCAACTTTATGGTCTCTCTATGTCCCTTGGACGTCATATCTCATAGATCTGGACTTTTGTAGTAAGATGGGAACCATGCATGGATTTTGGGTCCTTTTGTTCCCTTTTGACATAGTTTGAAAAAGTACAAGCATGGGTCATGGATGTTTATAATGTTTACATTTTTATGGACCATTAGAAGTCCTAGAAGCATTCTAGAAAATTTGGGCTAAGGACTTTCGATATTAAGTGCTTAATGGTTAAGCCTTTGCCATTTTTAGCCTTTTTGGACCTAAGACTTTAGATCTAGAGCTATTGGTGGATCTTAATGGATAAAGGTGGAAACTTTATCCATCTGGACATTTGAAATGATCATATATGGACCTTGGAACCTTTGGTATTAAAGGATTCGTCTTAATCCTTTAAGACATTTTGGATCTAGTGTCCACGACAAAGCTTAGGCTGTCGCGGCGTGGCGATTGGGGAAAACGTAACTGTCTTGTCGGTTGAAGGTAATGATGTGGCAAGGATAGCCACGACATGGAGGGTCAACTTTGACTTTTTACTAGAACTGACTTTTAGCCAAGCCTTAGCTTTGGAAGGTAAACTAAAGGTTTACCTTGTATGATTATCTAGGTATGGTGTAGCACTTGTCTTGTTAGTAGTTGAACAACAGCAGTTGATCATCGTTGTTAAAGGAGTTCCATTACTGTATTCATGGTTCAAAGTCACCAATGCGGGCCCATTAGATTATGTTTGTAGGATGATAGTTGTATTTGTGACACTTACTGTTATTCATGTATATGATTGTTATCTTTCTAACTCTTGCTGATACGATTGTATGCTTAGTTGTAGTCAAATAGACTTGATATAAGTTGAAAGAGAATGAAGTGGGTGAAATAGACCTAATACCGGTTGAAAGAGACCGCTTAGGGAAACTCACTAAGCTTTTTGCTTACAGTTTTGTGTTTATAGTTTTAGGTACTTCCAGTTTGAAAGGGAAGGGCCCAACATGGTCTCACCGTATCCACCAGCATTCCATATTTTATGACCTGATTTTTACTCTGATAACTATTTTATACATTATCACGTTTGATGGGTTTTGAAATGAATGAATGGTGTTCTATTGGTTCTTAAAATGAAAATAATTATTTGTAATTTTTATGACATCACAAGTTGTTATCAGAGCATTCTTTGAGGGATTTTGGCACACTTATGGATGTGTCTGAACTCAAACTAAAGAATTGATAATCTTTTTGAAAGAAAAAGATTTTTCTAAATAAAATTTTATAAAGAAATGCAGTGTGATGCATGCAATCAGCCGAGCTCAAATAAGTATTCCCAAAATACTCATAAATGTTATTGTTTCAGTATACATATATGTTTATAGCACGCTAGATTAGGGATAAGTATCTTCTCAGAATTTCATAATAGGATGCTAGAAGAGATGCATATGTATGCCAGTTGTATGAACCCTTAGAACTACATACTAGTATGGATTTCAGATGACTAGATAGAGTGGCCTTGTTAGGTAGTGCTCTTGCTTAGAACTCAATGCTCAAATGATGCTTGATTTGTGCTTCTAGGGACTCCAATATTGTCAACTAATTATTAGGTGAATACATTAAATTACATGCTATGGGGATTAAATAATTCCTGAAGGTTAGGTTCAACTCTATTGCATTTCTCTTGTTTGAGTCCAACCGTTATAGAGTGGGACCTACCAGTCGCAAAATATATGGTGCCAATAACATGTAGTTATATTCGTGAGATAGTTGAAGACACTGGAAGGGAGTCTTTTCTACAGCTGGTAGTAGAGAGGGTGTGGAAAGGAACCATAGGAAAGCCTAGGAAATGTCTTAGCGTGTAAGGCACCCTATAATATGAGTGAAGTAATTAATAGTATGTAAGTGGCTTGGAGGACTTAAGACAATCCTTGAGGAAGGTATAGATAGGTGCAGAAGGTAGTATTTTCCCCGTACTACTAAAAACACAAGACCTATACCCAATGCAAGGAAGGCCTTGATGTATTTAGAAACTTCAGGAGTATGAACTTCTTCGTGCGTATACTGATTGTTTCTGTATTATATTCCAGCATGGTGATAACACGTGGGCGTGGAGGAGGTTCAGGATTTGGATCTAGTTCGAGCTTGGGCACCAAACCAATTAACAAGGGAATGCGCGAGTTCATTGTGTCTGAGATTACATGAGGCATCCTTGATGCTACCCCGGTGATGTTCGGGTCAATCAAGGAGGGTATCATCGAGTTGATGGAGGATAGTCTCCAGACCTTTAGGGTCGAGCTAGTTGCTAGTCAGTATGGAGCCCGCTCCATCTCCCTCTAGGATTTTAGGGGATGTGGGGCACCAGATTTATTTAGGGCGAATGACCCCATTACCGCCAGACGATGGATAGTATACATGGAGTGTGCTCAGATGACTAGCTTTTTCCCCAAGGGGTCGAATGTGAGGTTCAATACAGGCTGTCTGAGGCAGCAAGCCCAAGATTGGTGGGAGAAGGTTTGATATGCCCTGGGAGCCCTAGCCATTGAGGCCATGACCTGGTCGGATTTTATGACCAGGTTACGAGCTGAGTTTTCATCGGATGTTGAAGTACAACAATTGGCGAAGGAGTTCCTAGATATGCGACAGAAGATTGAGAACATGGCGAAGATCACTGCCAATTTTCGAGAGAGCTCTTTATTGGTACCCTAGTATACTACAGTGAGGGTATGAGGAAGACTTGGTACGATGACATGCTGAGATTGGATATCAGGAATTTTTTAAGTTTTTCAGCTTGTCCAAAATTGGAGGACATGATATATAGGGTTCGCAAACCAGAAATTGATTTGGAGCACATCGGGAATAGGAAGGTAGAGCATGTGCAAATGATTAGGGTTCTAAAAAATTAACCCAGGGGTTTTGATTCTAGATTGACGTGCCATTAGGGTCAGCAGGTCCGGAGCCATGTGGAAAGTGTGGAAAATATATTAAAAAAATCAAAGTTATTTTAAAACAATAAAATAATAGAAAATTGTGGAAAGTATAAAAAGAAATTGTATCAAATCCATAAATCAACATTTAAAAAAAATCAAAGTTTAAAAATATAAGTTATACCATTTTTTTAAATCACTTAGAAAAATTGAATGCTAAAGATGTTTGAAAATGCAAGTCAAATGTTGCATGTGTCGCGTAGAACACGCACATATGTTTTGTAGTATGAAATCTTCCAAAAAAAATTACTACGAAATGGAAAATGTTGCGTGTGTGCTGGATCGTGCAACAAAACTGAAGAGTTTTTTTTTAAATCAAACAGCCCCTAAGTAAATAAATTAATAATTACTTATTGGAATAAATAGATAAAAAGGACTACAGGTGGTAGCTTTGGCCTTTTAGGTAATATTTATAGTAAATTAAAAAAAAAACTACGTTAAAATACAAAAACATTATAATTGTTGGATTAATATTGTAATTTTTAAATATATTTTCTAATTAATTATAAATTTTAAGAAAAAAAATGTTTGTGTGTCAAATTAAGCACATGCATTAAGTGATATTAGATTGAATAGGGTGGTGTCGATGACACTACGCTCTGCATAAGTTGATGGTAAAGCTTTTTACCATTTTTTTATTTTAAATTATTTTAAATAGATGTTAGGGGGTAGGGGTGTTAACGGGGCGGTTCGGTTTCGGATAGTAATAAAATTGTGAACCGTCATCACGGGACGGTACTTCATGTGTACTAACCGAAACCGAACCGAATTAGCAAAAAACCCGAACCGAACCGAACCATATAAAGGCGGGTAACCACGGTTCGGTTCACGGGTACCCGCTAAATATAAGAATTCAAATACAATTAAAATTATAAACTTGATTCCAACGATTTCTTTCAAAAATTACTAAGTCCAAAGAATTATAAATACATAATGAAGGTCAAATAACATACATTATAATTGGTATAATAAATATAAAAATAAAAATAGAATAAAACATAATGTAGAAGTGTAAAATTAGAATAGACGATCATGATTTTTGTTTGGGATATGGTTAAATGTTCAATGAAAATGAATAATATATATATATATATATATATATATATATATATATATATATATATATATATATATATATATATATATATATATCAAGCGGTTCGGTTCGGTTCGGTTATCCGCGGATACCTAAGTATCCAAACCAAAACCGACCCGTTGATATCCGGTTTTTTCGGTTTCGGTTTTTTTATGTTTCGGTTTTTTTCGGTTTCGGTTTTTTCGGTTTCGGATCGGCCGGTTCGGCTCGATTTTTCGGTTTTGCGGTTTTTTTGCACACCCCTATTAGGGGGTGGTGTTTAGGATTACCACCTGTAATAAAGAAGAAAAATAGACTGAGTTTGAATGGCAAAGGAAGAGAGAGATAGCGGTGGAAACTCATAGTCGGTATACCACCGTCGGTAAAATGAAAGGAGCAGTGTGATGTTCACCACCGGTAAAGAGTGTCACATGTGATTACTGGTGGTAAGCTACCCTCCACACCATATAGCCTTAGGGGTTGACATGGAATTGAATTTATTTTTTGTTTGGTTTGCAAATTTATCGAATTAATTGGAAAGTAAATTATTTAATATGACCTAAATACCATTTTATTGATAACTATTAAATAGCCTTTAGTCTAGAGGTATAAGAAGTTGACGTATATGTGTCCTTTATCTAAAGGTTTAGGGTTCAAGTCTTAGTGTAGACAAAAGATAGATTTAAAAGTATTGTAAAATGTGTAAGTCATTCTAAAAAAGCCATTTTATTGATAATTTTTAAATTTTTTTTTATGAAAATGATAAACCTATCATTAATTAAACTGTTGCCAACTCAAACCTATATGACCATGTTGGCATTAGCATAAGAGACTATAGGTGGGCGTGGATGTGGGTATATGGGTGAGGTTGGATGGCGTATTGACATTGTTATCGATGTGGGCTTGTTGGCAAGGTTGTATGCATGTATGTGTGAGTGTATGTATGGGGGTGGGGTGGGTGATATGGGATGGGTGTTAGGTGGGTTAGGTTGGTGTATGTATGTGTTAAGGTACGGTACCTGTGAGAGTATGTTGTGTTGGAGAAAATGTATGGATGTGGGTGTAGGTGTGGGCTCGTGGGTTGGGATTGGTGGTGTTTAGTTAGGGTGTAGGTGTTATGGTGGTGTTAGGGTGAAGTTTTGGAGAGATTATGATAATATCTCCTAATTTGATGACTCATGACTAAAATAAAGAAAAAAAAGGTGGATATTTCTGTTTTAATAATCAAATATTAGGGGTGTGAATGAGATGGTTTGATTCAGTTATTAATCAAAACTGAACCATAATCATTATGATTGGTTAATGCATTTTGGTAGCCATTGGGTATGGTTAATATTGGTTATGATTAATGGTTTTTGTCGGTTAACGATTTCGGTTAACGGTTTATATTGGTTAACCATAACATTCAAAATAATATAAATTGTGAAAGTATATTGGAATAAAAATTAAAAAGAGAATACAAAAACGTTATCGGTGCCAATGTTTGTAACCCAACTTATAGTAATAGAATAAAATGTGTACGTTCAATTCTCAAGGTAAGATAACATATAGTCACATTCAAAATCAAAAAAATTCAATAAAAATATAAAACATTAAACAAAATTGACATTAATAATTTCATATATTGGTAATTGATATTAACATTAAAATAAAGCCAAACATTCATGCATGTTCAATGTCATTAAATCAAAAGTTATAAAATAAAATAGGCAAACATTCATATTAGGTGTTATTTTGATATAAAAAAAAAAAAAAAAAAAAAAAATTCAATCACTCATATATATTCAATGTGATTAAGTCAAAAATAGTAAGTAAAAAAAGTCAAAAAAAAATACATTCTTAATATATCACAGAGTCAAGAAGAACCATAAACTTAACTTACCTAGAAGTCCTGATTATAAAGTCAAAAATCCTTCGAACAGGACTATAAAGTGAAAATAATCTTCGACATGGATTAACAGTGTGAAAAGAATTCAATTAGGATTATGAGTGTGAAGATTAAACTAATTGTGAATAATAATAACAAATTGTAGAATTAACCGATTATGAATTACAACATTAATCAATAATCTAACTCAATGCATGATTGAAAGATTGTGTGTGTCTGCGTGATCAGCATTTGATAGTTTGATTGCTCGTTCGTCTCCTAATAAGTGAAGATTAATGAATTATATTTTGAAAACTTAATGGGTCTTAAATAAGTTTGACTATATTATTTTATTTATAACCTATAATTTTTATATATTAAAATATAAAGTTAGCGATTCGGTTAATAATGGTTTAGTTAACCTATAAAACCATAATCGAGCCGTTAGTTATCAGTTAATAAAAATTAGAAACCGAACCAACGTTTTTTAAAATGGTTTGGTTATATAGGTTAATTTGGTTTTGGTTCGGTTTTTCGGTTATTATGCTCACCCTACTCAAAACCCATCAATATTAACATATAATGCAGGCAATAAGCATATAACTCAGATACGATTCCCACATATATTTAATACTTTAATTTAATACTTATATTAAATCATGTTAATGAAATGGACTATGCACTTACTTGATAAAAGTGAATGCCTCTGAACTTGGGCAAAACTTCGCCTTGGTACTTTATATTTTCCTCTAACGTGACCTAGGTATGAATACCAGTAAGTCTTAGTCTAATTATTCCCTAACGATTAATGGTAGTCTAGATTTCTCAGTGATCCCAGTTAATACCAAGAGTTTTATCAAGTAAGGATCGGTCATGCAGGACAGTTAGGAGGCAGGACCATTTAGGCATATAGCCTTTCTGAAATCCAACAATCAAGCTAAAATAATCATTCTATACATCTCTCCCATAAGTATATCAATTATTATTATGACTTAGAATCACTGATAAATTTTATTTATATATTCATAAATAACAACTTATGACTATAAATATATGTTACACTGAAAAGACTAGAGTGTAGCTTAACTTACATAGCTTATGCCTGATAAAAGTTAGGAAATTGAATTGGCAGAGCTTTTACTCTCTAACTACTACTACTTCAGGGATCATAGGACACCGTCGAAGGCTAAAACTAAGAGAAATGGGCTAGAACAGAAACAAATCGAGAGATAGTGTTTGAGAAGTTGTGAGAGAAAGTATGAGGCTTTGCCACCTATTTATAGTTGAATTTGGGGTGCACGATATACAAATGGGGTGCACGTGTCAGGCTCTCCGTGGTCTGCGTTTTCACCTTCTAGAAGCACGGGTCGCGCTGTGCAAAACACAAATTTTGTAAAATTCATAACTTCTTAATATGAGCTCCATTTTTTACGTTCTTTATATCCACAGAAAGCTCTCGAAGAGATCTACAACTTTCCTTTAGACTCCATCGGCTAATTCTGACTTTATTTTTTCTGCATATTTTTTATATGATTAAATGATTTTGCTAAAATCATAAACTTTTTCATACGGATTCCATTTTTTACGGTCCTTTCTATAAATTTCTATCTTAAAGTGTACTACGATTTTCTTTTTGGTGACTTTAGCTAAAGTTCAATCATTTTCTTCGTAACGTTTTACGTCACACATTCCTAGTGCGCGATTGACTTTTATATCTTATAAAAATCATATCTAATTCATACGGAGTTGGATTTCTACGAAATTTATATTTCGGAATCGGGACGACGTGTACTTTCTAAATATAATCTCTCTCTCTCTCTCTCTCTCTCTCTCTCTCTCTCTATATATATATATATATATATGTGTGTGTGTGTGTGTGTGTGTGTGTGTGTGTGTGTGTTTTAATGCATTTATTTTTACGACTTACGAACGATTCGGCAGATTTTTTCCTATTTTTCCTTAATACGAAACCTGTATTATATAGTCTGGAGCACGCTTGACTATAGATTATCATATTCAAATATTTTAATTTTAATAATCATTAGTTATTATGTGCTGCTTGAATTTAGGGCCGTTACAAAAGTAGAGTATAATCATTTTTGTGTATCAAAGTATTATTAAAAGTAAAAGGAAATTATATTTGGTGGGTGTACATACATATTTGTTATATGTATGTAACAATTAAAAGTTAAAGAAGGAGCATGAAAGGAAGACGGATGTCATGGATCTCAAGATATTATGGTTAACATGTGGTAAAATGTTGTTGGACAGGGTACCGAAAAAATGTTAGGATTTTGATGCTAGTGGCATCAATCATTGAGATATTGAGGAAAAGAAGATTGAATCCATTAGATACAATTATTGGCTAGGTTTAGGAGGATGAAGGTGATTACCATTGATGATGCGAGAATGAGAATGCGTCTAATAAGGAATTATGAAGATAACATGATGATAGACTTAAAGAAGCTGGCTCTTGGTGGAGAAATAATATGTGATAAGAGGGCTTAGAATTATAGTAATAAAATAGTATATGAGTAGTATAGGTGCTACCTTTTTGCTATCGTTTGTATTTTCACTAAATGTATACTGTGTTATTCTTATTTTCTCTTTACTTTTAGCATGCATTGTTTGCATCTCATTTCACTATTTATGTATAAGTCCAATATTTACGTGCTCACACTTGCTTTTCTCTGCTCTTAGTATTGTTGTTGTATAGTATGTTTTTTTCTTTAGGCACACACCATTGTTTAGTTCTTCATCATATAACGGTGTGATCATCCGTTTGTTCATATGCACGAGATCATCCGATGTTTCATATGCATGAGATCATCCGATGTGCGCCCCTGTTCTTTTCCTTTTCACATCGGGGATCATTTATGGAGGCAATCCATTTATCATTAGTAAGAAATTGACTACATCTTATCTTTTTCTTTTTAATTTTTATGGGACTTGAGACATTGTTGTTGTTATCATTGTTTTAAAATCAAATGATATTTTTGGGATCTTTAGCTATGGTTCTTGAAAACAAAACGGTTTTGTGATTTGGTTTAACCTTTCAATATTTTGTAGTCATTTTTACCTATTATTCCTGGAAAACTAACCAGTTTGATTTGCCATTTGCTTGAAAACAGTATATATTTCGTTCCGTGATAAAGGTATGAGTGTGATCATAACAAAGCTATGATCGTATTTGTGTAAAAGATAGGTAGTTACACTAAAGGCAAAAACGTCCATTAGCAAAATGACAACTTTTTTTTGCTTTTTGGCCCTCGTTCCAATTACCTAGAATTTCTATTCCTAATCAACTAAAAGGGACCCACAAAGAATAAGAATGCAAAAAAGTTTTAGTAATATTTTTATATTAATACAATTTAGTGCATTTTTTGTATTTTAAACACGTTAAACAATAATTCATTTTAATTTTTCTAGTTATTATATCAACATAGTACGTCCTCTCATAAAAGTTATTTTTGATTTAACACAATAAAAATTACTAATCATATCAAATGTAGTAAAAAAAGATATAATTTTATTTATCAGAGTAGCTAATTGATGCTTAGTTAAGCCATGACCCTATGGGCTATGGCCCCCTTAGAAGCTACTACCTCCGTTCCATATTTATTGTCTATTTTGACTTTTGAAGTCATTATTCT
Source organism: Lactuca saligna (assembly GCF_052625555.1). NCBI lineage: Eukaryota > Viridiplantae > Streptophyta > Magnoliopsida > Asterales > Asteraceae > Lactuca > Lactuca saligna. The sequence continues at coordinate 308,348,277 of NC_136420.1, read as the reverse complement.
TCAACTTTGATCTTAAATATTTCTGTTTTTGATACATAGTATTTGATGCAAAATATATGAATGGATTGTATTTTAAATGTATTTTCATTGTTATAAGTTTCATAAAGTAATATATAACACAAATAAAAATATTTAAGGTCAAAGTTAACGAATAAAGACTTTAAAAGTTAAAAGTGGACAATAATTATGGGACGGAGGGAGTATAATGTAGGAACCTATAGATATGTTTTGGGGTTTGATTTCAAAATTTTGGTCACAAAAATTCAAAATTTCGGTTATAGACATGTATTCTGCGGAGCATCCTCTATGGGCTTCGCGGACAAACTAAATATCCGCAGAATCGGGGTATTTTCGTAATTTCGCCCATCCCCTCTTTGTAAAAACGGGTCTCCACTTTCGTCCCCCCACTGCCCCTGTCTACTCTTCGACTTCAATCTCATCTTCGTGTCACCGCATCACCTTCAACCCTGATTTTTCGGCGACATCGACTTAGACCCCGACATTTTCCTGTGATATCAACTTCAACCCCGATTTACCGGCGACAACAGATGGAGCGGAATTTCCTCAACATTTTCACTGATAGATACGGCTCCTGAATAATTTTCACATTTCCCTCTTTAGATTAGTGTTTCCCTTTTTCATATTGTTTAGATGTAAGATTAAGATGGTATCAATATGCAATTCATAACCTGCAAAAATGTTTAAATTTAGATTTAGGATTAAGATGGATTTGAAATTGCGAAGATCCATTACGCGGAGGGATAGGTCACTTTGTAGAGGGACCTCCACGGAGTGACGTATACTCTCCTCAAAATGGGTTTGAAATGGCTAATATCCATTCCGCGGAGGGGATAGGTCACTCTGCATAGGGTCTCCGTTGAATGACCTAAAATGTCATTTTTCCCCTTTTCTGCTCTTTTATATCAATTATTTCAAAATGAACTCTTTATAGCATTTAATTTGAAAGTACGTTGCTATTTAATTTTTTATGTAAATTGATGTGACTGGTATAATTGGGTACTTTTTTAATTATATATTGTAAATTGAACGTACGTTGCTATTTATTGCCTTAATCGAATTAACTATGTAATTTTTAACCTTGTTTTTATTTTCTATTACTAACGTATATGTTTTGTAGCATGATGATCTCGATCAAAAAACATATTTAACATTAAAAGGTATGGTCGGTACGATCATTAAATACTATTTTCTGCGTCTAACACAATCGCAATGAGCATTATTTGAAGCTTCACCATTTGGAAGATTCTTAGGAATGTATGTCCCTAATGGTGAGCCCTTACTTGTGCATTTGATGATGTTGCCTGAACTAAGGTCTCAAGAAGTGTTTGAAATGAGGAGGATTCTTTTTTAGATGCAAGGGATGCAGTTCGATTTTGGTGAAACTGAATATATTTTGATTAGTGGGTTAAGAGTTGGTCCTTATGTGGATTTACTCCATGACGAAAGAGGCCGGTCAAATTCAAATCTTCGGGCTCGGTTGTTCCCAGACATTACAGATGCATGTATGCAACTCAAATATTTAGAAGACTACATTATGTCTCCGAATTATTGGGCACTTCAGGATGAAGATGCTGTAATGCTTGTCCAGCTTGTTTTTATGTTGAAAGGTCTCTTAGAATGTTTGGTCTTAAACTGAAACTTTTCTCTGGTTGCTTTAAGACTCAACGCAAATATTAATTGTTGTTTTTTGTCATACTTTTGACGAACAAACATATCATCATTTGGACCTAAACTGTGAAATGGTCCAGGTTCAAGAATGGGATCAGGAAAACCAGGTACGAGAGGCATACCGTAAAACATATACGAAGCGGATCAATATAATTTTTGGGCTAAAAATTGTATGGATCGATGAATAGTAATGAATAATAAGATTTGTTGTTTGGGCTCAATATTTTCATTGAAGATCTTAGTTATTTTGTTGGAACGAGAAAATCTCCAATTTTAACATTGTACCACCCACGATGCGTGTTGTATAACTCGTTCTTCGTATTCTTCGTATTCTTCAACGATCCAAGAACATCTTTATAAGAATCACCAACACTTTTGGGTTTTGACTTCAAATTCAATGCAACCTTTGGAAATTGTTGCTTTGGAACCCAAATTTGCTTCACGGATTTCGACTTCACAACATTTGACGATTTTTGTGAATAAACCTACTTGTTTTTGCATTTAATCTTCTTCTTCTTCTTTTTCTTGCTCATCTTTTTGCATCTTGAAGACTTGCTTTCATGAACAAACCCACTTTCCACAACTTTAACTTTGTGAATTTGAATCAAATCTTTTAGAGTTTGATACTTGTGAATGTCTTGGATCACCGGCTTTCGATAAGGAATCATTCCTTCAAACGAATCACAAGAACACAAAATATCATCGGTTTGCACTCCAATCGAGCAAAAAAAAATTCATCATGAGAATCAACTTGAACTCCTTTTTCTTGAACATCAAGAACATCACATTGAACTACATTGTCAAGAACTTCAACAAACTTAAGAGCACGAAGATCATTTGGGTTTTCAATTAGACAAATGTATTTCTTATTAAACATATCTCTTTCTTCTCCTTCTTTTTTATTTCTACTAAGGACTAACATCGATAAGTCAATTTTCATCAACCATTCAATGCTAAAAAGTGATTGAAATATCAAGCTTCCATGATCATCCTTCAAACCTTCATAAGAAACCTTATCACTCCATGAAATCAAATCGCTTACCAATAACTCATAAAATTGATCTTCATTGACTTTGTATTTGATATCTTCAACTATCAAAATCCAAGAATCATACGGCAAATCCACCATGATCACAAGAACTTGAAATTTTCTAGAGAGAGAAAGTGATATTGAAGGAGTTTTCTAGTGAGAGAAAGTAAACTCACTTGAATTCTAGTGAAGAAAATCGAATTATGAATAGAATCAAAGATGAATTCGATTTCTAGAATCCAAAAACTCTCTAAAACACGAAGATCAAAGATCAAAAAACGAATCACCAAATCAAGATTGTCACCATGGATCAATTCTTGATCAAAATCAAGAACACCCGCTCTGATATCAATTGTAGTGATGTTGATTATGATGACATGTGCGGAATTAGAAAAGATCTATTGAATCATCTTGTAAAATCAAGAACACGTGAAGTAAATAAATTTGGGTTTAGCTCTCACTAGTATTGATAGAAATAGTACAAAAATCTTTCAATTTCTCTCTCTAAACTAATGTTCTCAAAGTATTCATTACGTAAATGCGTGTCACTCACTTCCTATTTATAGGAAAAACAACTCATCACAATAAAAGTGAGTAAAACACAAATACATCAAAGCGTTACTTTGCACCCTAATATTTTTCGGCACCAGTTTCCAGACCAATCTACTTGTTCATGTCTCCTACATCCTCATAACTCTTATATGGTGTCATAGATGAACTAAAAATTAACATAGTTGTCCCTGAGAGGAGGTTAAACTGTCGACTAAAAATTGGTCATACCGCAGCTTACATACTCTGAGTTATATGGTGGCCTAGATGAACTAAAAATTGACATAGTTGTCCCTGAGAGGAGGTTAAAGTGTCGACTAAAAATTTGGTCATACCGCATCTTACATACTCTTGTTGTCCTTGATAAGTTCATGTGTCGATTGATAGTGACATTACCATCTTATGGTTATTTATATACACTACAAGGTTTTAGTATTATTTATCATTAAACCACATCCAAAACATATATTATTACTAATCAATGTCTTTTTTTTTTAAAACTACACATGTATGAAAAATGCGGTTCACAATGCATGCTACATATGCATGTTATTTTACATGTTTAACACAAAAGTCTTCCTTTTACAACACCTTTATACGTGTATATTTCAGTTTTTGACCTTCCTTTGAAATACAAAAATCATGCAAAACAATTACTATACAAAGTTTGATTGCTTGCGGCCTTGCACTGAGAGGGATATATATATATATATATATATATATATATATATATATATATATATATATATATATATATATATATATATATATATATATATATTAAACTGTATTTGAAATAATAATACAACAAGCTTTGTAAAATATCAAAGTTCATGATTCTGACAATAAAAAAATATAATATTAAAAGTAACCGAGACACTTTTTATTATGTTGTAGTGCTTTTTTAGAACTTGATGGAAGGTATTTAAGGTAACTTACGGATATTAAATTATAATATTATATTTTGAAAGGGTTTTGATGTAAAATTTTCATAAATTGATTATTGCAATTTATAACTAGAACAAGATAATTACTTCATTAAGTCAACGGTAATAAGATATTTTTCCATTTATTACTAGTTTATTCTTATCAAATACTCATGACGCTCATTAATAAAATACTATAATAAAATTCTTAAAGACTAAAGTTATAAAATACTTTTAAATAATTTATAATGTTTTAAGAGTTAGTTACATAAAAGAAACTAAATTTATATAGAATTTTCGAATTTTAACATTGTGATAATTTATTTACAATTAAGACACTAACTTTACAAAAATTAATAACATTGATATTATATTTTTTTAATTTGTTTCAAAGTAGATCATTTTACCTGTCTTTGGTGATTTGGTACTGACATAAGATGATGACACGATATTTTTTTGTGACACCAAGTTATCATCCTATATCACGGTCATAAGTTATCATCCTATATCACGGTCATTTCATCAAAAACCGACGACATGTCATTTAATAACTGAATTGACAGATCAAATAGACAACATTCAAACAAATTAAAAAATAAATATGATATCAAAATTACTATGTTTTAAAAACTTAATGTCTTAACTATAAAAAAAAACTTAACATAGAATAAAAAATTTCTATAAACTTTAATGTAATTAATTTGACCCATATATTAATAGACTAATACCAAAAAAATTGCTTTATCAAAGCCTAAAGAAAAATGACACTTTCTTAGGGGCAATCTAGTAATTTTAATGCAAATATACACGGGAAGTATGCTCAAGACCAAATCCACACCAAACTTGCATCAATGAGAACAATAAGCGTGTTACAATTTAGTCCTTCACCGGCTATTACCGGTAAAACCGGTGGCACCAATGGAAAATAGAAAAGTCGGCGTACAACAAGCTGGAAGGTATAATTGTAGTCTGTAGATCTGTTATAACGGCGCCGTTAATACCCCCGTTACAAAAGTTAGAGAGAGAATGTATGTGTGTGTGTGAGTGCGTGAAACGCTAGGACCACATACACTCTTGATAAGAAGCTTTCAAACGGAATCCCTGCCATTAGCATCGTCGTCGTCATCATCGTCTCCACTCTCTCTCTCTCTCTGAAACTAACAAAACAGAAAAATCACAGAAGAAGATATTATTCTTCATTGAAGAACTAATCAATTGAGGTACGTACAACATGATTTGACATCGGGATATATAATACAGCGATATGGATGTGTATATGTGAATGGGGAAGTATACAAGGAAGTGTAGTGATCAAGGTTGTGAGATTTCGGTAATGGAGGTTGCACCGGCGGGAGTAAGGACTAGAGGAAGAGCTATGGCGACGGCGGCGGAGGAAGCGGCGGATAATTCTGGATCAGCGAAGAGGATGAAGGTCGTCGGAAATGGAGAATTGAGATTGTCTTCTTCGCGAATTACAGATAGTGATGGTGGAGATGTGATTACTACATTGAAGAATTACGGTGATTCCGCCGTGGAGGAATTGAGAGATTTTTCCGGTGATGTTCCGGCGTCTTGTTGTTCGAGTAACGGATCAGTTACGGAGATATTGAAAAGTGCAGATCTGGAGGTATGTGTGTATGAACATTGAACTGTCCTTTCCATTATTATTATTGTTATTTTTTTAATTTCTCTCTCTTTTATGCTTTATCCATGAAAGTTTCATAATATTTTGAATTCGAATTTTGTAATTTGTACAGGAAAGAACTGAAGTTGAAACAACTATGACATACGAAATGAACAGAAGAGAAAGGTTTGATTTCTTCATAAAATTCGCCTCACAGTTGATTCAAAATTTTAAAAAAAGGAATATTCTTGATCTAAAACGGCATCCGTTACACTTTCATTCATCCTCTAAATTAAACAAAAACAAAACACACACAAATCCCTTTCTCTCTCTAACTTTCGATGGATCGTTCATACAGCACACAAACAAGCGACCTCAAGGCGGAATCCGGCGAACTACACTCAACAAATACATCAAAGCCGTCGGTGCAGATCGATTCTCACCGGAAAACGCCACCAGCAGCCGAACTTGAAGAATTCTTCGCTAAAGCAGAAGAAAACCTCCATAAACGTTTCAAAGACAAGTAAGTAATTAAACACACTCTATAAATCCATATATTCTTTACACACATCCTTTCAAAAATCGAGTAAAAAAGTAACTGAATGTAACGATTCTCCTTTCTTCAGGTATAATTACGACATTGTAAAGGACGTTCCATTAAAAGGTCGTTTCGAATGGGTTGAACTAAAGCCATGAAGACGAAGAAGAAGAAGATGATTACTGATGTAAAAAAAAAACAAAAAAAAACAAAATTGTTTCTAAAATTTAGAAACAGAAGTGAAAAGTACAGTAGTACCAGAGTACGTAGTGCATTTTAATTGAATCGAGATCTTTAAAATTTCCAGTTGCAGTTGCATTTGCATTATAATTAATCGATCATGGGGTTCATGAGTACATGAGGTGGTAGTGTTTGTTCGTGGGGGATGTAAGCTTTTGTTCTTCTTTTTTTTTGCTCTGAATAGACAGAGTTTGAGGAAGGAAGAAGGAACAGTTGGTAAAATAGTGATTTGGAGTGTACTTCAACCTTCCCCCAATACATCTCTCGTTTCTTTCTGTTCATCTCTGCAATTCTTTCAGATCATAAAACGTACAACTGATGCGATAGCTTCTCTCATAGGTAATTTTTTTTTTATTTTTTTTTCCTTTCTCGATTTTGCCACTAGTTTTCTTTTAATTATATTTCAAAAAAAAAAATCAATTCTAAAAATCACCATCTAGCAATTTTTCTCGTGATTTTCCATAAAAAAATAAATAAATATTTCAATTTTTTCTCAAAATAGAAGAAGAGTCTTGTTACAAAATTCACTATTCAATGTGAAATTTACTTCAAAAATATCTAAAAAATTTAAATTCTTATATACTGTAAAATTGTTCTTTGCAATACGAATAAAAAAAAAACTGGTCTTATTTTAAGAAAATCAGAAATTTTTATCAATAATACTAATTTTGTAATTTTTTGTTTAAGGATTTAAAAAATTATTTTGATAGAAAAAATGCTTCTTTTTGCAAAAACGAATAAATTTTTAGATTTTCAGAAAATAATGTAAAAAAAGGAGTAAGGAAACATGGGGCTTAATTTCGCAGTAGATCGTTATAAAATTAGTGATTATTTATTTAAAAAAAAAAAAAGTTGGGTTATTCCATATTTAAAAGAATGGTAAATTTTGTTTTTCCAATTCTGAAAATAATTTTTTTTTTTTGTCGAAATGGAAATTATTTGGTTTTAAATTTAAGTGGTAGTTGTTTGGTATGTGGGATGGTAGAATGTAGAGAGAGTACTGACGCCTTGCCGTGTAAGGTACGGACACGTGTAATCATAGAACTGACTCCCATGTGGATGCATCGGTGGCAGTGGCATTTTCGTAAATAAACAATAACATATCTTTCTGTGCAGTGAATTAATCCGACTGTTCCCTTTCGTTACTTGCATCACTAAAACTATAGCATGCCAACCAACATTTCTACTCTTTAATTAATTCAATAGTACATTTCATTTTTTATACCTTTAATATATTTCGTACAATAAAATAGGTGTGTTATATTATCATAAGTATCCTTTATTCATATAATATATACACCCATCCACTCATAAAAGGAGCAATTGAAGAGGTACATATAAAATTAACCTAAAATAAAAGATACCCTATTCCTATTAGCTACATGGTTCTCATGAATACATATATTTATGCAAGTTATATATCTTTCGGTAATATTTTGTGAAATATATATATATATATATATATATATATATATATATATATATATATATATATATATATATGAAAATTTTTAACTTTTAACATGGGAAATGGGAATATACAAGATGACATATGGAAATGACATGCACATCATCAATAGTGGCTTTTGGAGTAGTGGTCCAAATAAGGAAAAAAAAAATTACTTGTAAAGTTGTAATAACGCAAGTTGCTATCATATAATGTAAAAATAATATTAGATTTATTGAAATACTATATGTACTTGTGAACTAGCTAGTTCTTGTTGTGTAGTATTATAATAAGAGCATGTAAGTGTTTGGTATTTGAGATTCTTTACGAAGAAAAACATATTCAAGTGTTAGGTTATTGAACGTTAGACACAGATAAAGACTCGTATGGGAATAAATTAATAAATAAGAACAAAGATTTATGTGATTCATATGATTAGGGTAATTGTGTTATGACCATAAATGAACTACAAAAGTTTATTGTTAATTTTAGAAAAAAGTTTATAATTATAAGGTTGTATATATATATGAGCTAGGAAATTGATTACATGCTAAAACTATTAGCACACATGTATATAGGTCGTATGTTACTTATTTAGGCTAAGACTAGTATTATACAATTTATATATCTTGTAATTGTTGAGCCCAAGTACACACTCGATATGTATATAATTATATAATGTTGACAATGAGAATGAAGAAACCATTCTAGAAAATATAACATGATATCAGAGTTGTCTTAAATTTATCTGATTCTGAAAATGTTTGGAAAAATCTTGAAAATATGTTTCGCGACATTCGTGATGCTCGGAAGTTGATTAGCAAGCTAGCATGTTGATAATTTTCTTAAATTTTCTAAAAATATAATTGTCTAAAAACATAAAATCTCTCGATATGGTATTTTAGTAGCATTATGCTTATAATATATTTTTTACCATAAAATTAAGCTAAAAGGAAAACCATACATACCCTATTCCTATGAGCTACAAACCCTTCTTTATTCTAACCTATAGTGGATAGGTTCTCATCAATACCTAAATAAAGGACTTCCTATATTTATGCAAGTAACGTTTCCATAATCTTTGATGAATAACAAAATATATTTATCTGAAAGTTGTTAACTTTTAAACTTAGAATATGCTATTTTTATAGATGTACAAGATAAAATATGGAATCGACCTGCACCATCAAAGATGTAGACTTTGGAGTAGTGGTCCTAATGAGAAAAAAAGAAGATACTCGTAAAGTTGAATATGAAAAAGTATACATTATTGACAATTTCTCATTTTCATATAATATGAAACTATATCAGATTTAGGTTATAGGGTTTCATTATTAGTAAATATTCGGTTAACTATTATGGTTAAAACTGACTAATTACAGTGCTATCAAAAATTAAATATAGAAACTATATTGCTTTTAAAGAAACTGAAATTATAATTAAACTACATAAGACACTAATAGAAAGTATCTCATTTCTTGACTAATGAGAACATAAAACTTCAGTTTCGATGCTATTTTGTGAAGAAGAAAAGAAATATTCTGAAATTTGTTAGGTTTAAAAGTTGGAATATTCTACTTTTATACACGTACAAGATAAGAGATTGAATGACTCTCCACCATCAAAGATTATAGTGTTTTTTTTGGTAGGACCTCAACAAAAGAAGTTATTTGGAAAGGTGTAATAACAAAAGTATCATATGGAAAAAATTTTTGAAAAAGATATATCATATTATCTAACATAATAGACTAGATGAATACTTGTTTATATTGCTCCTAAAATTTATAACATGATTATATAAATAAATAAATAAAAGGTGAAAAGTTGAAGCTAGGGCACATGGGCCCAATGATTCAACAAAGGCTTAAGAATATAAAATTGAAATTAATGTTGAGAGTCACATGCCTACGATGTGATCCCTCCCACATTCTTTGATGTTGAATGCACCATTCAAATTAATGATTGTTTTTTTCTTTTTAATGTATTTTAAAAACAAAATGTAATGTTCGATCATGAATGAATAATCCCTTGTCTATTAGTTGTTACTTTAAAAAATTGTCCAAAAGAAATTACTTATGATATGTAAATGAGTATTAATAAATACTAGCAGATTTGTTTCTTTTATAATTTGGTTGGTGGTAATATTTAATTAGATAATGAAGTTTTGTTAAATATTCGAATGATAGAAAAGTTATATATTTTTAGATATAGACATTTTAAACAATATCTATTTTATATTTTATTATTAAGATTGTTTAATAGAACAAACATCAACACTTTAGAACAAAATAATCCTTGAATTAAAAATATTAATTATTTACTTCATTATAATATTTCATTGAGAACAAGACAACCATCTTAAATCTGGATCTTCTTATTCGATTTTTTAATCATCTTCTACAAATCATCGTAAGTCCACCACCCTAAGCCACCATTACAACACCCATCCTCAACTAGGATCAGTTGCCACCCACTTCTTCACCATCAACTAGGATCGATCATAAAATAACCTATAAATATGGATCGATATACAAAACTATTATCTTTTCTTATTATCAAAAGCTGAAAACAAATAGATAAATTATAAGATTTGAAAATGGTAGTAAAGGTGTAAAGGAACAACGACGGATCTTGTCTTCAAAGATCTGATCTGTTTTTAATTTGGAGTTAGACATTGATTTTAAATTATATTTTTATTAGAAAAATATATAGATAGATTATTTTTATGAATCCGTCATTTATCGATGAAAACAAATAAATTATTTAAAACAAAGTTTGACAATGATAGGAATTAAAAGAAAAAAAAGTAGCGGGTATCATGACACGGTAGAAGAGTATTCTTCTTGGATCTGGTGACCCTGCAATTATTTTTATTATTACTTGAATCTAATATATATATATATATATATATATATATATATATATATATATATATATATATATATATATATATATATATATATATATATATATATATATATATATATATATATATATATATATAGAAAAGTGAATATACCCTTAAGGATATATAAACTTAGGTACCCAAACCCACCACAATATATCGTTTTGTTTGATACATTTATTATATTTTTCTTAAACTTCAATCTCTAATTTGATTTATTTTCAAGATTTTCAAATTTTTACTATTATCTTTCTCTTACATCACATCTTTTTGCCAAACACCTACTAGGCTATATATATTATAGTTGAAAATGAAAATTATATAAAAGGAAGATAAATGTCAAATTTATAAAAATCTTGGAAGTAAATCATGTTAGAAGTTGAATTATAAAAATATTGGACTATTACAATGTGTATATATATATATATATATATATATATATATATATATATATATATATATATATATATATTACAAAACCACGTAGTATGGTGGGTTTGGGTACCTAAGTTTATATACCCTTAAGGGTATATTTACTTTTCCCATATATATATATATATATATATATATATATATATATATATATATATATATATATATATATATATATATGTCCTGTGAGAACTAAAAAAATCATGTGAACATGTGAACTCATAATCAACTCATCATTTTTCAAAATCAAAAACACAAATTTTCTTCAAATTGTGTGTCTAAGCCATATTGAGGCTCAAAAAAAATTGACAATTTTTTTATATCTATTTTGGATATTTACATGTATACACAATCAGCAGTCATATGGACTGCTGATAAGCACACACCAGTTATATGGATTGCGAACGTACACAATCAGCAGTGATTGTGCTCATTAGCAGTTCATATTTCTTTTAATTGTTCTCATCAGTAGTTATATGATTGTTGATTGTGCTCATCAGCAATCAGTGGCGGATGTAGAGCATTGTAAGTGGGGTGCATGGACCCCACTTGATTATAATTTCCATCTTATATATTTTCGATAAAAAATCATTTGTTTATATCTTTTTGCAACTGGTCCCCACTTGTTTTTGTTAGCACCCTTTAAACATATAGAACTTTGTTTCTTTGTTTCTTCTGTTCTAAAACTTAACAAAACTATCTATTATCTATTTTATGTGAAAAAAACCCCAAGAATGAGCAATTACATTTCAAAAAAATCCACCTTATCACTCATGTGATCTTATTCAAGGTTTACATATATTGAAAACCCAAATTAAATGCATGTACATGATGATATTATAATAAATCAAGGCATCACAATTCTCTATCTGTGATTTTGCATATAGTTTTTTATAAATACAAAATTTCAGTTATTTTTATTTTTATCATTTCAGTAATATGATTATATAATGGACCCTGATTACCATTTTTTTTTTGGATCCGCCACTGTCAGCAGTCCATATGACTGTTGATTGTGTTCATCACCAATCATAACAAAAAACCAAAAAAAAATTGTCAAATCTTTTTTTGAGCCTAGATATTGTTTAGATGCACCATTTGGAGAAGATTGATGTTTTTTGGTTTTGAAAAATGATGAGTTGATTATGAGTTCGCAAGTTCTCACAAATCTTTTGGTTTTCAAAAGAACCTAGCTCTCTCTCTCTCTCTCTCTCTCTCTCCCCATATATATATATATATATATATATATATATATATATATATATATATATATATATATATATATATATATATATATATATATATATATATATATATGTGCTTAGGTTATTTTGTTCTAATTAATTATTGTGCGAATGTAGGAATAATTATGAGACACTCATTTTAGTTATATTAAAAAAGTGATTAATATGTATTATTGAATTAAAAATAATTGAAAATTATCATCTAATTTTATTACAAAGGTATTTTAGTCAATTAACATAAATTTATAAAAGGAAAATTTCTGATTTCAGGAAATAATCAATTCTCTTAACTTTAAAAATCTGATTTTTTTTTTTCTTAATTAATTTAATTTCAAATTTTAGAAGCATAATCGATTTTATTCTGTCAGAATGTTATTTTGTTATAAAGATATTATATGAAAATGTTTTGTTAGAATGTTATTGAAGCATAACAAAATTCTTGAACCCCCATTTGAATATTAACAACATTCTTATATATTATAGACATTCGAACTTAAATACAAATTCATACATATTTTTACAGAATATTATAACAGAATGTCATAAAAGTGAATAACATTCTTAACAAATAGCATTCTTAAATATACAATACTTGAACAAATACACTTGATTTCCTTGAATGGTCAAAATACTCGACTTGATTCAAACTATTTTTACGAAAATGTGATGTATAATCATAACAATGTAGCCCTGTCGAAAATACCCGATACCCGAATTACCCGCACGATTTTTTCAGGTATCGGGTAAATCGGGTCGGGTAAATCGGGTATCGGGTAAATTTTTCCGGGTAATCGGGTTACCCGATTTTTTTCGGGTCGGGTAAAGGGTACATTTTTTGGGTTTCGGGTATACCCGAATTACCCGAATTACCCAAATTATTTTAAAAATTCATTTTTTTTTTGTAGAGCTTGTACTATATAATAGGTATTTGATCACGCTTAAACTAATATCATTATTATAAAACATAAATATATTTATTATGACAATACGACACTAACAATATTAAAAGTAATTTTTATATATCATCACGTTCTTTAAAACTTAACTATTTTCTATATTATAGTTTTTATTACAACTAACAAACTCATTATTTTGACGAAACTTTAGAACTTGACAAAACTTTGGACTACATTTATCTTAAACATTTTAAACTTTTAAATTAAGATCTTTAGGTATTTGTTTTTTAACATTTATTAGATTAGATTAAGTCGTTAAAAAAATAATTGATATCTCATGTATTATTGAGTAGAAAATCTCAATGTTCAAAACTTGAGTAACTTTGTTTATGTCTCGTTTGTTTATATAAACAAGATTAATAAAGCACGACGTATTTATTTCATTAAATTTATTTTTAGGTGAAATTCAAAAAAAAAATCATATATTTCGGGTAATACCCGAATTACCCAAACCCGACCCGATACCCGAATTACCCGAATTTAGTTTGGGTAGGGTAACGGGTAATTTTTCTAACATGAAAAACCCGAATTACCCGATCCGAATTACCCGAAACCCGAAAAAATTACCCGTTCAACACCCCTATAACAATGTAACTTTTTGTATAATACATTTGTCTTGAACTCGATTTCAAGTCTTTCTTCGTATGTTCTTGAACTTGATTCCATATCAATGAAAACCTCTTCAAAACCTAAACCCATAAAAATCTATGTAAGTAGAATACTACTATAAGAATTTTATCATCAACTTTAATTCTTTCATAATTTTATAAACATAATAAGCAATATATATAGCTTAATCTAAAAAAATATTTCTAATAGAATTGAAAATTTTTCAAGATCAATATATTTTTTGAGATTAACTTTATGTATGTTCTAACAGAGTGGTCAAGTAACATATTTACTAAAAATGTAAACAATATATCTCAAAGAACGCATCCAAAAAGCTCAATACAATCAACCATTTTCAATTGTTAGCTAAAATATAATTCCAAAACACTAGTACAGAAGAGGTTTAATAAAGCGGTTTATTTTATTTCTTGATGTTGTTATTCAACAACTTAAAAAAATATAGCATCATAAAATAGTGTTGTTTTTTGAGGCAGTTCTACAATCGCCTTAGAAAATATCCAAAATCGCCTCATAAAAATAGATTCATAAAATAGGCTTATTTTTTTATGTTGTCCAAAACCGCCTTATAAAATATAGCTTCATAAAATAGACTTATTTTTTATGTTGTTATTGAACATCCTTAGAAAATAAACCGCCTTTTAAAATACAATACGAATAGCAACATAAAATATCATCAATCATTTGTTGATGCTGTTAGTCAACAACATTAGAAAATGTAGAACCGCATTATAGATAAGAAAAGTGCCAAAAACGCTCTATTAAATAACACAATTCAGTTGCCATCAATGGCGGCAAGAAATACCAATAAACAAAAGGTATTACAAAATACTGCATCATTACACAAAAAACAATTAATTTATAATTTAAGTTTTAGTTATAATAAAACACAAAACATCCTAATGAATTCTTACCGAGTTCTTTTTTGACTATCATTCACCATTTCAATCAAATGCAGTATCATTTCTAAGACCATATATTCAAGTTTATCAGGCAAAACAAACATCTTTTTTTTTCAAAACTGCAACAAACAAACAAATTATATAAATATGTATACAACCATATAGAAAATTTGATATTTTAAATATATACTAAACATGTACTTGAATAGTCTCAACAAACTCTCGCATGTGTTTAATCACTATATATCCACATTCCCAACTACCTTTTTGTTTGTAACACTACATTTAATTCACAATTAAATATTTCAAACCACTTGAAATAAATTGATAAAAAAAACAACAGAATACATACATTTACCATTTCACATTTATCAAATAGTTCCAGAAAAATTGTACTTATCAAAGAAGTAAAAAGGTATTCGTCTATTTTCTTTTGATCATTTTATGAAGAATCCAGAATATAAGCAGATTTGTTATTCGGACATAGGATAAAAAGAACTCAATGGTCACTACAAAAATAAAATATATAGAACAAGTAAGCATATATTTGTAGTGTGTATATGTATGCGTAGGTATTATGGAAAGAAAAAAAATACCCCTGTAAATATGCAGCAAGAAAATATTTTTTGCCTTCATGATACGAAAATACTTCTACGATATGTTAGGCGACAACCGTCATCCTTATTTTCATACCTAATCTTGCAATGTGTAACGGATAAAAAAAAGCGCATTCGGAATTAGGAGACTTAGAAAAACACCTATATATACTACACAATGTTAGTAAAATTAATTATATCTAAAAGTTATTATACCATATTAAAAATATAATAACTTACATCACAAACCAATGTATAATGCTATAATCAAGCCAACCCCTTAAAATAGTTGTAACACCTCGGTTTATAGGATGGGAAGTCGAACTTTGTTGTCACAACTAGTATTTTTTACTAGGAAATTTTGTATTCATGTAATCAACTCCAGTGTAACTTGTAAACTAAGTTGAAGACTTGTGCAAATGATCATTCCAAAAACAACAATTTGGACCAAAATTCACTCGAAAAGTTCAAAACCTAATTCAATACATCTCATATACTCAATTGTGGATTTGAAACCCTAATTTTCAAATTCAAACCCCAATTGGGCTAGAAATCATTTATTAGGCCTAATGGGCCAATAAACTCACAACGTGGTTATTATGGGCTAAGACTCCTCATTTGGGCCTTAGATGGACCCACATTCTTTAAACTATATCATTTTAGTCCATAAGACTTTTCATGGGTCTTATTGGGCCTAAAATGTCTCACATTGCTTCATGGGCCTTGTTGGGCTGTAAACCCAATTCCTTTATCATCTTTGGGCCGTAAACCCATAAAGAGGGCCCAATGATGTGACAACCCAAACCTTTTTCCATTTCCGTTATCCGAATTCCATTAATAAAATTTGAATTTTATTAAGTTTCCGTCAAAACTTCATGGTTTAGGAAATCATCTAGTTTTATATAATTAAATTTATATAAGGGAATCGGAATCAAATCACGCGAAAACCCGAAGTCCTTGAAAAAAAACCCGTTTTCGGCCTAAGTTAGTGTACGCCGCACACATATGTACGGTCGCACACCCGTGTACTGCCGCACACCCGTTTACGGTTGGTCTCAAGTGGGCCCCACCACCGACCATACCCCCAACCTATAAATACAGGACCCCCACCCTTAATTGAACACTCTTGGCCGAAAACTCCCTCACTCACTCACTCTCTCTCTCTCTCTCTCTCTCTCTCTAGAACTCCTGACTGTACACACTAAAAGCACCTCTTTTCTTCCAAAAAAAACATCAAAAATCGTCATATGGGGTCGATTGGGAGCATCTGGAACACGATTTCATCGAAATCGAACACTCTTGTTCTTGAGTGTACGGTCGTACCCTTCAAAACTGCATGGGTCGTACACCCTTCAAAGAAGAGTTCATGGCCATGCACCCTGTTTACGGCCATACACTGCCTGTTCGGCTGTAAATGTCACAACTAGAAATTTTGTGCCTTGTAACTACAACACTTAAGTCGGATTATGAATCCAAAAACATAAGGGCATGTATGATGCTTACTCTGTGACAATAAAATTGCAATCAAATACACCATACAAGCATTACAAATAGTCAACAAGCAATTGGAAACCCTAGAAGTTCTTATTTAGGTCCATTTTGGACTAGAACTTCCTTATTGGGCCTAATGGACCAATAAACTTCCAATTTGACTATCTTGGGTTTAGAACTCTTAAATGGGCTCTAATTGGACCCACTTTCATTTATTTCAACATATTGGGCCATATTGGGCCTAGAATGAAATAAATCAAATATTATGAACTATTTTGGACCATAATTTACCTAATTTAGCCTTAATAGCTCATAAAAATCACATTTATAATTAATTGGGGCCAAACATCACTTAACATAACCATGAAATGAGCTTAAGCATACAAGGCCCAATACTCATCTTTTTCTCTCCAAATCTCGGCCCAACCCCAACCAAAGAAAGAGAGTTGACTTTCCTATGCCACCTCATAATTATCCATAGGACTCCCATGCACCATCTCATGTTTTCATGCAAATCAATTCAAGAACCACACTCCTCTCCTCTCTCTTCTTGCTCTCGGCCGAACACAACACACACACACACTCACAAAAATTCGTTTCATTCTCTCTAAGTCTTGAAGGACATCTCCTTCCTCTTTCTTCAAAAATTTCGAGAATCAAGAGCTTTTCAAGGAGGTTTTTCCCACAAACACATCATCTAAGGTAAGTTGATGACTAATCCATGATCTAGCTACTTCATTTCATCAAAAATCTCTCCTAAATCTATTCCAACTTGTGATCATGCACCTTAGAAGTCACTAAACTCGAGATCTACCAAGGAGACTTGCTAGGATCGAAATTTTCTTCTTTTCTCTCTTCAAAACCGAAACTACAACTCAATGTGAGCTTCATACCCCCTTATTTTTGGTTTTTATAAGTTTTTGTGGGGGAGAATACAAGTAAAGGTGTAGATCCATCATTATGTGTATGTTTTGGTTGATTTCTATGCTTATATGTATGTTTTGTATGATTTTGATGCTAGATCTAGTTATGAATTGCTAAAAACCGAGATATATCTTATACTATCATGAAATATACTACTACATACAAAGTATACCAAGAAAAATAGCTAAGTGGCTTAACAATACATACTTTGGGCTAAAAACTCATTTTTTTTTTGACATAAATGTTAAAAATACAAAGTTAAAGGGCCCAAAATGAAATATTTCGAAATCTGATGGGTGAGATGAGTCAAAACAGATTCCATAATGTATTTTCTGAAAATATACTCTTTTGGAAGATCAAAAACATAAATTTCAAGCTTAATGGGCTAAAAATGACAATTTCGGCCCAATAGGGCCCATTATGCGAAATTTTCTGTTTTGGAGGGCCAAAACTGTGTTTTCCTGTAAAACAGTGGACTATTAGTGTTACATGTACTTTTCAAAGGTTTAAAACGCTTTTCAAATTTAAAAAGGACCAAAGTTGCAAAAATTTTCCAAATTGGGCCAAAAATGTAAAAATTGCGAAAAAGAGGGGTTATAACCGAGAAAACTGCAATTTCAGGGACTTAAACTGTTTTAAATGAAAAATATGCTGAAAAATATTAATTTCAATAATTTTTGGTGTTAAAATGTCAAGAAAAATGGTTTAAGGACTAAACCGGAAATTATTTTACCTAAAGGGGTGAAAAAGTAAATTTACAAAATTAAGAGGGGTTGTAAACAGAAAATTTTCAAGGGTAATTCAATACACTCGTTGTGAACAAAGATTGACACTACGACTCTCGATAAATTACAATACACAATATCACCAAAAATCGTTATCAAACGAATTGATTCGGTCTCGAATCAATAACAAATCCAAAACTACTAACACTATAACACTCAATACACATATGAAATTCTTGGAACTCTTTACTCTCGTGGAATTACTCAATACGTCGACGTACACTCCTTAGGCCCAAAAGTTGCAAATCATGCTTGTCGAGCCTAGCTAGCCCGATGACATGATCTTTAGGCCCAAAGGACACTTGCTTACATGTAGTTGGGTCTAATGCGACTCGACCGCGTGTAAAAGGACTTTCAATGGCAAACATGCTGCTGGTCCCCAAGGGTCCTTCAGTGCTGCTAGTAAATTCGGTAACTCACGATTGCGGGTTGGGCTTCGGGCCCTTCGCAATTGCAATGGTCTTGAACGACGCAGGGAAATACCGAGGGTTTCGCACCTTCACTTTTTCTCTCCGGTCGTGGGACTACACAAGTCCGGGAGGATTGAGTTGTGTGAATAAGTGCGAGTGACGCCTAAGGGATCACTAGCACGGTTGCCAATTGGACGTTTTCATTAACGTACGATACAACAATTCACCACCCTCTATATACTCAATGCCTCCGAAGCTCAACGAATACCTCTAACGTAACGAAATAACAGTACCCAAAATAACTAAAGCAAAGTGATAGGAAAACGTCGGGTTTTCCTAGGGTTTTCAACAAGTACACTTACGAACTACATGTCGAATTTCACAACTCTTACGCTTACATCTATAGAATTCAAACAAGCATACTCACGGATCTTCACATATTTTTACGTTATTCTATTTTCAGAAAATATCGGATTTTCTGGTGATTTTTTTTCAAAACATTACAAACATTGGATTTCAAACATTACTTATGAACTCACCAACATTTCATATGTTGACGTTTTTTCAAAATACTTGTATTCTCAGGTAACAGATAAAGTGAATGATGAATTGTACTCTATGACGTTTTGCTGTGGTTTAATTTAGTATCGAACAGTTACTTTTGAGAATGTAATGTTTTGGAACAATGTAATGGATGTAAACGCTACCAGTTGTATCATTCCAAATGTTGGTGATGTATAATGTTATGTTTCATGTATATTCATTGTGATGGTATTCAATTGAGTCACGACAGCCCCCGGACGTTTCCACCGTCTGGTTCGGGGGTGTGACAGGTTGGTATCAGAGCTTTGTTTATAGTGAACTAGCATATCTAGCCACACATGGATATGCAACTATAAACCAAAAAGAGGGACTAACATAACTCTGAACAAAACAAGTAAATAAAACACCCTTGCTTGCATTAGGAATAGGAACATAACGCCGAACCAAACAAAAATAATACTAGTGTCTCGGTTAATTCGGGACTGTTCTTAGTGATACCAAGGAGTGAATGTAGCCTGATCAACTACGTTCTCTCCAAAGTAAAACTAACACACGTCCTGATGAGATCGGGATTGCTAGGGAATCTAAAACTATACCCCTACCACCGAAAAGAGAACGCCTACTTGATCTATGCGATAATTGTAGCATCCTAGGAATAACGTTAGCATAATTACGCACTCTCGCAGACCGCATGGCTGGTTTTCATCACCCTGGAGACCCCTACTTCCCTAACCAGGGGAACAACGGATGGCTAGAGGAGGAGCCCGAGGAAGAGCCTGAGGAGGAGCCCGAGGAAGAGCCTGAGGAGGAGCCCGAGGAAGACCCCGAAGAGGAATCTGACGGGGAACCAGAGGCCGAAGTTGATGGCGAGCCTGCCGAATCAGAGGAAGATGAAGGAAGCCTCGAGGAGGATGCTGATGATAGTGAAGGGGGTGATTCGAATGCGGAGTCCGAAGTCATCAACCCCCCTTACCCGATCAGGGTGCCTGCCTATCGTGTAGGCCCCACTGGTCCTACACCGCCCTGGGGTATTGATCTTTGGAGATGGAGCAGACAGCAGGGACAGCGACCCCCGTACGGCATGTCACGCGAGTTCTTTGACCTGAGAGACGGAGGACCGGCTGATCGAGCCCTTCCAGTCATGGTGAAACGGTTGCGGAATACGGGCGACCTTGCCCAGGACACTGCTGATCAGGTGCGCCAGTTAAGGACTAGGGTCGAGCGTGCGGAGCAGGAGACGCGTGACGTCCTTCGAGAGTTTCACATGAGGCAGGTTCGGTGGGAGTCTCGACTTCGGGACGCAGAACGCTTGGTGGCTCGTCTTCAGGGAGCATCCACATCCTCGGCACCACCTCCGGACGCAGCTCATCGCGGTTAGGGATAGACTTATCTTGGTAGGTCGTTAGGAAATATGCTATGTACTCCGACTCTATGTTTAAGTGACTACACTAGTCATAGAGCCGTTATGCTGTCGAATCAGTGTCACTCATGTATGCTCTTACGAGCAAAATTTTCATGTATAAAATGCGGATAATATTAATAAAGTTTTACGTGTTTTGTTACGATATTACGAATTACTATGTGTTGAGAAATGATGATCGAATGGTCAATAGTAGTAGTGGTTATGTTCGCACCATGCACCTAGTCAGTAGGATCACGACCTCACAGAAACCACATACCCTCAACATCTTTCCGTTTTGTCACAGAAAGATGCCTCTCCGACCTACTCGCGGAAACCCAGGACCAACCCCACCTGAAGTTGACTCAGCCGCTTTCCAGGCAGCTGTATCTGCAGCAGTCACGGCAGCGATTGCGCAAATTCATCAAGGGAACAATGGAGGAGTCAATGGGCAAGGAGCCGGAAGTTCGAACAACGGAATGAATCAAGGACCCCCCAAGACATGTACCTACAAGGACTTCACAAACGCCAAACCACGAACTTTTAATAGCACTGGAGGGGTGATCACTCTGAAGCGATGGATCAAAAAGGTGGAGTCGGTATTCGAGATATGCGACTGCCCTGAGCACATGAAGGTGAAGTTCGCGGCCTGCACTTTTGTGGATCAAGCTCTCACCTGGTGGAACGGACATGTAGAATCCATGATGCTCCCTGTAGCCAACTCTATGCCGTGGACAGAGATGAAAGAAATGTTAATGGCTGAGTACTGCCCACGAGGCGAAATACAGAAGATGGAGCAAGAGCTATGGAACCTCACTAAGCAGAATGCGAATATCGATGCCTACATATCGAGATTTAGCGAACTATCTCTGCTATGCCCGGGTATGATCACCTCGGAAGGAAAGAAGATTGAGCGATTCATCTGGGGACTCACATCACCAATTCAAGGGAATGTGATAGCTGCAAACCCCGAAACATTTGACAGCGCGAAAAGATTGGCAAAAAGGTTGTATGACCATAACAACAAGAAGGGAGAGAAGCCAGTGGAGACTGAGAAGACGAAGGAAAGTGATGGCAAGAGGGGAAAGAACAATAAGAGGAAAGGGCGCCAGGGCCCCGACACCTCCAAGAAGCAGCAGACTGTGGCGGTTAATGTTGTTACCGCACCGGTTCCAGCCGCACCACATGCTCCAACCTCAGCCACTTCAAATGCTTCCAGACCTTATTCCGGTAATCTTCCCAAATGCAACAAGTGCGGTTTCCATCACTATGGAGAATGCAAGGATTTTCAGTGCACCAGTTGCAACCGAAGGGGACACACTGCAAAGTACTGCAAGGCTTACCCTCCCCAGAACCAAAATCAGGGAACCAACAACAACAACCATCGCAACAACAACAACAGCCATGCCAGCGGCAATAACGCAGGGCCTAGCCACACCTGCTTCGGATGTGGGAAGACTGGACACATCCGCCGAGACTGTCCTAACAACAACAATTTAAGAAATGGAGGAACAGGAAGGATGTTGACCATGGGTCAGGGTGAGGCTATTCAAGAACCCTCTGTTGTTACCGGTACGTTTCCCTTAAACCACGCTTATGCATGCATCTTATTTGACACCGGAGCGGAGCGAAGCTTCGTAAGCAATAAGTTTAAGCATTTATTAAAACAACTGCCCCAAAAGCTAAATGAAACCTATACGGTGGAAATGGCCAATGGGAAAACCGAATCCACTGGGGAAATCTACACCGGATGTACCCTAACTCTTAATCAACACGTCTTTCGAACAGATCTAATGCCAGTG
The DNA here is from genome assembly GCF_052625555.1 of Lactuca saligna. Taxonomy (NCBI): domain Eukaryota; kingdom Viridiplantae; phylum Streptophyta; class Magnoliopsida; order Asterales; family Asteraceae; genus Lactuca; species Lactuca saligna. The sequence continues at coordinate 308,325,218 of NC_136420.1, read as the reverse complement.
TCAATTAGGAGTTTCGATGTGATCATCAGCATGGACTGGTTAAGCCCCCACCATGCCGAAATTATGTGCCATGAGAAGACCGTTCGTCTTCGTCTTCCAAATCACGAAACCCTAGTAATTTACGGAGACAAATCTAGCATGAACCTTCGCCTCGTTTCGTGCATCAAGGCACAGAAATATCTAAGAAGGAACAATCTGGCGTTCCTGGCTCACGTGGTGGATAAAACCAAGGAGGAGATTAACGTTCGAGACATTCCCGTAGCATGTGAATTTCCGGACGTGTTTCCTGAAGATCTTCCGGGAGTACCCCCAGAGAGACAGGTTGAGTTTCGAATCGACCTTATTCCAGGAGCAACTCCTCTCGCTAAATCACCCTACCGGCTGGCTCCTGCCGAGATGCAGGAATTATCCAGCCAACTCAGCGAACTTTTGGACAAGGGATTTATTCGACCTAGTTACTCGCCATGGGGAGCTCCGGTGCTCTTTGTCAAAAAGAAAGACGGATCTTTTAGAATGTGCATCGATTACAGAGAGTTAAATAAACTCACAATCAAGAACCGCTACCCACTCCCACAAATCGATGACCTATTTGACCAGCTCCAAGGAGCTAGTTATTTTTCTAAAATAGATCTACGGTCCGGATACCACCAACTCAAAGTCCGGGAAGAGGATATTCCAAAAACCGCTTTCCGAACTCGCTACGGACATTATGAATTTTTCGTAATGCCCTTCGGTCTAACGAATGCCCCTGCCGCATTTATGGACCTAATGAATCGAATCTGCCGACCGTTCCTCGACAACTTTGTCATTGTTTTTATCGATGACATCCTCGTCTATTCTCGAAGCAAGGAAGAGCATGGCCAACATCTCCGACAAGTCTTAGAAACTCTGTGATCAGAAAAACTTTACGCCAAACTCTCTAAGTGTGAGTTCTGGCTGCGAAGTGTGAACTTCCTAGGTAATGTAGTCAGCCAAGATGGAATCCATGTGGATCCCTCTAAGGTCAAAGCTGTAGAAGGATGGGCAATCCCGACAACGCCCACATAAATTCGTCAATTCTTGGGATTAGCATGCTACTATAGGAGATTCATTCAAAACTTCTCTAAGATCGCCAAGCCACTTACCTCGCTTACGCAAAAGGGCGTACCATTCAAATGGACAGACAAACAAGAGATTGCATTTCGAACCTTGAAACAAGCTCTCTGTAGCGCATCTGTACTATCTCTGCCTGAAGGAACGGAAGATTTTGTAGTCTACTGCGACGCGTCAAATCAGGGCTTAGGTTGCGTTCTCATGCAACGTGGGAGAGTGATAGCCTACGCATCCCGCCAGCTAAAGACGCATGAAGTAAACTACACGACCCATGACCTAGAGTTGGGAGCTGTAGTCTTTGCCCTAAAGATTTGGAGGCATTACCTTTACGGTACAAATTGCACCGTCTTCACGGATCACAAGAGTCTCCAACACATCTTAAACCAAAAGGAGTTGAACATGAGGCAACGAAGATGGGTTGAATTGCTAAACGATTATGAGTGTGAGATTAAGTACCACCCAGGCAAGGCCAACGTGGTAGCTGATGCCTTAAGTCGGAAGGGGTACTCTAATTGTTGTACGAAAACTCTCTCGATAACCATTCAATCGCACCTGGCCACTCAAATTGCAGTAGCCCAGTCAGAGGCCATGAAGACGGAAAATAGAGCAAGCGAAGTATTGCGCGGAATGGAAAAGAACCTGGAGGCAAAGGAGAATGGAGTATACTATTTCATGAACCGTATTTGGGTCCCTAAATTTGGAGGGTTTAGAGATGTTGTCATGAAGGAAGCCCACAAGACGCGATACTCCATTCATCCCAGTTCCGATAAGATGTATTTGGATATTAAACAACACTATTGGTGGCCTAACATGAAGGCGGAAATCGCGACCTACGTCAGTAAGTGCCTTACGTGCGCCAAAGTAAAGGTGGAATACCAAAAACCCTCAGGATTGTTACAGAAACCGGCAATCCCTGAGTGGAAATGGGAAGGGATTTCTATGGATTTCGTGACCAAGCTACCCAAAACGTCGGATGGATTAGACACCATATGGGTAATAATTGACCAACTGACGAAATCTGCCCATTTCCTGCCAATTAAAGAATCGTACAAGATGGAGAGATTGACGCGTTTATACATTCGAGAGATCGTGAGACTCCATGGAATACCAACATCTATCATCTCGGATAGGGACAGTAGGTTCACGTCCCGATTTTGGCAATCACTCCATTAGGCGATGGGAACAAACCTCGATATGAGCACCGCTTATCATCCACAAACGGATGGTCAAAGCGAGCGAACCATCCAAACGCTCGAAGATATGCTCCGCGCATGCGTGATAGACTTTGGAAAGTCTTGGGATACCCACCTACCCTTAATCGAGTTCTCATACAACAATAGTTACCATTCGAGCATCAAGGTGGCTCCTTTCGAAGCACTGTACGGGCGTAAATGTAGATCACCGTTATGTTGGGCTGAAGTAGGTGACACCCAGCTAGCAAAAACACACACGTCGGACAAAGCACTAACGGGACCGGAGATCATCCGTGAAACCACGGAAAAGATCGTTCAAATCAGAGCTCGATTGCAAGCATCGCGTGACCGACAAAAGAGCTACGCTGATAAACGCCGAAAGCCCTTAGAATTTCAGGTCGGTGATCGAGTACTGTTAAAAGTCTCGCCCTGGAAAGGAGTCATTCGTTTTGGGAAGCGGGGAAAACTAAATCCACGATACATTGGACCTTTCGAAATCGTCGCCCGAATTGGTCCAGTAGCATACAGACTGCAACTACCCGCAGAGCTAAACGGTGTACACCCCGTGTTTCATGTCTCTAACCTAAAGAAGTGCCTATCAGACGAAACCCTTGTCATTCCTCTTGATGAAATCGAAATCAATGAGAATCTCCTGTTCGTCGAAAAACCAATCGAAATCATGGACAGGGAGGTAAAGCGTACTAAACAGAGCCGCATCCCGATCGTGAAGGTACGGTGGAACGCAAAGCGTGGGCCAGAATTCACTTGGGAACGCGAAGATCAAATGCAGCAAAAGTACCCTCACCTATTCTAGCACTCTCAAATCTAGCTTTCAAACAGAATTTCGGGACGAAATTCCCTCTAACGGGGGGATGATGTCACAACTAGAAATTTTGTGCCTTGTAACTACAACACTTAAGTCGGATTATGAATCCAAAAACATAAGGGCATGTATGATGCTTACTCTGTGACAACAAAATTGCAATCAAATACACCATACAAGCATTACAAATAGTCAACAAGCAATTGGAAACCCTAGAAGTTCTTATTTAGGTCCATTTTGGACTAGAACTTCCTTATTGGGCCTAATGGACCAATAAACTTCCAATTTGACTATCTTGGGTTTAGAACTCTTAAATGGGCTCTAATTGGACCCACTTTCATTTATTTCAACATATTGGGCCATATTGGGCCTAGAATGAAATAAATCAAATATTATGAACTATTTTGGACCATAATTAACCTAATTTAGCCTTAATAGCTCATAAAAATCACATTTATAATTAATTGGGGCCAAACATCACTTAACATAACCATGAAATGGGCTTAAGCATACAAGGCCCAATACTCATCTTTTTCTCTCCAAATCTCGGCCCAAGCCCAACCAAAGAAAGAGAGTTGACTTTCCTATGCCACCTCATAATTATCCATAGGACTCCCATGCACCATCTCATGTTTTCATGAAAATCAATTCAAGAACCACACTCCTCTCCTCTCTCTTCTTGCTCTCGGCCGAACACAACACACACACACTCACAAAAATTCATTTCATTCTCTCTAAGTCTTGAAGGACATCTCCTTCCTCCTTCTTCAAAATTTTCGAGAATCAAGAGCTTTTCAAGGAGGTTTTTCCCACAAACACATCATCTAAGGTAAGTTGATGACTAATCCATGATCTAGCTACTTCATTTCATCAAAAATCTCTCCTAAATCTATTCCAACTTGTGATCATGCACCTTAGAAGTCACTAAACTCGAGATCTACCAAGGAGACTTGCTAGGATCGAAATTTTCTTCTTTTCTCTCTTCAAAACCGAAACTACAACTCAAGGTGAGCTTCATACCCCCTTATTTTCGGTTTTTATAAGTTTTTGTGGGGGAGAATACAAGTAAAGGTGTAGATCCATCATTATGTGTATGTTTTGGTTGATTTCTATGCTTATATGTATGTTTTGTATGATTTTGATGCTAGATCTAGTTATGAATTGCTAAAAACCGAGATATATCTTATACTAGCATGAAATATACTACTGCATACAAAGTATACCAAGAAAAATAGCTAAGTGGCTTAACAATACATACTTTAGGCTAAAAACTCATTTTTTTTGACATAAATGTTAAAAATACAAAGTTAAAGGGCCCAAAATGAAATATTTCGAAATCTGATGGGTGAGATGAGTCAAAAAAGATTCCATAATGTATTTTCTGAAAATATACTCTTTTAGAAGATCAAAAACATAAATTTCAAGCTTAATGGGCTAAAAATGACAATTTCGGCCCAATAGGGCCCATTATGCGAAATTTTCTGTTTTGGAGGGCCAAAAATGTGTTTTCCTGTAAAACAGTGGACTATTAGTGTTACATGTACTTTTCAAAGGTTTAAAACGCTTTTCAAATTTAAAAAGGACCAAAGTTGCAAAAAATTTCCAAATTGGGCCAAAAATGTAAAAATTGCGAAAAAGAGGGGTTATAACCGAGAAAACTGCAATTTCAGGGACTTAAACTGTTTTAAATGAAAAATATGCTGAAAAATATTAATTTCAATAATTTTTGGTGTTAAAATGTCAAGAAAAATGGTTTAAGGACTAAACCGGAAATTATTTTACCTAAAGGGGTGAAAAAGTAAATTTACAAAATTAAGAGGGGTTGTAAACAGAAAATTTTCAAGGGTAATTCAATATACTCGTTGTGAACAAAGATTGACACTACGACTCTCGATAAATTACAATACACAATATCACCAAAAATCGTTATCAAACGAATTGATTCAGTCTCGAATCAATAACAAATCCAAAACTACTAACACTATAACGCTCAATACACATATGAAATTCTTGGAACTCTTTACTCTCGTGGAATTACTCAATACGTCGACGTACACTCCTTAGGCCCAAAAGTTGCAAATCATGCTTGTCGAGCCTAGCTAGCCCGATGACATGATCTTTAGGCCCAAAGGACACTTGCTTACATGTAGTTGGGTCTAATGCGACTCGACCGCGTGTAAAAGGACTTTCAATGGCAAACATGTTGCTGGTCCCCAAGGGTCCTTCAGTGCTGCTAGTAAAGTCGGTAACTCACGATTGCGGGTTGGGCTTCGGGCCCTTCGCAATTGCAATGGTCTTGAACGACGCAGGGAAATACCGAGGGTTTCGCACCTTCACTTTTTCTCTCCGGTCGTGGGACTACACAAGTCCGGGAGGATTGAGTTGTGTGAATAAGTGCGAGTGACGCCTAAGGGATCACTAGCACGGTTGCCAATTGGACGTTTTCATTAACGTACGATACAACAATTCACCACCCTCTATATACTCAATGCCTCCGAAGCTCAACGAATACCTCTAACGTAACGAAATAACAGTACCCAAAATAACTAAAGCAAAGTGATAGGAAAACGTCGGGTTTTCCTAGGGTTTTCAACAAGTACACTTACGAACTACATGTCGAATTTCACAACTCTTACGCTTACATCTATAGAATTCAAACAAGCATACTCACGGATCTTCACATATTTTTACGTTATTCTATTTTCAGAAAATATCGGATTTTCTGGTGATTTTTTTTCAAAACATTACAAACATTGGATTTCAAACATTACTTATGAACTCACCAACATTTCATATGTTGACATTTTTTTCAAAATACTTGTATTCTCAGGTAACAGATAAAGTGAAGGATGAATTGTACTCTATGACGTTTTGTTGTGGTTTAATTTAGTATCGAACAGTTACTTTTGAGAATGTAATGTTTTGGAACAATGTAATGGATGTAAACGCTACCAGTTGTATCATTCCAAATGTTGGTGATGTATAATGTTATGTTTCATGTATATTCATTGTGATGGTATTCAATTGAGTCACGACAGCCCCCGGACGTTTCCGCCGTCTGGTTCGGGGGTGTGATAGTAAACCCCTGTTCACGGTCGTACACACCTCTTAAGCAGTGAGAAAAACTCATTTTCTCGATTCAATCAAATCCCGGTAACATTCCTTAACCGAAAACAAGTGTTTTTGTAACACTTTACCTAACGAAATCGCTAATTTAGATACATACATGTATTTATTTGATATTAGGATTCCATTAAGTGCCACGTGCAACAACTCGAAGACCTTCATTTCCAGCTCAACTGCTTAGGGCAGATCCACATAATCCACTATATGTTCGATATTTGTTTATACACAACTAGTATGAACTAAGTGGTGATAGAAGGAACTGATATTATCTTGATTTTACTAAATAAAATATTGGATTTTCTTGGAAACAAATTAACATTTTCATGGATTCATCAACAGGTTTTCATTACAAAAATATCACTTATGAATCACCAGCTTTATACTGATACTCTTTATAAAACTTCTTGTATTCTCGGGGAATCAGTAGACAGGTACCTCCTGGAGTTTTGATAAGAAAGAGCATTTAGAGTGACGTCTTTTTCTTTTGATTATACTTTTGATGTATAAAAACAAGAACCAAACAGATGTAAACTCTTTTCATATATTCTTAATGTAATGGTTGTGTTTACTATGATTACTATGATGCGATGGTTGTGATACTACATATGACGTCATCCACTCCCGAATGTTTCCGCCATTTCGGTTTGGGGGTGTGACACATTGGTATCAGAGCTATTATTTATAGTGAACTTAGTATATCAAACCTTACATGGTATACAACTATAAACACTAAGGGGCTGAAGCGCTCTGAACTAAAAGTATTCTTTTAAAATATAAGTATTTTATAAGAAGTATACAAGTATACATACGTACCAGAAACGGTATCATAATTAGAACAAAAAAAAGTATTTGGATGTTGGACATTGCGGTTAAACCTGGGCAGTTATGTAATCATCTCTAGGGTCAATATAGTCTGATCAATTATATTTATTCGAGACATGACCAACATGTGTTTGGGAGTGACTGTGGTGTTGAAGCAGACCTAAAACTTACCAAGTATATATACATAAAGTATCGATAGAACAAAACATACAACTTAAAATACTATAAAAGTATTTTAGCTAGAGCCGAATACAGTGTGGAGATTCGTTTCAAGTGTTGCTACTCATTCATTCTTAGTGATAGTTTACTTATATTAGTAACATTTCCTTGTTTATCGCTTAGTAGAACACTTAATCTATCAGGCTGAGATATATCTTGATTCATATCACTTGATTCAAAAATCTAGGGGACTTACCATCCTCTTCTTCCTGATTATTTTTAGAACAAGATGCCTCCGAAGAAAAGACCCAACAAAAAGAACAACCCCCCCCCCCCCCGACATATCCGATGCCACCACCTCCTCAGTTCGATCCTTCCATGTTCCAGGTAGCAGTTACGGCCGTTGTGGCTACCGTAATGTCGTAGCTAAATTCTGGCGGCTCTAGCGGGTCAGGAAGTGGTACCCACCCCCTTAATCTTGATGGAAGCCAGGGACACCAAAATGAGTGTTCCTACAAAGACTTCATGAACGCAAAGCCCAAATCCTTCGATGGCAATGGAGGTGTTATTGCCCTAACTCAATGGATTGAGAAGATCGAATTGGTCTTCGAGATTTGTGCGTGCTCCGAAGCAAACAAGGTGAAGTTCGCCGCCTGCACCTTTACTGATAGAGCATTGACCTGGTGGAATGGTCGAGTCAATTCCCTAACCCTGCTAGTGGCAAACGCCATGGGTTGGGAAAGTTTAAAAGAACTCATGCTTGCTGAATACTACCTAAGGGGCGAGATGCAGAAGTTAGAGCACGAACTTTGGAGCCTGAATATGAAGGGTTCCGACATTGCTGCATATACAGCTAGATTATATGATCTGTCTCTTCTCTGTCCGGTAATGGTCACCCCGGAAAGCAAGAAAATAGAGAGGTACATTTGGGGATTGATGCCCCCAACTCAAGGAAATGTCTTGGTTGCTAGGCCTTCCACTTTTGAGCGCGCCAAGTGCCTGGCGCAGTCCTTGATAGATCACAGGGCTGGTCTCGATGTTGTAGCAACCGCTCCCGAACCACCAAAGGCGAGAGGTGGGAAAAAGAAGTTTTGGAACAAACACAAGGGGCAATCTTCGCAGGAGCCTTCCAAGAAACAACAGACAGTGGCAGTCCATGCTGCTACTACTCCTGCTGCTGTTCCAACAACCCAAGTGCCTACCAGTGGATATGTTGGTACTCTTCCAAAGTGAAAAAAAATGTAACTTCCATCATCATGGACAGTACCGGGAGTTGTTGTGCAAAAGCTATTGTAAGAAAGGACACACATCTCGATTGTGCAAGGCACCAGTCCAACCAACCAATCAGGCTCCTGGAGTGGGCGCTGGTCCAGCCTGTTATGGCTGTGGGGAGATTGGGCATTTCAAGAGAAATTGCCCCAAGGAGACAACAGTTGGCAACACCGGGAGAGTGCTAGCGATGGGCCAGGAAGAGGCAGTTGTTGATCCCACCGTTGTTACGGGTACGTTCCTCCTTGACAACTCTTATGTATGCATTCTTTTCGATTTTGGTGCGGCGAGATGTTTTGTCAGTCATGCATTCAAGCATCTTCTCAAGCATAAACCCCAACCCTTAAACGAAACATTTACCGTTGAGATGGCTAACGGTAAAAAGGAATGCACTAACAACATATTCATCGATTGTACCCTTACCTTAAACGATCATTCCTTTCCAATCGACCTTATGTCAGTTTCTATAAAGAGCTTTGACATCATCATCGGCGTGGATTGGTTCAGCCCTAATCGTGCTGATATCCTTTGTTATGAAAAATCCATTCGCCTCAATCTACCATCTGGTGAAACTCTCATAGTTTACGGCGATAAACTCAGCTTGAACCTTCGTATCATTTCCTGCATTCAAGCTCAGAATTATCTGAGAAAGGAGTGTCATGCATTCCTAGCCCATGTTGTTAATGAGAAACATGAAGTTAAATACCTTAAGAGCATCTCCAAAGTCTACAACTTTCCTGATGTCTTCGCCGAAGATCTGCCCGAAATCCCTCCTGAGCGCCAAGTCAAGTTCCATATCGACTTGATTTTCGGAGCTACTCCTGTAGCTAAATCCCCATACCGTCTAGTGCCAACAAAAATGCAAGAGTTATCCAGCCAACTCAATGAGCTACTCAACAAAGGATTCATCAGACTGAGTTCCTCACTCTGGGGAGCCCCGGTCTTATTTGTGAAAAAGAAGGATGGATCTTTTCAGATGTGCATTGATTATCGCAAATTGAACAAGCTTACCATCAAAAACCATTATCCTCTTCCCCAAATCGATGACATCTTCGACCAACTTCAAGGAGCCAGCTACTTCTCAAAAATAGACCTAAGATCAGGGTACCATCAGCTACGAGTCCATGAAGGTGATGTTCCCAAGACAGCATTTCGGACTCGATATGGTCACTATGAGTTTGTAGTAATGCCCTTTGATCTAACCAACGCACCGGCGGTATTCATGGATTTGATGAATTGGGTGTGCCGCCCTTTCCTAGACAAGTTCGTGATAGTGTTCATTAATTATATAGTTGTCTATTCCCGAAGCAAGGAAGATCATAGGCAGCACTTGAGGCTATTGATGGAGACTCTAAGGAAAGAGAAACTATATGCGAAATTCTCTAAGTGCGAATTCTGGATCCGAAAAGTAACATTTCGTGGTCATGTGGTAAGCGAGGAAGGCATACATGTGGACCCTTCCAAGATCAAAGCGATAGAGAATTGATCGGCACCGAAGACGCCCATAGAAATCTGTCAGTTTTTGGGCCTCGCTTGCTACTATCGTAGTTTTATCTAGAATTTCTCCAGTATTGCTAAGCCTCTAACCACCGTGGCCCAGAAAGGTGTACCTTTTTGTTGGGGAGAAAAGCAAGACACTACGTTTCAAGCATTAAAGCAGGCCCTATGCAATGCACCTATCTTGTCTCTGCCCGAATGGATGAAGGACTTCGTTGTTTATGGTGATGCATCCAAGCAGGGTCTAGGCTATGTGCTCATGCAATGAGGAAAGGTTATTGCTTATGATTCAAGTCAGCTGAAAGCACACGAAGTCAACTATACAACGCACGATTTGGAGTTGGGAGCAGTGGTCTTCGCATTAAAAGCATGGAGACATTATCTCTATGGAACTAAGTGCACTGTCTTTACCGACCATAAGAGCTTACAACATATCTTCGACCGGAAAGAGTTGAACATGAGACAACGACAATGGGTAGAGCTACTCAGTGACTATGAGTGAGAAATACGCTATCATCCCAACAAGGCCAATGTGGTAGCTAATGCCCTCATCCGAAAGGAATATTCAGGTCGTAGAGTGAAGGCGCTGACAATGACCATCCATTCCCATTTATCCGATCGAATCAGAGAGGCTCAGCTGGAAGCCTTAAAACCAGAGAACAAGTCGGATGAATCCTTGAGAGGAATGGAGAAGACTTAGAGATCAAGGGAGATGAAGTCCATTATTTCATGGACCAGATCTGGTCCCCAAAGTTTGGTGGTTACAGGGAGGTTGTCATGAACGAAGCTCACAAGAATAGATACTTCGTTCACCCAGGTTCGGATAAGATGTATCTAGATCTCAAGAAGTTATATTGGTGGCCAAACATGAAAGCAGAGATCGCTACCTTCATGCGCAAGTGCCTAACTTGTTCCAAGGTGAAGGTCAAATATCAGAAGCCCTTAGGTTTGCTTCAGCAGCCGGAAATACCTAAGTGGAAGTGGGAGAGGATTACTATGGATTTTATCACTAAATTACCCAAATCTCCGAGTGGATACGATACCATATGGGTAATTGCCGACCGATTGACCAAATTCGTCCACTTCCTACCAATCAAAGAAAATTTCAAGATGGAAAGACTTACGCGGATCTACATCCAAGAGATAGTACGTCTGCACAGTGTGTCTGTGTCCATTATCTCCGATCGGGATAGCAGATTCACCTTGAGATTTTGGCAGTCATTGCAGAAAGCTCTCGGAACTAAGCTGGATATGAGCATAAATTACCTTCCACAAACAGATGCACAGAGTAAGAGAACCATTCAAACGTTGGAATACATGTTGAGAACATGTGTAATCGATTTGGTACGTCGTGGGACGTCTATTTACCCTTGGTTGAGTTCTCCTGCAACAACAGTTACCATACGAGTATCAAGGTTGTGCCTTTCGAAGCCCTTTATGGTCATAAGTGCAGATCCCCTCTATGCAGGGCTTAGGTGGGCGACACGCAACTAGCCAAGGGACAAGTCCCTGACAGCACTCTCACTGGTCCAGAAATCATCCGAGAGACTACCGAAAATATCGTACAAGTATGAGAACGACTAAAAGCTTCACGAGACAAACAAAAGAGCTACGCCGATAAGAGACGAAAACCCTTGGAGTTCCAGGTTGGCAACCATGTTCTATTGAAGGTCTCACCCTGGAAGGGAATGATACGCTTCGGAAAGCGTGGAAAGCTAAATCCAAGATTCATTGGACCATTTGAGATCCTTGCTAGGATCGGTCCTGTAGCATACAAACTTCATTTACCTTGAGAACTTAGAAACGTACATCCTGTCTTCCACATATCGAACCTAAAGAAATTTTTGTTTGATGACACACTTGTGATACCCCTCGATGAGATCGAACTAGACGAGAGTTTACACTTCCTGGAAGAGCCCATAGAAATCATGGACCGGGAAGTCAAACGAATGAAACAAAGCCGTATCCCGATAGTGAAGGTTCGCTGGAACGCCAAGCGAGGACCTGAATTCACTTGGGAGCATGAGGATTCAATAACAGAAGTATCCCCATCTCTTCCCGAGCCCATGATTTGTATTCTACGTTTGAATTTCGAGACGAATTTCCCTCTAACGGGGGGATGATGTGACAACCCGAACCTTTTTCCGTTTCGATTAATAAAATTTGAAATTTATTAAGTTTCCGTCAAAACTTCACGGTTTAGGAAATCATCTAGTTTTAAATAATTAAATTTATATACGCGAGTTGGAACCAAATCACGCGAAAACCCGAAGTCCTTGAAAAACAAACCCGTTTTCGGCCTAAGTGAGTGTACGGCCGCACACCCGTTTACGGTTGGTGTCAGGTGGGCCCCACCACCGACCATACCCCCATCCTATAAATACAGGACCCCCACCCTCATTTGAACACTCTTGGCTGAAAACTCTCACACATACACACACACACAGACACACTCTCTCTCTCTCTCTCTCTCTCTTCATCTAGAACTCCTGACCGTACACACTAAAAGCACCTCTTTATTCCGAAAAACATCAAAAATCGTCATTTGGGGTCGATTGGGAGCATATGGAACACGTTTTCATCAAAATGGAACACCCTTGTTCTTGAGTGTACGGTCGTACACCCTTCAAAACTGCACGGGCCGTACACCATTCAAAGAAGAGTTCACGGCCGTGCACCCTATTTACGGCCGTACACTTCATGTTCGGCCGTAAACCCCTGTTCACGACCGTAGACGCCTCTTAAGCAGTGAAAAAAAACTTGTTTTCTCGATTCAATCAAGTCTCGGTAACATTCCTTAACTGAAAACAAGTGTACCTAACGAAATCGCTAATTTATATACATACATGTATGTATTTGATATTAGGATCCAATTAAGTGCCACGTGCAACAACTCGAAGACCTTCGTTTCCAATTCAACGTTTGCACACAACTAATAGTGAGTTCATACCCCTACATTTTTATGGTTTTTATATGTTTTCAGGGGGGGAATACAAGCCAAATACAAATGATTTTGTGAACTAAAACCAAAGGTCTTCAAACAAAATTAAAACTTATGCAATTGATACAGTCCAACGAGTTTCATAAAATATATAGATATTTTATTCCTTTTGTATTATGCGGAGCATAAGGGACAACTTCTGCTAAACAAATATATATAATTGCATAGTTTTCAGAAACAATATACAAATTAAGTACATAACATACAAACTATAATAGGTATAGTTTGAGTTTTCAATACACGGTTTTATTATATCAAGATTTTATATTAACAATCATTTAAACTATGACAGATATAGTTTATGGCATACATTACCACTTTTTGGATACAAGAGTACCATATTAGATAATTATTTAAGTATAATTATTTTTATTCTAGAAGATATAAATCGAATTCAAGTACAAAAGAACATTATGTTTCACGTATTATTACTTGTAAAGTCGTTAATCTAGTTGGGAGACACGTCCTTGGGCGCTTACAAACATAACTAAGTGGAGGACTACTCTTATGAACCAGAGTCTCCTCGAGGGAGAACGTGATTTTGTGTATAGATCTATACGGGACTGACAACCCCGTACCTTGTTGTTAGCTACAGTAGGACCGACAGTTCTATGGGTGACAAAGTCATAAAGGATATTGGAATCCGATTCATGTCGTATCAGTTTAGTATGGTCATAAAACTCGCCAGTAGATAGTAACGATATATTTACGTAATAATATACTTTTTATGAACAATTACTTTAATAACATAAGTGTGGAAATAACTTATGCCTTACAGTTTCAGAACCATTAAACCAACAACACACACTCAAGGGAAATATAGGATTTTCTCAGATATACATCAGTACTTTACAAACAATCGGAATAGCATTCTATACATTGTTTACATTACTAGTTTTAGACAAGGATTTCATACAAGAGTTTTTGTACAAATCAAACAGAACATACTATACATACTGGTGGTAACCAGGGTTTTCAGACAGAATATACTATACATGCTAGTAGTAACCAAACATACAAACTGATATGCTTCTTATACTACCTTCATAGTTAGTTTTATAACCCCTTAGTTTATGCATCAGGGTTACGTATGAAGAATAGTCGATAGATCATGAAGTATGTGGTTTCCGCCTCACTTCCTATTCCTTGTTTGGTTGTGGGCTTAGGGCAGATCCACATAATCCACTGGTTGTTCGATATTTGTTTATATGTAACTAGTATGAACTAAGTGGTGATAGAAGGAACTGGTATTATCTTGCTTTTACTAAAGAAAATATTGGATTTTCTTGGAAACAAACGAACATTTTCACGGATTCATCAATAGGTTTTCATTATAAAAATATCACTTATGAACTCACCAGCTTTATAATGATACTCTTTTCAAAACTGTTTGTATTCTCAGGGAATCAGTAGACAGGTACCTCCTGGAGTTTTGAGAAGACGGAGCATTTAAAGTCACGTCTTTTTCTTTTGATTATACTTTTGATGTATAAAAACAAGAACCAAACAGATGTAAACTCTTTTCATATATTATCAATGTAATGGTTGTGTTTACTATGATTACTATGATGCGATGGTTGTGATACTACAAATGATGTCATCCACTCCTGAACGTTTCCACCGTTTCGGTTTGGGGTTGTGACAAATGGGTCGAGAACCTTCATATTGGGCCTATAATTTCAAGAATGTTCAATATAAGCCCAAAACACTCTTTTCTTTCACTCTTTCCTCTCATTCTCGACCTATATAAAGAAAAAGAAAAGAGAAATCCCATGGATATAATTATTTGACACCCCATGTTTGTTTAATGTGTATCAATGCATTACACCACATTTATCTAGGCCAATCTCATACACCCATGCACATCTTTTCTCTTCTCTCTTTACTCTATTTCTTTTCCCTTCTTATTCTCGGCCAAGCCTCTCTTCCCTCACCACTCACCATTCAAACCTCCAACACTACAACACTCCTCTCAAAGCCATCTAAAATCTTCTCATCATCATCTCCTAAAATTCGTGTGTACTTGTGTGTATGCTCAAGAATACATCATCAAAGTTCATCATTTTGGTAAGATACCTTATATTCTAGTGTTTAACTTCATCATATGACAAATCGTTCATTCATTAACACGTCATTTCGTGATCCATGCCCTTAGATTCATCTTAAGTTCGAAAACTCCACTCAAGAAGCTTACTAGGGTCGAGATCGTTCTCATTCTTCATCAAAAACTGAAATCATCAAACCAATGTGAGTTCATACCCCCTATCTTTTGGTTTTACTATGTTTTGGGAGAGAATACAAGTTGTTTTGTGTAGATCTATGTGTATATGCATGATTTTGTGTGTTTTTATGATATAAGTATGATTATATGCCATAAACTTCATGAACTCGAAAATATACATAAATATGATGATATTTGTGGACATAACTCTTGATACCACATAATAGGCAAAGAAAAGCAAAGTAGGAAACCATTGATTCATTTTTTGTTTTTAGCGACTAAGGTTATCAACATCCATGCAATGTCAAGACTTTCAAACATGTCATATTAGCTTTTACAACTACATCTATATCATTCATCTTTCAAAGTGGTTACCATTGTCATATCACGAACCACTTTATATTTTTTTTAGATATCACAATATTAAAACTTAATAATAATGAATAATAAACTAACATGAGAATAATTCTCTATAATTCAAATAAAAATTACTAATATTATAAAACATGAAAATGAAAATATTATATATTGATCATACAATATTTTAAAATTGGTTTTATTTTTTAAAACTGTTAACATTATAAAACATGAGAATCCAATAAAAATTAGAGAATTGATCATACCTATATCTTCATATTGGTTTTAATATTTAATTAATGTTTTTTTAATTAAAAAGCCAAGTTGAAAGCCTTGCTACGGTGAAAGATGAAATCGCATTTCAAAGTGATCATACCTATATCTCCATATTGGTTTTAATATTTAATTAATGATTTTTTGTTATAATCATTTATTTAAAGATTACTAATAAATTTGCTAAAAAGATACGGAACAAAAATAAATTAGAAAATATGAAAGTTCTTTTAAGGGTTTAGATCATTTTTAGTTACTTAACTTTTGGTTTTGTTCATTTGGTCACCTAACTCTTTTTATATTTTAAAAGGTCAACAAACTTTTGATTTTGTGCTCATTTAGTCACTTAACTTTTGGTTTGGTAACTTAACTCTTAGATTTGTGCTCATTTAGTCACCTAACTTTTAAAATTGTGCTCATTTAGTCACTAAACTTTTGAAAAATTTTAAAAGTTTAGTGACTAAATTAGCATAATTTTAAAAGTTATGTGACTAAATGTGACCAAACCAAAAGTTAAGTAACTAAATGAGCACAAAGCCAAAAGTTTAATGACATTTTAAAACATAAAAAAAATTAAGTGATCAAATGAGCACAAAACCAAAAGTTAAGTACCAAAAATGACCTATACCCTTCTTTTAAAAATAAAATAGCTTTCAGATTTAAACAAAATAAATTAAAAAAATATAGGATATTTTGTAATATTAACTTATGTTTTAACTAAATCAATAAGAGATTGGAGTGCATTGATAGGCTATTAGATTGATTGGTTTAATTCAATTTATTTATTGGTCCTTAGTTATCCAACCCGAATAAAACCTAGAAAAGAATCATGTTAGCTGCAACCTCCCAAAAGGCCAAAAGCCCAACACCATCGTTGCTTGCCATATCATAAACATCAAAAGAATATTAGTAAAAGGCTAAAAGCATAATTGCTCGATTGTGTTTATTGACGTGGATTGCTGTGTTGCTAGTAGTTAGATTATAATAAAATACAACTCATGATGACATCCGGAAGAGATTATAAATGTGATTGAGCTTGAAACCTAAAACTTATTGTCATTTTTAAGTCATTAAGATAATATAATACTCTTATTATCTACATATAATACTAATCAAGTATTAAAAACCTTAAATTACTCAATTATCATGAATCAAAATAAAAGATGTTAGCAAAAACAAAACGATACACGTTACCAAAACTCACGTTCGTAAATTATCATGAATCAAAACAACACATGTTGGCAAAATCCAAATTGTCAGAGAGATTTTATTAAAAAAACAAAACTAACAAAAAGCACACCTAAAAAAATAATGAAAGGTAATTGGATTATACAATCCAAATACTTGACAAAATTATGGAAGTGTTTATACAATCAAACTACTTGACAAAATCGACCACCAAAGCCAAGTTGCCAAATTCATAGGATTAAATCGAGTAATCCCCCACCATCACATAATTTTCAACCAAGGGTAGCCAATATAGGGTAAGAGTTATGGTTTATTCTATTTAAAACTTGAAATTAGTAGAAAAGAATATATTTTTATCTATATTCCATTTAAAACTTGAAACTTGAAATTAGTAAAAAAGAATCCCAATTCAATTGACAATTCACAAAACGAACATAAAAATATATCCAAATCAAAACCATACCGAAAACCCGATTCAATCTCTAGCTGCCAAATTATTCAAAATTAGGTATAACCTTTAATTATAATCGGAACTATATTGTTACATCTCCTTGAGTCATTGTTTGTAAAGAACTTCCGGGGTTCAAATACAGGCACGATATGGTCAGAGATGTTTTGTTCGATATATTTAAGCGTGCAGGAGTTTCTGCTAAGAAAAAGGCACCTGTGAATTTCTTGACTGACCCGACAGAAGGAAGGTCAACCCTTAAACCGGCTGACATTTTGATATTTGGATGGGTCGGAGGGAAACATGCATGTGTGGACCTTACAGGGGTATCCCCCTCTCGTGGGATTGAGGGCAGGGGGTTTCACGGCAGGACTGGCTGCTTTAAAAGCTGCTACAACCAAAGTCAACAAACATGAGAAATCGTGCATGGAAAATCAACATGTGTTCATACCATTTGCGTTTGATACGTTTGGTTTCCTCGCACCGCTTACCGCATGTACAACGGATCATGCATTGCAAATTTGCAATGGTATATCCCCTAATTCTATGAATGTAGTCTTTAAAAGATTGAGTTTTGCTATACAAAAAGACGTAGCGGCGCAGCTTGTTGCCCGTTTGCCATCTCACTTATTGTACGATGATAATTAAATGTTTTTTTGTTTGTAACAGAACTACTATCCAAAAAAATCGATGAAACCAAGAAAAAAGATTCCAGAAATATAAGATTTGAAAGTTTCATATAATTATTGACTAGGAACTTTTTAGCAAATAGAATTTTCAATCTAATTCTAAATTTCATATGATTTTTTCAAGTGTGACTTCCTTTCACTTTGCAAACAATGAAACCACAAGTTCTCAAACTCTTGCTAACAAGTTCTAACCCCACAACAACATTTGTACAAACCAAAACCATAGTCATCAAACAACAAAACCAAAATATATATATAGGGACGTCCCCTTTACAAAAAAAACTTAAAGTATTATAATTTTGTTCTTTAAGGACTATAATTGGGTGGAAGAACCACTCGATCTTGATGCCCATTCAAATGGTCACCTATATGAGGTGTTTAACAAACCTTTTCTACTTGAATGATCAGGTGGTCACTTACACTTGAGAGTGTACACTCGCTGCATATGCGGTGGGGTGATGTCGTTGTGCGGGGGCAGAGGACCCCCACACCATTGCACATGCGGTAAGCGGTGACCTCGACCGTACGACATCTCTCTCTCTCTCTCTCTCTCTCTCTCTCTCTCATCTGATCGACGGAAATCCCTTGCTACTATTGCTACTGGTTCAAGCACATAAACTAGAAATGTTTTTTCTTTCGATTAGTCAACCCACAAAGGCAACCTCCGCCCAACCACTAACCTAAGCCCCTGAAGAGCGGATGACGACTTTTGTATCAAAAGCTAAACCCCATCACCAAAAGACAACTTAGTTATAAAAAAATTAACACATCATGTTTTGAAGGTATGTTCTTCATTGATTGCAACTTTACTCTTCTCTTACCTGTAAACAAAATTGTAATGACACATTGACACCATGGAGATTGATGATATAAACATCTGGATATATATTTGGCTTGGAAATTAAGTAATTTAATCATTATAAACGGGGTTTCCAAAGAAAAAATAACCATCTTTTTTTAGTTTTGAAAAATAATCACTTTTTCCGGAATGCCTCATTTCGGAATAATTTTCATATTCTACATTATTTTATTTTATTTTATTTCTTTATTTTCATAGAAATCTTTTTATTTTTTTGGATTCCGAATGTTACATTTCAAAATGTTTAATGTCTCCGTTTTTCAATAAAATGTCTAATTTTATGTACTAATATCTTATATAGGTCACATTACTATGTTTGTTTAACTTTTTGTTAAATTTAAATATAAAAAAACGATTTTTTTTCTTGAAATTCTAGATTTGTTTTTTCAGATTTCGAACTTATTCTTAAAATTCTAGAGTTTTGTTCATAATTCGAAATTTTGGTTTGGAATCCGGAATACCCTTCCAGAATCAGTAAAAAAAATGTTTCTTGGTCCGGAATATCCATTATGGACTAAGTGGTTATTTTTTGCAAAAAAAAAAAAAAAAAAAAAAAAAAAAGAAGTTATTTTCTTCAAATACATTTTAAAAAATATTTAGATTACTTAGTTTCCCTATATGTCTTCTATATAATGAAATAATTAATGTGAAAATTATGCAGTGGATTTGATCCCTATTCGTGGTACTCTAGATGATTGTTTCACTGCTTTTGCATGTTAAGCAATTTTGATTAACCATGGATGTCTTATTTGTCTCAATCCTTTTTTATTGTTTTACATGTCAGAATAAACATGTGATCTTATTTTAAAAAATGATCGGTAGACAAAGCAAAATGATCAGTATAAGCAAAATGATCAGTATAAATAATAAATGATCAGTATAAGTAATTAATTTTATTTGTAAAAGTTTAACAAAAATAACAATAAGAAAGAAATTATTCTATTATATAAGAGTAAACCAAAAATTAAAGTATTCAATATTAGGCCATATGTCTTAAACACCAACAAATGTTTAAAGGATAATTTCACAAAGTTAGTTTTAGAATTAACTCGTCATATGTTAAACCTCAAACCCCATTATGATGAACAACTCTCTCCTCTAAATCTTTAACCGTAAACACTAAATTGTATACATGAAGACACAAACACAAAACCTCAAATCCAAAACCTAAAATTTTAACAGTAAAACATAAATACATGTTCGGAATATCATATGTTTTCAAAAAAAAAAAAAAAAAAAAAACAATTTAACAATCAGATTGTTTATCTGGTACTGACGCATTGTTTATGTAATTTTTCAAAAAGAAACTGTTCGTTGGGTGCTAAAATGAAATTAATGGCCATCCAAAAACTATATGTCAAAATGAAACTAATTGTTGCATGTAGCATTACGTTATTTACTTAGGGTTGAACATTTGAACCAGACTATATGGACCAACTCCTCAGCCGGACAAGTTTTACATAAATTGGTAGACCTTGAACCGGACTGAACTTGTTGAGACTTAACAGGTCTAGGTTCGGTTCCGATTCTTGAATGTAAAAATGAACATTTATACCGCACCAAACCATTTTGCATTTGGTGGACCTTGAACTAGATAGGTCCCGATTCTTTTGTATGTGTTGCAAGTTATGTTAAAAAAAAAATGATGTCTCAAAAATTCCGTATCATTTAAGTTTTCAATTTGTGTTATCATTGATAAATGAATAACAATATAAGCAAAACCACAAGTACACCCCTCTTTTTAAAACAAATTCTTTCTTGGTAAATCACTCCAAAATCTACACAACTTTTGTACAACCAAAAAGAAAAACCAACATCATTAACAAAAGTAAAAAAGAAAGAACAAAACAATATGAACAAACACTTCCATTCACATCAAAACTTGCATCTTTTTTCTCTACACACTTGCTACCGATCTCATGGACATCGATCTCGTCGACCCATCACGAGCTAAACAATATACAATCAAGTTCTTGATCACATTTCGATACTTTCTTCTATAAGTCGGTAGCTTCGATGTCCCACGTGTTAGCCCTATCAATCTGCCAAAAGGGTTCATAAATCCATCATCAAAACCCATCAAAAACGAGAAAAAAATCAAGAAATAATCTAGGGTTTCTACCTTCTACTGATGCCTTGAATTTGAGCCACCCTAACAGCATCTTCTGGTTCAAAACTGCCGTTATCCCATGATTCCATACGTTTAGGATCGGTTCCAAAGAGGATTATCTTTTCTAGATACCTAATTTCACCTTCGGTCAATTGGAGTACTCTGATTTGTTCTTTGAGGACCATAATTGGGTGAAAAAACCAGTCGAGTACTCGATCTTGGGGTCGATTTAAATGGGTGATTTCGAGGCCATCGAGAAGGACAAGACCTTCGGAACCATGTTTGATTGATCGGAGAAGGTTTTGGAAGAAGGCGTAACAAGGTAAACCAGTGCCGATTATGGGACAAGGGTTTCCTTTTTTAGGGTTTAACCAATCGTAAAGTTCATTGGGGGATATTACGTTTGCATCGAGTAGTTCCTTTCCACTCATTTCACAAACTCTCATCAGGTTTTCCCAAACCTGTACAAACATAATGCAGATCAAATGGTTGCCTAAAATAATGTTTTTTTTTTTTTAATTTTTTCTTATTGGCCCATAATTAGTTGCATTTTTCAAACTTTTTCCCAACATTCAAAAACAAATTGGAAAAAATAAAAAAATAAAACTAACGGTTTTTTTCTTTCTAGAAACGGATTCTTAGGTTTTAGTCTAAGAAATTAATTCGTATACAACAATTTATGTTTTAACATGTTTGTATTGTATAACTCTATAAAACATAAATTGGTGGGGAAAAAATTATTATATACAGAACCAATTTCTTATGCATCTATTCATGAAAAGTATAAATATGAAACCAAATACATGAAAGTTTATAATTAAAAAAAAAAGAGTAGAAGTTTACCTGGACCATTTTTACTTCACGTATGACCTCCCTGACCGATCTCGAGGATGATAATGTGGGCATCGTCATGATAGGTGGGGCATGCATTGGACCACCGTTTTGTTTTCCATCAGATGACCGACTACCACCAACTGAAACTGAAACTTCGGTTGAATGAGGAAGAACTCTTTTCTTTCGGTATTTTGGTCTAAAAATATGCAACAATTGTTAAATATTGTATTTCAATGCTAATGGTAATAGAAAAAATATTTTGAAAATGATATCTTACTTTGGGAAAACTGAACCCTCTCGGAGGTACAACCAGTCGTTTGTGTACTCATCAAACTCCGCAACCATGGCAATCACATAAGCAACACCCCTCTTGAATGACCTTTCCTACATTTTAATCCGAATGTCTAACTATTAGTAACTTTTATTAATTTGTTCATTATAATATCTTACTTTTGTTTCTTCTTATTACATCTTTCGGTTTTGAAACATTTACACAACTATACCATTGTTATAGAAATACAAAACAACTTTCATTGTTATACTTGGGTAGAATTTCAAGAAATTCTAATTAGAAAAAATAAATATATTAAAAGTACAATGCGATAATAAGTAATTTGGTCGATTTTTACTTAATAAGAAAAAAATTGAAAGTATAATTCTATAAAAGGAGTTAAAATATAATATGATATAATACACAAATTAATGAAAGTATGTTGCTCTTTTTTGCATTTAGCTTTTCTTGTATGTACATTAGAAGCCTACTTTGACATTTGCAAGCAAACCTAATAGTTTGCGATCTAAATATTTTTATGAATCCTTTGATCCATTAAATTCAATATGTTTATGAATCTTTTGTTCCATTAAATTCATTTCCTTTCTATTTGCAATTAATTTCTTAGTCTTTAACATATTTACTTTTTATATCCGAAAATGAATTAATTCTCATTGATTTTGAAACTAAAAGGTAGTTTGTTTGATTTCAGATACATTTAAGCAAGACTAGACTAGCTTTCTAGGGCTATCTTTTATATGATTAGGATGTAGTGAGCATTCGTCTCTTTTGTATATGTGAGAGATTGACACTGAGTCCCTATCCTAACTTCGGGCAAAAAGTGCAATTTTTGTTACATTGACATAGTCAAGTCTCTCCACTCCAATGCATGTCAATCAATACAATGCAAGTACTAGGCAAAATCTATATTGCCCTCGTCCTTGTTTTGTCATGCATAACAAATCAGAATACGACACAGTATGTCATGTCATGTTATGTCATGTCATCTCATTTTTAGTATCACAGATATGGTCTTAAAATGAGATGACTGATTGTACGTAGTCAAAGAAGGTTTTGAATAGAAACCTGATATACGACGGCTGAGCCATACAAGCCTATAAAAATACTTGAAACGATAGCCAATATAACGCTCCCAATAACAACAATCGGCCACACAAGAATAGTCAAACCAGCAATTGGTATGCATGCGGTTTCAAGAAATGGTCCTTCACGACTTATTAAATCATGAATGAATCTTTGCCACCCTTTAAACAACATGTACGGACTCTTTACCACTGCAATCGCAGTGTAAAGAGGAACATCAATGACAATTCCTAGTAATCCAACAATTATGCACGCTGGCACGTGAATGAACCTGAAAAAAAAAAAAAAACAATGTGAGGCCAAATGAACTAATATTCCCCTTCAAAACCTCGTGTGTTATAGTAAAGATTCGTAGTAACAAACTACTATTGGTAGGAAATGTAACAAATTTTAATTGGGAAGTCGTTAATTTTGATTCGGAAAGTAAATAGTTTGATCTTCAAAGTCTAAGTATCAAAAAAGGTGGAAAGGATTAGAGATGCCAAATAGGTTCGTTAGCTAGGGTAGAGTTGAACTTTTTATCAAAATGGGTTGACACAAATCCGTATGTTTAATTAAACATGTTAGTGGTTACCCCATAGGCATGTTGACCTTGATTGACCTACTTTAAATTTCAATGTTTACATTAATTAGGGGAAAAAGTTTAAATTAATTAAATAAGTTACAAATTAAAATAACTAGGTGAATTAACAACCACAACATCTAATAAGAATGGGGATGTCAGGTTCGATCTTTGGTACTAACAAGAATTGGACTATGAACACTAACATCTAACCAGTTAAACTGTCGTTCAAAAAAAATTAACAACCACAACTTATTTACCCAAATTATATTCTACATTTCTAAGACATTGAAGTGTTGTTTTGTACCTTTTAGTTAAAAAATTATAATAATATATAAAATAAATATACATGTCTATATTTAAACAAATTGGAATCTGGTAAAAGATTCCAACTCTAACCTAACCTATTTAATTAAAAAGTTGTAAGATTCACCTGTTTAATTAAACAAAATGAAAATCTCAATCCAAACTACTAATTTTAGGTTGGATTATTGAATTTGGTCAATTTTTCCTAACTACGGCAAAGATTCATGAGTTTCGTTTAGAGCAACACCTTAGAGTTCGAAGCTCACTATCCGAGGGGGATTCACGAAGCTCCTTCAAGTAGAGAGGATAAGAATGATAACAAAGGTCAGCAAAATCTTGAACGACTGTGCAACTTCCCTTAATCGTTCCCCATGTTCCATCCTGATGTCGTTCAATTCAAACATTATGACCATAAATATATATAAATATACATGCATGCACAGATGCATGTATGTGTGTATAGGAAAGTAGGCATATATGTATGTGAGATACTGAGATATGTATGTATATATGTATGTATGTATGTACTTATGGATGGAAGAATGTATGCATGCAAGGATACATGTATTAACTATGCTTGTGTATATGTAGGTACGTAGGTATGCATCAAGCATGTAGCATGCATGCAAATATAAGTATGGATGGATGTTTGTATGTGCATGTGTATACATGTATATATATGTACGGATATGCATCAAATGTAGATATAGAAAAGATTAATGGAATAAAGATTTTTACCACAATGGAGTGTAGGAACTTGTTGGATTCATCTTCATGTCTAAAGGCTTCAAAAGATGAAATCCATGGAGCAAAGAAGCCATAACCAAGGCCAACAAGAACACTTCCTCCAATGCTTAGGCCCAACCAAAGCCCAAATAGAACCGGCAAACCAAACAAGAATGCTACTTTCAATGGTGCGTCGAATCTATTTGTCCTGTCATATTAAATACAAAAGTAAATCATAGCTTTTGTCATTGCGCTATAACACCTTCTCACATATTCAATAAAAAAATTAAAATGGATATTTTGTCCTTCGTCTTTATTCTTATTTAATATCAAAAAAACAATATCGATTATACACACAAATGTATTCCACCAAAGAATAGTTAAACAACACGTTTTAGGTCTACAGTCAACCAAACTTTAAATTCATCTAGAAACAGTCTATATTGAAACCTTTAAATGTTAAATTGACTAATTTTTAATTTCAAAAACTTACTTTAAAAAAAAAGTTCTTTATAAAATACCACTAAAAATCATATTGTTGCCATTTTTGTCCAAAAATATTCTTCCTTTATATATATATATATATATATATATATATATATATATATATATATATATATATATATATATATATATATATATATATATATATATTTCACATTGATATTTGACATGAAAGAAATTAATCACACAAAATTTAAAAAAAAAAAATGGAAACAAGAAAAATACTTGAGAAGAGTATAAACAGTCCACGCAACATGAGTAGGAAAGAGAGCTAAAATCACTCCAACATTTCCTGTAATTAGAATCAAAGCAGCAATTGGACCCACCAATACACCTGAAAACATCGATCATTCATACATAAAATCAGCAAATAATATCGAAAAAAACAAAAATCAAACAGAACAAAGATCAACACAACAATTTTGAATTAGTCAATTTGAAGAAAAAAAAAAGTCAAACTAGAAGAAAGAAGAAGCTACGAACTTTTGAGAGCACCGAAGAACAAAGCAGAACAGAAGGCAAAAACGACATAGAGGGTCTTCAACCAATCTGGCAAGACGTTTAGCATACTTGGTTTATTAATCGAACAGGAAAAACCCCAATAAATCTTCAACTTAAAGACTCGATTTTGGTGAAGAAATTTTGTGTTTTCGTGTAAGAATCAAGAAGAAATTGCCGCGAAATCTGTGTAAAGATGAGGGGGAAAAGGGGGGGAATCAGAGATATATGAGAGACGACAGGGGATTTATGGAATGGGTTCCCAGGATTCATGGGAATCAAATGTTTAGGTTTCGGGTTGGAATATGATGACTTGTAATATAGTTCATGATTATTTGGTATTTATTATTCAAATGTCACTTTAGCTTTTCAACTGCTATTTGTATTATTTTTATTTCATAATGTAATAAAGACAAGAAGTCTTTTCCAATTTTAGTTTTTCAATGGATATTTTATTTGCCATAACAATTCCCATGAGGATTATATTTGACTGGTAAGATATTTATATGTCTCACTTTCGATTTAAAAATTACCCACGAAGATGTGTTTTTTAATCTTATGTAATGTGATATTTGATATGTATATTCTTTATAGATTATTGGACCACGAAAGTATCATTTCTATACGAATTAGATAAGAGTGAATTAGATAAGAGTAAAATGTAAATTTGCGCTGGTTTGCAAAAAAAAATTAGAGTAGATTACTGAAATCATCCCTATGATTTGGTTAAAATTGCACGTTTGGTCCCTAACTTTTCTTTTGCATTCGGATCGTCCTTGTAGTTTGATTTTGTTGTATTTTTCGTTCCTATGGTTTGATTTTGTTGTGTTTTTCGTCCCTTTATATACATAAAGTTAGGGACCAAACATGCACTTTTGACCAAACCATAGGGACGAAAAATACAACAAAATCAAATCACGGGGATGATCCGAGTGCAAAATAAAAGTTAGAGACCAACTATGCAATTTTAACCAAACGACATGGACGATTTCAATAATTTACTCAAAAATTATGGGTTAAATCTAAAAAAATTTCAACTTGCAAATCGACAAGAGTTATATTGTCTATATTGTTACATATGCGAGTTCTTCAATCTTTTGAGACATGCCACATCTATCCAAAATAGGTCACTTCTAGTTCTGGCCGTTTCTCTGGTTATCTTTGATGAGAGTAGAACAATATAATAGATGTAAAGGGTTTAAAGATCGTTGTTATTAATGATTATGATTTAGGTCTAAGCCCTTTTAGGTTTAGCTATTAGGCTTTTAGGTATTTTTTTTTATATATTCTTATGTAATTATCTTTTGAGAATCAATCAATCCATTATCTTACATGGTATCAGAGCTTTAGGTTAAACATTGCTGCTGATCACAATCCAAAGCCACCGTCTTCCACCTCCGACGATCTTCTCTAATAATCATCCGAGGTGCCTTCATTATGTTGCATATTTTTTCTTTTCTTCTCTTTTCCGCCTAAATAATAAAACAATCACCAACGCCAAACTAGAGCTCTTTCATTGGTTTCTTTCACTACCTCGTCTACTTCTACCCCCTCCTCAGATGACCCCTGCGTCTAAACAGTCTACGTCCTTATCGGTTGGCCACATAATCAGATCTCTTTTCCGATTCGACCCCTTCTGATGTTGTTGCCTCCCTCCGTTGGCACCTTCTTCTTCGGGCAACCTTCTGTAGTCGTTTTTTTCTCTATCAACATTGCAGTTGCTGATCTCGCCGGAATTGGCCTCGTACGTCGCAGCTCGAACCCTCTTTCTTTCTCACTGCCTTTCTCCGGACTCTTCTGCCGCTAGTTGTATGATCATTGTCGTTGCTGCCGATTTTCTCTTTTTCTGCAACAGAATCACCTGTGGTTGTCGCCTTTTCTCCTTTCTTCTCTGACGAGCAGTCGATGTTAGCCGTCGTTGTTACAGCTCTACCACCGCCGATGCCGCTATATTCATCTAGTTTTTATGTTTTCTTCTTTTGTTTATTTTTTCAGTTTAATCGTCTCCACCCAATCAAACTGTGGTGGTGGTGGTCGTGTGTGTGTGTGTGTGTGGGGGGGGGGGGGGGGGGGGAGATGTTAGTAATTAGGGTTTAAGCTCAATCCTTTTGGGGTTTAACCATTAGGTTTTAGGTATTCTCTACACATATGCTTATATGACATGATGGTATATGCCTAATAGAACACTGTAAACTTGATATACATATATGTTTATATGACATGATGGTGTGAATCATCTTAGTGATAACTGGGGATGCTGAAAAATAACTATTATCTTTTTACAAATGAAACAATCCAAAAAAATGGTGTTCATGGAGGTCCATCTTTCCTTTTCGTGGTGTCTAAAGCTTTCTAGATTTAATTATTTCATTGTCATGAATAAACTTCAGAAAAAAAATCTCTTATCATACATATTTGAAGTCTTGTACATTGATTTGACAGGTGTATAGTGACATTATCGTTATCTAATCTCATAATTTTTTAATTTTATGTGTCATTATACTTTTGAGAACAAAAAACAAGTAATACAGTAATACAACTTGTAAGTTAGCAAACCATGAGTTAGTTTTTTTCTCAAAAAAATACCCTTTCATACAATGTTTCCATTGAAAACTTGGGACACAAGTAGAGTCTTGGTCAGGTGTTGCTGGCCATGTGTTTCGGAAAGCTATATAAATTGGGTCAAAAAAGCCGCCCATATCCAAACATACGCCACCACTTCTAGAATATATTTTAAATTGTATAAAATTAATTAAAATAAACTTTGTTGTTAGTAGATATTATATATACAATTTTTAAAAAATTATTCATAAATGGTCTCTTGATGGAGATGTTTTTATGAATACGTGCAACGTCTATAATAATAAACTAGGTGTACATTATCGGTGGTAACAATTATTACTGTTTCGATGAATGGTTTTTTATTCAGAAAATGTTATTTGATTATTTCAATGACTATAAATTTTCTGGCTGATATTTTAAATAAATTTCATGCCCAACCTTTTGGCAAACATCATGCCCACGTTAAAAAAAAAAAAAAAAAAAAAAAAAAAAAAAAAAAAAAAAAAACTAATTGTGATTTCCTTCCTTAGATATTTTCGTTGATTATTTTTTACCATAATTAGTTTTTGTTCATAAAAAGATGAATGGTTTGTGGATAATAAATTTGTTCATTAATTTATCAAGCATGTACCTCTTAAATTTCAAGAAAAATTAAATATGCTTTATAATATAGTTAAGATAAATAAGGTTTTTTTTATTAGATATAAATTTTAAATGGAACAAGTTCATACAAATAAGAAATGATATAATGGAAAACTTGATAAGGATAACCAATCACTTATGAACTACACGCACCAAGTCAGCATCCATTAATAAAAAACAATTCTCATATAGGTGAAATTGTGCTATAGTTTAACTTTATATATTTATGGAAGCCATTAGTATTCTAACATTTTAATTAATAAAAAGTCAAAATTTATATTAAATTGTAAAACGTAATTTCAAATGTTTTATAATAATAAATTTCAGAACTTGATGAATTGCCTGCCTACGTTTTTCAAAGGTGGCTGCTTTCTCTAGATATAACTTTAAAATATATTATTTTTGAAGATCAATTTAATTGAGTTAATTATTTTTTCGTAACGATGATTTTTAGAAGTGGTTGGTTCTTTCATTCTCTAAACACATCGTTGTTTCACACTTTCATGAGATAAATTAGCACGTGTTTTTTAGTGCCACCCCCACATTAATTGCCAAAAAATGATAACTTTAGTTAATTGATAGACAATAATACAAAATGAGCTCATGCCATCTAGTCGTCTTTGGAAATTTTGTAATGAAGTCGCTTATAATAGCATCCCATTTAACAGCAAGAAGTCGCCAAGGTTGAAGGAGATTTTAAGGATTAGGGATGAGCATAATAACTGAAAAACCGAACCATAACCAAATTAACCGATATAACCGAACCATAATAACCGAACCGTTTTAAAAACCATTGGTTCGGTTTCTAGTTTTTGTTAACCGATAACAAACGGTTCGGTTATGGTTTTATAAGTTAACCGAACCATTATTAACCGAATCGCTAACTTTATATTTTAATGCATAAAAATTATGGATTATATATAAAATAATATAGTCAAACTTATTTAAGACCCATTAAATTTCTAAAATATAATTCATTAATCATCACTTATCAGGAGATGAACGTGCAATCAAACCATCAAAGGATGATCACATAGATTATGCAGACACACACAATTTTCCAATCATGCATTGAGTTAGATTATTGATTAATGTTGTAATTCCTAGTCGGCTAATTCTATAATTTATAAACATTATTCACATTTAGTTTAATGTTCACACTCATCATCCTAATCGTAGACTTCTCATACTGTTAATCATAATTAAAGATTGTTTTAACTTTATAGTTCTAATCGAAAGATTTTCTTTTTAATTTATAATAAAAACTTCTAGCTAAGTTAAGTTTTTAGTTTTTCTTCACTTTATGATATATTAAGAATGTATTTTTTCTAAAAAAAAATTGCTTTTTTATTTACTGTTTTTACTTAATCACATTGAATGTATATGAGTGATTGTTTTTTTATCCAGATAACAAGTAATATAAATGTTTAGCTTTTTTATTTTATACTTTTTGATTTAATCGCATTGAACATGTATGAATGTTTGACTTTATTTTAATGTTAATATCAATTATCAATATATGAAGTTATTAATGCCATTTTTTTTATTTTTTTTAACTTTTTGTTGAATGTTTTTTATTTTAAATGTGATTATGTATTATCTCACTCTGAGTATCAAATGTACACATTTTATTCTATTACTATAAGCTAAATTGCAAACATTGGTACGAGGACTTTAGGTATTCTCTTTTCATTTTTTATGCCACTATATTTTCGTCATTTATATTACTTTGAACATTATGGTTAACCAATATTAACCATTAACCAAAACCGTTAACCGACAAAAACCATTAACCATAACCAATATTAACCATACCCATTGGCTACCAAAATGCATTAACCAATCATAATGGTTATGGTTCGGTTTTGACCAATAACCGAACCAAACCACCCCATACACACCCATATTAAGGATGTTGAGCTTCGACTTCTATGTGGCGCAAGTTGTACACTTAGCAACCGATTTCACACATTTTACCATCATCATCGTACATTAATAGCTTTCTCTAAGGTCTTTTGTACATATTTATGCAACCTAATGGATAACTATTGTACTTATGGGAATCTTGTAACGTCCGATTCCTGATATGTATTTTACATCGGATTTATTCAGTTTTGTGCGGGAATTCGACGAGTTGGAGACCCCAAACTCGTCGAGTAGGAATGGATTTTGGACGCGGAACTTAAAGTCTACTCGACGAGTTGAGAGACGCAACTCGACGAGTAGGGCTGCCAGAATGAAACCCTAATGTTTAGGGTTTTGCACCCTATTTAAAAACCTTAATGCTTCATTGTGGCCTCCCTTATCGCCCCCTCATCAAACCAGTAAAACCCTAATTCGTGATTTTAGACCATTTGGAGTGTGTGTGAGTATAAAGTGAGTGTTTCCTTGGTGCTTTCTTGAAGAAGTTTAAGTTGAAGATGCTTGGTTCAAGGGAAAGGCTTTGGATTTAGGGATTTCTCTATTGAGGCTGCCATATTAAGGTATAAAGTCGATAACCTGGCTATTTATTTGATAAATCTCTTCTTTGAGAAGTTTAGGGTCTTTAGTAGCTTATTTTGGGGTCCGTTCTTGGATATGAGCATGTCTTAAAGTTATGACTTCATATCTAGATGTCCATGGCCTAAAGAGACTTAAAGTTGCCAGCTTTATCAAGTCTTGGACCTTCTCCATACCATAGTCCTCTTATGAAGCTTACATTTAGTGTTTTTAGCTTCATGACACCATGCATGGACATAAGTTAGCAACTTTACGTGATATATCAGCCTTAGGGGGGCAGATCTATGGTTTGGAAGCATTGAACTCGATTGGAAGTGCCTGAATGGAATTAGACTAAGAGAACTCGATGAGTTGTTCATCCAACTCGGCAAGTTGGATTGTGGTTCCTCGACCTTTTCTATTATTGAGCAAACTCGGCGAGTCTAGGAGATGACTCAGCGAGTTGGCCATGGTTGTGGGTTTTGAAGACTAAAAAACTCGACGAGTTGGGTCGAAATATCCCGATTCTGTAAAGGGAAAAGCTCGATGAGTTCAAGAATGACTCGACAAGTAGAATGGGAAAGTCTCGATACTATAGATAGGAGGAACTCGACGAGTTGTAAAAGAACTCGGTGAGTTGGATCGCAGTTTCAGAGTTTTATGATTTATAGAACTCAATGATTTGATGGGCCAACTCGGCGAGTTTAGTCAACTCGGAACATGACTTTGACCAAGATGTTAGCTTTGACTAGGGTATTGACCTTGACTTTGACTTTGACCAAAGTTGAACCTTAAGGGGTTATAAGCATGAAAAGGGTAACTAAAGGAAATCTATATGTGTAGGAGTTTGAGTGGGGCAGATTTCAGAGTCGAGGACAGTTCAGCTACTTCACGACATTTGAGGCGAGTTACCTTTCAGTAGAAGTGGGTCGAAGGCACCAATGTCGACCCACTAGTAGCTAATTATAGTTGAGATGATTGTCTTTGTGATAATTGTATAGTATGTCGTGATCTGTTATGTTTTATGTGTTAGTATGCTATGATATTATTATTGGATTAGTGTCTAAGTCCATAACTATTTTGGTATGTACTTGACCCGATGGTGCATGGTCCTTTTGGGTTGCCTTCACCAAAGCAACTTGATTGGAGAAATATATATAGAGAGAGGATAATATGATTTATTAATATGTTATAAGAATAATATATTAAAGGAGAAATCATATTTGTTTAATTAATATTGGTCAATAATTAATTAGGAATTAATTTTGTGATCAAATGTAATTAATTAAACTAGAGGGGCTGATTTGTAATTATGTGATAGTTACAAAATAAGGTAAGGATTATCTTATTATTAGGTTGGACGAATTTAAGGTGATAAGGCCTTAGAATTCGACTATGATAAGGACTTAAGGATTATCTTATGGGTTGCTTTGTGGATAAGCAACTAGATAAGGATAATGACTGAAACCCTATCTCTACACCTATATAAAAACCCTAAGGCTCATGAATTCGTGTATCTCTTCCCAAGAAGTCCTAAGGACGAATTCTAACCTCTCTCCTCTCTCTTTATACCTTCTCCATTTGCTCTTGGTGTTTGTAAGCCATTAGAGGAGTGACACTTGTGACTCTAAGCATTCCAAAGTCAATTCAAGGTGGAATTAGGATTGTTATTGCTATATAACAATCAAGGTATGTTCTTAAACCTTATTATATGTTAATATCGATTTCCATATGCTAGAATTAGGGTTTATAGTCTTGGATTCAAAGCATGTACAATAGAGAAACCTAGATCCAAGCATTAGGGTTTGTATGACCACATAGGATGTCTTATGACCAAAACCCATCAGTGGTATCAGAGCCTAGGATGGTTTCAATTGTATTGATGCATTGTATATCTAAAAAATTTGATTTTTGAAGTTTTAGAGGCTGGACTCGCCGAGTCCATAGCTGAACTCGGCGAGTCCAGGGTGACTCACGACGAGTCAACTCGTCAGATAAAGCTTATCTCGAGATTTCTTACTGTTTTTGCATATGGATAGTTACCTTATCATGTTAGATCAATATTAATCCGATTATATGATATATTTGACTATATTTTTTTATCTAATTGAAGATATTTATCAATTAATAAGATAATTGTTTCCTTATAAGATAATTGATTAATTATTTTGAGTAAATTGATAAATTGTTTTGCAAGAAATCATTAAACAAATCAAATATGGATAATTATGTAATTAAATGTTAGTTTAGATTATTTGTTATTTGATCCTTGTTGTTATGAAAGGTTTCATATTTTCCCCTTTAGGTTTTATAGTTTAAATTTGAACCCAAAAGTTTTGAAGTTTTAAAATTTAAATAGTTAAAACCCTAATGTTTTGAAAAAGGTTTCAAAACTTGGCCTCAAGTTTTGGAATTTAAAAGTTGATTAAAAGTTAATTAGGAATGTTAAATTCTAAAACCCTAGTAATGTTATGAAAAGTTCAAATACACCCTTATGGTTTTATTAATTAATTAAGGAGTATAATTAAAAGAGATTTAATAAATCCATAAAAGTTTAGGTTAACCGTTTAATTGAATTAAAAGTGTAATTGTTAAAGTTAACCACATAGTATTTTAAAAGTATAAAATGCACCCTATACTATATATAACATTAAAAGTCTAACATTATATATATGTATGAGTAAAAGTCAGTCTTACCGATAGTAGGCCTCATTTACAAAGCTGGTCTATAAGGGGTGTTTAAGGAAATTGCTTATAAAATGGCGATTGAATGGGTATCCACTCTTACCCACCGCACTCTTGACTAGTGGAGGGTCATTAGCCGAACGGGTAGGATAGGACGAAACCTTCCATTATAAGTATAATGAATTTCTAAAGTAACTAAATGTTTTTCTAATTCCCAATCTTAGTTACTTAGGCAAAAAGTGAATTGATGCAATTCCATGAAATTACACTTTGTGCCCTTGCGAAGACGTTAGTGGAGCGTGTGTGGTTTACCGGCACACTAAATGGTTCTAAGCAAAGGTAGCAAAGGGTGACTCAATGTTTGTCATAGTTTGGTGGAGCATGTGTGGTTTACCAGCACATCGAATAGGTGATTGTAACATGTGAGGGCACCATGTAAGTTTGCATGGTTATTCACACCCGCTTTGTGATCCTCGGCATCCCAGTCACAAACAAGAGGGGCATATCAAGATTTAAACATGCCATTGAAAGTTCAATGAATCTCAAAGGATCTAGGAGTTTTCATAGATTTAAAACTTAAATTTCTTTTTCGTTTTTTTTTCGTGGTGGAAATTAGTGAATCCTCATTCACTTACCTTCAAATGTTCTGTAATTTGGGTTACGGCATCCCTCTCCCGAGTTGTAGAATATTGTGTTGGGTCCTAGCCTTAGTATCTCATTACTAAGTACTCAATCGATCAACTAACTTGAATTTCGTTTTCTCCCGTTTTGTAGATGTCAAAGTTCAACAACTATGGTCTTCCCAAATCCCGTGGAACAAGCATTCCACATGAAGTTGATATTCCACGATTCGATCGAGGAACAAGAAATCATGCTTCACTTCCTCCTCCTCCTCCAATTATTCTCCCTAACCCACAAGATTGTAAAATTGAATGGTTCAATATCACTCAATCCCTTTTGGCAAGTAAACATAAAGAAGGCAAGTCGGTGTGTGCACACGTCTTAGGGATGAAGTCACACATTGATAGGTTAAGAATTATGGGATCCGTTGTCGGTGAAGCGATGGCTGTTGATTGGGTTCTTCAGTCACTTCCTAACTCGTATAGTGAGTTCGTAAGAGAGTACTATATGATGAACCACAACGTGACCCTTATTGATATCACCTATATGCTTATTGCTGCTGAATCAGCAATGGTTTGACGCAATAGAAAAGCAAAGTTGATTGGTGAATCTGCTTTCAAGACCTCTATGGATATAGACAATGGCAATGAAAGACATGCAATGATCGAAAAGTTTGATCATAAGAGAAAGGCGATGTCTGAAGTAGTTCCATGTGTTGTTCCAAAAGAGTCAATTTGCTTTTATTGCCAAGAGAAGGGGCATTGGAGATGAAGTTGCCCTATTTACCTAAGAGATCTAAGAGATGGGAGAGTCAAAAGTATGGCTACGCTTTAGGTAAAATCCACTATCTAACTCCGTTAAGTTCCTATTCATTGATTCTTAATACATGATGTGATAAGATTGCATTTGAATGTTTTGAAGGATCGGTGAAAAGAAAGGAAGCTTGATAAGAGAGCAAGATGAATCTAATCACAAGAGATGGATCTTGATCGCATGGACTTGAAGATTGGATTTTGAGCTTAGATAGTTATGATAGAGTTGTTAAAAATTTTCCTTTTACATAGTTTTCAATAGATTTTGCATTGTAAGGACAAATGTTTTTCCGCTGTTTTTATAAATAAAATAAAATTTGACTTATTTATTTGTTTACTTCCTTGCAATGAAATCGTTATGAAAATTGATGTTTGCATATTTCTACAACGAATGGATATGATTCTTAGTTGTGTTATTTATGGAAATGTCGAGAATTTACCAAATAGGGAGAGTTTCTCATCGGCCAAATTTCAATTGGACTGAAATTTGGAATCACGCAACTTGGTTGCATGATGAATGAGAAATTTCATATTTGGAAATTAGACAAATTCGTTGACAAAGTGCCAAGTGAAGAACTAGGAAATCAAGCACACAAAGTTACGTGTTGATTAAGTTCACCATAAGAGTAACAAAGATATTCATCATGATTTACTAAAGGTTTAGTAAATATGATTATACGTATAAGAATAGGTGTAATTTTGAATTGATTAAAGGGTTTAGATCAATAGCAAAACGAATAAGAAGAATCAAGTAGGCAGAAAGATAAGAGTTTCTCCATTCTAAGAAGAAGGGAGAGTAGCTTTTATGCTTTATGATAGGTCTTAATGATTAAGAACCATATCTCAATTGATCATCTAAGAGAGTCTTAGTACAATTGTATGTCTAAGAAGAGAATTCAAGAATTGAAGAAATGGTTAAATCAAGAAGTCGATCATACTTCATTCCAATAAAAAGTCTTAAAGTTAAGATTGTGACAATGAGTGAAAAGTATTAAAAGGTTTATAACATTCATCAAATGTGGAAAGTTGTGATGTCTTGAAGAAGACAAAGATCAACTAGGACCAATTTATGAAGTGTTTTGATAAAAACTACACTAACTCTTGAATATTTGTTTGTCAATAAATGGTTATTGACAAAAGAATCTTATATGTCAAGGAGTCAGTGGGAGTCGTATTGGTCTGGAAAGGTTTCAAGAACAAATCAAATAAACCTTATCGATCATCACTAGCACACGAGTTGAGGTTTACAACCTATCGTGTTGATATTATTTTGTTTCTGTGTTGTATCCAATTGAGTTAATTATGCATGTGAGTTCTATGAGTTCTCATTTGGAATGCATAAAAGGCAAGACACCTTAATCAATGAAAGGTACATTGATAGGAAAGGGTGAGCTGCTTAACTACTTGGAAGACGTGGTGGGCAGCTGTGCTACCATAAGGCAAGAAATCAAGATTAAAAGAGTTCGGTCCATATGAGTTTGAATTTGTCGTAAACTCTGGTTTTAACAAATTCACATGGATAAGAACATATACACCATTAAAATCTAAGTGTCATAAGATTTCCTCCTTCATGAAAATGATTGTGAGGAAATGCTTTCACTAAGAAAGATTTTAAGAAGATAGTGATTGTAAAGTTGCATTCTCGAATTCAATCATGGTTACGGTATCCCTTTCCATAATTTGAATTGTGAGGTTTGGCAATTAGTCTTAATTGTTAAGACACACATATGCACTATCTAAGGCAAAAGTGTATAAGTTCAAGAAGCCTTGATAAAAGATTATCAAAGCACTAAGTATTAGAAACATGGACTTAAGAAATTCAATAGGTATTGTCTTTCTGAAAGTTAAGATGTTTATGAATACATGTCAAAGCTAGTGGGAGCATAAGTGTTATGTTTTATAGTAATCATCATAATAGTGGGAGCATAAATGTTATGAGTGTATGATTATTATGGAAAGTATTGCAAATTGGCAATATTAATTATAGAAAACAAGAGTCATTCTTTGCAAAGTTGTAAGGATGGAGTAGTTGTTTTGCTATAATTAAGGGAGAGAATATTATGCTTCATTTCAAATATAAAGGATTAGGTTGTGGAATGTTAATAAATTTAGTCAAAGGTACATAGTGTGTTCTTAAAATTTCGATTATGATTACGACATTCCTCTTCACAATTCGAATTTTGAGAACATAGAAAATAAAACATTGTGCGTCGTGTCCCATACGCTTCGGGTATAAGATCGATTGCAAATGCTTTAATGTTTGACCATTCTAAAATTTTCCAAATGTCCAGCGCATTTAGAGGGAAAAGGGACTAGAATTGGTTTTGACTAAAATAATTAAACAACTATCAAAGGACGATTCAAAGTTCGACGAGAATTGGTCGCTTGTGAGTAGTTGGAAGTATAGTATTGGAAATTATGAAAATGTTTCCATATTGGATGGACAATATAGACATCATTACGAATAGATAAGATTCTATTAAGAATAAGTTGTCATATGGAACATATGGAAGCATGTCCATATTGGGA
Organism: Lactuca saligna; assembly: GCF_052625555.1. Classification (NCBI taxonomy): domain Eukaryota; kingdom Viridiplantae; phylum Streptophyta; class Magnoliopsida; order Asterales; family Asteraceae; genus Lactuca; species Lactuca saligna. Next base: position 308,286,957 of record NC_136420.1, on the reverse strand, counting down.
AGTAAATATTGTGAATCTATGTCTAGATTAGAAACTTTTATGCAAAAGGATGTTCAAAGGAATGTACTTTGAGTGAGAGACATCATATCTAAGGAATTGTCTTGTAACAATCTACGTTAGAGGACTTTGTAATATCATTGGCAATAGTCTTTGAGACTTTGGTGCAGTGACATTACAAAAGGATCGTTGCATAAAGTGTTAGAATCTAGTATATTTTATAAGTAACAAGAATTTGATATTCTTACACTTAAGAAAATGGATTTGGAGTTGTAAAATGAGAATGATTGGAAATGTGTTCAATTTGTCTATTTCACAAAAGTAAGAACCATAGGTAAACATTGTGTGCATGCTAGGAGCATGGGACAACTGTAATAATTCAAGTAAAAAGTTGATTACCCGAAATGACAAATAATGAGTAATCGATATGGTGATAAATAAAACGTGTTTTGTTTATACTCAAAGGTTTGAGGCCATATGGGATTAGTATTATTCTTTTGTTTCACCTTGCATGTTTTGACTTCCAGAATAATTGGGTTTATTAAGAATAATCGAATTATTCGAACGGGCCATAGTCGTTCATATGTTGGAAGTAGATATGAATGAAGACTGTCGTGAATTGGTGTGTGTGGATTGTCTAAAAGAGTATTAGACATAAGCAAATGTTTGTTGCAACGTTCATGAGTGCTTATGAATATGAATTTGAGCATTGGATTAAACCCACGCTCACTTGGATCACTCCATGAATTGTATCACGAGTGATTGGTGAGACGATAACATCTTATATTCTTGAAACCGAGATGTGTGAGTTGTATCTTGCTAATCGGTTGCACATTGATAATATGTAAACGCACTAGTAACTTGGTGTTATAAAACATATTGTTGTGTGTGATTTGGTTAGTGAGTGCAAGCGAGCATTGTATCAAAGTTTATCCGTTCCTTTTATCCAAAGAAGGATAAAAGCGATATCTTTGGGCCCCTCGATGGTTTAGTGATGACAAACGTAAATGCTCGGCCGGGCTAGGGCTAATTTGATTTGTTCAATTAGTCAGTCGTCATAAATCGGAAATCGAGATATAGTACAAAGAGAATGATTAAAAATCATATCTCATACGATATCTAGAATGGAGGAATATATGATCCCTTATCTAAGGACACGCGTATCTGATAGGATCAGAGTTGACAGCGGCTTTGGAAAGCTACGATTTCCTATCGGGATCTGAAGTCATACGCATAATAGTTGTTAGACTTATCCAAGTGGGAGACTGTTGGATTAGTGTCTAAGTCCATAACGATTTTGGTATGTACTTGACCCGATGGTGCATGGTCCTTTTGGGTTGCCTTCACCAAAGCAACTTGATTGGAGAAATATATATAGAGAGAGGATAATATGATTTATTAATATGTTATAAGAATAATATATTAAAGGAGAAATCATATTTGTTTAATTAATATTGGTCAATAATTAATTAGGAATTAATTTTGTGATCAAATGTAATTAATTAAACTAGAGGGGCTGATTTGTAATTATGTGATAGTTACAAAATAAGGTAAGGATTATCTTATTATTAGGTTGGACGAATTTAAGGTGATAAGGCCTTAGAATTCGACTATGATAAGGACTCAAGGATTATCTTATGGGTTGCTTTGTGGATAAGCAACTAGATAAGGATAATGACTGAAACCCTATCTCTACACCTATATAAAGACCCTAAGGCTCATGAATTCGTGTATCTCTTCCCAAGAAGTCCTAAGGACAAATTCTAACCTCTCTCCTCTCTCTTTATACCTTCTCCATTTGCTCTTGGTGTTTGTAAGCCATTAGAGGAGTGACACTTGTGACTCTAAGCATTCCAAAGTCAATTCAAGGTGGAATTAGGATTGTTATTGCTATATAACAATCAAGGTATGTTCTTAAACCTTATTATATGTTAATATCGATTTCCATATGCTAGAATTAGGGTTTATAGTCTTGGATTTAAAGCATGTACAATAGAGAAACCTAGATCCAAGCATTAGGGTTTGTATGAGCACATAGGATGTCTTATGACCAAAACCCATCAATTATGTGATAGTGGGAGGAGGGGTAGGATAGTCCCTGGATACCGGTTATAAGAGACCGGAAGGGTAGGCCAGCACGCAAATATGATATACAGTTACCTGTTGAAAGAGACCGAAGGGGTAGGCCAGCACCCAGATATGTTAGGTAGTAGGAGAATTATATGTATATGCTAGGATATTATATGGTAGTAGTAGGGGTGAAATAGTCCTTGGATACCTGTTGAATAGACCGAAGGGGTAGGCCAGCACCCAGATATGTTAGGCGGTTACCAATTGAAATAGATAGAAGGGATATGCCAACACCCATATATGCTAGGCGGTTACCGGTTGAAAGAGACCGAAGGGGTAGGTTAGCACCTATATATCTTAGGCAATATGTTATTGTATGATATGTGGTATGATGGGGGAACTCACTGAGCTTTGTGTTTAAGGTGTTTGGTTTTTGTTTCAGGTACTTCCTCTTCAAAGGGAAAAGAGTTGGCATGACCGCAACGCATCACACCATATTTTCCGCATTGGAGATCTTTGGGATTGTTACTCTGATGTTGTTTTATCATTATATGTTTTGACTATTGATACTTTGGATTTGATACAAGTTACTACTATGGTTGTTTCAGACAAATATTTTTATAATTGTTTTATTATAAATGAAATTTTTTGTTGTAATTTTTGGGATGTTACAAATCTTATAGAATCAATTTCCAGTTCCACCAAATCAGTGTCTAGAAGTTTTTTATCATTAACACATCTCTTTAAATATCATGTTCTTTTGCATCTTTCTTGTCCATTTTCTACTTAAAGTTATGCTTTCTCTTCCTTAATCCATTCTATGAGACTTGATACCAATGAAATTTGTGTTGATCTTGTTGGGATTGGTTCTTCATACTCTTTGTGACTCAAAACAACGATTACTACATTTGCCTTGTCACCATTGTAGATTATTTCACAATTAAATACATGTTTTGAATGTTGAATGTTGATCTCTCTCTCTCTCTCTCTCAAGGTACAAAGCAACACGTTCGTTTTCAAGATAGTTTGAATGGCGCCAACAATATTAAGATCAAGTTTAAGTAATGAGGTTTGTTTCAAAGTTTCTTTTTCTAAGCTCACAAACACTTATTGTTGTCTCCGACCATATTTGAAAAGCACTATAGTGAGAATCAATTGGGACATAATGTTGATTAGCATGCGGATTTTATAAAACTCGCAAGTCAAACTTTGGGCCTAATTTAAGGTCCGATGCGTATCTCGAAGTCCATGGTCCAGTCATGTGTTATTTGTTTGAGCTGAAAATGATTGTCTAATAATGGACTTTTGTTATAAGGCTATCACCACTTAAATGAACAAGATGAAATATTAGTCTTATTTGGAGCATTCAGGATAATATTCTTTATATGAATCTTGTAACATTGATCCTTCACTTAAACGATTTCTTAGTTATCCAAGTTGCCACTTTGATACTCTTATATCATATTTTCCTGAGGCATAGATAGACATTATCAATTGTAGCACTAACGGTCTTGATCATTTGGACGTGTGGGTCTTGTTTATATTTATACAATTTAAGATCGATAATGAGCAAGATATTAAGTAAAATAGTTAGATCACAAAATAAATTAAGGATTTTTTTTTTGTCGTCATCAACACATAAGTGGGAATGATGGAATAAGTAATTGCACCAACATACTTCGTTAAAATTAGCTTTAGGAAGCCTACAAATTTATTATATGACAGATCTTAAAATGCCCGTAAATTATAATCAATTGTTTGGAAAATATGACTACTCGGTTTTATTATTATTATTATTTTGTGGCAGTCGTGGAGAGATGAGGGAAAAGAAAATATGATCACCACTACCGCCATCATCACAACTGCTGTCACCACCACCACTGCACCACAACTGCCGCCGCCACCACTACCATTATCGCCACCACCTCCACAATCATCACCGCCACCACCACTGTAGGTACCACCACCACTACCGTCGTCGTCACCACCATTACCATCATACACCACCACTACCACAACCACCACATCCGCCAATGTCACCGCCACTACCACTACCATCGTTGCCGCCAACACAACTATCACCACCGCTGCTACCGTCGCCACTATCGTGATTTTACTATTTTTATAATTTATATAATGTATGTTTACATACAAGTTAGAAAATAAATTAAAATAAAGCAAAACAGACAAAAATAATAATTATGTCATTTTACAGGATTTTCAATTTTATTTTCTGTGAATCAAACATAATCTAAAATTAATTGTAATTCCATATAAAATGACATAATTACATGGATTCCATATGAAAAATGAAAATCGGATGAATTACCCTGCAGAATGTCATTGAATATCGGCGTGAATTACCCTGCAGAATGTCATTGAATATCGGCGACACACCTAGTACATTCAAGTCATTGTTTGACTTTGTCATGCCAAAACCATAGATCGTTTGACACTACTGCTTCTAGCATTATATTCGATACACCATGAACACCCCACCCCTTATGGATTGACTTGGTCATGCATTCGGATGATTCTCACTCAAAATGTATACAATCAATCCTATCAAGCATTTCCAGAAAACTGTGTGTACTTTCATGTGCAACATACAATTATTCAACTTCACTTCTCATAGGCTTCCGCAAATATATAATTTGACAAACGGACATATGACATTTTCTTTATTTCTTTTTTACTTGTATTGAAGTGTAACCGTACTCACAAAACCTTACACTCACGATGCCCCCCCGGGGGGGGGGGGGGGGGTGTTCCTCATTCTTTTATGCATATACCAAGTCACTATACACTTCACAATCCCAAAATGCATTGAGAGACCGAACTAGAGCCCCTCAATGACATTGAGGGTTGATGAACATTGTTCCGCTTGACATTGTTTTGAAGCTCATTGTCTGCTCGATGTATCTCATAGCCGGTGGTGAAGAGAGAAGTTTTTCTAAATCATTTTTAACCAATAAAAACATAGTATGGGGTGTGATAATTTCCTAGCAAAATAAAATGATATTAACCTAAGACTACTCGGTATGGACAACGAGCAACAGTGGTAACGGAGCCCGATCAGGATAGAAGTAAAGAAGATGCCCTCAATGTCATTGTGGGGATGATGTTTATCCATGAACACGCTGCCATGATCGGCCAAAGAAAAAAGATCGTAACTCTCAAAATGTGTCGTTGTCTTTCTTTACCATCACCACGGGAAATAACATAAGACACAAAAACATGAAGCAGGGGCGATGTTTGGGCCGTAGTAACACCGATTTCCGATGATAGGTCATAAAAACGCGAGTGGGGGCCCGCACCACAAGTCTAAAAGGCTTACACTTAGAAAGAGGCAACGAGCCATTATAGAACCAACGGCCACTTTAACTTCGCTTACTGTTCCAAGTTCCACACCTCTAATCTATTTCCCGTTCTCCCTTCTATCTCTCTCTTCTATCGAACCCTCCAAAGTCTCAAAAACTACCACTTATGGCAGCTCCGGTGGTAGAAGAAGACAGCTTAGAAGTAGAAAATTTCGATCCCCCTCTTTCAAAAAAACTACTTGGGAAGCCCCAATTCTGCAGAAGACTACAATATTTTCTCTCAATTAACGAAAACCATTAATACTCAGCGTAATGATCCAGTCGCGTCTTCATTGGTACCTCTCATCTCCTCTCATTGAATGCTCTTCAATTTTCAATGTCTGCTGGAAATCAGTTAGTTAACACTGGATCTGGTTGTGTTTTGACAGCCTAAACGGAGAAAGCCGAAGCCGATTAGATTTGAGGTCTCTCCAACTGAAGTACAGACAGAACGTCCGCCTCCGAAGATCAACATCGTAAGAAGTTGCTTGAGTTCTACACTCTAGATAACATGCTACAATTTATTTTGTTTTGAATAATACCTAAATTGGATCCGAGAAAAATTGGGGAAAATGGAAAATCTCTCGACTTTTGTTGAAAAAATGTTTGGAATAACCCCTTCATAGCTATCTCAGTTTATTTTCTTTACTTTCTCTCTGTTTTCAAACATAAATTTCTCTATTTGCCTATCCATTTAGCTATGAATACCACGCATATTAGTGTTCAGGGTTTTATGGTTCATATGTAAATGAAATTCAACCATTCTTTCTACATATAGCATCAAGTTCACATTTTTTTATTTCATCCACAGCCAGTAAGCAAGACTTCAACTCCATCTTTGAGGCCAGGTTTGGTTTGCAATTCTTTTATCTTGTTCTATAGAACCATAAAACGATTGTTACCCATTTCACATCCAGTTTGAAGAAAGTAAAGTCTTCTACCAAAAGCTCCAAATCTCCACCTCCAACTTCACCTGCAATGATTCTTGCAACTGAGTTTCAATCAAGCCTTGGAACCGAGTTTCCTAGCTGTGTAAAGCTGATGGGTAGATGACAAGTCACCTAAGGTTTCTGGATGGTAATCCCTCTTTCTTTAACTAATGAACAAAATATGATAACAATATACTTACCCCTACCCCTACCCCCCCTAGGGTCTTCCAACACCATTTTGTAGGTCATTTATGCCAAAAGAAGAAACTACATTTGCACTTGAAAATGAAACTTGTGAGAAATGGGAAGTCAAATATATCGCATACAAAAATGGGATTAGTGCAGGGTGGAAAAGTTTTGTGGTTGCACATGACTTGATTGAAGGAGATGTTTTGGTGTTTCATTTAATGGAAGCTTTTAAGTTTAAGGTAACATACAATTCCATGATCTTATTTAACAACATTCTTAACAAATTGAAAATATAAACAATCATATTAATATTCATAGCATACATGTGTAATCTCAATTCATGTTTTTTCTAGGTTTACATAATAAAAGCAAGTGAATCGAATGAAGTTGATGGTGCTCTTAGCCTATTGAATTTGGAATCCTAAAATGATGAAAACCCTCCATGTAAATAATCGTTTACTAATACAAAAAATTACATTTTTACTTAAATTTCAATCTCCTATTTTTTATTAATTACACTTTAAACTACGTTGTTGTAATAAACAGTTACTCCATCACCTAAACCAAAGAAACGCAAGCTTTCTTTAACCATGGTAAAAGAGAAGCATAAAAAGTCAACCCCTTTATTAGTTAAAGCTATTGAGATTTTAGAACATTCCGAAACCAACAACAAAGATATTGGGCCAGAAGTTCTAGAACCTTCCACCACACCCTTCCAAGACCTTAAATCTTTCGAACACTTTCGCATCAAAGTCAACGGTCAATGCATTGACTCTGAGCTTTCAGAAGAAGTCAAACTAGGTTACTACAAATTATGCATTCACAAAAAACAATTCCTCCACGATGATGTTCACAAAAATCTATATCACAAACTCGTAGTGGGCATGATTGGTGAAACTGTAAATATTGCAAAAGTAAGGAGGAGCTTGAAGCGTGGGATAATACCTTGAAGTCTTTTGAGATTTTGGGGATGAAAGTTGGGTTTTTGAGGGAGAAAATACGGACACTTGTGGGACTTGTTTTTAAGTCGGAATTTGGGGTGGATTTGAAAAGATATGTGGAGGCGAAAAAGAATGAGAAATTAATTGAAGATGAGATTGTTAAAGTTAAAGTGAAGCTTTTGGAGTTGAAAATAAAGGCCAAGGGGCTTTTAGGGTGTTTGAAAGATAAGGCTGAGAAATATATGATTAAGTTTCAGGATGAGGTTGATGTGCCATGTTAGGAATTTCACAATGTTAACTTGGGGTGTTTGATAAACCACATAATTCGTCCGCACCCCATAATGCAGTTTAATACTTTCGTGGTGCGGTTTGTTGTTTCTAAAACTACGGTTTAAATCGCAATGTATAATATATATATATATATATATATATATATATATATATATATATATATATATATATATATATATATATATATATATATATATATATAACAAGGAACCAATAGTGAGCGTTGGAAATCATAATGATCAACTGCTAAGGAAATAGATTTACACTTGTACATTTGACGTACATACACCGGATTACACCAAAAAATATACCTCCTTACCAAAAAAACGCATTTTTTTTTGTTTAAAATCTTTTTAGGTCACATTTTTATTGAAAAAAAACTCGAATATACTGTTTTCGATTTTTCGTCATCTTTACTTAGAGATTCATGTTGATATATAAAAAACGATTTTTTTTCTAAAAAAACCCTTTTGATTTTGTTAGTTTTTTTAATATTTAAGTTTATTTTTATCAAAAAAAAAACTAATTATTCAAAAAAATTAATTTTTTGTACTCTTTTAATAGATAACAACACCAACTGTCATTTGACATCCATGTTGATATATAAAAAACGATTTTTTTTTTGAAAAAAAAAACATTTCATTTTGTTAGTTTTTTCAATATTTAAGTTTATTTTTATCAAAAGAAAAATAATTATATCAAAAAATTATTTTTTTGTTCTCTATTAATAGAAAACAACATCGACTAAAAAAACTTCATTTAGTGTATAATTACACTGTGAATCTAAACTGTACATATTTTAATTTTTAACATGCACAATGTGAAAAAACTCGATCAGTTTGAATTCACAATGTGAATGTAACTTACTATTATCACAATGTGAATCTGAAAAGGTTCACAATATGAATTTGAATAAGTTCACAATGTGAATCTGAATTGAAATATAATTTTTAAACATAAATATTAATATTTGTTTAAAAAGTACCAAAAAAATATGAATTTTGATATATTTATTAACTTTTTTATAAAAAAAAATGGATCTTAACTCTTCAACAAAGAAAATGAAATGAGTTTTTTTTTCGAAAAAAAAAATTGTTTTTTATAAATATCATAGATCTCTATTGAAAGATGACAAAAAAATTGTGAACAACGGTATATTCGTTTTTTTTCACATGGCCTAAAAAAATTCTAAACGAAAAAATGAAGTGAATTTTGTTATAATTTCGTGGATGTGCGTTCATTGTAAAAATCTACAACCCTTCCTTTTGTCGTTGATTGCTTTAAATTTGGATTCTTTGGATTGGCTCAGTGGTTTTTTATGACTTTTATAATGAACTTTTCGATATATATATATATATATATATATATATATATATATATATATATATATATATATATATATATATATATATATATATAAACACACACACACAAGTGATGTTTTATGGGTTGTGCTGAGCACAACCGACGAAGGGTAATTTGGAAGAATTTTGTAGTTGGATGGATTTTTAAGTAAACATGTCTTGATAAACAAAATAATTGAAGTTGAATGATGTGAGGATAAATTCAAATTATGATGCTACAATTGAATGGTTTTACAAATTCAACATAGATTACTACCAAATTTCTTATGTTCACAGACCAGCTTAGAGCATCAATTACAGCTAGGTATCAAACCTTCTTTAAATTGATAAAAAGGCGCACACCAAGTTAGAGTGACTCATAACGACAAGAGAATTCCTGAGCATTTTCTTGTCGTGCATTCCAGGCTAAGGTGTAGTTGCCTTCCTACCCAATAGAGAAAGCTTGTAAATATTTTGAAAGTTTAGTGTTATAATAGAATTAAGTTAAAGTAGAAGGTTGTAATAAATAAGGAATGAATGTAAAGCGAGCAAAATGCTACACATTACAATAGAGTTTTGTTCTAAATGCTACACATTACAATAGAGTTTGTTCTAATTAAAAAAAAAAAAAACACCAGGAATATAGTAACATGAGAACCTTCTGGTGGTTAACCAAAAAAACCATTGGCCTTTGATCAATTGTTAATGTATTAACCTTCCATGTTACAATTTTGGAGTTCAGATGATTTATTACAATATAAAGTAATCTCGTTGCAATTTTGGTTCTTATTAGACGTATTTAATACAGTTTTGATCATTGTTCCAAATAAAATGTATTGCCCTTTTATTTGAATTAATATAAAATTTAAAATAATAATAATAATATAAAATAAAAATAAATAAAAGTTGAATGATTGGTAATGGTAATGGTTAATGTAATTCTTGTTCTCTACTACCACTTACACATAATAACATCAACCCAAAATTTCATAGTTCAAAAGAAAATAAAAAAATAATAAATAGAAAAAAACAAAGCAATTCTTGTTTAAATGCTACAACAAGAATTCGTGTTTCCTAACATATGCTGCAAATTCAAAGGTAAAAACAAACCACTTCAAATTATTTGATAACCACACACAATTTGAATTATTTCATAACCTAAACGAATGGGAAAAAAACAATAAAGTTGTTATTTGAATAGATAAAATAAACTTACGCCTTGTTCTCGAGTTTTTCTTGTAAATTCATTAAAGGAAATGGAAGGAAAATTTGACAGAAAGAAAGGGACGTGAAAGAAAATATTCATTATTCTGTGTTCCCGAATTCGAATGAAATGAAAAGAAAATTTTATGCTTTTGTGTTCTTGAGTTAGGAGGAAAAAGAAAATAAAACTTAAAATTTTCCTTCCCCTCACTTTCTTTCAAAATCCGCCTAATTTGGGAGGACAATTTGGAAGGAAAATATGGCTCCAAAATCATTTCCCTCCCCTCACTTTCGTTCCATTAATGAAACTCGGGAACACGATTTTCCTTTAACACCCCTCACTTTCCCTCCGTATCCTTTCATTTCTCTCCTTAAGTAGAACTCGAGAACAAGGCGTTTTAAATCATAGATAAATGTTTAAATTTGAATTAACAAACAAACCATAGAAAAATGATGGAAAAATGAAATAGAATCATATAACAACACGGAAGAGTAGGAACAGAACCTGGTCATGATGGTGGATACAATTGAAGTCAAAAAAATTATAGAAATAGAAAATGGGAAAAAAGATTACCTTAATTTAAGCATCCGCAACATCAATTTGCCATTAGTCTCAATCTTCTGGATAAATTGTGTATTCAGCAGGCCCTTACCTTCCATCCTTTTCAGCCTCAATTGTGAAGCAACAAAACCCTAGAGAGAAAAAGAGGAAATGATTAGTTATGTAACGACCCAATTTTACCGGATAAAATTTTCATTTTTGAGTTAATCAAAACCAAAGATTCCCAAACATATGTTTTCAAAATAACATTCATTACATCATTGTTTTCCTTTTTAAAACATCATAGGATCCCAAATACATTTAAAAGAGAGATAGAGTGTGCGTCACGTCATCAAGCATTGCCCTTGCCCTTGTGCACATAAGTACTTGAAACAAATCAACAACATGTAAGCAAAATGCTTAGTGAGTTTCCCAGAGCATACCACACACATTCACATACACATATCATGTTAGCTAATAAAGCTATAAACATACCACAGAAACCATGCAATACGATTCAACAAGAGTGTCATGGGCTACCCCACAAGGTCTTTACCTAGGACTGTCATGGGCTACCCCACATGGCCTTACATTCAATGCCATGGGCTACCCCACATGGTCTTTACCTAGGAATGTCATGGGCTACCCCACATGGTCTTATATCCAATGCCACGGGCTCCCCCTGGGGTCTTCCGTACCAACATAATATCACATAACATATAAACTCATAATGAATAACACACACATAACATGATCACATAATGGGTTGACCTTGGTGCTGTAGACCCATAGGTATGGTGAGAAGACTCACCACCGTCTGATGAATACGAATACTATCCTCCTAATAATTTGCAACCTTCCGAGCTGAATAATTACAACAATAATATAATCAATGATAAGACCTTAAGTTATTCCAGGAAATGCCCAACCTTCCAGTTCTATCCCCAAGGCCCAATTACCCTTTCCTTGCAAATGGGCCCCAAAGTCAAGTCCAACATCCTTAATGGGCCCCTTGGCCCAATAAGGCCCAACCGATAAATCCACGGTCCAAACAGATTAAAAGGCCTCTAACTCACAGAATCCAATCAAGCCCAACAACCAAATGGGGCCCAAAGGCCCAAAACAACTTAGGCCCAACTGACTTGCCTACGCCCAGCGTAATGAAGGCTTAGGGACTACGCGCCCCGTACAGCCAGTTACACCCAACGTACAACCATTTTAAGCACTTTTTTCCATTAAGTGCTTAATGCTCGAATCTTTCACGTCCAAAAGCTAGATCTAAGTCTAACAAGATGTCCTAAGGCATAAAGTTGGCAACTTTATGCCCTTGCATGTCTCATACACACCCAACTACTCCATTAAGACCTTTTGTCACAACTGGAAATTTTGTGTCTTGTAAACTATACAATCAAGCTAAAGTGAATCAAAAGCTTAAGAACATGTGTAACACCCATGATTGTAACAACAAATTTTCAATCAAATACACCATACAATCATTCAAATGGTCAACAAACAATTGGAAACCCTAGAAGTTCTTATTTAGGTCCACTTTGGACTAGAACTCCCTTATTGGATCCAAATGGACCAATAAGCTTCCAATTGGACTATCATGGGCTTAGAACCCTAATTGGGCTCTAATTGGACCCACATTCATTTATTTCAATATTATGGGCCATATTGGGCCTAGAATGAAATAAATTGAAAGCTTTGATCCATGATTAACCTAATCTAGCTTATTGAAACATAAAAATCACAATTTTATTTTATAAGGCCAATAAATACTTAAGATTAACCCTAATAGTGGTCTTAGGGGCAAAGGCCCAATTTTCTTCCTTTTCCTTTCAAAAACTCGGCCCAAAAGCCCAAGCCCAAGATGAAGAGTTGACTTCATCATGCCACCTCATTATTACCTCTTGGTTCTCCATGCAACATCTCATACTTCCATGTATACATCACCTCAAGGTCTATTTCTTCTTCCTCTCTCTCACTCTCGGCCGAGCAACACACACACACATTCACCAAAAATCTCTCAACTCTCTCAAGAACACTCCTTCCTCCATCTCCAAAAATTTTCGAGATTCAAGTGTATTCCAAGGGATTTTTTTTTCACAAAAATCACCATCCAAGGTAAGGTTATACTCAATTCTATGATCTAGTTTCCTTGAGCTATCAAATATCTCTTCTTAACTCATGAGAAATCATGATCTTGTACCTTAGAAACACCTCAAGGCCGAGATCTTCATCAAGGGGTGCTAAGGCCGAAAATCACCAAACTTTCTTCCATATTTTCTTCAAAAACCGAAAGCTTCAAACAAGGTGAGCTTCATACCCCCTATTTTCGGTTTTCATGAGTTTTTTTTTTTTTTTTGGGGGGGGGGGGGGGGGGGAATACAAGTGAAAGTGTAGATCTATATGTATTTTGTATGCTTGGTATGATTCCATGCTTATATGTGTGATTTTTGTGTGTTATAATGTTGGATATAGTCATAAAACCCCTCAAAACCGAGATATACCTCTAGTTAAAAGACTCTAGCATCAATTATGCTTCTACATACAAAGTATTTCTAGAAAAGTGGTTATATGGTTTAGTAACAATTTCTTTGAGCTAAAAACACCATTTTTGGACCTAAAATGCGAAAAATACAAACTTTAAGGGCCTAAATTGACAAATCACGAACTTTGATAGTTGAACTATGTCAAAACAGTTTCAATAAAGAAATTTCTGGAAATATACTTATTTAGAGGATTAAAAACATAAACTTCAAGCTTAATGGGCTAAAAATGATATTTTAGGCCCAATGAGGCCCATTATGCGAGATTTTCTGTTTTGGAGGGTCAAAACTGCATTTTCCTGTAAAATAGTGGACTATAAGTGTTCCAAGTCCTTTTCAAAGGTTTAAAATGCTTTTTAAATTTAAAAAGGACTAAAGTTGCAAAAAAAATTCAAATTGGGCCAAAATTGTCAAACTTTCGAAAAAGAAGGGTTATAGCCGAGAAAAACTGAAATTCAGGGACTTAAGCTGTTTTCTATGAAAAATATGCTGGAAAATACTTATTTCAATAATTTTTAGTATTAAAATGTCAAGAAAATTGATTTAAGGACCAAACCGGAAAGTTTTTAAATAAAGGGTTGAAAAAGTAAATTTTTACAAATAATGAGGGGCTGAAAACAGAAAATTCTCAAGACTAGTTCAATACATGCAAATTGATCCAATGATGATACCACAATTATCGACGAAATACAATACATTACAACACCAAAAGTCGTTGTCAAATGAATTGGTTCGGTCTCGAACCAATAAAAATCCGAAATTACTAACACGACAACACTATGACATTACGATAACGATTGGGAAGTCACTATACATGCGAGTGTGCACAGACGTCTACGCACCACCTTTGAGCCCCAAAAGTGTAAAATCTTGTTCGTTGAGCCTAGTTAGCCCAATGACCTGATCTTAAGGCCCGAAGACCTCTCTCTTACGAAGTGTTGGGTTTCACCGATCCGACATAACGTAAAAGGACTTTCAATGGGTTGTATACTACTGGTCCCCAAGGGTCCTTTGGTATTGCTAGTAAAGTCTACCTTTTCATGCGAGGCGGGTCTGGGACCCCTCGTACCTTTTATCCCCAACCGGCTAATGGAGTTATTGAGGCCTTCGTGTCCTCGTTCTCTTCGGGTGTGGGACTACACGTAGTCAGGGCGGTTGGAGAACGTGATTAGTACGGACGACGCCTTCGGGATCGTTAGTATCGCTATAGACTAGTCGTTTGTGTAACGTGTGTTTGTAGCAAATAATCATGCTCAACAATAATCCAACGTCGCCTGGTACCGACAACTTCACACGTTGCAATTGTTTCAATGTACGAATTAGGAAAACATCGGGTTTTCCTAGGGTATTTCAATACATACGGATTCGGAATACACACAAATTTTAGATGAACAAATTTTACAAGTATAGAAACAAACAAGCATACCTATGGATCTTCACACATTTTTGACTTTACTATTTTCAGAAAATATCGGATTTTCTGGTGTTTCTCAAAACATTACAAACATTGGATTTCAAACATTACTTATGAACTCACCAACATTTCATATGTTGACGTTTTTCAAAATACTTGTATTCTCAGGTAACAGATAAAGTGGAGGATGAATTGTACTCTATGACGTTTTGCTGTGGTTTAATTTAGTAGCAAACAATTATTTTTGAGAATGTCATGTTTTGGGAACAATGTAATGGATGTAAACGCTACCAGTTGTATCATTCCAAATGTTGGTGATGTATAATGTTATGTTTCATGTATATGCAATGTGATGGTATTCAATTGAGTCACGATAGCCCTCGGACGTTTCCGCCGTTTGGTTCGGGGGTGTGACAGGTTGGTATCAGAGCCTTGTTTATAGTGAACTAGCATATCTAGCCACACATGGATATGCAACTATAAACCAAAAAGAGGGACTAACATAACTCCGAACAAAACAAGTGAATAAAACACCCTTGCTTGCACTAGGAATAGGAACATAACGCCGAACCAAACAAAAATAATACTAGTGTCTCGGTTAATCCGGGAACTGTTCTTAGTGATACCAAGGAGTGAATGCAGCCTGATCAACTACATTCTCTCCAACGTAAAACTAACACACGTCCTGATGAGATCGGGATTTCTAGGGAATCTAAAACCATACCCCTACCACCGAAAAGAGAACGCCTACTTGATCTATGCGATAATTGTAGCATCCTAGGAATAACGTTAGCATAATTACGCACTCTCGCAGACCACATGGCTGGTTTTCATCACCCTGGAGACCCCTACTTCCCTAATCAGGGGAACAACGGATGGCTAGAGGAGGCGCCCGAGGAAGAGCCTGAGGAGGAGCCCGAGGAAGACCCCGAAGAGGAATCTGACGGGGAACCGGAGGCCGAAGTTGATGGCGAGCCGGCTGAATCAGAGGAGGATGAAGGAAGCCTCGAGGAGGATGCTGATGATGGAGAAGGGGGTGATTCGGATGCGGAGTCCGAAGTCATCAACCCCCCTTACCCGATCAGAGTACCTGCCTATCGCGTAGGCCCCACTGGTCCTACACCGCCATGGGGTATTGATCTTTGGAGATGGAGCAGACAGCAGGGACAGCGACCCCCGTACGGCATGTTGCGCGAGTTCTTTGACCTGAGAGACGGAGGACCGGCCGATCGAGCCCTTCCAGTCATGGTGAAACGGTTGCGGAATACGGGCGACCTTGCCCAGGACACTGCCGATCAGGTGCGCCAGTTAAGGATTAGGGCCGAGCGTGCGGAGCAGGAGACGCGTGACATCCTTCGAGAGTTTCACATGAGGCAGGTTCGGTGGGAGTCTTGACTTCGGGACGCGGAACGCTTGGTGGCTCGTCTTCAGGGAGCATCCACATCCTCGGCACCACCTCCGGACGCAGCTCATCGCGGTTAGGGATAGACTTATCATAGTAGGTCGTTAGGAAATATGCTATGTACTCCGACTCTATGTTTAAGTGACTACACTACTCATAGAGTCGTTATGCTGTCGAACTAGTATCACTCATGTATGCTCCTACGAGCAAATTTTCATGTATCAAATGCGGATAATATTAATAAATTTTTACGTGTTTTATTACGATATTGCAAATTGCTATGTGTTGTGAAATTATTATTGATTGGTCAATGGTAGTAGTGTTTAAGTTCGTACCATGCACCTAGTCAGTAGGATCACGACCTCACCGAAACAACATACCCTCAACATCTTTCCGTATTGTGACAGAAAGATGCCTCCCCGACCTGCTCGCGGAAACCCAGGACCAACCCCACCTGAAGTTGACTCAGCCGCTTTCCAGGCGGCTGTATCTGCAGCAGTCACTGCAGCGATTGCGCAAATTCAACAAGGGAACAATGGAGGAGTCAATGGGCAAGGAGCCGGAAGTTCAAACAATGGAATGAATCAAGGACTCACCAAGACATGTACCTACAAGGACTTCACAAACGCCAAACCACGAACTTTTAATGGCACTGGAGGGGTGATCACTCTTAAGCGATGGATCGAAAAGGTGGAGTCGGTATTCGAGATATGCGACTGCCCTGAGCACATGAAGGTGAAGTTCGCAGCCTGCACTTTTGTGGATCAAGCACTCACCTGGTGGAACGGACATGTAGAATCCATGACACTCCCTGTAGCCAACTCTATGCCGTGGACAGAGATGAAAGAAATGTTAATGGCAGAGTACTGCCCACGAGGCGAAATACAGAAGATGGAACAAGAGCTATGGAACCTCACTGTGCAGAACGCGAATATCGATGCCTACATATCGAGATTTAGCGAACTATCTCTGCTGTGCCCGGGTATGATCGCCTCGGAAGGAAAGAAGATTGAGCGATTCATCTGGGGACTCACATCACCAATTCAAGGGAATGTGATAGCTGCAAACCCCGAAACATTTGACAGTGCAAAAAGATTGGCAAAAAGATTGTATGACCATAACAACAAAAAGGGAGAGAAGCCAATGGAGACTGAGAAGACGAAGGAAAGTGATGGCAAGAGGGGAAAGAACAATAAGCGGAAGGGGCGCCAGGGCCCCGACACCTCCAAGAAGCAGCAGACAGTGGTGGTTAATGCTGTTACCGCACCGGTTCCAGCCGCGCCACATGCTCCAACCTCAGCCACTTCAAATGCTTCCAGACCTTATTCCGGTAATCTTCCCAAATGCAGCAAGTGCGGTTCCATCACTATGGAGAATGCAAGGATTTTCAGTGCACCAGTTGCAACCGAAGGGGTCACACCACAAAGTACTGCAAGGCTTACCCTCTCCATAACCAAAATCAGGGAACCAACAGCAACAACCCTCGCAACAACAACAACACCCATGCCAGCGGCAATAACGCAGGGCCTAGCTACACCTGCTTCGGATGTGGAAAGACTGGACACATCCGCCGAGACTGTCCTAACAACAGCAATTTAAGAAATGGAGGAACAGGAAGGATGTTGACCATGGGTCAGGGTGAGGCCCTTCAAGACCCCTCTGTTGTTACCGGTACGTTTCCCTTAAACCACGCTTATGCATGCATCTTATTTGACACCGGAGCGGAACGAAGCTTCGTAAGCAATAAGTTTAAGCATTTATTTAGACAACTACCCCAAAAGCTAAATGAAACCTATACGGTGGAAATGGCCAATGGGAGAACCGAATCCACTGGGGAAATCTACACCGGATGTACCCTAACTCTTAATCAACACGTCTTTCGAATAGATCTAATGCCAGTGTCAATTAGGAGTTTCGATGTGATCATCGGCATGGACTGGTTAAGCCCCCACCATGCCGAAATTATGTGCCATGAGAAGGCCGTTCGTCTTCGCCTCCCAAATCACGAAACCCTGGTAATTTACGGAGACAAATCTAGCATGAACCTTCGCCTCGTTTCGTGCATCAAAGAACAGAAGTATCTAAGAAGGAACAATTTGGCATTCCTAGCTCACGTGGTGGATAAAACCAAGGAGGAGATTAACGTTCGAGACATTCCCGTAGCATGTGAATTTCCGGACGTGTTTCCTGAAGATCTCCCGGGAGTACCCCCAGAGAGACAGGTTGAGTTTCGAATCGACCTTATTCTAGGAGCAACTCCTCTCGCTAAATCACCCTACCGGCTGGCTCCTGCCGAGATGCAGGAATTATCCAGCCAACTCAGCGAACTTTTGGACAAGGGATTTATCCGACCTAGCTACTCGCCGTGGGGAGCTCCGGTGCTCTTTGTCAAAAAGAAGGACGGATCCTTCAGAATGTGCATCGATTACAGAGAGTTGAATAAACTCACTGTTAAAAACCGCTACCCACTCCCACGAATCGATGATCTATTCGACCAGCTCCAAGGAGCTAGTTATTTCTCCAAAATAGATCTACGGTCTGGATACCACCAACTCAAGGTCCGAGAAGAGGATATTCCCAAAACCGCTTTCCGAACCCGCTATGGACATTATGAATTCGTCGTAATGCCCTTCGGTCTAACAAATGCACCTGCCGCATTTATGGACCTAATGAATCGAATATGTCGACCGTTCCTTGACAACTTCGTCGTTGTATTTATCGATGACATCCTCGTCTATTCTCGAAGCAAATAGGAGCATGGCCAACATCTACGACAAATTCTGGACACCCTGCGATCGGAAAAGCTTTACGCCAAACTCTCCAAGTGTGAGTTCTGGCTTCGGAGTGTGAATTTCTTAGGCCACGTGGTTAGCCAAGACGGAATTCATGTGGACCCCTCTAAGGTCAAAGCTGTGGAAGGATGGGCAACCCCGACTACACCCACAGAAATTCGTCAGTTCTTAGGCCTAGCAGGCTACTATAGGAGATTCATCCAAAACTTCTCCAGGATCACCAAGCCGCTTACCTTGCTTACGCAAAAGGGCGTGCCATTCAAGTGGACAGACCGACAAGAGATTGCGTTTCGAACCTTGAAGCAAGCTCCCTGTAGCGCTCCTGTATTATCTTTGCCTGAAGGAACGGAAGATTTTGTGGTCTACTGTGACGCGTCGAATCAGGGCTTAGGTTGTGTTCTCATGCAACGTGGAAGAGTGATAGCATATGCGTCCCGCCAACTAAAGACGCACGAGGTAAATTACACGACCCATGACCTAGAACTGGGAGCCGTGGTCTTTGCTCTAAAAATTTGGAGGCACTACTTGTACGGTACAAAGTGCACCATCTTCACGGACCACAAGAGCCTCCAACACATCTTGAATCAGAAGGAGCTGAACATGAGACAGCGAAGATGGGTGGAATTACTAAACGACTACGAATGCGAGATCAAGTACCATCCAGGTAAGGCCAACGTGGTAGCTGATGCATTAAGTCGAAAAGAGTACACTAATCGCCGTACGAAAATGCACTCGATAACCATTCAATCTCATCTGGCCACTCAAATTGCATTAGTCCAGCCGGAGGCTATGAAAGCGGAAAATAGAGCAAGCGAAGCATTGCGCGGAATGGAAAAGAACCTGGAAGCAAAGGAGAATGGAGTATACTATTTCATGAACCGTATTTGGGTCCCTAAACTTGGAGGGTTCAGGGATGTTGTCATGAAGGAAGCCCACAAGACGCGATACTCCATTCATCCCGGTTCTGATAAGATGTATTTGGACATTAAACAACACTATTGGTGGCCTAACATGAAGGCGGAAATCACGACTTATGTCAGTAAGTGCCTTACGTGCGCCAAAGTAAAGGTGGAATACCAAAAACCCTCAGGATTGTTACAGCAACCGGCAATTCCTGAGTGGAAATGGGAAGGGATTTCTATGGATTTCGTGACCAAGCTACCCAAAACGTCGGATGGATTAGATACCATATGGGTAATAATTGACCGACTGACGAAATCTGCCCATTTCCTGCCAATTAAGGAATCGTACAAGATGGAGAGATTGACGCGTTTATACATTCGAGAGATCGTGAGACTTCACGGAATACCAACATCTATCATCTCGGATAGGGACAGTAGGTTCACGTCCCGATTTTGGCAATCACTCCATAAGGCGATGGGAACAAACCTCGATAGGAGCACCGCTTATCATCCACAAACGGATGGTCAAAGCGAGCGAACCATCCAAAGGCTCGAAGATATGCTCTGCGCATGCGTGATAGACTTTGGAAAGTCTTGGGATACCCACCTACCCTTAATCGAATTCTCATACAACAATAGTTACCATTCGAGCATCAAGGTGGCTCCTTTCGAAGCACTTTACGGACGTAAATGTATATCACCGTTATGTTGGGTTGAAGTAGGTGACACCCAGCTAGCAAAAACACACACAACGGACGCAGCACTAACGGGACCGGAGATCATCCGTGAAACCACGGAAAAGATAGTTCAAATCAAAGCTCGGTTGCAAGCATCGCGTGACCGACAAAAGAGCTACGCTGATAAACGCCGAAAGCCCTTGGAATTTCAGGTCGGTGATCAAGTACTGTTAAAAGTCTCGCCTGGAAAGGAGTCATTCGTTTTGGGAAGCGGGGAAAACTAAACCCGCGATACATTGGACCTTTCGAAATCGTCGCCCGAATTGGTCCAGTAGCATACAGACTGCAACTACCCGCAGAGCTAAATGGTGTACACCCCGTGTTTCATGTTTCTAACCTAAAGAAGTGCCTATCAGACGAAACCCTTGTCATTCCTCTTGACGAAATCGAAATCAATGAGAATCTCCTGTTCATCGAAGAACCAATCGAAATCATGGACAGGGACGTGAAGCGTACTAAACAGAGCCGCATCCCAATCGTGAAGGTACGGTGGAACGCAAAGCGTGGGCCAGAATTCACTTGGGAACGCGAAGATCAAATGAAGCAAAAGTACCCTCACCTATTCTAGCATTCTCAAATCTAGCTTTCCAACAGAATTTCGGGACGAAATTCCCTCTAACGGGGGGATGATGTCACAACTGGAAATTTTGTGTCTTGTAAACTATACACTCAAGCTAAAGTGAATCAAAATCTTAAGAACATGTGTAACACCCATGATTGTAACAACAAATTTTCAATCAAATACACCATACAATCATTCAAATGGTCAACAAACAATTGGAAACCCTAGAAGTTCTTATTTAGGTCCACTTTGGACTAGAACTCCCTTATTGGATCCAAATGGACCAATAAGTTTCCAATTTGACTATCATGGGCTTAGAACCCTAATTGGGCTCTAATTGGACCCACATTCATTTATTTCAATATTATGGGCCATATTGGGCCTAGAATGAAATAAATTGAAAGCTTTGATCCATGATTAACCTAATCTAGCTTATTGAAACATAAAAATCACAATTTTATTTTATAAGGCCAATAAATACTTAAGATTAACCCTAATAGTGGTCTTAGGGACAAAGGCCCAATTTTCTTCCTTTTCCTTCCAAAAACTCGGCCCAAAAGCCCAAGCCCAAGATGAAGAGTTGACTTCATCATGCCACCTCATTATTACCTCTTGGTTCTCCATGCAACATCTCATACTTCCATGTATACATCACCTCAAGGTCTATTTCTTCTTCCTCTCTCTCACTCTCGGCCGAGCAACACACACACACACATTCACCAAAAATCTCTCAACTCTCTCAAGAACACTCCTTCCTCCATCTCCAAAAATTTTCGAGATTCAAGTGTATTCCAAGGGATTTTTTTTCACAAAAATCACCATCCAAGGTAAGGTTATACTTAATTCTATGATCTAGTTTCCTTGAGCTATCAAATATCTCTTCTTAAGTCATGAGAAATCATGATCTTGTACCTTAGAAACACCTCAAGGCCGAGATCTTCATCAAGGGGTGCTAAGGCCGAAAATCACCAAACTTTCTTCCATATTTTCTTCAAAAACCGAAAGCTTCAAACAAGGTGAGCTTCATACCCCCTATTTTCGGTTTTCATGAGTTTTTTTTTTGGGGGGGGGGGGGGGAATACAAGTGAAAGTGTAGATCTATATGTATTTTGTATGCTTGGTATGATTCCATGCTTATATGTGTGATTTTTGTGTGTTATAATGTTGGATATAGTCATAAAACCCCTCAAAACCGAGATATACCTCTAGTTAAAAGACTCTAGCATCAATTATGCTTCTACATACAAAGTATTTCTAGAAAAGTGGTTATATGGTTTAGTAATAATTTCTTTGAGCTAAAAACACCATTTTTGGACCTAAAATGCAAAAAATACAAACTTTAAGGGCCTAAATTGACAAATCACGAACTTTGATAGTTGAACTATGTCAAAACAGTTTCAATAAAGAAATTTCTGGAAATATACTTATTTAGAGGATTAAAAACATAAACTTCAAGCTTAATGGGCTAAAAATGACATTTTAGGCCCAATGAGGCCCATTATGCGAGATTTTCTGTTTTGGAGGGTCAAAACTGCATTTTCCTGTAAAACAGTGGACTATAAGTGTTCCAAGTCCTTTTCAAAGGTTTAAAATGCTTTTTAAATTTAAAAAGGACTAAAGTTGCAAAAAAATTTCAAATTGGGCCAAAATTGTCAAACTTTCGAAAAAGAAGGGTTATAGCCGAGAAAAACTGAAATTCAGGGATTTAAGCTGTTTTCTATGAAAAATATGCTGGAAAATACTTATTTCAATAATTTTTAATATTAAATGTCAAGAAAATTGATTTAAGGACCAAACCGGAAAGTTTTTAAATAAAGGGTTGAAAAAGTAAATTTTTACAAATAATGAGGGGCTGAAAACAGAAAATTCTCAAGACTAGTTCAATACATGCAAATTGATCCAATGATGATACCACAATTATCGACGAAATACAATACATTACAACACCAAAATTCGTTGTCAAATGAATTGGTTCGGTCTCGAACCAATAAAAATCCGAAATTACTAACACGACAACACTATGACATTACGATAACGATTGGGAAGTCACTATACATGCGAGTGTGCACAGACGTCTACGCACCACCTTTGAGCCCCAAAAGTGTAAAATCTTGTTCGTTGAGCCTAGTTAGCCCAATGACCTGATCTTAAGGCCCGAAGACCTCTCTCTTACGAAGTGTTGGGTTTCACCGATCCGACATAACGTAAAAGGACTTTCAATGGGTTGTATACTACTGGTCCCCAAGGGTCCTTTGGTATTGCTAGTAAAGTCTACCTTTTCATGCGAGGCGGGTCTGGGACCCCTCGTACCTTTTATCCCCAACCGGCTAATGGATTTATTGAGGCCTTCGTGTCCTCGTTCTCTTCGGGTGTGGGACTACACGTAGTCAGGGCGGTTGGAGAATGTGATTAGTACGGACGACGCCTTCAGGATCGTTAGTATCGCTATAGACTAGTCGTTTGTGTAACGTGTGTTTGTAGCAAATAATCATGCTCAACAATAATCCAACGTCGCCTGGTATCGACAACTTCACACGTTGCAATTGTTTCAATGTACGAATTAGGAAAACATCGGGTTTTCCTAGGGTATTTCAATACATACGGATTCAGAATACACACAAATTTTAGATGAACAAATTTTACAAGTATAGAAACAAACAAGCATACCTATGGATCTTCACACATTTTTGACTTTACTATTTTCAGAAAATATCGGATTTTCTGGTGTTTCTCAAAACATTACAAACATTGGATTTCAAACATTACTTATGAACTCACCAACATTTCATATGTTGACGTTTTTCAAAATACTTGTATTTTCAGGTAATAGATAAAGTGGAGGATGAATTGTACTCTATGACGTTTTGTTGTGGTTTAATTTAGTAGCAAACAATTATTTTTGAGAATGTCATGTTTTGGGAACAATGTAATGGATGTAAACGCTACCAGTTGTATCATTCCAAATGTTGGTGATGTATAATGTTATGTTTCATGTATATGCAATGTGATGGTATTCAATTGAGTCACGATAGCCCTCGGACGTTTCCGCCGTCTGGTTCGGGGGTGTGAAGGTGGGTTGCACCTGATCCTACATCGGCTTGGAAGGAGAACAAAATATCTCCTTATAAGGGGTGTGGATACCTTCCTTGTCACAACGCGTTTTAAAGCCGTGAGGGCAGCAAATCCCATAAGAACTCTGCAGTTAAGCGTGCTCGGGCGGGAGTAGTACCGGGATGGGTGACGCCCTGGGAAGTCCTCGTGCCGAGTGGCCCAAAGCGGACAATATTGTGATACGTGCCAGAGGGGGGTGTTACAAATGGTATCAAAGCTAGGGCACGGGTCGATGTGTTCGACAGGGACGTCGAACCCTATAATGGGGGGTGAAGGTGGGTTGCACCTGATCCTACATCGGCTTGGAAGGAGAACAAAACATCTTCTTATAAGGGGTGTGGATACTTTCCTTGTCACAACGCGTTTTAAAGCCGTGAGGGCAGCAGATTCCATAAGAACTCTGCAGTTAAGCGTGCTCGGGCGGGAGTAGTATCGGGATGGGTGACCCCCTGGGAAGTCCTAGTGCCGAGTGGCCCAAAGCGGACAATATTGTGATACGTGCCAGAGGGGGGTGTTACACCTTTCCAAGGTCTTTTACCCATTCACGAGGTCAAATCTCTCATCAAGCTTCCATTTTTATACTTATAAATGACTAGGGGACCTTAGATCTGCCTCTCATATCGAAAGGGGAGGCTTAGCTCAACAAAAGAGGTCCAAAGTTCACAAAAGGGACAAACCACCAAAACCCTAGCTAGATCTAAAGATTAGAAAGGAAAGATGCAAGCTTTTTACCTCCAAAAGCTTTGCAAGATGATTTTGGTGTAGGATCTTGAAGCACCCACTTGATCCAAGCTTGCTTGACCACCCCTTCTTCTTGAAATACACACTAAAAAGGCCATAAATGCACTCTTTAAGGCTCAAGGATGATATGATAAGGTTTCCAGAAGTATATGAATCTTCTATAGCTGGGAAGGCTCTTTGGGGTTTAGTCCAAGGGACTTAAAGATGTTTAAATAGGCCTCAAGTTTGGGATTTAGGGTTTTGCATCTTTGGCACATACGCCCCGCGTAACTCAAGGTACGCCTAACATACCCTGATTCCTCCGTGACCACAACCATGCAGTACGCTAAGCGTACACTTAAGTACACCCAACGAACTTAAGGGACCAGTTATGAAAAAATTATAGTTCCTTAGGGTTTTAAGACGTACCAAAATTTTGGATGTTACAACTCTCCCCCACTTGAACTAAACTTCGCCCTCGAAGTCCCTAGCTGAAAACAGTTCCGGGTAATGCTCCCGCATCTCCTCTTCTGGCTCTCAAGTCCATTCGGAGCCCCTTCGGTGTTGCCGTTACACCTTTACCAACTTTACTTCCTTGATCCGAAGTCCCTTCGTCTTCTTGTCTAGTATGGAAATCGGCCTCTCGGCATAATTCAGGCCCCCATCCACCTGAATGTCATCCAAGGATATAACCGTAGACTCGTCAGCAAAACACTTCCGAAACCGAGAAACGTGGAAGGTGTTGTGAATCTGACTAAGCTCCTCTTGAAGCTCTAAACGATAGGCTACCTTGCCCACTTGGGCTATCATCCTAAACGGGCCTATAAACCGAGGCCCCAACTTGCCTCTTTTACGAAACCCGATAATCCCCTTCCAGGGTGACACCTTCAGCAAAACGAAATCCCCCACCTGAAACTCAAGGTCCGATCACTGTCGTCCCTCGATCAGCATAACTCTTGTGACGGCTCTGCGCCACCCGCAACCGATCGCGCACCTGCTGGATCAACCTGGTGGTCTTGAGTACCACCTTCGTGCTCCCCATCACCCGATGTCTGACCTCGTCCCAGCATACTGGGGTCCTGCACCTCCGATCATATAACATATCAAAAGGAGCTCGATCGATACTAGCATGATAACTGTTATTGTACGAGAATTCTACCAGTGGAAGGTACGTATCCCAACTTCCTCCAAAATCCAGCACGCATGCTCGTAGCATGTCCTCCAATGTCTGGATCGTTCTCTCACTCCTAGTGTCCGTCTAAGGGTGATATGTTGTACTGAAGTGTAGCTATGTACCCAGTTCCTCGTGGAACTTTCCCCCAAAACATGGATGTAAATCGGACATCCCTATCTGAAACCACTGAGACCGGCACCCCGTGCCTAGCCACCACTTCTCGAACATAAATGTCTGCCAACTTCTCTGCGGATATACTCTCGGAGATCGAAATGAAATAGGCACTCTTCGTTAGTCTATCCACGATAACCCATATGGCACCCACTCCTCTCGCCATCCTTGGTAGCTTCGTAATGAAGTCCATAGTGATCTTTTCGCACTTCCACATGGGAATGGGTAACGGCTAAACCTTGCCATGAGGCCGCTGATGCTCGGCCTTGACCTTCGTGCAGGTCAAGAACCGCTCTATAAACTAGGTGATTTCCTGCTTCATGCAGGGTCACCTAATAACTCGGTCTCAAGTCCCTATACATTTTTGTTGCACGTGGATGTATAGAAAACTTGGACTTATGCGCCTCCTCTAACAGTCTCTGCCTCACTCCCCTTGTGACAACCCGATATTTCAACTCTTTGTAATGGCCTAATAGGTCAAGTATTGTAACCACTTTTGAGTTAATAAAATTAACGTTGATAATAAAATGTCCAAAAAGTTCCTATTTAACTACCTACTATGTTTTATATCATTAAACCGGGATCGTACGTAAAAAGAATGTCCAAATCCGGCTTCGTATATTGAAGTTAAGATTTTTCCAAATTCGGCTTAGCAACAGACAACTAAAAACTCGAATCGGAGATCAAGCGACTTTTGGCTGGAATGACCTAAACGAGAATCGAAGGTCTCGACATTGGTATTTCAGCGGTAAAAAGTCTGGCAAAAACCGACATCAGATAAAGAAGTTATGAATTGTTTAAAGAAATTTCTTAATCACGACATTTTATAAATAAATAATAAAAATAATTTCGGAATTTGCCGACGGAATCTAAACGAAAGTTGTAGAGTATGGTCTCACCTTCGCGGGGATATAAAGAACGTCGAAAACGGAGTTCGTATGAAGAAGATATGAATTTTTGAAGTTTATTAAATAAATTATATATTTATTTAAATCAAAATTCGGTATTATCCGATGGGGGAGTCAGCGTACTAATCCGAGTTACGCACCGCGTAACCCCGTACGCCCCGCGTACGCGAAGGCCTTGGCCTTGGATCGTCCACGTCGCGCCTGTGCAAACTACCAACTCGTCCCATTCGAGCTCTGAGGCAGTCGAGGAATCGGTCACGCATGACGTACGCGTACGCCCAGCGTACGTGCGTACGCCCCGCGTAACGAGACCTTTCAGCCTCCTATAAATAGAGGTGCGAGGGTTCCGGAAAATTTACCCCATCTCTCTCATTTCTCTCATGATATTGCCTCGATTTCCGTGCCTGCACTTCCCCGAAGCCATGGTCATTTTGTGCAAGTCCCGAAGGTCGATTTTACTCCCGAGATTCCCGAGAATCCCGAGAAAAATCCGTTTCCCGAGACGAAACTCTGCCCGGTTTTTCCATCTCGCTATCTTCAAACTTTCAAGTGAGTTCATACCCCTTAATTAACCCTTTTTAAATATTCTAAACGCTTTTATATGCTTTTTGAAGGGGGGGGGGGGGGGGGGGGAAATTAAGTAAAACACACGACTACTATCGGGTGTTATATATATAAAGATTATTATACACTTTTATTAAGTAGAATCATATGTGATTTATAAACTTTATAGGGAACTCCCCGTATACAAAATATATATTACAATAACATTCTATCTTTAAAACTATAAATTGTTGTAATGCATGTATAAACTAAACATTTTTCCTAGATTTAAAGTATATGTGTCTATCTTAGGCTCTACAAAAATCTATGCTTTCATAACAAGTGATTCCTTTTCTAGATATTCTAAAACAAATGAATCACACTTTTAGAAAACTATAATAGGTATAGTTTTATGAGGATATTGCTAACTTTTACATACTAGAAACACGATTTTCAAGAAATCACTTTCATGTACAATAACAAACGAACATTTCAACACGTAAATCTGTTTTTATACTACGGTTCTGTGAGACATTAACTTCACGTACGTTTGAGTACACATTTCAAGTCCTATATTATATACTAGAATCCCTTGGAGGGGGAGCATGGTGTTTGTGTATAGATCTATACGGGCTTGACAACCCGCGCCCTGACTGTTAAATACAGTCCACCATTTGGGGTGACAAACGTCATAACATTCCAACGCCTGGAGAACGTTGTGTATAGGCATCCCGAGTCAATAGTATGGTTATAAAACTCACAGGCGGTATTAAAAATACATTGATTTACGAGGTTTTCAAACATATTGGTTATTTTTACACTTACATGCATTTTTGGAAACAAACTTTGGTCTGGAAGGAAGACTACTTTTATACTAGTAGAAAATATAGGATTTTCTAAACACAAACAAACAAGGACGAGATATTTCATTTCATACAAACATTGTCATTAAATACTTATGAAAGTCACCAGCTTAAATGCTGATCTACTCTTTCAAAATTACTTGTATGTCCCAGGGATTCAGTAACTACAGGTATCATTATGCTTTTGATGAAGGGATGCTGCGGCGCCAGTCTAATCTCATATTTTGACATCATATTGTAATTGGATTTGAACATGTAACTTTTGACAAATGTAAACTTTCAATTATATATATGATGGTTGTATTGCTTTCTTTACTATGTATTCATTTGTTACGTTACCACATGAAGTCATCCGCCCCCGAACGTTTCCGCCGTTCAGGTTTGGGGGTGTGACAGATTGGTATCAGAGCAATGTTTGTAGTGAACTAAGTATATCGAACCTCATAAGATATACAAACTATAAATGCTTAGGGACTCAAAGTCTCTGACAAAAGTTTTTGTACCTAAAATCCTTATTTCACATAAATAGATTATTTTAGGTTATAAAAATCCGAAATACATGCATGCAACGACACACTTTTAGGATAAAGAACTATACAAAAAGTTTTAGGACAAGTTGGACACTACGACTAATTCTCGAGATATGTAATCAAATTTGGGACGAATATAGCTTGATCAACTATGTTTATCCGAAATTTGACTAACGTATGTCAAGGAATGATCGTAGTGAGCAACAAGTCAAAACTTAACAAAATAGACACTAGTATCTAACGTACAAATTAAATACTATAGGAGTATTTGGTGAATACACTAGATTAATTAGTATTACATGTCTCAAGTTTTATTCAAATCTTATAACCCTATTCTCG
The DNA here is from genome assembly GCF_052625555.1 of Lactuca saligna. Taxonomy (NCBI): domain Eukaryota; kingdom Viridiplantae; phylum Streptophyta; class Magnoliopsida; order Asterales; family Asteraceae; genus Lactuca; species Lactuca saligna. Next base: position 308,257,374 of record NC_136420.1, on the reverse strand, counting down.
TATAGTCAAATGGATGGATTTCACCCGCATGGAGACCCCTACTACCCACAACAAGGCAATGGAGGATGGATTGAAGAGGATCTGGAGGAGGACGAAGAGCCCATTGAGTTGGATGGCGGGGACGACTCCGGGACAGACTCGGAACCGGAAATAGTCAACCCTCCACCCATTAGGAGGAACTTTCTAGGGCCGCCTCCCGTTTGGGGAAGTCACCTCGTCCACTGGAGCCAGCAACAAGGGATACGCTCTCCTTACGGGATGTGTTGAGACTTCTACGACATCAGGGACGGGGGTTCAGCCGACCGAGCACTTCCAGCAATGGTAGGTAAACTGGCAAACCAATCCTACCAATCGGGGGTTCAAGCAAACCGAATCCGAGAGGTCAACGTGGAAGTACAAATCCACACGGCCGATATCAACCGCCTAGAGATGTTGCAGAACGACATCCACCTTCGCGCCGAAGCATTCCAAGCACAAGCGAATGCAGCCTTCGTAGAATTGAGGGAACAACAAGCTGCCTTTGATAGGCGTCTTATGGAGTCGAAGCAATCAGATGCAGAATCGAGCTCCAAGAGCAACACACGTCGCAAGTAGTACTTGTGAAAACCTCAAATTTTGTTATAACTTAGGACCTCGGCTAAAAGTCTTTAAATTTCTCGAACTTTGTAATCGGAGACCCTTATAAGGGTCAAATTTTCATGATCGTTGTATCAACTTTTATATTAATATAAGTGACACTATTATTACTACGTTGAGTATTTCGTTCAAACCTTGAAAAGTCATCGAGAAACCAAATACTTGTTTCATACTTTCAGTCCTACAAATAACTTTCATTTCTCTATTTTTTTTTCATGCTATCATCTGTTGTTGAACTATGGCAATTTGGTTCATGAGACACATTAATTTGTCACTTATTCTTATCCATATCATCATCTTTTAAATGTATAGTTAAAGATGCCACCACCCAGGAATACCAGACGTAACCCTATCAATGAAACACCGATACCACCACCACCTCCACCTCCTCAATTTGATGCTGTCATGTTCCAAGCAGCAGTCACCGCAGCGGTAGCAGCTGCCATGTCACAGCTCAATAACTCGAGTACTAATGACTCGAGAACTGGCACGCACCTATCCAACCATGGCGAGAGTCATGGGCAACCCCGAGAATGCACTTATAAGGAATTTACTAATGCCAAACCCCGTATGTTTTATGGAACTGGTGGTGTGATGGCTCTGAGATAGTGGATTGAAAGGACAGAATCAGTCTTTGAAATCTGCTCCTGCCCCGAGCACAGCAAAGTCAAATTTGCAACCTTCACACTCATTGATAGAGCTTTAACTTGGTGGAACGGCCACGTTAAAGTACTTACCCTAATAGTGGCAAACTCCATAAGCTGGGAGAGCCTCAAAGCCATGATGATGAGAGAATACTGCTCACGGGGAGAGATTCAAAAGCTCGAACATGAACTTTGGACACTCAGAATAGTTGGTACCGACATCGCAACATATACCAACAAATTCTGCGAGCTGGCAATCCTTTGCCCATATATGATTGCTCCTGAGAGCAAGAAAATAGAGAGGTACATATGGGGACTGACGCCCCAAATACGATCAAGCGTGTTAGCTTCCAAACCTGACACCTTTGAAAGTGCTAAGGAACTGGCACAATCTCTGATTGACTACGGAGGCCATCAGAACTCAACCGTTTCTGCACCAGAACCACAGAGATGGAACAACAACAACAACAACAACAACAACAACAGGAAGAGAGTGTGGAATAAAGGGAAGGGTGGGTCTTCCCAAGAATCCGCAAAGAAACAACTGGTTTCAGTGAATGCTGCCACGGTACCTACTACAGCTCCTACAAATACCTACACAACAAAGCCTTATGTAGGTAACCTTCCAAAGTGCACCAAATGCACTTACCACCACCATGGACCTTGTCGGGAAATGCAGTGCGCCAACTGCAACAGAAAGGGACACACAGCCCGTTTCTGCAAGGATCCCGCAAAGCCGATCACTCAAGTTCCCAGTGCGGGTATAGGCCAGACTTGCTACGGTTGTGGCGAGGTGGGCCACTACAAGAGGAACTGACCTAAGGCAGCAGGCACCGGTGGTGTGGGACGAGTTTTGACTATAGGCCACGACGAAGCTATAGCTGACCCAACTGTAGTTGCTGGTATGTTCCTCCTCGATAATTGATATGCATGCATATTATTCGATAGTGGAGCGGAGAGAAGCTTCATGAGTCAAAACTTTATTCACTTACTTAAACCTAAACCTAGCAAACTAGAAAAATCATTCACTGTAGAGATGGCCAACGGAAAAACCGAAAACACTAACTACATATACAAGGACTGTACGTTAACTTTAGACAGTCATTCTTTCCCAATCAATCTCATGCCGGTTCCTATTAAAAGTTTCGACATCATAGTCGGCATGGATTGGTTAAGTCTTCTTCGCGCCGACATCATGTGTTTTGAAAAAGCAGCTCGTCTTAATCTCCCTAACAACGAAACATTAGTGATTTACAGCGATAAATCAAGTATAAACCTTCGTATCATTTCGTGCATCCAAGCTCGAAAGTGTTTACGGAAGGATTGTCGAGCATTCCTAGCGCACATCGTCGATACAAGCCAGGAATTGAAGGACATCAAGAACATTCCAGAAGTACGCGACTTTCCTGATATCTTTCCAGAAGAACTACCAGGATTACCACCACAACGCCAAGTCGAATTCCGAATCGACTTAGTTCCAGGGGATCCCCCAGTAGCGAAATCGCCTTATCGTCTAGCACCAGCAGAGATGCAAGAACTGTCCGGTCAACTTAATAAACTCCTACAAAAAGGATTCATAAGACCAAGTTTCTCACCTTAGGGAGCACCGGTCTTGTTCGTAAAGAAGAAAGACGGATCGTTTCGTATGTGCATCGACTACAGAGAGCTGAACAAACTTACTGTCAAGAACCGTTACCCTCTACCCCGTATTGACGACCTATTCGATCAACTCCAAGGAGCAAACTACTTCTCGAAGATAGATCTACGATCCGGATATCACCAATTACGGGTACTTGAGGGGGATATTCCCAAGATAGCTTTCCGAACTCGTTATAGGCACTACGAATTTGTAGTAATGCCATTTGGATTAACCAACGCACCAACAATATTTATGGACCTAATGAATAGGGTATGTCGTCCCTACTTAGATCTGTTCGTCATTGTCTTTATCGATGATATACTTATCTACTCCCGAAGTAAGGAAGAGCATAGTCAACACCTACGAAAAGTCTTAGAAACACTGCGATCGGAGAAACTCTATGCGAAGTTCTCTAAATGCGAATTTTGGATTCGAAGAGTCGAATTTTTGGGCCACGTGGTTAGCGAGAAAGGGATACACGTGGACCCCTTCAAAATCAAAGCCATCGAGAACTGGTCGGCACCAAAGACACCTACAGAAATTCATCAATTTCTAGGTCTCGCTGGCTACTATCGCAGATTTATAAAGAAATTCTCTAGCATTGCGAAACCTCTTACTGCATTAACCCAGAAAGGCATGGCCTTTAACTGGGAAGCGAAACAAGAAAAGGCGTTCCAAACACTAAAACAGGCCTTGTGCACCGCACCGATACTATACCTCCCCGAAGGGATAGAAGACTTCGTAGTGTATTGCGATGCGTCAAATCAAGGACTTGGTTGTGTTCTTATGCAGAGAGGGAAAGTTATTGCTTATGCCTCCCGACAGCTTAAGACACACGAAGTGAACTATATGACACACAATCTTGAGTTAGGAGCAGTGGTATTTGCTCTGAAGATCTGGAGACACTACTTATACGAAACAAAGAGTACTATTTTCACCGATCACAAGAGCCTTCAACACATTTTCGATCAGAAGGAACTCAACATGCGACAACGACGATGGGTTGAGTTACTAAATGACTACGAATGCGGAATTCGTTATCATCCTGTCAAGGCCAACGTGGTAGCTGACGCCCTCAGTCGAAAGGAATACACTGGTCGGGGGGTCAAATCTCTGACTATGACTATCCATTACCACTTATCTACGCAAATTAAGGAGGCACAAGTGGAAGCTTTGCTACCTGAAAATGTGGCGGGTGAATCCCTGCGAGGAATGGAAAAGAATTTAGAAGCCAAGGGTGGCGGAGCATATTATCTTATGGACCGAATCTGGACGCCGAAACATGTCGGGTTCAGAGACGTAGTAATGACTGAAGCACACAACACGAGGTATTCCGTTCACCCGGGTTCAGATAAGATGTATCTGGATCTTAAGAATTTGTACTGGTGGCCTAACATGAAGGCAGAAATTGCTACCTTCGTAAGTAAATGCCTTACTTGCGTTAAGGTTAAGGTCGAGTATCAAAAACCGTCAGGATTACTACAACAACCAGAGATACCAGAATGGAAATGGGAACGGATTACTATGGACTTCATAACCAAGTTACCCAAGACGACGGGTGGACTCGATATCATATGGGTCATCGTCGACAGATTGAATAAATCCGTGCATTTCCTACCCATCAAGGAGACTGAAAAAATGGAAAAGCTTACAAGAACTTACTTAAGGGAAGTAGTGTGTAACGCCCGTAGATCCGAGCTAGTCAATTTAGAGGCAATAGGGGTCGAAAACGACTTTTCGACAAAATATTATTAAGAATAAATAATCTCAACCAAGTTTTAGTATATATTACAAGGTTTCCGTACACATAAAGAGCGTCGAAATCCGAGTTATAACGAAGAAGTTATGGTCCGTCGAAGTTTTACGGAAAAACCGGCATGGCACCGGGAGACGTAAATAGTGAATTTATGATAGAGCTTCTTTTAGCCTTAGTAATCTAAATGAAAGTCGTAGAATATGTTAACCTGAGAGCGTCCATAAAAAGAACGCCCAAATCTGACTTCTTATGAGGAAGTTATGATTTTTCGAAGTTTCGGCTTAGCGGTGTACAACTCGAAGTTCGAGTATTAGATCGAGCGATTTTTAGCCGACACAACCTAAACGAGAATCGAAGATCTCGTTATTAGTAGTGTAACGATAAAAAGACAGACGAAAATGGACATCGGATAAAGAAGTTATGAGATTTTAACGGACCAATCCTGTCCCGGCCTGTTAAAAATATAACTTTAAAAATAAAGTCAAAATTAGCCGACGGAGTCTATACGAAAGTTGTAGAGTACGTCTCCACCTACGCGTGGATATAAATAACGTCAAAAACGGAGTTCGTATGAGCGAGTTACAAATTATAGTAGTATATTTACGTATTAAAATAAAGTATAAATCATATATACGTACACATATATATATATATACATATGTATATATCATTAGAAAGGTATCGACGATGCGGTCATTATAAGATTAATGTTGAGTTCTTTCGACATTAGTTTAGTGCAAATATCGTTAAATCTATTTAAAATAGTATTATAAAGGGGTGTTTAGTTGTTTATATAACTATAAGGTCATTAAGTAATTATGGAGGGTAGTTTTTGTAAATTCAATTACTATAAATAAGAGGCTTGGGCTCTCATATTTCTTGCACCATTCTCTTGATTCAAGAGTCTTTCTCTCATTATCCCCCGAGCATTTCGGTCCCTCGTGATTCGACTTCTCTTTCTGTAGTTTTAGTATAGTAAGGTGAGCGTTGAAGCGCTGCACGAATCTTTCTTAGAAAGATTCAGCGACGAAGTTCTGCCCCTGCAGAGCCCGACTCCTAGCTAAAATCCCCTTGAAAGTAAGTTATGCTTGCCCTATTTTAAATATAGTTTATATTTAAAATTAGTATTGTTATTATAAATTTATAATAAATATTTGAGCTATTATTATGACTTATATAAGTGTCGTTATAATATCTTTTTAACTACTCGCGGTACGGGGAATCTGGTTTAAAGGGCCGCATAGGGTTGTTGGATTTCAGAAGTGCTATACGCCAAAATGGTCCTGCCCTCCGATGTTTAATGTCTGGCCCCTGTCTGTACATAGTGGTTGGAAAGTATTGTTTAAAAGTTTATATAATACTAATAATAAGACTAATAATTAGTTACGGTAAATATTAGACTAAAATCTAGTGGTGATAATACTAGGTTTCGTCAAAGGAAATTATTTTAAAGTAAACGAAGCGCTGTTCGAGTACCGAGTCACCACTTTCTCCAGTGAGTGCATAGTAACTTTCAGCTTACACATAGATATGAAGTATTTTATATAAATTACGTGCTATGTGTGCATATTATCTGAATACTTGTTATCTATGTTGGATGAACGTTTTATACATGTTTTCAATGATTTAAACTGTATATGTATTTTATATCTACAAAATGTGTTGGGTAAAACATGGGTAGATGTAATAGTTGTTGTGTGACATTCACGCACATAATGATGTTAATGATGATCCAGTCATCTAGCGGAGTATAGATGACGACCACAGACTATTCTAGACAGTCCAGTGGAACACTAGCAGGCTCGCAACCTGTAGGTGTTTATTCGAACTGTGTGTTTATTTGAACTGTGTGCTCACCAGATGTACTCCATCCCCCACATGGTTGCCTTAAGGATATTTATTGCTGAGGAATCCCCTTAGCAGTAGTGTCCGTCCCGATGATAATCCTTAGGGTAGGTCCCTTATGATAGATGCTTAAGGACGTAATGTGAGGATAACGGGAACGGGTAATCGGTTTGTTTAATTTAATAAAGTTAATAAACTTATTTATTGTGGGTTGAAAACCCTATGTGCTCACCAGGCTCCCAAGCCTAACCTACTCAGTTTCTTGTATTATAGGTAGTGGCGCATGAGCATAGATGTGATGTCTTGGGATGAGAGATTAATGGATTTTAGGCCTGTAAATACGGAATAATGTAGTAAGGCCTATGTTGTGTTGTTTATACTTATGTACTGTATCGAACATGACATCCCGAATCTTTTTAATGAAATACATTTCTACGGAAATGCTTTTGATAAATCTTTATCATAAAATTGTTTTGGGACAAATTCCGCAACTCTTTTATTAAAAGATTACTCTGATTTTGAAATAAAGTATAAACAAAACCGGTCTTTTCTGGCCGTGATTTTGGGGATGTCACATAGTGCGACTGCATGGTGTTCCGATATCCATTATCTCCGACCGAGATAGTAGATTCACTTCAAGATTCTGGCAGCCATGTGACATCCCCAAAATCACGGCCAGAAAAGACCGAATTTCATTTATGCTTTTAAAATAATTTCAGAGTAAATCTTTTTGATACAGACCAAAGCATTTCATAAAGGAAATGTATTTTCATTATATAATCAAAACTCAGGGTGTCATGTTCCGATACAGACCATTAAGCATAAACAATAACATTACAAGGCATTCAACAAATATATACATATACAAACTTGTAAACAAAACAACGTGATGGTTCATCCATCTTACGCCCTTGCACCACTTCCTGTAATACAAATAAAACTGAGTGGGTCAGGCTTGGGAGCCTGGTGAGCATATAGGGTTTTCAACCCACAATAAATAAATTATATTTAATTTCACCAACCAATCACTATCCCGATTACCCATTCCCGTTATCCTCACTTTACGTCCCTAAAACAACATCTATCTCAAGGGACCTAATCTAGGATTTTCATCGGGACGGACATTACTGCTAAGGGATTTCCTCAACAATAGATATCCTAAAGGCAATCATGAGGGGGATAGAGTACACCGGTGAACACATCGTTCACAACACACACAAGTTATGAACCTGCTTGCGTTCCACGAGATTGACTAGAAGGAGTCTGTGGTCATTATCCATACTCCGCTGAATAACTAGGTCAACAACAACAACAACAACAACAACATCGAGGCCTCTCATCTGTTTATTACACACCAACTATCTACCCATGTTCTACCCAACATATTAGTAGACAAAAATATATATTTTTATACATAGTTTAAAACCTGTATAGCATTTTCATTCAATACATATTTCACATAACAGATTAGGCATACCCACATAACACGTATTTCATAGAAAACAAATCAGATATATGAGATTAAAGAGAGTGAATATACATTCACGCACATAACAACAAAATTATACACATAACACGTATTTCGTATAAAATACATCATAATTATGCGTTTAGAAGAAAGTAACTACACACTCACCTGATCAGAAGATGATCGGACAGCACTACGGCTTGCAGAAGTCGTAATCCTTAGCAGATCTGGAAGATCACTACGGCTTCGGCTCGGAAACCGCACTTCTCGGGATCTTCGGGATCTCGGGACTTGCTTCGGGACTCGGGAATATTACCCGGGATTCGGGGTGGCTTCGGGGGTAAAAACGCAGAGCTTCGGCACGAAATGGAGGAGAAATGAGCAATTATGCCCGGACCCCTCGCATCTTATTTATAGGAGGCTGGAACCTCCTCGTACGCGGAGCGTACGCCTGTACGTAGGGCGTACATGGCTCCGAAGTCGTCATTGCATGCGTCATCCGAAGTATTGACATTTCTTTCTGTACGCGGGGCGTACTCCGGATGAGTCCGGTGACTCGTCTTCGGATAAGGCCGGATTTAATAATTAAATTTAATTATTAATTATTTTAATAAACTTTGAAAATTCATATCTCCTTCATACGAACTCCATTTTCGACGTTCTTTATATCCACGCGAAGGTGAGACTATGCTCTACAACTTTCGTTTAGACTCCGTCGGCTAATTTTGACTTTATTTTTATTATTTATTTTTAATAGGTCGGGACAGAAAATTTCGTTATAAATTCATAACTTCTTCGTTTGACGTCCGTTCTCGCCTAACTTTTTATCACTTTGATACTAACAACGAGATATTCGATTCTCGTTTAGATCACTAAGGCTAAATATCGCTCTAACGCAAATTTCACTTTTTACGTCATTCAGCGGTGCCGGTTTTGTCGCGAAACTTCGACAGGTCATAACTTCTTCGTTATAACTCGGATTTCGGCATTCTTTATATCTTCCGAAACCTTGTCTCAACTACTACAACATTATCTAAAGATATCAAGTTTATTTTACACTTAAATTTTGACGCTTATTTTTTTTATTCTTAATTAATCAAACCACATAATTAAGCAATTAAGCACAAAACACATAATACTCAAATAATACACTTCTATTATTTCAAAACGGGTTACAAAGGTTAACCTAGACCATTACATTGCTAAAAATGGCAAGCCCAGAAACACAGGCGTTACAATTCTCCCCACCTTAGAATGATTCCGTCCCCGGAATCACACCTCAACAAACAAATGCGGATAGCGACCCATCATGTCACTCTCCGTCTCCCAGGTGAGATTCGGCCCATTCGTGTGTTTGCATCGGACAAGCACTAACTCGACCATCTTGCGTCGCAACTTCTTAGTCTTTCAGTCAACAATTGCCTCTGGTTCTTCAATCAACCTTTTGTTCTCATCGATTCTCAACTCCGAAAGTGGAATCATGTCGGGAACTTCCCCCGTGAACTTTCGTAAATAACACACATGAAAAGTGTTATGAATTCCATTCAGTGCTTCTGGTAGTTCGAGCTTGTAAGCTTGGTTCCCAATTCTCTGAAGAACTTTAAACGGTCCAATAAACCTTGGACTTAGTTTTCCTCTTTTTCCAAATCTTATAAGTCTCTTCCACGGCGAGACTTTAAGCAAAACCGAATCTCCAACTTCAAAAGTCGTCGGTCTTCGCTTTTTGTCAGCATAGCTCTTTTGACGATCCTGAGTTGGTAACATTCTTTCCCTAATTATTTTCAACTTTTTAGCAGTTTGATGAACCATCTCCGGTCCCATAAACTGCTTTTCCCCAGCCTCAAGCCAACAAGATGGCGTACGACACTTTTGTCCATACAAAGCTTGGTAAGGTGCCATCTTAATGCTCGAGTGAAAACTATTATTATAGGAAAATTCTACTAATGGTAAATGTTCATCCCAATTACCTAGGAATTCCAAGGTACATGCTCTCAGCATATCTTCAAGTGTTTGTATTGTTCTTTCACTCTGACCATCAGTCTGCGGATGGTAAGCTGTACTTAAACATAACTTGGTACCCATTTCCTCTTGTAGACTTTTCCAAAACCTTGAGGTGAAACGGCTATCACGATCCGATACAATCGTTAGCGGCACCGTGAAGTCTCACAATTTCCTTCACATAAGAATTCGCAAGCTTTTCCATAGACCATTTCTCCCTGGCTGCTATGAAATGTGCACTCTTAGTGAATCGATCGACGACCACCCAAATCATGTCGTGACCATTCTTTGTTCTGGGCAGTTTAGTGACAAAATCCATAGCAATGTCTTCCCACTTACCCATAGGCACATGCAATGGTTCTAAACTCCCGTACAGTTTCTGATGTTGTGTCTTGACTCTTGCACAAGTCACACACTCAGCCACATACTTTGCAACATCAAGCTTCATCGTCGGCCACCAGTAGTAGGGTTTCAGGTCCCTATACATTTTAGTGCTACCGGGATGAATCGAGTACATGGTTTTGTGAGCTTCTTCCATCAGAAGATCTCTTATTCCTCCTGTCTTGTATCCAAATCCGATCTTGGAACACCTTCAGTCCATGACTGTTTACACCGAACACCAACATTTTGCCCAAACGTTCCTCCTTTCGGTCATTCTTCTCAGAAGCTTCGCTTTGAGCTTTCTTTATACTTTCTAAAATAGTCGAGACAACTTTAATTCTCAACGCTCTTGGCCTTTTCCTTTCAAGATTGACTTTCCGACTAAGAGCATCAGCAACAACATTAGCTTTACCGGGATGGTAAAGTATTTCACAGTCGTAGTCCTTGAGTAACTCTAGCCAGCGTCGTTGCCTCATATTTAACTCTTTCTGATTGAAGAGATATTGGAGACTCTTATGATCAGTGAAAATTTTGCACTTCGTGCCATAGAGGTAATGCCTCCATATTTTTAGAGCGAAAACTACCACTGCCAACTCCAAATCATGAGTCGGGTAGCTCTTTTCATGCTCTTTTAGTTGTCGAGACGCATATGCTATCACCTTTTCTCTTTGGGTCAAAACACAACCCAATCCAACCCCAGACGCATCGTTATAAACAGCGAAGTCTTCAACTCCATCGGGTAGAGAAAGTATCGGTGCCTCGCATAGTTTCTTCTTTAGCTTCTCGAATGCTTCTTTATGCTTCTCACTCCAAGCATAAGTAGCTCCTTTGTGGGTCAAAGCTGTCAATGGAGTAGCAATCGAAGAAAAGCCTTAGATAAAACTTCGGTAATATCCGGCTAATCCTAAAAAGCTTCGGATCTCCGTGGGACTTTTCGGTTGTTCCCACTTCATCACAGCTTCGATCTTTGCTGGATCAACCATTATCCCTTCTTGGTTGACCACGTGACCCAAGAATTGGACTTCACGAATCCAAAAATCACATTTGGAGAACTTAGCATACAGCTTCTCCTTCTTCAAGAGTTCTAACACTTCTCGCAAGTGTCTGCCATGCTCCTCCTGGATTTTTGAGTAAATCAGAATGTCATCTATGAACACTATCACAGATTTATCAATGAACGGATTACAAACCCTATTCATTAAATCCATGAATGCTGTCGGAGCATTGGTTAGCCCAAATGACATAACCAAGAACTCGTAGTGTCCATATCTAGTTCTGAACGCAGTCTTCTCTATATCCTGCTCTCTTACTTTCAGTTGATGATATCCTGACCTAAGATCGATCTTCGAGAAATAGCTCGAACCTTGTAGTTGATCAAATAGGTCATCAATCCTCAGCAACGGATATCTATTCTTTATCGTTGCTTTATTCAGCTCTCTGTAATCAATACACATTCTCATACTCCCGTCCTTTTTCTTTACAAATAGCATCGGAGCTCCCCAGGGTGATGAACTAGGTCTTATGAAACCTTTGTTCAATAACTCCTGAAGTTGCATCATCAACTCCTTCATCTCCGTCGGTGCTAATCGATAAGGTGCTTTTGCAATTGGCGTTGTTCCTGGTAACAAGTCAATACGGAATTCCACTTGTCGATCAGGCGGTAATCCAGGAAGATCTTCGGGAAATACCTCCGGATAATCACACACCACAGGAATACTCTGCATCACCTTCTTCTCCTTCTTAGCATCAATCACGAATGCTAAATATGATGTACATCCCTTGGTCAAACACTTTCTGGCTTTCATTAGATAAATGATTCTAGAATTTACCCTACGTTTATCTCCATACACCATAAACGATTCCTTCCCTGGCGGGTTTACTTTAACTATCTTCTTCTTGCACAATATCTCGGCATCATTGGCACTAAGCCAATCCATTCCCAAAACGATGTCGAAACCGTTAAGTTCGATAGGTAATAATTCCTCCTGAAACTTATTCCCATTAAGGTCGATTAAGATGTTTTTCATACGATGGCTAACAGGTACAAACTTGCCACTAGCAACTTCGACTAATAAAGCATTATCTAGTCTATCAACAGGCAAGGCTAGTTTTCTACCAAATTCATGCGATATAAAGGAGTAGTTGGCTCCAGAATCAAATAAAATTTGGGCAGGCAAATTGTTAACGAGAAAGGTACCTGAAGCGACATCAGCTTCTTCTTTAGCAGCTTCCAGTGTCATCTGGAATGCTCTCGCCTTTGGCTTTGGCGGAATGTTGGGTCTAGCTGCCTCCTTCTTCTTCGGGCAGTCCCTCGACATGTGTCCCTCCTCACCACAACCATAACAAACTTTCTTAGTGAGGGTACATTCATTGGCATAGTGACCTGGTTTTCCACACTTGTAGCATGTGGTCACTACCTCACACTTTCCATGATGCTTCTTTTTACATTTGTCGCACCATTTCGCTTCGCCTCCACTCCCCCTCGAACCAGACTTCGAGAACTTGTTTTTCTTATTGGACCCTGAAGTTCCATCGAACTTCCTCTTTTCACCAACTTCTATCCTTTCCATACCCTTTTCCTTCTGCTGGGCCTCCACATTCTTAGCTGCACGAACAGCCGTTTTCAGAGTAGTTGCCATCTTGACTGTCGGACCAAAGTCGGCAGGCAGTCCATTAGCAAACCTCTCAATCTTGGAGAGTTCCGTTGGCACTAGGTACGGAAATAATTTCATTTTCTCAGTGAATGCCATAGCATAGTCGTCTACGCTCATCCTCCCCTTCTTCAAGTTTTGGAACTCATTGTTCAGATCAATTAGATCTATCTCTGAACAATATTGCACCCTTAATTGTTCCAAGAACTCTTCCCATGACATTTTCAGGGCTTTCCCTTGTGGCATAGTATCTGCCAACAACTTCCACCAACTTAATACTCCAGTCTTCAGTTGTCTGACTGCAAAGGCAGTCTTCTGTTTGTTGCTACAGTCGCAACTTTCAAATACCATCTCCATTTCGGAGATCCAATCCATTATTTCAACAGGCTTTGGGCTCCCAGAAAGACTTGGCGGTTTGGCGCCCAAGAAATTCTTGTACATTCGCCCATCGTTGTTGTTTCTCCTTTCCGGATTGTTCCTTCGTTCTTCTTGAGTCCCAACTTGACTCATAATGCGACTATTGTTCCCTTCCTCCGATTGCTCGGGAATCAATTCAGGTTCCTCAATAGGTATGATAGTTTCGTCCCTATTATTATGCAACATCTGTCGCATCTCCTCCCTTTGTTCGGCTAATATAGCCCGAATCATGGCTTGTACTCCAGCCATGGTGATCTGTTCTGGTGCTGCTGCTACAACAGGTATTTGCTCAATCACTGGCGGTTGATTCCTGTTTTCATCCACGTTTCCAACGCCACTCCTTGTTCTCACCATTTTTGATCTACACACCGAAGAAGGTGAAATTTAGATCTTCGTTCATGATAGATTTCAAATCATCCTTATCACTCCGAAACGATTACATGCTAGTTCTAATATCGTATACATACGCTTAGAATCCTAAACACATAAACCTTCAGATCCGGTTGGCAACAAACTGTAGATCCGAACAAATAATATCATATATGGCAACATATAACATTTAGCACATAAAAGCATTTTAGGCAACGTTCCTAAAATAAACTAGTGCTTGTGTCTAAAATCCAACAGACACACATCTCAAATTCCACTTAGCATTCTAAGTTTAAGTTTAGAAATGTTACAAATTCCTAGTTCGCTTAAACTAATGCTCTGATACCAACTGTGATATCCCCAAAATCACGGCCAGAAAAGACCGATTTTCATTTATGCTTTTAAAATAATTTCAGAGTAAATCCTTTTGATTTGAAAGAGTTGTGGAATTTGTTCCCAAAAACAAAACATGATAAAACAATGTTTACCAAAGCATTTCATAAAGGAAATGTATTTTCATTATATAATCAAAACTCAGGGTGTCATGTTCCGATACAGACCATTAAGCATAAACAATAATATTACAAGTCGTTCAACAAATATATACATATAAAGACTTGTAAACAAAACAACTTGATGGTTCATCCATCTTACGCCCTAGCGCCACTTCCTGTAATACAAATCAAACTGAGTGGGTCAGGCTTGGGAGCCTGGTGAGCATATAGGGTTTTCAACCCACAATAAATAAATTATATTTAATTTCACCAACCAATCACTATCCCGATTACCCATTCGCGTTATCCTCACTTTACGTCCCTAAAACAACATCTATCTCAAGGGACCTAATCTAGGATTTTCATCGGGACGGACATTACTGCTAAGGGGTTTCCTCAACAATAGATATCCTAAAGGCAACCATGAGGGGGATAGAGTACACCGGTGAACACATTGTTCACAACACCTACAGGTTATGAACCTGCTAGCGTTCCACGAGACTGTCTAGAAGGAGTCTATGGTCATTATCCATACTCCGCTGAATAACTAGGTCAACAACAACAACAACAACATCGAGGCCTCTCATCTGTTTATTACACACCAACTATCTACCCATGTTCTACCCAACATATTAGTAGATAAAAATATATATATTTATACATAGTTTAAAACCTGTATAGCATTTTCATTTAATACATATTTCACATAACAGATGAGGCATACCCACATAACACGTATTTCATAGAAAACAAATCAGATCTATGAGATTAAAGAGAGTGAATATACATTCACGCACATAACAACAAAATTATACACATAACACGTATTTCGTATAAAATACTTCATAATTATGCGTTTAGAAGAAAGTAACTACACACTCACCTGATCAGAAGATGATCGGACAGCACTACGGCTTGCAGAAGTCGTAATCCTCAGTAGATCTGGAAGATCTCTACAAAAATCGAACTTCTCGCGGGCAGAGCTTCGGCTCGGAAACCGCACTTCTCGGGATCTTCGGGATCTCGGGACTTGCTTCGGGACTCGGGAATATTACCGGGGCTTCGGGGTGGCTTCGGGGTAAAAACGCAGAGCTTCGGCACGAAACGGAGGAGAAATGAGCAATTATGCCCGGACCCCTCGCATCCTATTTATAGGAGGCTGGAACCTCCTCGTACGCGGAGCGTACTCCTGTACGCGGGGCGTACATGGCTCCGAAGTCGTCACTGCATGTGTCATCCGAAGTGTCGACATTTCTTGCTGTACGCGGGGCGTACTCCGGATGAGTACGGTGACTCGTCTTCGGATAAGGCCGGATTTAATAATTAAATTTAATTATTAATTATTTTAATAAAATTTGAAAATTCATATCTCCTTCATACGAACTCCGTTTTAGACGTTCTTTATATCCACACGAAGGTGAGACTGCGCTCTACAACTTTCGTTTAGACTCCGTCGGCTAATTTTGATTTATTTTTATTATTTATTTTTAATAGGCCGGGACAGAAAATTTCGTTATAAATTCATAACTTCTTCGTTTGACGTCCGTTCTCGCCTAAATTTTTATCGCTTTGATACTAACAACGAGATATTCGATTCTCGTTTAGATCACTAAGGCTAAATATCGCTCTAACGCAAATTTCAGTTTTTACGTCATTCAACGGTTCCGGTTTTGTCGCGAAACTTCGACAGGTCATAACTTCTTCGTTATAACTCGGATTTCGGCATTCTTTATATCTTCGGAAACCTTGTTTCAACTACTACAACATTATCTAAAGATATCAAGTTTATTTTACACTTAAATTTTGACGCTTATTTTTTTTATTCTTAATTAATCAAACCACATAATTAAGTAATTAAGCACAAAAGACATAATACTCAAATAATACACTTCTATTATTTCAAAACGGGTTACAAAGGTTAACCTAGACCATTACATTGCTAAAAATGGCAAGCCCAGAAACACAGGCGTTACAAGTCACTACAAGGTTCCCTGGGGACTAAGCTAGACATGAGTACAGCCTACCACACACAAACAGACGGGCAGAGTGAGAGAACGATACAGACTTTAGAAGATATGCTGAGAGCCTGTGTGATTGACTTTGGAAAGGCATGGGATATCCATTTACCCCTTGTCGAATTTTCATACAACAATAGTTATCATACAAGCATAAAGGCTGCTCCGTTCGAAGCCCTCTATGGTCGAAAGTGCAGATCCCCTCTGTGCTGGACTGAAGTTGGCGATACCCAGTTAGCTAAAGGAAGAGTTCCTGAAAGCACTCTCACCGGTCCGGAAATCATACGAGAAACGATAGAGAAGATCGTTCAGATTCGTGAACGATTGAAAGCCTCTAGAGACCGACAGAAAAGCTACGCTAACCAAAGGAGGAAACCTTTGGAATTCCAGGTAGGATACCATGTTTTATTAAAGGTCTCACCGTGGAAGGGTTTAATACGCTTTGGAAAGCGGAGGAAACTAAATCCAAGATACATAGGGCCTTTCGAGATTCTTGCCAGAATCGGCCCTGTGGCTTACAAGCTTAACCTACCGCGTGAACTTAGTAACATACATCCAACCTTCCACGTCTCAAACTTGAAAAAGTGTCTGTCCGATGAAACTCTTGTTATTCCACTCGACGAAATCGAGATCAACGAGAGCCTCAACTTTGTGGAAGAACCAGTAGAAATCATGGACTGAGAGGTCAAACAAACAAAACAAAGTCGCATACCCATCGTGAATGTTTGCTGGAACACCAAGCGGGGACCTGAATTCACATGGGAACGCGAAGATCATATGAAACAAAAGTACCCTTATCTCTTTCATGTTCATTAGTGTCTTTACTACTTTAAATTTCGGGACGAAATTCCCTCTAATGGGGGGATGATGTGACAACCCGATATTTCTGTTGGATAAGGTGTCTAAGTCCATAACTTATTTGGTATATACTTGACCCGACCCGGCATGGTCCATTTGGGTTACATCTCATCCAAACTATTTATGGATAATTTTATGAGAGTTATAGACATATGTTTATTAATATATTATAAGTTATAATATATTAATATGAGGTTATGTTATCTAATTAGTTTTAGTCTTAAATTAATTATGAATTAATTTAGAGATTAAAAGGAAGACTAATTAGATTATGGGCTATTGGTTTTATATAGTGTGGGCTAATGCTCTTTTGTTAATGGGCTAGGCTTATATGGAAGTCCATGGATGATCCATGGAGCTTTTAACCTATGGATCCTTGGAAAGGAAAGGTCATGGGTTATTAGGGTTTCACCCTAACCATGCACACTATATAAGCATGCTTATGGAGCATGAAATGGAGCCTAGTGTAACTAGTGAAATAGTGTGTGTGAGCTTGTGTGTGGCCGAAATATACAAGTGTGTATACTCTCTCAAAGTTTTCCAAGAGTTTGTGGTGTTTTGTGATTCCATTTGAGGCATTCACACTATTGGTTCTTGGCCCTCAAACTCCTTAAGAACCAAACTCATCAAAAAGGTATGTAATCTCTTCTAACTCTTTATGTTGAAATGCTCCCCATGCCATGTTAGATAGGTTATAAACCTTGGAAAAATTATTATTTTGCATGTATTTAGACAAACATAGATCCAAGGTTTATTAGGGTTGTATGCACACTTAGGAAGTGTTAGATTGCTCAAAACCCATCAGTGGTATCAGAGCCTAGGCTTGCTTGTTTGAATACTTGATGCAAATTGCTGAAAATCGAAGATTTTATGCTGTCTGCACAGCTGACTCGCCGAGTCCATGAAGGGACTCGACGAGTCCAAGGCAAAACTCATCCAACTCGGCGAGTTGGTTCATTCACTCGACGAGTTGGACCCCCAGACAGCATATCTTCGAGTTTTGGTGCTGGAATTGGTCTAGAATCATTACCTTAAACTGTTTTGGACTCATAAAACCTATTTTGATGTGGTAATGATGATGGTGGACAAATTTCAAAGTTATAATCAAAATTTCAAGTTTATATGTGTTCACATGATTCTTGAAATTTTTGATGTGGATGTTCATGTTCTTATGAGTTTTGTTAGATCATAGGAATTATTTGCAAATTGGTTGTTAGTTAATTCTTGATCTTAATGTGTTTTAATGGAATTCTTAATTTGTCCTCAAGTTATGGAATTCCAAGAGGTTTTCTTTTAAATGTTTTTTTAAGAAGTTTGTAGGTTACATTTTCTTGAAGAGTTTTTCCCATAAATGTTTTATGGACTCCATAACTTGTCCTCAAGTTATGGATTTCCAAGAGACTCTTCATTAAAAGCTTTAAAACACTTATTAAAATTCATAAGTTATGAATATCCAAAAGTTTATGAATTGTTCAAAACTTGCCCTCAAGTTTTGGAATTTGGAAAAGTTTCACACACCTTAATAAACTTTAATTCCAACACTTAGAATTTTAAAAGTTAAAATTCAACACTTATACTATTTATAACATTAATGGTTAATTATATATATATATGTATAAGAACAAGTCGTTTTACCGTTAGTAGGCCTCATTCACGAAGCCGGTCTATAAGGTGGGTATAAGGTTGTTGCCTATAAAATGGCGACTTAATGGGTGTCCACTCTCACCCACCGCTTGCTTGATCGGTGGAGGGTCGTTAGCCGAACGGGTAGGACAATGACTTTAAATTCTCATTAAAAGTATAATGATTATTATAAAGTAACTAAATATTTTTATTTAACTCCCAATCTTAGTTACTTTAGGAAAAATGTGAAATTGGTGCTAGCCCATGGAATTCACACTTTGTACCTTACCAAGTCGTTGGTGGAGCGTGTGTGGTTAACCGGCACACTAACTTGGACTAGTAAGGATCACGAAGGGTGACTTAATGTTTGTCATAGATCAATGGAGCGTGTATGGGTAACCGTCACATTGATTAGGTGATAATATTAAGGGTGCCAAGTGAATTGGTATGGTTATTCACACCCTATTTTGTGATCCTCGGCATCCCAGTCACAAAATTTGAGAGGGCACACTCGAGATTGAAACATGCCATTGAAAAGTTCAATGAATATCAAAAGATCTAGGAATTTCAAATCTAATTAAAACCTAATAAATTATTTCGTTTTTCATGGTGGAAATTGGTGAATCGTCATTCGCCTACCTTCAAATATTTTATAACTTGGATTACGGCATCCCTCTTCCAAATTATAAAATATTGTGTTGGATCCTAGCCTTAATATTTCATATTGGGTGTTATATTAAGGACTTTGAATCAACTAACTTGATTTTCTCCCATTATAGATGTCTGGTTCAAACAACTATGATCTTCCCAAATCTCTTGAAGATGGTGTCCCTTAACATCATGCTTGACTTCCTCCACCTCCTCCAATTAGTCTCCCTCACCCACAAGTTCTTGAAAAGTTTAAAGTCACTCAATCCCTATTGGCAAGCATAGTCTATGTGTGCTCACATCTTAGAGATAAAGTCACATATTGACAAGCCGGGAGAGTTGGGTGTTAAAGTCTTGTGAAAGTTGGATGTTCAATCACTTTCTTAGTAACATAGTGAGTCTCTTTGGGACTACTATGAGACAGACTATGACATGACCCTGAATGATGTTATCTATTTGCTTGGTGTTGTGGAATCAGCAATGATTTGGAACACCAGTAAAGCAAATTTTATTAGAAGATCAACTTCCCAAGTCTTAAATGGACATTGACGATGGTAGCATTGGATATCTAGAAAAAGATTTCTCTTCCCAACGGAAAGGGATTGGCCATAGTCAACTCGGTTGACCAAATGGTAAAGAGAAAGGCTAAGTCTGAGATAGTCTCGTGTGCCATTACCAAAGGGTCCATGTGTTTTGTTGCCAAAGGAAGGGGCATTGGTTGCGAAGCTGCCCTATTTACCTGAAAGGTCATAAGGTTGATCAAGTCAAGAGGTTTGACTCGACTTCGGGTAAAATACACTGTCTAACTCTATTAAGTTCCTATTTGGAGATTCTTATTACATAATGTGAATGGGTCACATGTTGATGGTTTTTAAGAATCAAAGAAAAGATAGGAAGCTTAAAGTAAGTATATGTTGATTCTGATTGCGAAGGTGGGTTTCGATCGCATGGTTTGATAATCAGAATTTTGAGCTGTTGCTTAAGAGTTATAATATATTACTTATGAATAGATAACAACAAGGTTTTCGTGTGGATTGTAAGGATAAGTTTTTCCGCAAAGTTTAAAAAAAAAAAGAAAAAAAAGGGTTTTAATTTTATTTATTTTAAAATATCCTTACAATGGCATATGTGGAAAATTGTTGCTTATATGTTTCCAGTAATAGCAATATTGGAAAGTGGATTTGATTCTTTCATTTGTGGTAGTGTCTGAATTTACCAAATGAAGAAAGTTTTCCATCACCCAAGTTTCAATTGGACAGAAACTTGGAATCATACAAGTTGTATTGTATGATGAATGAGAATTTTCATCTTTGAAAATTAAGACTAATTCTTTGATCACATGTACATGTGAGTCAATTGAAGGACTAAGGAATTAGGTACACTGGGTGTGCGCTGGTCAAGGTCCACTACAAAGATTGATTTGTCATGATTTAATAAATATTAGTAAATATGATTATACTTATAAGGTTAACTATAATTCTATAACATTGGAAAGGTTACAATGTATGACAAAACAAATGAGAAGAATCAAATTAGGCAGAAAGATAAAAGTTTCTCAAATCTGAAAGGATGGGAGAGTACTTTAGTATCATATTTCATGATCATCTTAATGATTATGAAACCATATCACAAATTCATACTCTAAGGACGTCTTAGTGCATTGTTATGGCTAAGAAGAGAGGTCATGAATTGCTGCATTGGTTAAAATCAAGAAGATGAGTCATACTTCGTTCCAAAACAATTCTTAGAGTCATACTCCAAGATTGTAACATTGAGTGACATAAAGTAAGGTTTAAAACACTTATCAAATGTAGTGTAAAATGTTTCTACTCTTGTACATTTGAGATTGGTAAGTTGTGATGTCTTGGATGAGACAAAGACCAACTAAGACCAATTGTGTGAAGTGTTAGTCTTGATAAGAATCCGCACTATCCCTTGAATATTTGTTTTGTCAAGGAATGGTTCTTGACTGGGGAAACTTATATGTCAAGGGGACAGTGGGAGCCTTAAAGATCCTGAAAGAGTTTCAAGATTTAATCAAGACTAAAACCTGTAATTTATCACTAGCACACGACTTAAGGTTAGCAACCTATCGTGTTGACATAATTCTTATTCCTGTACCTACTTCAAATAAGTTGAATTTGCATGTGAGTTATTAGAGTTCAACTTGGAAGCATTGGTGGGCCTTGTGCTACCAAGGTGACAAGAAACTAAGATTGAACAAGTTTAATCCATGTAAGGCTGAATTTGTCACTAACCTTATCTTGTGATTATGTTTTTGACAAATTCACATGGATAGGAACTCATACACTATAAAATCTAAGTGTCATAAGGTTTCTCTCCGATTCATGAAAATGATGGCGAGGAAACGCTTTCACTAAGTAGATTTTAAGTAGATAGCAATTGTGTTATTTGCATTTTCAAAAGTCGTTAGTGGAGCGTGTGTGGTTAACCGGCACACTAACATGGACTTGTGAGAAATGGCAAATGCCTAAGCAATTGAGACTATGATTACGGCATCCCTTTTCATAGTTCTGAAAATTGTTTAGACACACATGTGAGCTATCTAAGAAAGGGTGTATGAATCTAAATTTCAGAAGTCCAGCAGATTTCTGGAAATATGTCAGAGCTAGTGGGAGCATAAGTGTTATGCTGATAATCATCATGTTAGTGGGAGCATGATTATAACGTTTAGTGTTGCAAGTTAGCAATGTTAATTATAGAAAACAAAGTTTCAATTCGTGAAGTTGCAGGGGTTGAAAAGTTGTTTTGCTATAATTAAGGGAGAGGAAATTATACTTCATTTCAATTCTAGAAACTTAGATTGAGATTTTAATCATCTTTAGTCAGGAAATATATATGAATTTTATGTCTGAATGGTTCGACTTAAGGAAATTCTATATATATTGCGTTCTCAAAATTCAATTATGATTACGGCATCCCTCTTCATAGTTAAATTTTGAAAACATGGCAAATAAAAAATATTGTTGCAAAAGACTGGTCTAGTATCATCATGAATCGTGTCCCATATGCTTCGGATATAGGATCGATTTCATATGCTATAATATTCATCTTTTCTAAAATTTCCAAATGCTTAAGGCATTGAGAAGGGAAAAGTCTAGAACTGGATATGACTAAAGTGATTAAGCAATTTTCGAGGATAATCTGAGGTTTGCCAAAGATTGGTTGCTCAGGGAAAGTTGGAAGTATGATGTAGGTTGTCGGAAAGGACCGTATTGACATGTTCTAAAAGGAAGTAACTCTTGTTCGGAAGTGATAGTCAAAATGGTGGAAGTTATTCAATCTATGTAAGATTAGAAAACCTTAATGCAAGAAGGATGTTCAAAGCAATGTACTTTGAATATGAGACTTCCGTTCCATAGAAGTTGACCTTCGTTGGAATACTCTATAATGACTGGTGACAAGGTTTTGGTGACTTTGTGAATAATCATTACAAGAGGAACATTGCATAAAAGTTTAAAAATCTAACAGATTTTTTGGAAATGATAGGAATTGGGGATTCTCACATTTACGATAAGGATTTGGGATTGTGAAATGAGTATCATTGGAATCATGTTCAATTGATCTACATCACAATGTAAGGATCATAGACAAACATAGTGTGCATACTTGGGGTATGGCATAACTATTGTTTAGAAAACAAAGTGTACATGCTAGGAGCATGGGACGACTGTTGTTTTTTATTCAAGTCTTAAGTTGATTGTTTGAAACATTATACAATGAATAATGTGTAATCAATATGGTGATAAATAAAAGGTGGTTCTATTTATATTCAAAAGGGTTCTGAGACCATATTGGATTCGATTATTATTGTGTTTCACTTTGCATGTTTTGACTTCCAAAATAGCTAGGTTATTCTTTCTGAATGACTAAGTTATTTAAACACTCCACAGTCGTTCATATGTTGGAAGTAGGTATGAATCAAGACTGTCATGAATCGGGTTTGTAGATGGCTAAATGGATTTAGTCATAGCAATGGTTGCTACAACATTCATGAGTGCTCATAAGTTATGAGTATTGGAATAAACCCACGCTCACTTGTATCACTTCATGGAATTTATCTCGAGTGATCATGAGACGGTAATATCATATAAATCTTCAAACCTAGAGATATGAGTTGTTACCTATGAGTTGGTTGTGCATTGATTGCACGTAAACGCATCAGTAACTTGATGTTATAAAACGTGCCTTTGAGTCGAAGTTTATCTGTTCCTTCTAGAAATAGAAGCGATATCTGGGCCCCTCGATGATTTTGTTGTGACCTATGTACCGGCCGGTCAGAACTAAATTGATGTGTTCGATTAAGTTCTTTGTCAAACAAATCGGAAAATCGGGAAACAAATTGTTGGACAATAAGTACGACGTTGTTCCATGTATTTGTTCGGTTGATATCATGAGAACAGAGGATTATACGATCACTTATCTAAAATGGCGCTTCATAGTTCAACAGAGTTTTCATAGTTCAACGGAGTTTTCGAGAGCTACGATTGCTGGTTGGTTCCTAAAGTAACATACGCAAATATAGTTATTAGACTTATCCAAGTGGGAGTCTGTTGGATAAGGTGTCTAAGTCCATAACTTATTTGGTATATACTTGACCCGACCCGGCATGGTCCATTTGGGTTGCATCTCATCCAAACTATTTATGGATAATTTTATGAGAGTTATACACATATGTTTATTAATATATTATAAGTTATAATATATTAATATGAGGTTATGTTATCTAATTAGTTTTAGTCTTAAATTAATTATGAATTAATTTAGAGATTAAAAGGAAGACTAATTAGATTATGGGCTATTGGTTTTATATAGTGTGGGCTAATGCTCTTTTGTTAATGGGCTAGGCTTATATGGAAGTCCATGGATGATCCATGGAGCTTTTAACCCATGGATCCTTGGAAAGGAAAGGTCATGGGTTATTAGGGTTTCACCCTAACCATGCACACTATATAAGCATGCTTATGGAGCATGAAATGGAGCCTAGTGTAACTAGTGAACTAGTGTGTGTGAGCTTGTGTGTGGCCGAAATATACAAGTGTGTATACTCTCTCAAAGTTTTCCAAGAGTTTGTGGTGTTTTGTGATTCCATTTGAGGCATTGACACTATTGGTGCTTGGCCCTCAAACTCCTCAAGAACCAAACTCATCAAAAAGGTATGTAATCTCTTCTAACTCTTTATGTTGAAATGTTCCCCATGCCATGTTAGATAGGTTATAAACCTTGGAAAAATTATTATTTTGCATGTATTTAGACAAACATAGATCCAAGGTTTATTAGGGTTGCATGCACACTTAGGAAGTGTTAGATTGCTCAAAACCCATCAATTTCAACTCTTTGTAATGGCCTAATAGGTCAAGTATTGTAACCACTTTTGAGTTAATAAAATTAACGTTGATAATAAAATGTCCAAAAAGTTCCTATTTAACTACCTACTATGTTTTATATCATTAAATCGGGATCGTACGTAAAAAGAATGCCCAAATCCAGCTTCGTATATTGAAGTTAAGATTTTTCCAAATTCGGCTTAGCAACAGACAACTAAAAACTCGAATCGGAGATCGAGCGACTTTTGGCCGGAATGACCTAAACGAGAATCGAAGGTCTCGACATTGGTATTTCAGCGGTAAAAAGTCTGGCAAAAACCGACATCAGATAAAGAAGTTATGAATTGTTTAAAGAAATTTCTTAATCACGACATTTTATAAATAAATAATAAAAAATAATTTCGGAATTTGCCGACGGAATCTAAACGAAAGTTGTAGAGTATGGTCTCACATTCGCGGGGATATAAAGAACGTTAAAACGGAGTTCGTATGATGAAGATATGAATTTTTGAAGTTTATTAAATAAATTATATATTTATTTAAATCAAAATTCGGTAATATCCGAAGGGGGAGTCAACGTACTCATCCGAGTTACGCGCCGCGTAACCCCGTACGCCCCGCGTACGCGAAGGCCTTGGCCTCGGATCGTCCACGTCGCGCCTGTGCGAACTACCAACCCGTCCCATCCGAGCTCCGAGGCAGTCGAGGACTCGGTCACGCATGACGTACGCGTACGCCCCGCGTAACAAGGCCTCTCAGCCTCCTATAAATAGAGGTACGAGGGTTCCGGAAAATTTACCCCATCTCTCTCTCATTTCTCTCACGATATTGCCTCGATTTCCGTGCCCGCACTACCCTGAAGCCCTGGTCATTTTGTGCAAGTCCCAAAGGTCGATTTTACTCCCGAGATTCCCGAGAATCTCGAGAAAATCCCGTTTCCCGAGACGAAACTCTGCCCGGTTTTTCCATCTCGCTATCTTCAAACTTTCAAGTGAGTTCATACCCCTTAATTAACCCTTTTTAAATATTCTAAACGCTTTTATATGCTTTCTAAGGGGGGGAAATACAAGTAAAACACACGACTACTATCGGGTGTTATATATATAAAGATTATTATACACTTTTATTAAGTAGAATCATATGTGATTTATAAACTTTATAGGGAACTCTCCGTATACAAAATATATATTACAATAACATTCTATCTTTAAAACTATAAATTGTTGTAATGCATGTATAAACTAAACATTTTTCCTAGATTTAAAGTATATGTGTCTATCTTAGGCTCTACAAAAATCTATGCTTTCATAACAAGTGATTCCTTTTCTAGATATTCTAAAACAAACGAGGCACACTTTTAGAAAACTATAATAGGTATAGTTTTATGAGGATATTGCTAACTTTCAAGAAATCACTTTCATGTACAATAACAAATGAATATTTCAACACGTAAATCTGTTTTTATACTACGGTTCTGTGAGACATTAACTTCACGTACGTTCGAGTACACATTTCAAGTCCTATATTATATACCAGAATCCCTTGGAGGTGGAGCATGGTGTTTGTGTATAGATCTATACGGGCTTGACAACCCGCGCCCTGACTGTTAGCTACAGTCCACCATTTGGGCTGAAAAACGTCATAACATTCCAACGCCTGAAGAATGTTGTGTATAGGCATCCCGAGTCAATAGTATGGTTATAAAACTCACAGGAGGTATTAAAAATACATTGATTTACGAGGTTTTCAAACATATTGGTTATTTTTACACTTACATGCACTTTTGGAAACAAACTTTGGTCTGGAAGGAAGACTACTTTTATACTAGTAGAAAATATAGGATTTTCTAAACACAAACAAACAAGGACGAGATATTTCATTTCATACAAACATTGTCATTAAATACTTATGAAACTCACCAGCTTAAATGCTGATCTACTCTTTCAAAATTACTTGTATGTCCCAGGGATTCAGTAACTACAGGTATCATTATGCTTTTGATGAAGGGATGCTGCGGTGCCAGTCTAATCTCATATTTTGACATCATATTGTAATTGGATTTGAACATGTAACTTTTGACAAATGTAAACTTTCAATTATATATATATATATATATATATATATATATATATATATATATATGATGGTTGTATTGCTTTCTTTACTATGTATTCATTTGTTACGTTATCACATGAAGTCATCCGCCCCCGAATGTTTCCGTCGTTCTGGTTTGGGGGTGTGACACCCCTTACCAATGGTACCCACACTCGGTCATACTGAGTCAAAAGGTCGCGGCTATCCTTGACAAACAAAGGATAGTGACCCTGAATTTTCTCTGTTTTCCATTTCTCCTTCTTCACCCCCTTAACCTAAGCCCCATTGATCATATCCAACAAAGGCAAAATCACTGTCATCCTCATACAAATGTCCCTAATCGGGGACCCCCATCGTGTTGTGACTCAAAGCAACGGATACCACGTTGGCCTCCACCTTAGCTGGGTCAACCGAAATACCCTATTAATTGATGACTTGCCCCAAAAACTGCACCTCTCGCGGCCAGAAATCATATTTGGAGAACTTTGCATAAAGCTTCTACGCCCTCAAAGTCTCCAGCACCTCTCTCAAGTGTTGCTCATGTTGCTCTTTGGTTTTGGAGTAAACCAGGATATCATCAATAAAAACGATCACTGACCGATCCAATATCGGTCTGCACACCCGGTTCATGAGATCCATGAACGTTGTCGGGGTGTTGGTGAGCGCAACTCATAATGCCCATAACGAGTCCTGAAAGTTGTCTTCGGTATATCCTAATCCCTAATCCTCATCCGATGATACCCGGACCGAAGATCAATCTTGGATAACCAAGATGCACCATGAAGCTGATCAAATAAATCATCAATCCTTGGCAAAGGATAGCGGTTCTTCACTGTCAGCTTGTTTAGCTCCCTATAATCGATGCACATACTGTGCGATCCGTCTTTCTTTTTCACAAAAAGAATCAGTGCACCCCACGGGGAACTACTCAGACGTATGAACCCCTCGTCTAGCAGCTCCTGAAGTTGCGTAGATAACTCCTGCATCTCGGTTGGTGCCAACCGATATGGTGCCTTCGCGATCGCGGTGGCACCCGATACCAAGTCAATACGAAACTCCACTTTCCTCTCCGGAGGCACTCCTGGCAATTCTCCGGGAAATACGTCCTGAAATTCTTGCACCATTGGCACACTGTCCACATCCGTTACCGCCTCTATTCGTGTATCCAAAACATAAGCCAAAAATTCCGTGCAACCCTGCTGCAAAAACCTCCTAGCCCTTGCGGCTGAACAGAGGGTCGGGCCCTGCGAGGCCCTCTCGCCTTGAATAACCAGCTCTCCCCCTTGGGGTTCGAACCCACACCAACTGTTGCTCACAATCGATCATGACCCCATTGGCCCCCAACCAGTCCATCCTAACGATTACCTTCAATCCTTACAACAGTATGGGAACTAAATCCACGTGAAACCTCTTGCCATGCACATTCAGGACACAGCCCTGAAATACCCTCGCAACATTCACAGTGCGATCATCTGCAATCTCCACCTCGAGCGGGGTATCCAGAGTCCCCGACACGTCTCAAAACTTCTTGTTAAGCGTAAGAGACACAAACGATCGGGTAGCACCCGAATCAAACAAAACATGATCCAACATACCATTGACCAAAAAGGTCCCAACCACGACGTCTGGTGCTGCCCGAGCCTCCTCGGTAGTCAACTGAAAAGTGCGGAATTTCACCGCTGGAGCTTCCGCCTTGACAGGGCGGCCGTCAGTAATCCTCAGAGTGGCAGGCGCGGGTGCTGCCACTGATCCTCCTCCTCCTCCTCCTCCTCCTCCCTGCAACCTCGGACAATCGGCCTTTTTATGGCGGTCTGGTTGCAGTGGAAACATATCAAGCCCTTCATGGGGAAATCCTTACTCATGTGGCCATGCTGGCCACAAGAGTAACATCCTGATATCCCGACTGTCCGACAAGCCCCACTATGAAACCTCCCGCACTTGGCACACCGGCCCCGGCCCTACTGGCCCCTACCCGAATAATTAGAGGTGTTAGGCAGCCTGAGCCCCTACTGCTTGTACCTACTCAGTCTTCCGCTTCGTGCGGGACTCCAACTCCATCTCCCTCTCCCGGGCCTTCTCCACCATCTCGTTCAGGGTTTTGCACCATGTAAAGTTCATAAACTCCCGAATATTGCCCCTAAACATAGCATGATATCGGGTCCACCTCATTTCCTTATCTGTAGCATACTGAGGAATCAACAAAGCTCGTTCTCGAAACTTGGCGGTGATCTCCGCCACAGTCTCGGTGGTCTGCTGCAACCCATGAAACTCCCTCACCAACCGTTGCACCTCAATAGATGGTGCAAACTTCGCATCGAAACTTTGAACAAACTCAACCCACGACATCTCAGCCACATCGGCTGCTCCCACCTGGCTAGTAACATTGCCCCACCAATCTCAAGCCCTGACCCTCATCATACAGGAAGCAAATCCAACCTTTTCCTCCTCCGGGCAAGAACTCGTACGCTGGGCATTATCAATATTCGCTACCCAGCATCTGCTCACAATGGGGTCCCTAACCCCGGAGAACTATGGAGCTCCACATGCCTTGAACTCCCGAAACGAGGGAGTTCAGGCTCCACCCTGACCCGTAGCAACATCAGCCCTGAATGACCCAAGTCTCTCCTCCATGATCTCCATTGTACCCTCCTTGACCGTCACAAAGATGACTGGGGTATCGTCAAGGATGCCCCTCGTAACCTCGGCCGCAATCAACTCACGCAACCTCTCATCAATACCATCAATAGTGCCGCCTGACCTAGCCCCCGATCCTGATCCCCCTGCTCCCAACCATGTCATCACCATGCTGAACTGAAATATCATAAATTTAAACGGTCAGGATTTCCATATAAGGGATCTTCCCACACTGGTCCTCCTCGAGGTCGTCAGATCTAGCAATGATTCGGGTACAGGTCTTGTGCTTCCAGTAGTACGGGCCCTATACTACCTTCCACACCTACATGTACCTTTCCCCACTGCTCTACTTGATAACTTCAATTCGTCCCACAACCTAACCATACCCCACATTTACTGAATACATCAGCCTTAAGTTGTACTAAGACTCGCTCTACTCATATCAACCAAACCAATCATGACAAGTTGCTTTTATGCATGCAAATTATACACGAAAAGGATCAAATAGACTTTCGAGTAAGAGATTCTACCCTAATACTATATCCAAACGAGGAAAAGAAAATAAGGCCAAATCAGTCATTTTGAGGGTATAAGCTCCTAACCGTATACAATTTTAAAAACATACACTTAGCAAGTTCCATATAATCAACAAAGTTCAATATTAGTATCACATGGTTATTCAAATCGGGAAACTACTTACTTGGCTCAGTTGATCACGTGTGTCGCACTCTCATATTTTGGGCTTCTTTTAAATTCCTTTTAGGTTACTTTTGAAAACATTTTATCACCTCCTTAGTTTGAGTCCTGGCACACCCGAGGATGTGCCCGAATCCCTCAAACCAAGGCTCTAATACCAACTTGTAACGACCCAATTTTACCGGATAAAATTTTCATTTTTGAGTTAATCAAAACCAATCTCATAAACCATAGATTCCTAAACATATGTTTTCAAAATAACATTCATTACATCATTGTTTTCCTTTTTAAAACATCAGAGGGTCCCAAATACAATAAAAAGAGAGATAGGGTGTGCACCACGTCATCACGCCTTGTCCTTGTCGTTGGGCTTAGAAGTACGTGAAACAAACTAACAACCTGTAAGAGAAATGCTTAGTGAGTTTCCCAGAGCATACCACTTACATTTACATACACGCATCATGTTAGCTAATAAAGCTATAAACATGCCACAAAAACCATGCAATACGATTCAGCAAGAATGTCATGGGCTACCCCACATGGTCTTTACCTAGGACTGCCATGGGCTACCCCACATGGCCTTACATTCAATGCCATGGGCTACCCCACATGATATTTACCTAGGAATGTCATTCGCTATCCCACATGGTCTTATATCTAATGCCACGGGCTCCCCCCAGGTTCTTCCGTACCAACATAATATCACATAACATATCAATTCGTAATGAATAACACACACATAACATGATCATATAATGGGCCGGCCTTGGTGTCATAGACCCATAGGTATGGTGAGAAGACTCACCTCCGTCCGATGAATACAAATATTGTCCTCTTAATAATCTGCAACCTCCCGAGCTGAATAATAACGATAATAATTAGCCCTGTCAAAAATACTCGTTACCCGAATTTCCCGCCCGATTTTTTCGGGTATCAGGTAAATCGGGTCGGGTAAATCGGGTATCAGGTTAATTTTTTCGGGTAAGTGGGTAACCCGAATTTTTTTCGGGTCGGTTAAAGGGTAAGTTGTTTGGGTTTCGGGTATACCCGATTACCCGAAATATATTTAACAAATAATTTCCCTTTATGAGTTTATCTGTCCCTCCCAATTACAAATATATTGCTTAAAAACTCATTTGCTCCTTCGGAATATTAACTTGGAGCATGATTCACTTAATAAAAACAGAAAAGCAGTTTTTCTATTTTTTTTCTTGTTTTTTTTCTTGATTTTTATGTTTTTTAATAGTTTTTCTATTTTTTTTCTTGTCTTAGATGTCAACAATGGATGACTATATTGAAGTCGAAGATGAGACGATTGAAGTTGACAACCCAACCAATGATCAAGTTCCACAAGAAAAAGAGAAAAAAACTAAAGAATTCAACCCAAGATCGAAAGTTTGGAAAGAATACTTGATATCTCAAATATTATTGAGTAAAAAATCTCAATGTTTAAAGTTTAGCACGACATACTTATTTCATTACATTTATTTTTAGGTGCCATTAAAAAATTAAAATTCGGGTAACACCCGAATTACCCTTACCCGACCCATTACCCGAATTATCCAAACTCGAATTACCCGAATTTAATTTGGGTAGGGTAACGGGTAATTTTTTTTATATGAAAAACCCAAATTACCCAAAACCAGCAAATTTTACCCGATTAACACCCTTAATAATAATATAATCGATGATTAGACCTTAGATTATTTCAGGAAAGGCCCAACCTTCCAATTCTATCCCGAAGACCCAATTACCCTTTCCTTGCAAATGGGCCCCAAAGTCCAAGTCTAACATCCTTAATGGTCTCCTTGTCTCAATAAGGCCCAACCGATAAATCCATGCTCCAAACATATGAAAATGCCTCTAACTCACAGAATCCAATCAAGCCCAATAACCAAACGAGGCCTAAAGGCACAAAACAGCTTAGGGCCCAACTGAGTTGTGTACACCCAACGTACTACCCTGGTACGCGCAGTGTAATGAAGGCTTAGGGACTACATGTCGCGTACAACCAATTACGCCCAACGTAGAACTATTTTAAGCACTTTTTTCCATTAAGTGCTTAATGCTCGAATCTTTCACCCCCAAAAGCTAGATCTAAGTCTAATAGGATGTCCTAAGGCATAAAGGCAACTTTATGCCCTTGCATGTCTCATACACACCCAACTACTCCAATAAGACCTTTCCAAGGTCTTTTACCCATTCATGAGGTCAAATATCTCATCAAGCTTCCATTTTTATACTTCTAAATGACTAAGGGACCTCAGATCTGCCTCTCACATCGAAAAGGGGAGGCTTAGCTCAACAAAAGAGGTCCAAAGTTCACAAAAGGAACAAACCACCAAAACCCTAGCTAGATCTAAAGATTAGAAAGGAAAGATGCAAGCTTTTTACCTCCAGAAGCTTTGCAAGATGATTTTGGTGCAGGATTTTGAAGCACCCACTTGATCGAAGCTTGCTTGACCACCCCTTCTTCTTGAAATACACACTAAAAAGGCCATAAATGCACTCTTTAAGGCTCAAGGATGATCTCATAAGGTTTCCAGGAGTATATGAACGTTCTATAGCTGGGGAGGCTCTCTAGGGCTTAGTCCAAGGGACTTAAAGATGTTTAAATAGGCCTCAAGTCCAGGATTTAGGGTTTTGCGTCCCTGGCACGTACGCCCCGTGTAACTCAAGGTACGCCCGGCGTACCCTGATTCCTCCGCAACCACAACCATGGAGTACGCTAAGCGTACACTTAAGTATGCCCAGTGTACTTAAGGGACCGATTATGCAAAAAGTATCATTCCTTAGGGTTTCAAGACATACCAGAATTTTAGATGTTACAAGTTATATTTAGAAACATTACAAAAGGCTTGAGAGGGAAACAACAACTAATCAATCCTAGAATTGGGGAAAGAAGAAAGACAAAATCCTAAAAAAACAAAATTAACAACAAATGTATGAAATTATACAACTTTAAATAGAGAATAAACATGGACTCGGTGTGAAGAAGAAGTTAGCAGGTGACTCGGCCACAATCAAGGGGAGGTGACGGTAAAAGGAGATCCAAGAGTGGCAAGTAACTTTGGGGAAAACGCCACCGCCAAGAAGGAAAACCCAACGCCAAGTTTTTTGCCTCATAGTGAGGTCAGGCTGACCAGAAGCAAGCAGACAAACATGACCGACCAAACGACGCCTTTTTAGAACCCAGTGTGTAAGGTTGAGAGGATTTTAAGCAAGAAAGAAGGTAGCTAACCTCAGTGTGACAACCGTCAAATTCAAGTCAAAGTCAAAATCAACAAGTCAAAGTCAAAGTTAACCAGTCAACAAGTCAAACCGGTCAATTTGTATAATACTTGTATTATTAAAAGTAATTCTATGAAAACATACATTTGTATGTCAAGAATTCGATTGGCTTGGTAAATCTATGTGTTTATCAATGTGAAACCCTAATAAGGCAGTTAAACACATCAAAACACGACTAAGGACCGTTTCGAAGACTTAAAATAATCATAAACGAAGTATAACGGGGTCCACGGACCTTGCATTGCAAGATTATTCGATAAAAATGGCTAAAAATGAATCTCTCTCAAATGTTTCCCAATCTCTCCCAAATCTCTCTCAAAATCTCTCTCAACTTTTTATAGTCATTCGGGTCATCCCGACCCTTAACTTGGCCAAAAATCACTCAAAACGGGAACTTATATTGAAAAATATCCATTTAGGGCCGAAACCCTCTTAGGAACCAAACCCTCTTAGAGGGAACCTCTTAGAGCTGAAGCCTTCTCTTAGGAATTGAAGATGTCAGAGGCGAACCTGTCAGAACCGAACATCCGAACTGAAGCTCAGTACACTGAAACTATTACAACCCGAAATTTCCATTCAGTCAACCACTTCGTATCATAAGTCAATGTCATTATTTCTTATTTTTAAGAAATATAAAGTTTGTTTGATTATTTTAATATTATTTTTAAACGAACCGGCGAAAGAAAGTGTCGTCATGGGTTTTGAATTTTAAAAACCGCAAACACCTCGCATCTTAGAAATTCCCGACCAAACTTTTCTGTTTGGGTTGAAAAATCACCCAAAAACCGTGAACTCATACCTATGTATGAGTTTACTCCCCAAAAAGTTAGTCATTTGTGTTTACTCCCCAAATGTCAAAAGAGTAAACTCCAAAATATCCTCTCAAGTATCATCCAAGTTTTTATTCAAAATCTTCAATCTAGTAAGTGTTTCTAGCCCTTTCAAGTTAGTATATCACTTAATCTAGTGATTGTACATCCTTTAATCCATCCATTTTGTGTTTTGATTAGTTTCCAAAAACACCAAGAACACACACTAAGTGTTCTTGGACTTAAAGTTCATTTCAAGCTTCCACAATGTAAGTACTTCTATCCTAGAGTCATTTAAAGCTAGCTATACATGTTTATACCAAGGAAAAGTCCCAAGAACACCAAGAACAAGGTGTTCATGGTTTTGGGAGGCTCCCAAAACCGTAAAGACCAAATATAGTGCCTTAGGGTGTTTTAGGGTGTCTAGATGCTTCACAATGCCTTAGGGACTTGTCTAGATCCATCCTTGATGAGTATATCACAAAAAAGCACCAAAATCATATATTTTTATGTGTTTACAGTTTGGGGAGCTCCCAAAACTGTAAACACCTCAAATGAGGTGTAAAAGTCCCATAAATGTCACACGGTTGTTCCTTATGTCTAAATCTAACCTAGACTATTGCCATGTTTGAGTTAAGGACTTGAAAACCGCCAAATACCAAACTTAGGAGTTTAAGGTAGTAAACTCATGAGTTTAAGGTAGTAAACTCATGAGTTTAAGGTAGTAAACTCATGGAGAATTGGTCCTTAGACCGTAAACTCCATTTAGGAGTGTTTTGATGCCACACAACACATCCTAAGGCTAAATCATGAAGTAGGAATGCTTGGGATAGCTTAGAAGACTTCAAACCAACAAATGGTCAAAAGGTTAGGAGTTTACGACCGTACTTTAAGCTTAGAAGACTTCACACAACACATCCTAAGGCTAAATCATAGAACTCCGCGTACGCCAGAGGGTGTACGAAAGACACCTACTTGATGTGGAACGTCAACTGGCTGAACTGAGAGTTCACCAGAGGGATGACCGTCGCCAGTAATAGATGCTTTACTTTATTTTTCTTTATTAAAAAGGAATCGGTTCCTGTCTATGCCCGATGTGGCATTTTCTATGAAACTATCATGTACTTTAAGTACTTTAGTTAGGTCTTTATGCTGTCAAGGACTATCTTCTCTGGATATGGTGTAAGACCTTTTACAAGGTCATTTTCTCGAACTTTTACTTCATAAATATCAAAGATATTGACAGTCGGCTAACTTCTGTGTCATTCTTTATTCAAGTACTCTTATCATACCTTCATTGGAGTCTATCTGAAACATGCTTTAGTCAAGTCATTGGACTATAGTAATTTAGCTTCGGAGACATTTCCAAGTCCCTTTTAGTGGTTGGATCATGTTATTCACCAACCAACAATACCTCAGCTTGAACAACAAACGTCTTGAGAACATTTCACGAACTCACTCTCACTCAGTACTAGAACTGCATCATAGGGATGTAGGTCAAACCTTCGCGAACACACTTCCAATCCGTACTAGGACTACATCATAGGGATGTAGGTCAAACTTTTGAAAACATACTTCTTTTACATAACTGTCGAACTACGTCTAGGTTCAACCAGAATCACTCACAAAATCCTTATCTTTCGTATTACAGAATCATGTCGTCATTCGGAAGCAATCAGACGAACAACAAAACCTCTACCTTTCCTATGGACGCCGCTACCTTTCAAACCACAATTACAACTGCTGTGATGGCTGCCGTGACAGCTGTCCTTACACACCGTAGCGCTATCAGCGCAATCAATGCTGATGATAGGATTAAAGATTCCGATCGTAGTATCAATCCAGGAAGTCATCAAACAGGAACAGTCACAGGTTCGCAAAGCCGAAAAACAAAGAACAAGAAACGAAAGCGTAAAGCCCAGAAAGAATGCAAGAAATTCCCAAGGTTGGTCATACAACAGCAACAAGTGGAAACCCCTGCCATCCCCGTACCGAGCAGGACATACGAGGGAAAACTCCCGAAGTGTGACAAGTGCAGTTTCCATCATCATGGGGCCTGCCATGAGATGCAATGTTGCAATTGCCTAAAAATAGGGCACCATGCTCGTAGCTGTGGAGCACCAGCACGACCCATCACTCAAGTCTCTATCATCGGGACCGACCCTACACACAAAAGTAGTGATAAAGCCTAACGCTTTAGGAAACAGTTTCCAAGGTGGAGTAGTGAGGAAGGCACTCGTGTCCACATAACACTGGCTAAACACCGCACTCCTGTCATCAATGCAAGTACCAGCCAGTCATGCCACCAATGCGGTGAGATAGGGCACTTCAAGAAGGATTTCCCTATAGCAAAGAACTCGGGTGCAGATGGGAAGATTCTCAATATCACAACTGCGGGAGAACCTGCTCCGGAACCCAAGTTAATGTAATTTAGGCGTTTCGTTGTAACAAACTTATAAACTATCCAGAACTAGTGCAACTAGAGTCTTACCTTTTGCGAGATATTGTCTGTATAGGGATGCTTGTGCTGCGTATACTTGTCTTTTGTAGTATACCCTATTCGCAACAATAGTCTTGTAGTAAATCTAAAGTACTGTAACTCTGTTCATGGTTGCACGGTTGTGTTTTGTCTATAAACGTATTATGTTCAAATCAAATGTCTTTATGTTTCTGTATGATTCTGACATTATCATACAACTAGAGTCAATTTGATCCACACCATACTAGCTTCATACGTATGTCTCCTTCTTCGAAATCGCCTTTCTAGCAAAGCCGTCATATCAGAACACCGAAGTACTCATGCAGGGAGTACCTCATAGTTCTTTTCTTTTCCGAAGAAATCCCCGAAGTACCAATCGTACAGTACGTCAAGTTCAATCCAACGATCCATACGGTTAATCTATCACTGAAGAATCTATACATATGGGTGATATATAATCAAGGTTCTACAAGTTTAGAATTGATGATTCCACTTTAACTTCTTTTCCTCAATGAGGTATGAGCCTAAAGAAGAATCAGTTATTCGACTACCTTTTCAATCTTAATTATATACGACTCGTATACACGAAATTGTGATCGTTGAACCAAGTATGGATTCTAAAATGAACTTCAGGAGGGAGAACTACCCAATACTACAAGTAATCGCATCGTCATGTGAACCAACTTAGAACCCAGTATGACTTCTGTAAATAGATTGCCCTATAGTCTAAACACCTACGGAGATACAAGAACAGCCCTGACAACTTAGCGAACTACACAAAAGTAGAATTAGAAGACTAGGCTTCTTACCCTGGAGAACCCTGATCATATTCTTCCAGAGATTGACAGATTGCATTGTATGTACCTCGGCTATCGAGGACTCCATCAAGATTTTCCAGTAGAAATCGTTATATCTACCTCGCATAAATGATTTGGTTGAGCAAACGCAAGGAAAGAATTACTTTTAGAAATGGATCTGAGATCCGAATATCACCAGTTTGAGTGTTAGGGAAGGATATCCGGAAGACTACCTTCCGAACTCGATGCGGACACTTCGAGTCCGTAGTAATACCCTTCGGATAGGACCAATACGCCCATAGTATTCATGAGTTTAATGAATAAGGTCCGTCTTTCTTACTTGGATCAGTTCGTCATTTCTCCATGTAATGACTTACTTATCTACCCTCGTAGTAAGAAGAAACCCATGGAAACATTACCTTCAGAGGTACTTTTCGCGAAGTTCCCTAGGTACGAGTTTTGAAATTGAATAGTCAAATTTCTATGACACATTGTTAGTGATGTGGGAAATTTTGAGTACTCTTACAATTTGTCAAAACCGTTGAAAATTTGTTGACACCAGAGACGCTGACAGTCATTCGCCAAATTCTAGGTCTCACAGACCTACTGTCATAGTACATCCAGAAACCCTTTCGACTTTAACCCAGCAAGGGGTGGCCCTTGACTGAGAAGTTTAACAAGTTCCAAGTGAGAGACCAAGTTCTTTAAAAAAAATCACTCTGGAAACGGCTTAATACGCTTCGTAAAGCGTGGAAAGTTAAATCCAAGATAGATAGGACCTCCGAGATTCTTACCAGAAGTCCTGTATCTCACATACTAGATCTACTCCACGAACTCAGTAACGTACATTCTACTCTTCGCATCTCGATCGTGAAACCATAGCTTTCCGGTAGGACTCTTGTAAGTTCACTCGTCGAGATCCTCGCCTTCGTATTAGAACCGTAGTGACCCTCGACCAAGAGGTCAAGCGGACAAAGCAACGCCAGCGCCAGTTAGTGAAGGTTCGTTGGGATACCAACCGAGGACCCAATTTCACTTAGGAGAGCTAGAACCCATCGATTAGGAAGTTACTCCTCACGACTCGATCATTCACACCTACTTCCTTATCTAAATTCTAATTTCGGCACGAAATTCCCTTTAACAGGGGGGTGATGTGACAATCCGAAATTTCCATTCAGTCAAACCCTAAAAGTCAACCACTTCGTATCATAATTCAATGTCATTATTTCTTATTTTTAAGAAATATAAAGTTCGTTTTATTATTTTAATATTATTTTTAAACGAACGGGTGAAAGAAAGTGTCGTCATGGGTTTTGAATTTTAAAAACCGCACACCTTGCGTCTTAGAAATTCCCGACCAAACTTTTTATGTTTGGGTTGAAAAATCACCCAAAAACCGTGAAATCATACCTATGTATGAGTTTACTCCCCAAAAAGTTAGTCATTTGTGTTTACTCCCCAAATGTCAAAAGAGTAAACTCCAAAATATCCTCTCAAGTATCATCCAAGTTTTTATTCAAAATCTTCAATCTAGTAAGTGTTTCTAGCCTTTTCAAGTTAGTATATCACTTAATCTAGTGATTGTACATCCATTAATCCATCCATTTTTGTGTTTTGATTAGTTTCCAAAAACACCAAGAACACCAAGAACACACACTAAGTGTTCTTGGACTTAAAGTTCATTTCAAGCTTCCACAATGTAAGTACTTCTATCCTAGAGTCATTTAAAGCTAGCTATACATGTTTATACCAAGGAAAAGTCCCAAGAACACCAAGAACAAGGTGTTCATGGTTTTGGGAGGCTCCCAAAACCGTAAAGACCAAATATAGTGCCTTAGGGTGTTTTAGGGTGTCTAGATGCTTCACAATGCCTTAGGGACTTGTCTAGATCCATCCTTGATGAGTATATCACAAAAAAGCACCAAAATCATATATTTTTATGTGTTTACAGTTTGGGGAGCTCCCAAAACTGTAAACACCTCAAATGAGGTGTAAAAGTCCCATAAATGTCACACGGTTGTTCCTTATGTCTAAATCTAACCTAGACTATTGCCATGTTTGAGTTAAGGACTTGAAAACCGCCAAATACCAAACTTAGGAGTTTAAGGTAGTAAACTCATGAGTTTAAGGTAGTAAACTCATGGAGAATTGGTCCTTAGACCGTAAACTCCATTTAGGAGTGTTTTGATGCCACACAACACATCCTAAGGCTAAATCATGAAGTAGGAATGCTTGGGATAGCTTAGAAGACTTCAAACCAACAAATGGTCAAAAGGTTAGGAGTTTACGACCGTAAACTCAAGGGGTGTTGGTCCTTAGGGAGTAAACTCATTTTAAGAGTGTTCCTTGAACCCCAATCATACTAGCCTTTCCCTGCAACACTTAGATGCACTCCTTACCACTTATAACAATTATACAAAGTGTTTGTCATGCCTTAGAGTATCTTGAATTTGTTTATTAGTTTTTTAAAGACTAATTGTTCATATACATATATCCTTATATGTTATTAGTATCTTTGTGCGTGTCTAAGTCTTCACTTGACACCAAGCACTCATCCGACACTTCCTTCCGATCCACGTGCTATAGGTGAGTTCATACCCCTTAATCAATGTTTTAAATGTTTTTAAATACTTTATGGGGGGGGGGGGGGATACAAGTAGAATCATGCTACTTATTATATCAATCACATGTTATTAATAAGCAGCATTCAAATGATTTACTAATCATTAGCCGTTTTACCATACAGTTTCCTTCAAATATTTTTCATAAACACTTTATGTGTTTAAAGCTCCTTATTACACTGTACATTTTACTCTGTATGTTACATTTCAAACTTATTTACTATTGTGTTTTAAACAGATGTTTCTTTATACTAAATTGTTTTATCAAACCCATGCCTTTAAACCGTTTTATAGATTGACATCATGTCGATCTTTTCTTAGATAATAATTATGTTCAAAGGTTTTACAAAACTTATTTTATGCTTTTATATTATAAATTGCATGCCTCTATATGTATAATTATATAAGAAATGTTTAAAAGACTTAGGAAGGCTATCCACCCTGTTTCCTTTTCCTCGATTTGGATGTGGTCTGGTGGGATATCGGGTACCCGTCTGAAGGTCGTTTAAATATTAGTTATATATCATGTGTACATATATAGTCATAAAGTTCCTTCTAGTTCATTCCAATGCCCTTGGGTAGCAAGGGTATACATCCATGTCCATACATACCAGTTAGATTACTAGTAAACTACCATATGGGTAGTTTAGGAAGATACTAGAACTATTACTAGAACGCGATATCATACAATGAGTCAGTTCATTCATGAGTCAATACTTTCTATAACATTACAGTACATTACTATACTTGCTAGATAGAGAGAGCATACATTACAGTTAGAACATTACAGTACATTACTATACTATTACATAGATATGTTTACATGATCACACTTACATGAG
This sequence comes from Lactuca saligna, assembly GCF_052625555.1. Lineage (NCBI taxonomy): Eukaryota > Viridiplantae > Streptophyta > Magnoliopsida > Asterales > Asteraceae > Lactuca > Lactuca saligna. The sequence continues at coordinate 308,216,321 of NC_136420.1, read as the reverse complement.
TACACTTACATATACATAAAATAGACGTCACTAGGTGCTATAGCATGGAACCAGTTCAGGATCTAACTATACCGATGAATCAAAACGCAATTGTGATAGTTATATCGAGTATACATGATCATAGTAATGTGGATGCTCACGGCTTTCATACATGCAAGGGTCGTGGGTAGGTCTCAAAATCCCTTTGATAGGGGAGCATATAGTCTGAGATCTAGACATCACATTATACCTTATCCCTCAAATAAGGCGGTTGAGTACCGATGTAGTTATTTATTACAAATGCTACAGTACTTAGAAAAATTACCCTAGACTTAAGGTAATTAGTACGGTTGTAGTTTGACACTACACCATAGTACTATTTCATTTTCCCATTACATTCTCTTCGTGAACATTCACAGGATGCACGATAATGTAGTACTATATTTTTGTTTAATGATAGTCAGACTTGGGAAAATACACACTTTTAGAAGAGACACCTACTCAGATACTAGATGCCTTGGTAGAAGACTACAATTCAGAGCAGTTAGGTCTTGGTAGAAGACTACATTCAGAACAGTTAGGTCTTGGTAGAAGACTCCCTTTTATAGTAGTGGGAATCATAGGGATTTCTAGGGTTTTTCAAACGTTTACAGTTGTTTTACAAACATGTTCATGCTTACAATTCATATACATTTTTAATACTACAGTTCATATACATACAAATATTTACATACAAATTAAGACACTAAAATACTTATGATCTCACCAGCTTCAAAGCTGATACTCGCTTTCAAAATTACTTGTATCCTCAGGTTATCATTAGACAGGTACCGATGCAAGGTTTAGAGAAGATGGAGCGTGTTCAAGACTCATCTTTCATTTTGTTTTATGCTTTAGTGTCTATTATAATTTGACAGAACACACTTGTATTAAAATTATATTATTAATGCAATGGATGATGTTGTTGCTTGTTTACTACTTTTCATTGTTGTGATATTGTACATGACGTCCTCCGCCCCAGAACGTTTCCGCCGTTCTTGGTTTTGGGGTGTGATAGAAACCCTCCTTTCGGGTCCGAAACCCACCTTCGCTTCTGTTACCTTCGGGCTAGAACCTTCGCACCTTCGGTCCCTCCTCCTTCCATTCACTCGGTTCTCACCTCCTAAGGGCCGAACCTCGTGGGTTCGCTTCCTTCTCCCGGTTTTCGACTACTTTCGCATCCTAAGCCTGTTTTTAACGTTTTTTATGGGATTTTTTCACCAAATTCATATTTTTACTATTTTAAACTCCCAGAAGTCATATTTTATTTATTTCTCAAGGATTTATTAATTTAAAATCATTATTTTATATTAAGAGGATAATTACCCCACAAGTGGGTCAAGTATGCACACTTGCCTTCCATGTGTCACCCTCTCACTTGCCACCTTATCCACATCACGCAAACCAATGCACACATCACTTTAAACTCACAACTTGCTCCAGCAACTCCTCTATATCAAGAAATCCTTGGAGGATTTCTTGATTTACTTGATCATTCCCACACTTTTCCACCTTTCTTACCACACAAAGAAGCTTATTTTCTCTCAACTTCCAGCCACTTTTGGAAGTGTTCTTGAGTTATTACTTCACTTTTTGGTATGTACTTCCTCTAAACTCAAGTGTTATTCCATGTTTTCATAACATCCTTGAATCATCTACACACATTCTAACGCCAAAGAATCGTTCTTAGGATTATCCAAGCTTTTACGTGTTCATCAAGTGTTCTTGATACTCCTTATCTTTGACCTTCCACTCTTCCAAGAATCACTAAAGGTGAGTTCATACCCCTACATTTTCTAGTTTTCTTTAGTTTTCAGGGGGGGATACAAGTTAAAACACCAAAACATATTTGAAACTTAACTTGACAACTTACAACATAAAAGTTGTGACCTGTTCACGAACTGTTTTACCCAACTTAAACTTAATATTTTTCAAAACTGTTCAATATGCAAATAGTTCAGGTTTATTCCTTTAAAATGACCATGTTCACATCTTCATACGATTTTTCTACAATTTTTTGTGATTTTTACAAAACTACCTATCACTGTAGTAACGAAATCAGACTAGGTTGTGAAAATGAATATTTTCACAATGGTTTGAGACCACCAAAAATTATAAGAAAATTTGTGAATATAGTAGACTCTTTTTACAAACTCTCTGAGTTTACGGATTTATTTTTTGACTAATGATGATTTTTCTATAAATAACCTAAAACGGTGACAGTTAAGTGTTAAAATGTTAAAACAAGTTTAAGAGTTATCCACACCTTGTAACATGTTGAGAAAGGTGTGTAAGATTTTATATTTAGCATTTTAAATGTCATTTTATTGAAATACAAGGTCATTCATAACAAGGTTTTATTTACAATAGAAAATATTTTGATAAAACTATAATAGATATAGTTTGGATGCCACAATTGGTAATACTATTGATTTACAAATCGAGCATTTTATTACAAACTACGTGAACGTGTTAATGATTAAATTTGTGAGACATTCATCTTCGGAGTACTCTTTAGTACTACAAAAAATTCCTGTAGTTATAGCCAGAATCTCTTGTAGGGAGAACGTGATAGTTGTATATAGATCTATATTGGGTTTGACAACCCGCACCTGAGCTGCTTGCAACAGCTAGACCGGCAGGTCTGGCGTGACAAGTGTCATAACATTCCGACGCTTGAAGAACGTCGAGTACGAGGTCTTCGAGTCATAGTATGGTTATAACAACTCACATGAGAAATTAACAAACACGCCGTTCACAGGGAATTTAAGGATTTCACAAAAAAGAGTTTTATTTACATATGAAACCACATATAAGTATGATGATTTACTTACATATGCTAAGTCTTGGTTCGGTTAAGACTATAATAAATTTTTTTGAAAATATTGGATTTTCTGGAAACAAACTTATAACAAAACTTTAAGGAACAACATTCATTTTTCATTCATAAATTGCTTATGAACTCACCAACTTTAATGCTGATACTCTTTCAAAAACAACTTGTATTCTCAGGTAAACAGTAATACAGGTAATCACAAGACTTTTTGAAGACAAGACACTAATGCGTAGATTTCTTTTGAACTATTTTGACATCATATGTAATTTATTTGGAAACATGTATTTTGCAATGATGTAACCTTTTAAATTATATTTTAATGGTTGTGTTTACTTTCTTCACTATGGTTATGATACTGAGCATGACATCCTCCACCCCCGAACGTTTCCGCCGTTCCGGTTTGGGGGTGTGACACTCAGGATGACAGATGCGTGATTAAGCAAGTAAGCAACCAGCTTACCAGGAGGCGTGAGGAGTGGTCGGTGGGGAGACATAGACAGACTAATCTTTCAGAAGAGGGTCTTGCATGTGTGTGTGTATATATATTAGTTGATTTATTAATTCTATATCAAAATGCGAAAATTAAAAATATAACATATATGATGACTATAAAGTAGCTTCGATAAGCAAACCTCTTGATTTAAAATTGACAATTCCAAAATTATTTCATATGCACTAAAGGGTAATGGTGTATTGATAAGTTATAAGAGTGTTGCATAAAGCACTCGTGACAAAGGTAATGGTGTATAGATAAGTTTTAAGAGTGTTGCATAGTTTCATCAAAATATATGATTGATTGAAGATCTCACCCGATAAGTTTTAAGAGTGTTGCATGGTTTCATCAAAATATATGATTGATTGCAGATCTCACCTGTGGCCTAACTTTAATTTGCTAATTTCTTTTAATTTGCTAGTTTGTTTTTAGGAAACACCAAATAGTGGAATATAAATAACTAGAAGAATGGTCAATTTCACAAACCTTAAGAGTGATAGAAATCGTCCCTAAGGAGGGAAGGAAAAATGGTTGACGAAACTTCAAGCCAAAGTGCAAGGAAGAATGAAATTCATAAGACCATATTTATAGTCTTGGATGCCTTCTTAGGTTATGTACTCCTTCCCATGTGGGATGAAATACCTAGAACGAATTTCACTAATTTCCCATGTAGGATGGAGTGATTTTCATCTAGGAATGGCAACGAGGCGGGTTCGGGGCGGGACATGGTTTTCCGAACCCGTCCCGATATCTTTCCGGTATCTTATCGGGGCACCCCATTGGGTTTCGGGTATCTTATCGGGTTTACAATACTTTATAACAAAATCTTTATTCCGTTTTAGGGTACCCCGATATCTTATAAAAAATACATGTTCTAGCCTCTCTTTTATATTAAAAATATGATGCATCACTCTAATAAAATAATTTGGACGTTATATTAAAAATTATTTGATTTAAGTTTAGTGTAATACGTCAAAACATAAAAAAATGATCATTCACACCAGATTGTTAATAACAAAAATGATTGTCCACAATAAGTATTTTATCTTTGAACGCGTGCAATTAATATCAAAAGGTTTCGATAATTATATATATATATATATATATATATATATATATATATATATATATATATATATATAATCGGGGTGGGGCAAGTCGGGGAGAGGATAACCCACTCCCTGCCCCGAACCCGATAAAAAACCCGATAACAATCCGAAATGGCTGGGTTTCCCCGTTGGGTTTGCACTTTTTTTTCATCCCTATTTTTATCTAACCATAATTCCACAAGGGTTCTGGAACATCCTGATCAATCAACTATTGATTAATTGAATATTCAACCATTTGATTAATTAAGCTGTTAATTAATTCTCAAAATATATTTATGATTAGTTTCTAATTAATTATTAACCATAATAATTAATAAACAAATTTCTCATTTATTTATTTTACTTAATTTGAGTCTTGAAGACAACCTAAAAATACCCTCTTATTATTAAAAATATTATCAATAGTTAATAACCTTAAACACATTTTCCTACATAACACAACCCGAGTCCTCCCGTGGTACTGACCTGCATGTTGCCCACCACAATATCTCTTATTCTCTCCTGCAGGTTAAATCTACCACGACCAAAATCACTTTAGGGTGTATATCGGGTTTGTTGTAGAAAGAAGGTTGAAGACAATGGTGCCGAAGTGGTTTGTAAAGAGTATTTCGGACAACCTAAGGTGCTGTTTGTTTTTTCGAAGCGAAAATTCATGAAGTCTGCAGACCACCTCTGCAATCCTCTGTAGCAGAAGAGGTGGAACAAACGGCTGCAGACTGCTGCAGTAAACTAAAATTTAAATAAACTAATTTTATAAACTGAAAATAGTTCTCAACATTGAAATTTAATAATTCTAGCATTAAAACATTGAAATAATATAAACAAGAACATGTAAAAAACAAAAATATAAATTAAAAAAAAAACTTAAAAAAATATAAAAGAGGCTAATAGTTTTATTCTAGAAAAAAAAAACTAATTTTAAAAAACATTAAAAAAGAAAATTATAAAAAAAATTAAGAAAGTATTGCAAACGTTGTCTACAAAGTTCGTAAAAAATTACACACATTAAAAAAGATATAACTGAAATTGAAAATATTATTAATAAAACGGTAAAAAAACATTAAAAAAAACAAATTAAAAAATCATTGAAATTATAAAAATAAATTGTATCACATCCGTAAATAAAAATTTAAGAAAATCAAAGTTTAAAAAAAAAATTAAAAAAAAAAGTTATATAAAAATTCTTAAAAAAACACTTCGAAAAAATGAAAGCTGAAGAGGTTAGAAGAGGCAAGTCAAGTGCTGCGCCACGCAGCACACGCGCAGAAGTTTTGTAGTTTGAAGTCTTCCAAAAAAACAAACTGTTGCGAGAGGGAAAGTGTTGCGCGTGTGCTGCGTCACGCAACAATAAGTGGTTTAAAGAGGTTTTTATAAAAAAACAATAACGCTAAAATCGAAAGTCTTATCAGGTTTATTTATTTATTTATTTTATAAGTTAAAAACAAAATCTTTCTTTTGCTATATCTATTTTTCAAGTGTTCGACTAGCACGTGTAACGAGGCGACGAGCCATTGTTGAACCAACGGCCACTTTAATCTAGCTTCCGATTCCAACCTCTCTCTCCCCCTCTCTCTCTCTCTCTCTCTCCACCGTCTCGAAAACTACAACTTATGGCAGCTCCGGTGGCCGAAGAAGACAGCTTCGCCGTAGGATATTCCAATCCTCCTCTTGCAAAAAACTACTTGGGAAGCCCCAATTCTGCAGAAGACTACAGTATTTTCGCTCAGTTGACGAAAACCTCAAATACTGGTCATAATGATCCATATACTCCTTCATCGGTACCTCTCATCTCTTCTCGTTGAATGTTCATCATCAAAATTTCAATGTATGCTGGAAATCAGTTAGTTAACACTGGATCTAATTGTGTTTCGACAGTCTAAACGGAGAAAGTCGAAGCCGATCAGATTTGAGGACCCTCCGACTGAGGTAGAGACGGAACGTCTGCCTCCGAAGATCAAGATCGTAAGAAGTTGCTTGAATTTCACACTCTAGATCACACTTTATTAAATTTTGAATAGTACCTAATTGGATCCGAGAAAAAATTGGGGTAAAAGGAAAATCTCTTTAACTTTTGTTGAAAAAATGTTTGGAATAACATAAATTCCTCTATTTAGCTACGAACACAAAGCATATTACTGTTTAGGGTTTTAGCGATCATATATACAGTGAAATTTAACCATTCTTTCTACATTCCATGAAGTTCACAGTTTTCGATTTCATCAACAGGTAGTAAACAATACTCCAATCCCATCTTCGAGGTCAGTTTTGATTTGCAGCTCTTGTATCTTGCTATGTAAAATCAGAAAATGATGGTTTTGACATGCAGTTTGAAGAAAAGAAAGTCTCCTACTAAAGGCTCCAAATCTCCAACTCCATCAACACCTGCAATGATTCTTGCAGAGGAGTTTCAATCAAGCCTTGGAACCGAGTTTCCCAGCTGTATAAAGCTGATGATTAGAACAAATGTCACCTATGGTTTTTGGATGGTAATCCCTCTTTCTTTAACCAATAAACAAAATATGATAACAATATGCTTACCCCCTCCCCCCCCCCCCCCCCCCCCTCCCTTAGGGGCTTCCATTACCATTCTGCAGATCATTTCTACCAAAACAAGACTGTATAATGATACTTGAAGATGAAATTGGGGAAAAATGGGAAGTCAAATATATCGCAAACAAAAATGGGCTTAGTGCAGGGTGGAAAATTTTTGTGGTTGCACATGACTTGATTGAAGGAGATGTTTTGGTGTTTCGTTTAATCGAAAGTTATAAATTGAAGGTAACATCATCATCCCATGATCTGATATTCTGATTCAACAACAAGATTGAAAAAATATAAACAATCATTTAATTTTTAATCTCAATTCATGCTTTTGTAGATTTACATTATAAAAGCAAGTGAACCCAATGAAGTTGATGGTGCTATTGGTCCTTTGAATTTGGAGCCCCAAGAAAATGAAACCGAATTCCCCCCAGGTAAATAATACAACTACTTTAAAAAAAAAAAACTTTTTTTTTTCACATGGAAAAAAAACATTCTTTTTGCTAAATGGACCCTACCATTTTCATCATTTATATGATTAACCCTACATTTCAAGACCAAATTACAAACTTGTAAGTGTTACGGATTTAGTCCCTGTATTTTACTCAAAATCACAACTTTGGACCAATGTTATTTCCCAAAAAACTCGCATTTCATCTTCAGAGGGACTAAATCCGCAACAAAAATCAAACAGAAGGACGACTTAAAGAATAAAAAAACTAGACTAAACTCGCAAATTTGAGTAAACCACGGGGACTAAATTTGTAATTTAGTTAAACTACATTTTGTTGTGATAAACAGATACTCCCCCACCTAAAACAAAGAAACACAAACACGTGGAGGTCCTCGACCCACTTCCTATAAACATGGTCATAAAGAAGGACAAAAAGTCAACCCTAGTCAAACCGATCGAAGTTCTAGAACATTCCGGAACCAACAGCGAAGAAATCGGATCAGAAGTTCTAGAACCTTTCACATCAATCGAAGACCTAAAATCCTTCGACCACTTCCGAATAAAAGTCAACGGTCAATGCATTGACTCGGAGCTTCCGGAAGAAGTCAAACTCGGTTACTACAAACTCTGCATTCACAAAAAACAAATCCTTCACGATTGCATTCGCGAGAATATTTACGATAAACTTGTGGTGGGAATGATTGGGGAGACTGTAACAATTGCAAAAGAGATCAAGAACTGCAAGCTCACGATAAGTAAGGAGGAGCTCGAAGCGTGGGATAATTCCTTGAAGTCTTTTGAGATTTTGGGGATGAAAGTTGGGTTTTTGAGGGAGAAAATACGGACGCTTGTGGGGCTTGTTTTTGAGTCGGAATTTGGGGTGGATGTGAAAAGATATGTGGAGGCGAAAAAAGAAGAGAAGGGAATTCAAGATGAGATAATGAAAGTTAAAGGGAAGCTTTTGGAGTTGAAGATTAAGGCGAGGAAATTTGAAGGGGAGTTGGGGGAGTTAAAAGATAAGGCGGAGAAGTATATGATGGAGTTTCGGGATGAGGTTGATGTGCCGTGGTAGGGTAGGGTAGGGTAGGTGGGAGGGTATTTTAGGGATTTTAGGTATGTTTGTTTGTTGTAAAAGCGTTGACTTAATTTAACTTGTAGATTGTAACTTTTTAGATTGTAAAAGTTGGGATGACTTGTGGACGAATTTACGCGGTTGTTATTTATGATGATGGGAAGAGTATTTTCGTCTTTTAGTTATGTTGTCTTGTAGTAGAAAATCGTTTTTGGAGTGTTGAACTTGTGATATGTGGTTGTTATTTATGATTGTGATGGAAAGGGTATTTTTGTCTTTTAATTATGTTGTCTTGTAGAAAATCGTTTTTGGAGTGTTGAACTTGTGATATGCGGTTGTTATTTATGATGATGATGATGGGAAGGGTATTTTTGTCTTTTAATTATGTTGCCTTGTAGTAGAAAATCGGTTTTTGGAGTGTTGAACTTGTGATATGCGAATGAATTAAGCAAATTTGTATTATTCCTTTGTGAAAAGTAGTAGCTTTTCTAGATTGATAAGTTTTTTAGGGTTATATTTTATCTTTTTGGATGAAATAAAAGGTTGAAAATTGTCTTGTTGACATCAATTTAAGTATCTCAAACGCAATAGTTATGTCAAGCTTTGTGATTCATTTCGAAATTGATTGTTTTTTTTTTGGTAAAAGATAAAAAAAAAAAAAAAAGTTAATACACAATCTAACTATAAGCGTTTTGGTTAAAAGTTAACATTTGATGTAATTTTTGTTGCAAAAACGCGGAAAAAAATCTTTTGAATAACTCCATTTTAACTATTATTATTATTATTCTATTCGAGTAAAACAATTAGCATGATTATGAATGTATGAATATATAGCTAAAGACAAAATTACAAAAATGGTCCCTGTGGTTTGGCAAAAATCACAAAGTCAGTTCCTGCTAATTTTTTTTTATGTAAATGATCATTGTGGTTTGTAAAACTTGCAAAGATGGCCCTTTTTACTAACACCGTTAGTGTTCAGCCGTTAGGGACTGAATCTGAAAGGATATTTTCGTCTTTTTAAGTTTAAAGGGGCTGAATTCGTGATATTTTAAAAACCACAGGGACCATTTTTGAAGTTTGTTTGGAAAAATAAATTAATTAGCTAAAGAAGTTAGGAAGAATCCAGCCGTTAGGGACTGAATCTGAAAGGGTATTTTCATCTTTTTAAGTTTAAAGGGGCTGAATTCGTGATATTTTAAAAACCACAGGGACCATTTTTGAAGTTTGTTTGGAAAAATAAATTAATTAGCTAAAGAAGTTAGGAAGAATCCAACACACAACCTCCCTTTTGCATTCCCAAGCATTAACCACTAAAGTTAAATGCTCACATGGTTATATTCTCCTAAAACCGGTATATATTATAGCGAAAACGTTAATACATAAATAAAAAATGAATAAAAAAACATTTTTTTACATAATTTTTTTCAAATAAAACAAAAATGTATTTTAGTCGTATTATAAAAAAAATAGTTTCTTACAAACAATTTGTATGTATTTTTTTGTATTTATTTTACGTAAAAAATATTTTTTTATGTATTTAAAAAATACGTTTTCATATAAAACATATGTTTTCGTACATGGTTTTTTTATGTCAAGAGTAGTATTGATTATCGTTATTTCAAAAAGATATATCACTATTTCTTTTCAACTTCATTTTAACCATACGATTTAGAACTTACGATTAAAATGAAATACGTATTTTAAATAAGATATATAATCGAATAGTTTTTTTTTTATATTTTTTTAAATACATATAACCCAAAAGCGGTTTTCAGAAAACCGATTTTCGATTAAATGTATTCAAAAAAGATGAAATACGTATTTTAAATAAGATGAAATACGTATGGTTAAAATGAAGATGAAAATAAATAGTGATATATCTTTTTAAAATAACGATAATCAATACTACTCTTGACATAAAAAAAACGTGTACGAAAACATATGTTTTATATGAAAACATATTTTTAAATACATAAATAAAATATTTTTTACGTAAAATAAATACATAAAAATACATACAAATTGTTTGTAAGAAACTATTTTTTTATAATACGACTAAAATACATTTTTGTTTTATTTGAAAATATTTATATACAAAAAATCTTTTTTTATTTATTTTTTATTTATGTATTAACGTTTTCGTTATATTATATAACGGTTTTAGGAAATTACAACCATGTGAGCATTTAGCTTTAGTGGTTAATGCTTGGGAATGTAAAGGGGAGGTTGTGTGTTCAATTCTTTCCAACTTCTTTTACCCAATTAATTTATTTTTCCAAACAAACTTCAAAAATAGTCCCTGTGGTTTTTAAAATGTCACGAATTCAGCTCCTTTATACTTGAAAAGATGAAAATGCCCTTTCAGATTCAGTCTCTAACGGCTGAATACTAACGGTGTTAGTAAAAAGGGTCATCTTTGCAAGTTTTACAAACCACAAGGATCATTTACATCAAAAAAAATTAGTAGGAACTGACTTTATAACTTTTGACAAACCATAGGGACTATTTTTGTAATTTTGTCATAGCTAAAATATTTTGTGTAAATATATACATAAAAAATATAAGAAAACAATATTAGTGGTACAAAGTATAATGGTGACTATATATCTTTCGGAAACTCATAAAACACAAGAGGTGGATGTTAATTAATGGGAAAATGATATTTTATATTTTTGGTTTTGTATACTTTCTAATGATCGGTTATTGCAGATTATGGCCGGCTACTCCATGTTAAGTTTTCATTTTGTATACATTTAGTATTTAATGTTTTTTTTGCTGCAAAATAAGTCCTTATTGTTTTTATTGACACTAAGTTCTTATGATCGTTTTTTTGGTTTTGCTCATATAACATCCTATGTGGGTCAATCATTAATAAGGTGTTCTCATACGTGGTTTATCCCTCTCTTATATCAGTAACCTAATTCACGTATCGGTCAAATATTGTTGATGTCCTAGTTTTCTCTAGGAATATGTCTTAAGCTTTAGTTTGACCATTTTCAACAAATAGGTTTTTTGTTCTTTTCAATTTGACTCCAAAATTTAAAGATGAGCTTGAAACTATTAAATAGGTGGTTTAATCATGTATTGGAACACTTTATTAATCAATATCCCAAACATGATGTCATGTGAGTAAAACTTGAAGAAACTTATCATAAAAACTGAATGTATAAAAAATAACAATGATTTATTTTACAAAAATAAACAAATAAATAAATTAAAAACTAAATGTGTACAGACTGAGAACTTAATCTGCAGTAATCGGTCATAAGGATTAGATGTATACAAAAACAAGAAGTTCAAGGGCTTATTTTACAAAAAAAAAAAACAATAATGACTAAACATGTATAAACCAAAAAACTATATTACTTTTTAAGTCATTTTCCCTTAATTAATCTCACCCCTTGTCATATACTCATGTAGTTACCGGTTCAAACAATAGAGTGGGGAAGGATGATAGTCCTTTGATGGAAGATGTCATCAAATTCCAAATCTGATGATTTTTTGGTAGACAAAAACAATAAAAACTTGGTTGTGTTAGATAATTTGAAGGACATTTTTTGATTCTTCCAAACCTTTCTAGTATGTGTAAAAAAAGGATATTTAGATGTGGATTTGAGGTATGTTGACCAATTGAAGATCTTTGGGTGTTGTTTGAGTTTGCTAATTCCCGGGCATGTTAGAGCAAAAAATGATAGTTTGGTGTTGGAAGATCAAATGTTAGGACCGAAGGAAATGCAGTTGGAGTTGAAGAAATATGATGAAAATACTAGTTTGAAGTATGAAAAATAAAAGTTTGCAAATGTTATCTTACTTATGTTGTTTTGGCCATGACGATAGTAGTTTTCACGATATCTATTGTAAAATTTATTTTGTAATACTGAGATGGATTTGCTATAATTAGTAGATTATTAAAAGTTATTATCTTCATAAATAACTATGGTTATAATAGAGAATAAATAGATAATCAACAAACAACACAACATGATAAATGGTGTGGCATAACTCGTGAGCGACTTTCCAACATGGAACACTAACTTGACTTTGCTTCTTCTTGGGGTAATTTCCCTAAGAAGAAGTTGATCCTCATTTCAATCTTGTATCACATGATTTGGTACATTTGGATGACAAGGAACAACAAGGCATTCAACAAGGTGATTACGACTTTGACAAAGATCGCGGATGATATTATTTCCCAATTGTTTTCGTGGTTTAAATGCCGAAGCTTTAATTCGTGTGGTAGTTGGATTGATTGGTGTATTTCACCTTTTAACTTTTGTTAAGCATGTTATTTGTAATCTCATTGTACCTTGCCCATGATCTAGTCATTTGCTAATCATGTGGCTTTTTAATATATTTATTGTTTCTAAAAAAAAAAGATAAATATTTCATTAGACTAGAAAACAAATTGTTACATTACAAAGATTACATAAAAATTTCAACAAACATGACAAATAAGTTAAAAATCAATGACTAACAGTAAGAGATGGCAACACTTGGTAGTGTTAGAAAAAGGGATGAATAGATTGCTTGGATTCTCTGAAAGTCGTGATTCACTATCAAATTGAAGTATTTCGATGGTACATACCGAACACTCAATTGGATGAAATTCAGAGAATGTATATGAAAATGTTCTTCAACATGTACCAGAATATTGACCAAAAAACGGATATATCAATCCTGTCTGAAAACTGTCAACAGACAGTTACAAACTGTCATAAAACTACCAAACTGTCATTAAACGGATGTCATGGAATAAAGGGTCAACTTTCTAAAATTGGATTTTTCCCAGCCAGGGGCTCTGCCCCTTGGACCCCGCCAGGGGCTGCCGCCCCTGGGACCCCGCTCCCAGGGGCGCTACCCCCGGACCCCCGTTCGTTTAGGGGCTTCGCCCCTAAATAGCAATGTACTTTAAATCTTGAAAAACTTGAACAAGTGTGCACTTCTACACCATCCTAACTTATTCAATATTCAACAAGATCACTTTTTGTCAACAAATTTAATCCTATTACACTTAAATAATATTTGATGATATAAAATCACCAACAGATAGAATGTAAATATATATGTTTCTTAAGTCACCACCTTTATCGATGTATTAAAATGCTTAATAAATATGTAACAACTGATTCTTTAATAGGCGGTAAATGAATATGAAGCATAAAAAATATATATTCATTTTTTTTATCAGTATTAACATGATCACATATGAAGAGGTAAATGAATAGTACGTCATCGAAGACCCTCTTCAATCGATAGTGTGATCCTTTGTAGATGTTAATTCACACTAAGACTACATGTACATTAATCATTATAAGTTGCTTGGTTGTCTTTTTGTGCAGTGAAAATTTTTTATAGCTAGTTATTCATTAAAATGAAAATGGATTCCTACATGTCCGCATTTTCTTTTAAGTTATTTGTTTACATTCTCTATATTTAAATCAAAACAATAAAAAACAAAAAAAATATTATTGGTGATTTTGTAAAATAAGAAAGATGTAAAATATGTAAAAGCAAAGATAATTTATGAATTTATTTGAATATAATTCATGATATTTGCGTTATGATGATCATAAAAGCAAAAACATAAAAATTAGAACTTAAATATCATGGCCCACTGCAAATCTTGTTCTACCGAATTTTAGCATAAAATAATAATTCAACACATAGTGTGAAGAAAATTACGTATCTACCCTTTTATGATTATCTTTTTGTTTTCTGTTATCTAGTGTTTATCCTAGTTCTTATCTGGGATAACTTATTTTTAATTCAAACTTATGTATATATATGTTTTGAACGATTGGAATGAACAAAATGAGAAAATCACAGGAACCGATTTGGTTCTTGTTAAAGAGTCTACTTTTCGTTTCTTTATGGTATCAGAGCTAGTCTTCTGATCTGCTGAGTTTCCGTTCCAAAGGTCTCCATGACCGGATCTGAAGATGTCTCAACTAGTGGTAAAGACAAGGCTACAACTCCATCTTTTGATCCTGATTCTCCTTACCACATTCATCCCATTGATTATCCACGCCATATGCATGTGAATGATAGTTTGAATGACAACAACTATGCAGACTGGTCCCGTGAGATGAATGACTTTCTTGTTGCCAAAAATAGGATTGGTTTCATTGATGGAACCATTCCAAAACTAGAAGGAGATCAACCAGAATACAGAGCATGGCAACGTAGTGATGCAATCATTAAAGGGTGGATTACCACAACTATGGAGAAGGATATTAGAAATAGTGTGAAGTATGCAACAACAGTTCAGTAGATTTGGGAAGATCTTCAAGAGAGATTCGGAAAAGAAAGTGCCCCGAGAGCATATGAACTCAAACGAACTCTGACCAATATGCGACAAGACAAACACTCAGTCTCGTCCTACTTCACAATGATGAGAGTAGTATGGGATGAAATTGAATCAATTTCCCCCTTACCTAAGTGCAACTGCGGCAATTGCACATGCAATTTGGGGAAAAGACTTGTAGAGGCTAAAGAAAAGAAATGCATATATGAGTTATTAATGGGCCTTGATGAGTCTTTTGGAACCATAAAAACCCAAATACTTAGCACTAAGCCTATACTAAGTTTGGGAACGGTGTATCATCTGGTGGCTGAGGACGAACAACAGAAGAACATCTTTGCCACAAGAAAACCTACAATGGTTGTCGAAGTTGCTGTGTTTCAAGTTCGGGGATCGCAAAACCTTGATAGCAACCATTCTGAAAAGCGCATCAATCATGAATGCCTGAAGTGTAAGCATTGCAATAAAGTTGGACATACTATAGAAGGGTGTTTTGAAAAAAAATGGGTATCCTGATTGGTTGGAGACTCGACAACGAAAACCAACCGGTGATCAAAAGAAGGCAAAGCCGAGGCCAAGGGCAGCAACTGTTGGAATTAAGGTCAACCCAATACCTGGGATGAATGTGGAACAATACAGGAAACTACTACAACAATTGAATGATAGTCCTAAGCTAGAGGTCAAGATGATTGGTAAGATTGACTTTTGCTAACCATAGGTCATCGATTTCGGTGCCACAAAACATATAGCTTGTAATGATTCCATTTTGTTCCTTTTAACATAGAAAACGGTGATAATGTTCTTGTTGAGGGATTTAGGAGTGCTTGTTTGCCGAGTAACATGAAAGTCAATGATTTTCTTTACATACCAAATTTTAAGTGCAATCTCTTATCAGTTAGCAAGATTACCAAGAACAACAATTGCTTTATAACATTTTTCCAGGATTTTTGTTATATACATGACTTACATTCGAGGAAGCAGATTGGCATGGGGAAATGTAGGAATGGTCTATACAACATGGAAGAGGTGGATGCTAGAATCAAGGAGATGGTTGTCAAAGTAGACACTGAGATCTGGCACAAGAGGTTAGGACATGCTTCAAATTCTAGACTTCAACATATTAGTTTTATAAATAGCTTAGCAAATATAGATCATTGTGATTCTTGAATTCCAGCAAAACAAACCAGATTGCCTTTTCAAACTAGTTCTATTAAAACTTCTACACCGTTTGATCTCACTCATTGTGATATATGGGGAGGTTACCGTGTTCCATCTTTTTCGGGGGCACAATATTTACTAACTATTGTTGACGACTATAGTCGTTCAACATGGGTATAACTGTTAAAACATAAATCATAGGCAAGTCACAACTTAATTGTCTTTTACAAGTTGGCTGAGACACAATTTGAACAGATAATAAAAAGGATTAGGAGTGATAACAGTGGCGAATTTTGTTGGATTTGTGTCTATGTCCATAACTATATTTGGTATGTACTTGACCCGGTTGTAGCATGGTCCTTTTGGGTTGCCTTCACCTGGTCTAGCAGCACCACTATATAAGGGACCCCAGGGCATCCAAAATCGGCTACCAGAAGAACCCTAGAGTCCTTAGAGCCAATTTTGTGCCTCCATATCCTCTCTCCAAGATTATCCTTCTTGCCTTGGTGTTTGTGATCGATTAGAGGTATTACATTTGTGATACTAGGCTCTCAAAGCTTGAAGATTCTTGCAACATTCAAAAGGTAATCATCTAAACCTGTTATATATGTTATTTCGATTTTGACATGCTAGATCTAGGGTTTATAAGCATTGGATAATTTTGCATGTACAATAGAGAAACCTAAGTCCAAAGCTTTAGGGTTTTGCATGTGCACCATAGGATTAATATTTTGCTTAAAACCCATCAAATTTATCTAAAAAAATATGCTCAAATTTTATGCAGAACATGCCATTATCCTTGAAATGTCATGTATTCACACCCCACAACAAAATGGGGTTGTTGAAAGAAAGCATGAGCATTTACTTGAAATAACTAGAGCCCTTAGGTTCCAAGAAAGTCTTCCTATTGAGTTTTTGGGGGAATGTGTTCTAACCGCCACTTACATCATAAATAGATTGCCTTCTCAATCGGTCCAAAACAAGACACCATATGAAAATTTGTTTGGTAATAAGCCTCAATATGAATACATGAGGGTTTTTGGTTGTTTGGTATATGTCAAAGAGAATAAAGCTAGAAGGGATAAGTTTGAAGAAAGGGAGAGACCTTGTGTTTTCATTGGATATCCACAGGGGAAAAAGGGGTATCGTGTTTTGATATTAAGGACAAGAAGATTCTCGTTTCCAGAGACCTTAAGTTTATAGAGTGTGCTTTTCCTTTCCAAAGGATGGACGGAAATGATGGGAAGAATCACATAGAAAAGAAGGATTACATGGATACAAACCTACATTACGATCATATCAATCAGGTTGAAATGAGTCTTGGGATTTTAGATGGCTTTTTTGATCTTTCGGCCCAAAATAACCGATCGAGTAAGCCCAACAGCCCGCATTGTAGCCCAAACGTGAGTGTTGATCCAGAGACTGCCCAACATGATAAGCCAGAGATAGCTCACAATCGACGTCCAGAACGAACTCGCACTAAACCAACTCGTCTGCAAGATTTTGAAGTTGAATTGCCACCTTCTATAGACTATTCCCATTCCAATGACAATACAGCTTCTTCGACGGTACATCCCAATTCTCATTTTGTTTCTTATAAAAGTTTTACGAACTCACATAAAGCTTTTTTGGCTACCATCTCTTCATAAGATGAGCCAAAACATTATTACCAATCAGTTAGAAGTCAATGTTGGAGGGATGCAATGAAAAGGGAAGTCCAACCCCTTGAGAAAAATAACATGTGGACCTTGACAACCTTGCCTCCTGGGAAGAAAGCTATCGATTCAAAATGGGTATACAAAATTAAATACAAGCCATCTAGGGATGTTGAACGTTACAAAGTGAGACTCGTTGCAAAGGGTTTTACCCAAATTGAAGGAATAAACTTTCATGAGATGCTTGCACATGTGGCCAAACTTGTTGCTGTGAGAATTATTTTAGCAGTTGTTGTTCAGAAACAGTGGACCATTCATCAACTCGATGTAAATAACGCGTTTTTACATGGAGATTTGGATGAAGAGGTTTACATGAAAATTCCACATGGATTTGCAAAAGAAGGAGATACCAGAGTATGTCGCCTTCAAAAGTCGTTGTATGGTCTACGCCAAGCATCCAAAAACTTGTACAATAAATTTACTAAAGCTCTTCTCCATATCGGTTTTCAACATTCAAAGGCAGATCATTCCCTTTTTATTTTCAAACACAGGGACACGTATGTTTCGGCTCTCATCTATGTTGATGATGTTATTCTCTTAGGAAATAATGATTAGCATATGGCTAAAATAAAAGCCTTTCTTGATAGTCAATTTAGTATAAAAGATTTGGGGCCATTGAAATACTTTCTTGGTATTGAAGTAGCTCGAACGCCAGATGGAATTGTTCTCAGTTAAAGAAAATATACTTTGGATATACTTGTTGATTGTGGTTTAGAGGGTTGCAAACCAAGTTCCTTCCAAATGGAACAAAACCTCCGTCTCTCCACTGAAGATGGGTCTTTTTAGCGGATGAATGAAAGTATATGAGACTCATTAGACGACTCCTTTACTTACAAGTGACTCGACCTGATGTCACCTTTGCGGTCAACACTCTAAGCCAATTTGTTTCATCTCCTCGACAGACACATTGGGATGTTGCCTTATGTGTCTTACGTTATCTGAAAACTACACCTGGTCAAGGTATATTCCTTCCTTATGATAGTGACTTAACCCTGATTGTGTATAGTGAATTAGATTGGATTGGTTGTCCCTTCACGAGACACTCCAAAACTGGCTATTTTATCACTCTCGGGGGTGCTCCTATCTCGTGGAAAATGAAGAAACAGTATGTGGTATCTCGTTCTTCTGCTGAAGCTGAGTATGATCGGTCTATTGCGACTACCGTTAGCGAGATCTTGTGGCTTCGTTGGCTCCTGCAAGATTTAGAGGCTACTCAGAAAGGTCCTATGGAGCTTTATTGTGATAACCAAGCCACACACCACATTGAAAATATTCCCGTTTTTCATGAGCGTACCAAACATGTCGAAAGGGATTGCTATTTCGTTCGTGAACGGGTTGAATCTAGTGAAAATTTTCTAGCTGAGATACACACCAAAGATCAACTTGCTGATCTTTTCATTAAACCACTTGGGACTAATCGTTTTTGATTGTTACTTGGCAAGATAGGCGTTCAAAATCTTCACGCTCCATCTTGAGGGGGACTGAAGAAAATTACGTATCTACCCTTTTATGATTATCTCTTTGTTTTCTATTATATAGTGTTTATCCTAGTTCTTATTTGGGATAACTTATTTTTAATTCAAACTTATGTATATATATGTTTTGAACAATTGGAATGAACAGATTGAGAAAATCACAGGAACTGATTTGGTTCTTGTTAAAGAGTCTGCTTTTCGTTTCTTTATAGTGTAGATCAACACTCTTTCATATTCCAAAGGGGTGTAATGCTTTTTTTACGGTGATTCCGAAAGTTAGAGACCCGAAAACAACCTTGGATTTTAGACCTATTAGTCTTATTGGGTGCGAATATAAAACTATTGGTAAAACTTTGGCTAATAGGTTAGTGGAGGTGATTGACAGTCTTGTTAGTTCGGAGCAGTCAACCTTTATTAAAGGAAGACATATTCTTGATGGTCTATTTCTCCTCAATGAGGTGATGGCTAGGAGTAAATCTTATGGAAAGCCATTAATGATGTTCACAGTGGACTTTCAGATGGCTTATGATTCTCTTTCTTGGGAGTATATTCTTGAGATTATGCAGATTATGGGATTCGGTTCTCAATGTGTGGCTGGATTTTAGAGATGTTGAGATCTACTAAAGCGTTGGTTTTAGTTAACGGTTCTCCTACTGGCGAGTTTCAGATTTACCGAGGTTTGAGGCAGGGAGCTCCCCTCTCTCCATTTTTAGTTATTCTGGCCATGGAGGGTCTTCATGTGGCTTTATCTAGAGTTCGGGAGGCTGATATCTTTATTGGGATTTCTATTTCTAAGACTGAGTTGTCACACCTTCTTTATGCTAATGATGTCATGATTTTAGCTGATTGGGATCTTGAGAATGCAAACTGTATTATACGTATCCTCAGATGTTTTTATATGGCTTCGGGTCTTAGAATCAATTTACAAAAAATTAAATTGATTGGAGTTGGGGTTCCATATAATCAGGTCATTGAGATGACAGATATGATTGGTTGTAATCTAGCTGTGCCTCTTTTCATTCATCTAGGTATCCTGATTGGTCAGAATATGCCCCAGATCACTGCTTGGGATCCTTTGTTAGATTGGTTTCGGAGTAGATTATTGGGGTGGAAGGCTAAGAATCTATCCATTGGTGGTCGTATTACCTTCGTCAAATCTGTTTTGGGATCTCTCAGAAATTATTTGATGTCGATGTTTGTGACTCCTCTTTCTGTCATTTCCTCTTTAGAGGCTTTGAGGGCAATTTTTTTTCCTGGGGTGCAGACTTAGATGAGAAACGTATGCATTGGGTTCGATGGGATAGAGTCCTTGCGTCTAGAGGAGAGGGTGGGTTAGGTGTTGGTAGTTTGTTCTCTTATAATAGAGTTATGGATTTTCGGTGGTGATGGCGATTTTATCCTTCCCCCAGTTTATTATGGGTTCGTTTGATAAAATCTATTGATGGTATAGATGGTGCTTTTAGATCTTTGATACCTAAAAGATGGGTCAGCTTCAGGATAAAGGTCTTGATCTTCAGCCTATGTGTAACACCTGTGTTTATGGGCTTGTCGTTAATAGCAACGTATTAGTCTACGTTAACCTTTGTAACCCATTTTGAAATAATAAGAATGTATTATTTAAGTATTATATGTTTTGTGCTTACTTGTGTGGCTTAAATGAATTAAGAATAAAAAATAAGCATCAAAATAAAATAGTAGATAAAGCCGATATCTTTGGATAATGTTGTAGTTGTTGAAACGAGGTTTCCGAATATATAAAGAATGCCGAAATCCGAGTTATAACGAAGAAGTTATGATCTGTTAAAGTTTCGCGACAGAACCGGCACGACGCCAAATGACGTAAAATACGAATTTAAGATAGAACGATATCTAGCCTTAGTAATCTAAACGAAAGTTGAAGAGTTCATTAAACCAAGAGCGTGCATAAAAAGAACGCCCAAATCTAACTTCCTGTGAGGAAGTTATGATTTTATGAAGTTTCGACTTAGCAGTCTGCAGCCCGAATACTCGATTTGAGATCGAGTGGTTTTTAGCCGAAAAAATCTAAACGAGAATCGAAGATCTAGTGAAACGATAAAAAGATAGGCGAAAACGGACGTCGGATGAAGAAGTTATGAATTTATAACGGAGTTTTCCTATCCCGGCCTACTAAAAATAATATATAAGTAATATATATATATATATATATATATATATATATATATATATATATATATATATATATATATATATAATACTAAAAATAAATTCAAAATTAGCCAACGGATTCTAAACGAGAGTTGTATACCATAATCTCACCTACGCGTCAATATAAAGAACGTCGAAAACGGAGTTCGTATGCGAAAGTTATGAATTTCTGAAGTTCGGGGCGCGAAACCCCAAAACTGTCAGATACCACGACGTGGCAAGCAGTGCCACGACATGGCAAGTCTTCTGACACCTCCTCGATTCCCCCAGACGCAACTTGCGATGACGCATGCAGTGACGACCAAGCCCACGACATGGCAAGGCCAAATTTTGCCCTATAAATAAATTTAAAGTGCCAGCCATTTAGGGTTGCTATTTTCTCTCCTCTCTCTCCCATTCTACCTTGATTTACGTACAAAAAAGTACCCGCGAAGCCGCGGTATCATCCCGAGACCCGAAGCGAGTCCCGAAGCCTGAAGATCCTGAGAAAAAAAGAGTTTCCGAGCCGAAGCTCTGCCTGCGAGAAACCCGGTGTGTGAATATCTTCCAAATCTATCGAAGAATAATACTTCTGCAAGCCGTAGTGCTGTCTGATCATCTTCTGATCAAGTGAGTGTATATTCCTTTTCTTCTAACACATAGATATAAAGTATCTCCGAGTGTATACGTGCTATGTGTATATAGATATATATTATATGTTACTTGGAATGAATCTGTATATTTGGAAAGAGTATTAAATTATTATCTTATCAGTTTTTAAGTTGCATATGTATGCATATGTATATTGTTATCTACAAAATGTTGGGTAGAACTTGGGTAGATAGTTGATGTGTGATAAACTAATCAGAGGCCTCAATGTTGTTGATGTTGACCTAGTCATCCAGCGGAGTATGGATGACGACCACAGACTCTTTCTAGACAGTCCAGTGGAACGCTAGCAGGTTCATAACCTGTAGGTGTTGTGAACGATGTGTTCACCGGTGTACTCTATCCCCCTCATGGTTGCCTTTAGGACATCTATTGTTGAGGAAACCCCTTTGCAGTAATGTCCGTCCCGATGAAAATCCTAGATTAGGTCCCTGTTAATAGATGTTGTCTTAGGGACATAAAGTGAGGATAACGGGAATGGGTAATCGGGTTATTGTTGGTTGATGAAATTAAATATAATTATTTATTGTGGGTTGAAAACCCTATATACTTACCAGGCTCCCAAGCCTGACCCACTCAGTTTTGTTGTATTACAGGAAGTGGCACAAGGGCATAAGATGAATGAATCATCAAGTTGTTTTGTTTATGAGTCTGTATATGTATAAAACTGTTGTATGGCTTGTAATATGTTGTTTATGCTTTTGGTCTGTTTATCGGAACATGACATCCCGAATATTGTTATATAATGAAAATGCGTCTCTTGATGAAAAGCTTTGATAAACTTTATTTTATCATATTTTGTTTTGGGAACAAATTCCGCAACTCTTTTAAATCAAAAGGATTTACTCTGAAATTATTTTAAAAGCATAAATGAAACCGCTCTTTTTTGGCCGAGATTTTGGGCATGTCATAGTTGGTATCAGAGCATTAGTTTAAGCGAACTAGGAATTTGTAGGATTTCTAGACTTAAACTTAGAATGCTAATTGAAGGTCGTTAGATGTGTGTCTATTATATTTCAGACAAGAGCACTAGTTTATTTTAGGAGAGTTGCCTAAATTGCTTTTATGTGCTAAATGTTATATGTTGCCATATATGATATTATTTGTTCGGATCTATGGTTTGTTGCCGACCGGATCTGGAAACCTTATGTGTGTAAGATTCTAAGTGTATGGTTACGATATTAGAACTAGCATGTAAACGTTTCGAAGTGATAAAGATGATTTGAATATCTATCGTGAATGAGGATCTAATTTCACCTTATTCGGCATATATAACAAAAATGGTGAGAACAAGGAGTGGAGTTGGAAACGTGGACGAAAATAGGAATCAAATACCTGTAATAGAGCAAGTAGCTATTACAACAGCAGCACCTGAGCCAATAACAATGGACGGAGTGCAATTGATTATTCAGACGATGTTGGATCATCAGATGGAGGAAACTAGACGTTTGCTTAGGCAGAATCGCGAAGAACTGTCAATTCACGTCGAAGAGCCCGAAGTAAATGGAGGCAGTTTGAAGGAGGAAACTTTAGTGGGATCATTGGTCAAGACGACCCACCGATTGTTAGGTAGAATAACCAGGATAGAGGAAATGATGTACGTGGGTGCAAGTATAAGGATTTCATGGCATCCAAACAACCATGTCTATCCGGAAGCCCGACGCCAGTGGAAGTGATTAATTGGATCTCCGAAATGGAGACTATGTTTGAAAGTTGCGAGTGCAGCAACTGACAGAAGACCGCTCTTGCAATCCCTCTGTTAAAATATAGGGTACTAAGCTGATGGAAGTTACTAGCTGACTCGATGCCCAAGGGAGAAGCTAGCAAGATGTCTTGGGAAGAATTTGTAGAACAGTTGAAATTACAATACTGCTTAGAGCAAGACCTTTTGGAAATCAATAACGATTTTCAGAATTTGAAGAAGGGGAAGATGAGCGTTATTGAATACGCTACAAGCTTCACGGAGAAGATGAAACTAGTTACATACCTAGTTCCAACTGAACTAGCGAAGGTCAACAAATTTTCTCGCGGTTTACCAGCGGCCTTTGGTCCAATGGTTAAGCAAGCAACGAACTTGAAAGTTGCCATCTGGGCTGCTAAGAATGTTGAGACCCAGATCAGGGAGAAAGGTCTGGAGAGGTCAGAGGTTGGTGAAAAGAGGAAATTCGATGGACCTTTAGGGTCCAACAAGAAAAACAAGTTCTCGAAGTCTAGTTCGAGAGGTGGAGTAGGCGAAGCGAAATGGTGCGACAAATGTAAGAAGAAGCATCATGGTAAATGTGAGGTAGTGGCCACATGTTTTAAATGTGGAAAGCTAGGGCACTATGCCAACGAATGCACCCTCACCAAGAAAGTCTGTTATGGGTGTGGTGACGAGGGGCACATCTCAAGGGATTGCCCGAAGAAGAAGGAGGCAACTAGACCCAATATTCCACCAAAGCCGAAGGCGAGAGCCTTCCAGATGACACTGGAAGCTGCCAAAGATGAAGCTGATGTCGCTTCAGTTACCTTTCTTGTTAACGAATTGCCTGCCCAAATTTTATTTGATTCTGGAGCCAACTACTCCTTTATTTCGCATGAATTTGGTAGAAAACTAGCCTTTCCTGTTGATAGACTAGATAATGCCTTATTAGTCGAAGTTGCAAGTGGCAAGTTTGTACCTGTTAGCCATCGTATGAAAAACATCTTAATTGATTTGAATGGGAATAAGTTTCATGAGAAATTATTGCCTATCGAACTTAACGGTTTCGACATCGTGCTTGGAATGGATTGGCTTAGCGCCAATGATGCTGAGATTTTGTGCAGAAAGAAGATAGTGAAAGTAAACTCGCCAGGGAAAGAGTCGTTTATGGTGTATGGGGACAAATGCAGAGTGAAATATGAAATCATTTCTCGAATGAAAGCCAGAAAGTGTTTGGCTAAAGGATGTACATCATATTTGGCATTTGTGATAGATGCTAAGAAGGAGAAAAAGGTGATGCAGAGCATTCCTGTCGTGTGTGATTATCCGGAAGAATTTCCAGAAGATCTTCTCGGATTACCGCCTGATAGACAAGTGGAGTTTAGAATAGACTTGTTACCAGGGACGACGCCAATAGCAAAAACAGCTTACCGATTAGCACCGACGGAGATGAAGGAGATGATGATGCAACTTCATGAGTTATTGAACAAAGGTTTCATAAGACCTAGTTCATCACCCTGGGGAGCTCCGGTGCTATTTGTAAAGAAAAAGGACAGAAGTATGAGAATGTGTATTGATTATAGAGAGCTGAATAAAGCAATGATAAAGAATATATATCCATTGCCGAGGATTGATGACCTGTTCGATCAACTTCAAGGTTCGAGCTATTTCTCGAAGATTGATCTTAGGTCAGGATATCATCAGCTGAAAGTAAGAGAGCATTATATAGAGAAGACTGCATCCAGAACACGATATGGACACTACGAGTTTTTGGTTATGTCGTTTGGACTAACCAATGCTCCAGCAGCATTCATGGATTTAATGAACAGAGTTTGTAATCTATTCCTTGATAAATCCGTGATAGTGTTCATAGATGACATTCTGATTTACTCAAAAAGCTGAGAGGAGCATGGCAGACACTTGCGAGAAGTGTTAGAAGTATTGAAGAAGGAGAAGCTGGATGCAAAGTTCTCCAAATGTGATTTTTGGATTCGAGAAGTCCAATTCTTGGGTCACGTGGTCAACCAAGAAGGGATAATGGTTGATCCAGCAAAGATTGAAGCTATGATGAAGTGGGAACAACCAAAAAGTCCCACGGATATCCGAAGCTTTTTGGGATTAGCCGGATATTATCGAAGCTTTATCCAAGGCTTTTTTTTTCGATCGCTAGTCCCTTAACAACTTTGACCCACAAATGAGCTACTTATGCTTGGAGTGATAAGCATAAAGAAGCATTCGAGAAGCTAAATAAAAAGCTATGCGAGGCACCGATACTTTCTCTACCCGATGGAGGTGAAGAATTCGCTGTTTATAGCGATGTGTCTGGGGTTGGACTGGGTTGTGTTTTGACCCAAAGAGATAAGGTGATCGCGTATGCATCTCGACAGCTGAAAGAGCATGAAAAGAACTACCCGACTCATGATTTGGAGTTGGCAGCAGTAGTTTTCGCTCTAAAGATATGGAGGCATTACCTCTATGGCACGAAGTGCAAACTTTTCACTGATCATAAGAGTCTCCAATATCTCTTTAGTCAGAAAGAATTGAATATAAGACAACGATGTTGGCTAGAATTACTTAAAGACTACGAATTTGAGATACTTTACCACCCCGGTAAAGCAAATGTTGTAGCTGATGCTCTTAGTCGGAAAGTCAATCTTGAAAGAAAAAGGCCAAGAGCGTTGAGAATAGAAGTTGTCTCGACAATTGTGGAGAGTATAAAGAAAGCTCAAGAGGAAGCTTCTGAGAAGAATGACCGAAAAAAGGAACGTTTGGCCAAAACGTTGGTGTTCGGTATAAACAGAAGGTGTTCCAAGATCGGATTTGGATCCCTAAGACAGGAGGAGTCATAGATCTTCTGATGAAAGAAGCTCACAAGACCATGTACTCGATTCATCCTGATAACACTAAAATGTATAGGGACCTAAAACCCTATTACTGGTAGTCGACGATGAAGCTTGATGTTGCAAAGTATGTGGCCGAGTGTGTGACTTGTGCTAGAGTCAAGACACAACATTAGAAACCGTGTGGGAGTTTAGAACCTTTTCCTGTGCCTATGGGTAAGTGGGAAGACATTGCTATAGATTTTGTCACTAAACTGCCCAGAACAAAAAATGGTCACGACATGATTTCGGTGGTCGTTGATCGATTCACTAAGAGTGCGCATTTCATAGCAGCCAATGAGGAATGGTCTATGGAAAAGCTTGTGAATTCTTACATGAAGGAAATTGTGAGGCTTCACGGTGTTCTATTAATGATTGTATCGGATCGTGATAGCCGTTTCACCTCGAGGTTTTGGAAAAGTCTACAAGAGGAAATGGGTACCAAGTTGTGTTTAAGTACAGCTTATCATCCGCAGACTGATGGTTAGAGCGAAAGAACGATACAAACACTTGAAGATATGCTGAGATCATGTACCCTGGAATTCCTAGGTAATTGGGATGAACATTTACCTTTGGTAGAATTTTCCTACAATAATAGTTTTCACTCGAGCATAAAGATGACACCTTATCAAGCTTTGTACGGACAGAAGTGTTGTACGCCGTCTTGTTGTCTTGAGGCTGGGGAAAAACAGTTTATGGGACCCGAGATGGTTCATCAAACCGCTAAAAAGTTGAAAATAATTAGGGAAAGAATGTTAGCCGTTCAGGATCGTCAAAAGAGCTATGCTGACAAAAAGCGAAGACCGATGACTTTTGTAGTTGGAGATTCGGTTTTGCTTAAAGTCTGGCCGTGGATGGGACTTATAAGATTTGGTAAAAGGGGAAAATTAAGTCCAAGGTTTATGGGACCATTTAAAGTTCTTCAGAGAGTTAGGAACCAAGCTTACAAGCTCGAACTACCAGAAGAACTGAATGGAATTCATAACACTTTTCATGTGTGTTATTTGAGGAAGTTCACGGGAGAAGTTCCCGACGTAATTCCAATTTTTGAGTTAAGAATTGATGAGAACAAGAGGTTGATTGAAGAACCTAAAGCAATCGTTGACCGAAAGACTAAGAAGTTGTGATGCAAGATGGTCGAGTTAGTGCTTGTCCGATGGAAACACACAAATGGGCTCAATCTCACCTGGGAAACGGAGAGTGACATGATGAGTCACTACCCACAGTTGTTTGTTGATGTGTGATTTCGGGGACAAAATCATTCTAAGGTGGAGAGAATTGTAACGCCTGTGTTTCTGGGCTTGTCATTAATAGCAATGTATTAGTCTACGTTAACCTTTGTAACCCATTTTGAAATAATAAGAATGTATTATTTGAGTATTATATATTTTGTGCTTAGTTGTGTGGCTTAAATGAATTAAGAATAAAAATAAGCGTCAAAATAAAATAGTAGATAAAGACGATATCTTTGGATAATGTTGTAGTAGTTGAAAGGAGGTTTCCGAATATATACGAAGAAGTTATGATCTGTCGAAGTTTCGCGATAGAACCGACACGACGCCGAATGACGTAAAATACGAATTTAAGATAGAACGATATCTATCCTTAGTAATCTAAACAAAAGTTGAAGAGTTCGTTAAACCGAGAGCGTGCATAAAAAGAACGCCCAAATATGACTTCGTATGAGGAAGTTATGATTTTATGAAGTTTCGACTTAGCAGTATGCAACCCGAATACTCGATTTGAGATCGAGCGGTTTTTAGCCGAAACAATCTAAACGAGAATCGAAGATTTCGTTAGTAGTAGTGAAACGATAAAAAGATAGGCGAAAACGGACGTCGGATAAAGAAGTTATGAATTTATAACGGAGTTTTCCTGTCCCGGCCTACTAAAAATAATATATATATATATATATATATATATAATATTTAAAAAATAAATTCAAAATTAGCCAACGGAGTCTAAACGAGAGTTGTAGATGATAATCTCACCTACACGTCGATATAAAGAACATCGAAAATGGAATTCGTATGCGAAGGTTATGAATTTCTGAAGTTCGGGACGCGAAACCCCAAAACTGTCAGATACCACGACGTGGCAAGTCTGAGTCCCCTAGACGCAACTTGCAATGACGAATGCAGTGACGACCGAGCCCACGACGTGGAAAAAGGTGCCACGACATGGCAAGGGCAAATTTTGCCCTATAAATAGATTTGAAGGGCCAACCTTTTAGGGTTGCTATTTTCTCTCCTCTCTTTCTCTCCCGTTCTACCTCGATTTACGTGCAAAGAAGTACCCAGAAGCCCTGATATCACCATGAGGCCCGAAGCGAGTCCCGAAGCCTGATGATTCCGAGAAGAAAAGAGTTTCCGAGCCGAAGCTCTGCCAGCGAGAAGCTCGGTATGTGAAGATCTTCCAGATCTATCGAAGAATACTACTTCTGCAAGCCGTAGTGATGTCTGATCATCTTCTGATCAAGTGAGTGTATATTCATTTTCTTCTAACACATAGATATAAAGTATCTCCGGGTGAATACATGCTATGTGTATATAGATATATATTATTTGTTACTTGGAATGAATCTGTATATTTGGAACGAGTATTAAATGATTATCTTATCAGTTTTTAAGTTGCATATGTATGCATATGTATATTGTTATCTACAAAATGTTGGGTAGAACTTGGGTAGATAGTTGATGTGTGATAAACTGATGAGAGGCCTCGATGTTGTTGATGTTGACCTAGTCATCCAGCGGAGTATGGATGACAACCACAAACTCTTTCTAGACAGTCCAGTGGAACGCTAGCAGGTTCATAACCTGTAGGTGTTGTGAACGATGTGTTCACCGGTGTACTCTATCCCCCTCATGGTTGCCTTTAGGACATCTATTGTTGAGGAAACCCCTTTGCAGTAATTTCCGTCCCGATGAAAATCCTTGATTAGGTCCCTGTTAATAGATGTTGTCTTAGGGACGTAAAATGAGGATAACGGGAATGGGTAATCGGGTTATTGTTGGTTGGTGAAATTAAATATAATTATTTATTGTGGGTTGAAAACCCTATATGCTCACCAGGCTACCAAGCCTGACCCACTCAGTTTTGTTGTATTACAAGAACTGGCGCGAGGGCATAAGATGGATGAATCATTAAGTTGTTTTGTTTATGAGCTTGTATATGTATATAACTGTTGTATGACTTGTAATATGTTGTTTATGCTTTTGGTCTGTTTATCGGAACATGACATCCCGAATATTGTTATATAATGAAAATGCGTCTCTTGATGAAATGCTTTGATAAACTTTATTTTATCATATTTTGTTTTGGGAACAAATTCCGCAACTCTTTTAAATCAAAAGGATTTACTCTGAAATTATTTTAAAAGCATAAATGAAACCGCTATTTTCCGGCCGAGATTTTGGGGATGTCACACTATGTGTCCTTTTAGAGTCGGAGATGGGCGATTTACTTCGTTTTGGCATTATGTGTGGATGGGAGATTTGCCCCTATCACTTATTTGTCATAGAATTTATGACCTTGATAACCATCGCTATTGTACAGTGAGAGACATGGTTGACATTGGTTGGGATTTAGAGAATTTTAGACGTGCTCTTAGAGGTGGTGTCGAGCAGATGCAATTGGATAATTTTCTATCCATGATGCATGATCTTCACTTGGAGTCACGTCCGGATAGATTGGGTTGGGTCCTTAATGTCTCTTATATTTTTTCGGTTTCGTCTGCTAGATCCTTTCTAGACGACGGTATGTTGTTTTCGGGAGGGGCAGAGACTCGATGGAATAATTGTATTCCCATCAAAATTAATATTCTTATTTGGAGAATTCAGTTACATAGTATCCCCACTCGAGAGAGACTTTCTTAGAGAGTAATCACGGTGGACTCCATCTTGTGTCCTGTGTGTAATAGTCAAGTTGAGACAGTTGCCCATCTTTTTTCTAGATGTAGTGAGTTGATTGACATATGGTCGCGTATTGTTATTTGGTGGGGTGTTTAGACTCCAGTTCAGATTATAGTGCAATCTCTTCTTTCTTGGCCAGATTCGATTTTTTGAGGGATGGTCAACGGAGGGTCTTTCAAGCGGTGATTTTACTACTTTTTGGTATTAGTGGAACTTCCGCAATAATTTGGTTTTCGGCAAGAGTCTTCCTAGGAATCGAATATTTTTGATGATATTGTTCATAGGGCATTTGTTTCGATTTCTAATAGGCGTAGGAAAGCAAAGTTGGAAGGATCTTTTTGGTTGCATAATCAAACTTCTCTAATTTACTTATGTAATTGTTGTTTTCTAACTTCTTGTTAGTTTTTAAATAAAATTTCCGCTGATAAAAAAAATAATTTACTCTTATGTGGAATGGTAAAGCTGATCATATAAGTTTCTAATTAACCTATTATGATATTATGATATATTAATAAACTATTCCCTCCGGTCTTTCTTTTTTGTCATCTTAAGCTTAAATGGTATCTCGGATGTAACTCAAAAAAAACATTGTTAATTATGAAAAGTTACTAACTTGTGACCATGAACATATTTCCAACAAATATATATTAAATCACCATCTGTGTTTGCATTGTGTTCTTTATTAAACATCTTTTATGAACGTTTTGGTGATATATTTTATATTGCAGTAGTTTTTCTTCTGATATTAGCATAACTTGCAAGTATATAAAATGTTTTTTTTTCCCGCAAACTAATAACGTAACCAACTGTACGTAATATCGAGCTAAGACTTGAGAGCCATAATATCGCTAATTTATGGTGATCAATTCACAGGTTAGTGGTTGTTTTTTTAGTAAATAAAGTTTCATTGGTTATCTTGAAATACAAGTACACCTTTTATGTTCATTTTAATAAATAAATCTTATATTTAATCCTCAAATATCTTATACTAACTAATTTGGTTGATCAATATTTAATTCATAACAGTCATATAATATTTTTACCATATATGGTTATAGTTAGGTAATGTTTTTTATACTATTGTTATACAATAAGTAAAATATAAACTCTTCTTTAAACTCTAGATTTAGAATTACTTTTTAAATTTTACTTATACTATATTATAAAACATATTAGTTATATTTTGAATTTTAAGAGCTTTGTATACAAATCAATTAATACATAAATAAATCATTAATACTTTCCAAAAGTTTGAATATTTGAATTAAAGAAGTATTTAAAAAATTTAATTTGGAGAAAACAAAAATTTTAAAATATTAAATTCATGTATATATATTTATTTACATTTCTTAAACTACATACAAATATTAATTAATGAGAAATTAAATAGCCTCCTACTTTTTCTTCTTAATATCCTCCTATCTATTTTAGATGGAGACAAATGTTATTAAATTTAATTCAAATTTGATTGAGATTTTGAATTTATACACTTGTCATCATCTTAAATAGGTAGGAAAAAAATATAGAACAAAAAGTAGCACTACAAATTAAACGACATTTAGTGGCATATTTTTTTTATGCCACTATATTATGTTTTTAGTGGCATATTTTATATGTCACTATAGAGTTAACGAATTTAGTGGCGTTTAACAAATTGTGTCAATAATATTGATATTTATTAGTGGCAAAATAATATAAAAATGCCATGAAAAATATAGATTTTGTGGCATACAATTAATTATGTACCACTGTGTAATATTAATAACTGTTCTTTGTGCCACTAAAAGAAATACGAGTTTTGTTTTCCTATTAAAGAACATCGGGTTAATTTGGGCATTTGCAACTTAATTTGTAGCCGGTTATGGTATGTTGCATCACATGATTAGTAATACTAATCCTCAAACTACCTGATTATTTTAATTTTCCTCTATGAAATCTCGTTTCCCCTTTTCATCACAACCCTAAATCGATCGCCCTAACTTCATCTCGCTGCATAATCATGTCGTTGTCGTTGAGTTTGTCGTTGCCACACCACCATGTCGTCGTCGTCCAATTCGTCGTCGCCACACCATCACACCGTCATCATCCAACTCGTCGCTACCACACCATTACGCCTCTGTCATCGAAGTCGTCATCCCTACGCCACCGATAATGTGGTATATTTGATCCACATCGGCATCACTTTCTCAATAAGTATTTGACGTCTATAATCCTCTTGTATATCGAGTTAAGTTTTAATCTTATGCTTCTAGCTTTCTCTTCATACTCTTATTGCCTTTTATTGGACACGATTTAAGCTTATGTCATGGTTATTTATTTCCTTTTATACTTATTGAATAGAATTGTGGCTTAATTGAATAGAATTCAGCTCTTGTATACTGATTGAATACGGTTTTGGCTTAATTGAATATGGTTCAGCTCTTGTACACCGATTGTTATGGAGATTTTTTCTAAAAACGATTCAACTCTTTTTAGCTTAATTGAATACAATTTTGTTGTTTGGATGTAAAGTAGAAATCAATCACTTCATTTTGACTTGGGTGCAGTTTCATATGATCTAATTGGCTTAATACTTAAGCTTTTGTTTTGCTCTTAATCAGTAAAACTACATCAGGAGTTAACTAAAACTACATCAGGAGTTAACTAAAATCTCATCGATGTAACTTATTGTAAACCACAACACAAGATGATATGTCATTCGCAACATATATGTATAAAGCAGGATATTGAATTTATATGTATGTGTATTACTGTATGTATGTATCAAGAGATATTGGTGAGTCCCTTTTACACAAAGATTGTCCATTTCTTGAGATATAGTCGGGAATGATATCAATATATGGCAAATGGAAACAGTTGTATGGAAATCATGATTTATGGTGTATAAAATATTGACATGGTTTTGAAGAAAGAAATCACACATACTGTCATATTGAATCTGTCCAAATATGCAGCTCTAACTTTCTGTATTTTCTAAACATTTTCTTTTTTACCTATGGCCTTTTGATGTGTTAAGTATTTCATAGGGACAACTATACGTTTGTTTACTTAATCTTGAAAATGACCTTTTAAGATAAACAAAAAATCTATACATAATGTGTTAAGACAATAACCTTTACCTATTGTTTGTTGTTCATTTTTCAAGATAAAATTTTATATCATATGGGAAACACCAATGGGTTAATCATGTTCTAGCTAAGGTAAACTTTTACATCTTTTGATCACTTTTTTAAATACGAAAAAGAAAAAAAAGGATTGGTTGTCGATAATCTTTGAATAATTCATTTTCACTTTTATATTCAGAACATCAACATTACAGCTAGCAATCCTATTTCAAGATACACGGATCGTAAGGTATTGGCTTCACAAACCTACCAGGTAGCCCACAATCATTATAATATTTTGAGAATTTGATTAATTTGACTTGGGTATAACCAAAATTACATGATGGAATTGTTTTGTTAACTAAAGGCAATCTTGGAACATTGAACTTCTTTTGTTGGGCACTGCATTGCGGATGGGAAGAACTGTTCATGGTGGATGATTGACCTTGGTCTCGATCATCAGGTTTACTTCATACTTGTATCAAATAAAAATATACATGACTCTTTATCTATATAGAAGGGTGCAATGGTCACTTTCATATTCAAACACTTCATTCGGTCCAAAACAGAAACAATCTTTGTTTATACAACACCTTTTTTTAATCTTTTTTTTTTGTTGATTTTAGGTTCATTTACAGAGGATGCTATTGGAAGAGAGGGTGTGACTATGCAATTTGTTCCAGTGAATGTAACTGCTAGTAGAGGACTGGATGTTGTTGTTGGCAACCTTCAAGAATACTATAATGGTATCTACATTACAATTCACTTTTTCACTTATGATAGGTTTATCTTGCTTTTTGATCATGATGATGGTTTGTAAAAAAATAGAGATCAGATTGTTGTCTATATTCGATATTGCATCTCAGAAAAGAAAACTGTCCACCAATACAATGTGAAAAAGTCTTATCTTAGGTACCTATAGATTATATAATATAGCCAATAACTAATTTCTTTATCATTTTAACTTAAAGTGATAAGAAAGTAGTTAGTGGCTTATTGCATGATTTTGAACTTTTTTTCTTTATGTTAAGAACTTGACTTCTGTGTAAAAGTTTCTTTTGTGAATGTAATTTTTTTATTTGTTAAACATCTTTCAGCTCAATGGTGTTCCCCCATATGAAAATCCATATCTGTTTAATGGTGATTTTATTGATCAAGAGTCTTTTATTATTTTAACTTTATCTCATTAGATTTGTTTTCTTTTTTGCAGTCTATTACAAAGACAATGTCTGAGAGTAACATTCATAAAGGAGATGATGAACTTAAAGGTAATCAAAATCACTTGCACTTGATATAAATTACTCTAACTAGTTTATATAATTCTTAACTTTTACTAATGTAGTTTTTGATTTAGGTTTATGGTATGCTAATGGCAATATCAACTTTTACTAACGGTAGACAACAAGTGAAGAAGTTGAATTGGACATAAAAGTTGCAAAAGATAGGCTTGATAGTGACCACTACGGCCTAAACAAAGTTAAAAAAAAATTATTAAATATCTAATAGTTTGCAATGTTGGAAAATCTATTTGTTATGTTAAAAAAAATATTTTATTAAATATCTAATAGTTTGGACATAAAAGTTGCAAAAGATAGACTTGATAGTGACCACTACCGCCTAGACAAAGTTAAAAAAAAATATTTTATTAAATATCTAATAGTTTGTAATGTTGGAAAATCTATTTGTTATGTTAAAAAAAATATTTTATTAAATATCTAATAGTTTGCAATGTTGGAAAATCTATTTGTTATAAAATGAATGGAATGGTTTATTCCTTTGTAAAGAAAAAGAAATTTTTGTTTGTTTCATCAAATGAAATGGAATTTTTATTTTCTTTGATGCTATTTAATTAATTATTTTATTTTATATTATAGATAAAAGTTATATAGATATAATAGCCTAAATTACTTATCTCATTAGTATTAACTTAAATGTGCCACAAAATATTGTTTTGTATTGTGGCAAATAAATAGGTGTCACTAAAAGCATAAAATGTATAACTAAAAGTAACATGAATTTTTTAATCAAATGATCATTCAATGGCACAAAATATGTGCCACAAAAACTTTTCTTTTACCGTGGCATCTAAAAACGTGTCACTAAAAGCTTAAAAAATTGCAACGGCAAAAGCAAAAAGTGTCACGAAAGGGTTTTAGTGGGAGCGTTTGTAGTGGTATTTATTATGTGTGCCACTAATTCTTTGAGAAACCTTTAGTGATATTTTTTGGGGTTTTAGTGGTACTTTTTGTATGCTACTAAATGACATATTTTTTGTAGTGTAGGATGATATTTAATTTCTTTTAATTAATTTACATCAATAGTATAAACAGAGAATATAAATATAAGGTGTAAAGATAAATATTTTATTAAGAAATGTTAATTTATTATTATATAATAAATAATAATAAAATCTAATAATTATTTCACCATAAGAAACTATTCAACAATAAAACAATTTATCACTGCCGCTTTGCGCAGGTCAACATCTAATAGTAATATATTTATTATATTAAATATTATTATAATATAATATTTAAAAAAATACATTTTGATTAAAAATAGCAAATTGAATGATAGAATTTTATAAAATATTTTTTTAAAATAAATTAGTTAATTATAAAAACATCTTAAGTAGTTAATAATTTGAAAAAAAGGTAATATAGTTAATTTTTTTAAAAATTATGATAATAATTTTTTTATAATAAATTATGTAAACATCTAAAAAAATTGAAAATACATATATAAAATACGTCAATAATGTAGATACTCTTTAATGTGGACAAAATTGTAAAAATGATCCCTATGATTGTCAAAATTATATGGTTTTGGTCCAAAAAGGTTTAGTGGTGCACCAGTGGTCCAACTTTGGATACATTGTGCGAATTTGATCCCTATGTCGTTAACTTTAACAGTTTGATTGTTAACTTTTTTAAAATGACTATTTTACCCTCAATGACCTCTTCTGCAATTAAGTCTTTTTACAAAACTATAAGGACCATTTCTACCTATCTTCTTTTAACTTTATTGAAGTGTTATATATTATTTTTTTTAATTAATTTTTTAAAATTTCTTTTTATTGGATATATATATATATATATATATATATATATATATATATATATATATATTAACAAATATTATTTTAATATATAATATTTAATACATTAATAATATTATTTTATTGAAGTATTGATTTCTGTTAATTGTTTTTTTTATAAATTTTTTATTGGATTAATTCTTTTTTATTGAATTATTATATATTAATAAATATTATTTTTAATATTATATATATATATATATATATATATATATATATTAATAAATATTACTTTATTAGATTATTAACTTCTTTTAATTATTTTTTTAATTTCTAATGTGTTAATTTTTTTCTTGGACTGAGTTTGAGACATATTTTGTACAAAACCACATTTTCGGACCAAGTGATAGTGGTGGTGTAGTCCAACATATTGTAACGACCATAAAATTTAAGCCAATTTAAACTTTTCAAAAACAACCCAATCTCATAAAGTTATTACAAAAAGGTTTTCAATAAATTTATTATCAGAGTATTTCCCAAAACTACATCATAAACACATAAAACATGAGGAGCGGTACAATCACGCCTTTGCCTTGTCACGGTCTCCTAAAGTACCTGAAATATTTTAAACCACAACTGTAAGCCCGAAAGCTTAGTGAGATACCCCCAAAATACCAACCACATATACCATACACATAACATTCCATATTATAACAGAACATAAAATAGTCATGCACTTCGGGTCTACTGTGTGACTGGTCCGCCACACCGGGCCTTCAGTCCACCTGATCCACCCTCCGAGTCTAGCCATATCCATCGAGTCTGCAGTGTGGTTGGTCCGCCCGCACCGGGCCTTCAACCCACTTGGTCCACTCTCTGAGTCTACAGTATGACTGGTCCTCCCGCACCGGGCCTTCAGTCGGCCTGGTCCACTCTCTGAGCCTCGGCACGCCTAGTCCGCCCTCGTGGGGCCTACAGCCTAACTGGACCGCTCGTTTGGCCTTCGAAATATCCGGTCCGCCTTGGGTATGTTGGCCTACAGCACAAAGCAGGACCCGCCTCAACCCATCCCTCAGTCAACCAACCATGTGCACATAAACATATAACCACGTAACAATTATTCATCAATCAACCGATCTAGCAGAACACATACATAGCATACTCTAAACAGGATACCGACCTAACCGGTCACTAACATATACCATCCTAACTACCAGAATGCAAACATAGCAAAACAATAACACAACAACAATACTCGGATTACAATTCGATAAAGGGCCGGCCTTGGTACCTTAGACCCTGTCGATATAGTGAGGATAACTCACCTCACAACTACCGTAACTCTGAACTAAAGAAGCAGATTTCCGAATCACCGACTCACCGAAAAAAATCCCGAACTAGCCAAAATAGCAGAAATAGCCATTAGATTAATCACAATATCCTTCCAAGGGTAAATTGACCAATTTACCCATAACTAAATCTGATCCGTGACTAAGGCCCACAACACTTCATCAAGTCCATCATCCTCTTATTGGGCCAAGGCCCAAAGTCAAATTCTCATACAAAGCCCAATATTGGCCCAATTTACTAAACTGGGCCCACTTCTACAAACGGGCCTAGATCCAAGGTCCATAATAATTATTGGGCCCAAAATACTCCATCCATACTATTCAGTCAAGGCCCAAGCTTATTAGTCCATAGACAACCCAATCAAATAAGGCCCAAAAATCATGATCCATACAGACAGATTGTCACAACTGGAAATTTTGTGTCTTCTAAACTATACACTCAGGCTAAAGGGAATCAAAAGCTTAAGAACATGTGTAACACCCATGATTGTGACAACAAAATTTCAATCAAATACACCATACAATCATTTCAAATAGTCAACAAACAATTGGAAACCCTAGAAGTTCTTATTTAGGTCCACTTTGGACTAGAACTCCCTTATTGGATACAAATGGACCAATAAGCTTCCAATTAGACTATCATGGGCTTAGAACCCTAATTGGGCTCTAATTGGACCCACATCCATTTATTTCAATATTATGGGCCATATTGGGCCTAGAATGAAATAAATTGAAAGCTTTGATCCATGATTAACCTAATCTAGCTTATTAAAGCATAAAAATCACAATTTTATTTTATAAGGCCAATAAATACCTAAGATTAACTCTAATAGTGGTCTTAGGGGCAAGGGCCCAATTTTTTTTCTTTCCCTCCCAAAAATCTCGGCCCAAGGCCCAAATCCAAGAAGATAAGAAGAGAATTGACTTTAGTATGCCACCTCATTATTGTCCCTTGGATATCCATGCAATTTAGTCCATATTTCCATGCAACATCACTTCAAAATCACTTCTATCCTCTCCTCTCTCTCACTCTCGGCCATACTCACACACACACACTCACAAAAATCTCTCAAGCTCTCTCAAGAACATTCCTTCCTCTCCCCTCAAAATCTCGAAAATTAGGAAGCATTCAAGAAGAAATCTCCACAAATTCTTCATCTAAGGTAAGATTATGCTTGGATCTATGAATTAGATTCTTTTTGTTATCAAAATCTTTTCCTAATCCATGCAAAAATCATGATCTTACACCCTAGAAACACTGAAACTCGAGATCTTCAAGGAAAGAGTGCTAAGGCCAAAAATCACCAAGTGTTCTTCCATATTCTCTTCAAAAACCGAAACTACATCCTAAGGTGAGCTTCATACCCCCTATTTTCGGTTTTCATGAGTTTTTTGGGGGGGAATACAAGTGAAAGTGTAGATCTATATGTATTTTGTATGCTTTGTATGATTCCATGCTTATATGTGTGCTTTTTGTGTGTTATAATGTTGGATCTAGCCATAAAACCCCTCAAAACCGAAATATACCTCAAGTTAAAAGACTCTAGCATCAATTATATTTCTACATACAAAGTATTTCTAGAAAAATGGCTATATGGTTTAGTAACAATTTCTTTGAGCTAAAAACACCATTTTTGGACCTAAAATACGAAAAATACAAACTTTAAGGGCCTAAATTGAAAAATCACGAATTCTGATGGTTGAACTATGTCAAAACAGTTTCAATAAAGTAATTTCTGGAAATATACTCATTTAGAGGATTAAAAACATAAACTTCAAGCTTAATGGGCTAAAAATGACATTTTAGGCCCAATGAGGCCCATTATGCGAGATTTTCTGTTTTGGAGGGTCAAAACTGTATTTTTCTGTAAAAAAGTGGACTATAAGTGTTCCAAGTCCTTTTCAAAGGTTTAAAATGCTTTTTAAATTTAAAAGGGACTAAAGTTGCAAAAAATTTTCAATTTGGGCCAAAATTGTCAAACTTTCGAAAAAGAAGGGTTATAACCGAGAAAAACTGAAATTCAGGGACTTAAGCTATTTTCTATGAAAAATATGCTGGAAAATACTTATTTCAATAATTTTTGGTATTAAAATGTCAAGAAAATTGATTTAAGGACCAAACCGGAAAGTTTTTAAATAAAGGGTTGAAAAAGTAAATTTTTACAAATAATGAGGGGCTGAAAACAGAAAAATTCTCAAGACTAGTTCAATACATGCAATTTGATCAAATGATGATACCACGACTATCGACGAAATACAATACATTACAACACCAAAAGTCGTTGTCAAACGAATTGGTTCGGTCTCGAACCAATAAAAATCCGAAATTACTAACACGACGACACTATGACATTACGACATTACAATAACGATTGGGAAGTCACTATACATGCGAGTGTGCACAGACGTCTACGCACCACCTTTGGGCCCCAAAAGTGTAAAATCTTGTTCGTTGAGCCTAGCTAGCCCAATGACCTGATCTTAAGGCCCGAAGATCTCTCTCTTACGAAGTGTTGGGTTTTACCGACCCGACATAACGTAAAAGGACTTTCAATGGCTCATATACTACTGGTCCCCAAGGGTCCTTTGGTATTGCTAGTAAAGTCTACATTTTCATGCGAGGCGGGTCTGGGACCCCTCGTACCTTTTATCCCCAACCGGCTAATGGAGTTACTGAGGCCTTCGT
The DNA here is from genome assembly GCF_052625555.1 of Lactuca saligna. Taxonomy (NCBI): domain Eukaryota; kingdom Viridiplantae; phylum Streptophyta; class Magnoliopsida; order Asterales; family Asteraceae; genus Lactuca; species Lactuca saligna. The sequence continues at coordinate 308,175,664 of NC_136420.1, read as the reverse complement.
GTCCTCATTCTCTTCGGATGTGGGACTACACGTAGTCAGGGCGGTTGGAGAACGTGATTAGTGCGGATGACGCCTACGGGATCGTTAGTATCGCTATAGACTAGTCGTTTGTGTAACGTGTGTTTGTAGCAAATAATCATGCTCAACAATAATCCAACGTCGCCTGGTACCGACAACTTCACACGTTGCAATTGTTTCAATGTACAAATTAGGAAAACATCGGGTTTTCCTAGGGTATTTCAATACATACGGATTCGGAATACACACAAATTTTAAATGAACAAATTTTACAAGTATAGAAACAAACAAGCATACCTATGGATCTTCACACATTTTTGACTTTACTATTTTCAGAAAATATCGGATTTTCTGGTGTTTCTCAAAACATTACAAACATTGGATTTCAAACATTACTTATGAACTCACCAACATTTCATATGTTGACGTTTTTTCAAAATACTTGTATTCTCAGGTAACAGATAAAGTGGAGGATGAATTGTACTCTAAGACGTTTTGCTGTGGTTTAATTTAGTATCAAATAGTTATTTTTGAGAATGTCATGTTTTGGAACAATGTAATGGATGTAAACGCTACCAGTTGTATCATTCCAAATGTTGGTGATGTATAATGTTATGTTTCATGTATATGCATTGTGATGGTATTCAATTGAGTCACGATAGCCCTCGGACGTTTCCGCCGTCTGGTTCGGGGGTGTGACAGGTTGGTATCAGAGCTTTGTTTATAGTGAACTAGCATATCTAGCCACACATGGATATGCAACTATAAACCAAAAATAGGGACTAACATAACTCTGAACAAAACTAGTGAATAAAACACCCTTTCTTGCACTAGGAATAGGAACATAACGCCGAACCAAACAAAAATAATACTAGTGTCTCAGTTAATTCGGGAACTGTTCTTAGTGATACCAAGGAGTGAATGCAGCCTGATCAACTACATTCTCTCCAAAGTAAAACTAACACACGTCCTGATGAGATCGGGATTTCTAGGGAATCTAAAACTATACCCCTACCACCGAAAAGAGAACGCCTACTTGATCTATGCGATAATTGTAGCATCCTAGGAATAACGTTAGCATAATTACGCACTCTCGCAGACCACTTGACTGGTTTTCATCACCCTGGAGACCCCTACTTCCCTAACCAGGGGAACAACGGATGGCTAGAGGAGGAGCCTGAGGAAGAGCCTGAGGAGGAGCCCGAGGAAGACCCCGAAGAGGAATCTGACGGGGAACCGGAGGCCAAAGTTGATGGCGAGCCGGCCGAATCAGAGGAAGATGAAGGAAGCCTCGAGGAGGATGCTGATGATGGAGAAGGGGGTGATTCGGATGCGGAGTCCGAAGTCATCAACCCCCCTTACCCGATCAGAGTACCTGCCTATCGCGTAGGCCCCACTGGTCCTACACCGCCCTGGGGTATTGATCTTTGGAGATGGAGCAGACAGCAGGGACAGCGACCCCCGTATGGCATGTCGCGCGAGTTCTTTGAGCTGAGAGACGGAGGACCGGCCGATCGAGCCCTTCCAGTCATGGTGAAACGGTTGCGGAATACGGGCGACCTTGCCCAGGACACTGCTGATCAGGTGCGCCAGTTAAGGACTAGGGCCGAGCGTGCGGAGCAGGAGACGCGTGACGTCCTTCGAGAGTTTCACATGAGGCAGGTTTGGTGGGAGTCTCGACTCCGGGAGGCGGAACGCTTGGTGGCTCGTCTTCAGGGAGCATCCACGTCCTCGGCACCACCTCTGGACGCAGCTTATCGCGGTTAGGGATAGACTTATCATAGTAGGTCGTTAGGAAATATGCTATGTACTCCGACTCTATGTTTAAGTGACTACACTACTCATAGAGTCGTTATGCTGTCGAACTAGTATCACTCATGTATGCTCCTACGAGCAAATTTTCATGTATCAAATGCGGATAATATTAATAAATTTTTACATGTTTTATTACGATATTGCAAATTGCTATGTGTTGAAAAATTATTATTGATTGGTCAATGGTAGTAGGGTTTAAGTTCGTACCATGCACCTAGTCAGTAGGATCACGACCTCACCGAAACAACATACCCTCAACATCTTTCCGTATTGTGACAGAAAGATGCCTCCCCGACCTGCTCGCGGAAACCCAGGACCAACCCTACCCGAAGTTGACTCAGCCGCTTTCCAAGCAGCTGTATCTGCAGCAGTCACTGCAGCGATTGCGCAAATTCAACAAGGGAACAATGGAGGAGTCAATGGGCAAGGAGCCGGGAATTCGAACAACGGAATGAATCAAGGACCCACCAAGACATGTACCTACAAGGACTTCACAAACGCCAAACCCCGAACTTTTAATGGCACTGGAGGGGTGATCACTCTGAAGCGATGGATCGAAAAGGTGGAGTCGGTATTCGAGATATGCGACTGCCCTGAGCACATGAAGGTGAAGTTCGCGGCCTGCACTTTTGTGGATCAAGCACTCACCTGGTGGAACGGACATGTAGAATCCATGACACTCCCTGTAGCCAACTCTATGCCGTGGACAGAGATGAAAGAAATGTTAATGGCTGAGTACTGCCCACGAGGCGAAATACAGAAGATGGAGCAAGAGCTATGGAACCTCACTGTGCAGAACGCGAATATCGATGCCTACATATCGAGATTTAGCGAACTATCTCTGCTGTGCCCGGGTATGATCGCCTCGGAAGGAAAGAAGATTGAGCGATTCATCTGGGGACTCACATCACCAATTCAAGGGAATGTGATAGCTGCAAACCCCGAAACATTTGACAGTGCAAAAAGATTGGCAAAAAGGTTGTATGACCATAACAACAAAAAGGGAGAGAAGCCAGTGGAGACTGAGAAGACGAAGGAAAGTGATGGAAAGAGGGGAAAGAACAATAAGAGGAAGGGGCGCCAGGGCCCCGACACCTCCAAGAAGCAGTAGACAGTGGCGGTTAATGCTGTTACCGCACCGGTTCCAGCCGCACCACATGCTCCAACCTCAGCCACTTCAAATGCTTCCAGACCTTATTCCGATAATCTTCCCAAATGCAACAAGTGCGGTTTCCATCACTATGGAGAATGCAAGGATTTTCAGTGCACCAGTTGCAACCGAAGGGGTCACACTGCAAAGTACTGCAAGGCTTACCCTCCCCATAACCAAAATCAGGGAACCAACAGCAACAACCCTCACAACAACAACAACACCCATGCCAGCGGCAATAACGCAGGGCCTAACTACACCTGCTTCGGATGTGGGAAGACTGGACACATCCGCCGAGACTGTCCTAACAATAGCAATTTAAGAAATGGAGGAACAGGAAGGATGTTGACCATGGGTCAGGGTGAGGCCCTTCAAGACCCCTCTGTTGTTACCGGTACGTTTCCCTTAAACCACGCTTATGCATGCATCTTATTTGACACCGGAGCGGAACGAAGCTTCGTAAGCAATAAGTTTAAGCATTTATTAAGACAACTACCCCAAAAGCTAAATGAAACCTATACGGTGGAAATGGCCAATGGGAAAACCGAATCCACTGGGGAAATCTACATCGGATGTACCCTAACTCTTAATCAACACGTCTTTCGAATAGATCTAATGCCAGTGTCAATTAGGAGTTTCGATGTGATCATCGGCATGGACTGGTTAAGCCCCCACCATGCCGAAATTATGTGCCATGAGAAGGCCGTTCGTCTTCGCCTCCCAAATCACGAAACCCTGGTAATTTACGGAGACAAATCTAGCATGAACCTTCGCCTCGTTTCGTGCATCAAGGCACAGAAATATCTAAGAAGGAACAATTTGGCGTTCCTAGCTCACGTGGTGGATAAAACCAAGGAGGAGATTAACGTTCGAGACATTCCCGTAGCATGTGAATTTCCGGACGTGTTTCCTGAAGATCTTCCGGGAGTACCCCCAGAGAGACAGGTTGAGTTTCGAATCGACCTTATTCCAGGAGCAACTCCTCTCGCTAAATCACCCTACCGGCTGGCTCCTGCCGAGATGCAGGAATTATCCAGCCAACTCAGCGAACTTTTGGACAAGGGATTTATCCGACCTAGCTACTCATTGTGGGGAGCTCCGGTGCTCTTTGTCAAAAAGAAGGACGGATCCTTCAGAATGTGCATCGATTACAGAGAGTTGAATAAACTCACTGTTAAAAACCGCTACCCACTCCCACGAATCGATGATCTATTCGACCAGCTCCAAGGAGCTAGTTATTTCTCCAAAATAGATCTACGGTCTGGATACCACCAACTCAAGGTCCGAGAAGAGGATATTCCCAAAACTGCTTTCCGAACCCGCTATGGACATTATGAATTCGTCGTAATGCCCTTCGGTCTAACAAATGCACCTGCCGCATTTATGGACCTAATGAATCGAATCTGTCGACCGTTCCTTGACAACTTCGTCATTGTATTTATTGATTACATCCTCGTCTATTCTCGAAGCAAAGAGGAGCATGGCCAACATCTACGACAAATTCTAGACACTCTGCGATCGGAAAAGCTTTACGCCAAACTCTCCAAGTGTGAGTTCTGGCTTCGGAGTGTGAATTTCCTAGGCCACGTGGTTAGCCAAGACGGAATTCATGTGGACCCCTCTAAGGTCAAAGCTGTGGAAGGATGGGCAACTCCGACTACGCCCACAGAAATTCATCAGTTCTTAGGCCTGGCAGGCTACTATAGGAGATTCATCCAAAACTTCTCTAAGATCGCCAAGCCGCTTACCTTGCTTACGCAAAAGGGCGTGCCATTCAAGTGGACAGACCGACAAGAGATTGTGTTTCGAACCTTGAAGCAAGCTCTCTGTAGCGCTCCTGTATTATCTCTGCCTGAAGGAACGGAAGATTTTGTAGTCTACTGTGACGCGTCGAATCAGGGCTTAGGTTGCGTTCTCATGCAACGTGGAAGAGTGATAGCATATGCGTCCCACCAACTAAAGACGCACGAGGTAAATTACACGACCCATGACCTAGAACTGGGAGCCGTGGTCCTTGCTCTAAAAATTTGGAGGCACTACCTGTACGGTACAAAGTGCACCATCTTCACGGACCACAAGAGCCTCCAGCACATCTTGAATCAGAAGGAGCTGAACATGAGACAACGAAGATGGGTGGAATTGCTAAACGACTACGAATGCGAGATCAAGTACCATCCAGGTAAGGCCAACGTGGTAGCTGATGCATTAAGTCGGAAGGAGTACACTAATCGCCGTACGAAAACGCACTCGATAACCATTCGATCTCATCTGACCACTCAAATTGCATCAGTCCAGCCGGAGGCTATGAAAGCGGAAAATAGAGCAAGCGAAGCATTGCGCGGAATGGAAAAGAACCTGGAAGCAAAGGAGAAGGGAGTATACTATTTCATGAACCGTATTTGGGTCCCTAAATTTGGAGGGTTCAGAGATGTTGTCATGAAGGAAGCCCACAAGACGCGATACTCCATTCATCCCGGTTCCGATAAGATGTATTTGGACATTAAACAACACTATTGGTGGCCTAACATGAAGGCGGAAATCGTGACCTACGTCAGTAAGTGCCTTACGTGCGCCAAAGTAAAGGTGGAATACCAAAAACCCTCAGGATTGTTACAGCAACCGGCAATTCCTGAGTCGAAATGGGAAGGGATTTCTATGGATTTCGTGACCAAGCTACCCAAAACGTCGGATGGATTAGATACCATATGGGTAATAATTGACCGACTGACGAAATCTGCCCATTTCCTGCCAATTAAGGAATCGTACAAGATGGAGAGATTGATGCGTTTATACATTCGAGAGATCGTGAGACTTCACGGAATACCAACATCTATCATCTCGGATAGGGACAGTAGGTTCACATCCCGATTTTGGCAATCACTCCATAAGGCGATGGGAACAAACCTCGATATGAGCACCGCTTATCATCCACAAACGGATGGTCAAAGCGAGTGAACCATCCAAACGCTCGAAGATATGCTCCACGCATGCGTGATAGACTTTGGGAAGTCTTGGGACACCCACCTACCCTTAATCGAATTCTCATACAACAATAGTTACCATTCGAGCATCAAGGTGGCTCCTTTCGAAGCACTATACGGGCGTAAATGTAGATCACCGTTATGTTGGGTTGAAGTAGGTGACACCCAGCTAGCAAAAACACACATGTCGGACAAAGCACTAACGGGACCGGAGATCATCCGTGAAACCACGGAAAAGATCGTTCAAATCAAAGCTCGGTTGCAAGCATCGCGTGACCGACAAAAGAGCTACGCTGATAAACGCCGAAAGCCCTTAGAATTTCAGGTCGGTGATCGAGTACTGTTAAAAGTCTCGCCCTGGAAAGGAGTCATTCGTTTTGGGAAGCGGGGAAAACTAAATCCACGATACATTGGACCTTTCGAAATCGTCGCCCGAATTGGTCCAGTAGCATACAGACTGCAACTACCCGCAGAGCTAAGCGGTGTACACCCCGTGTTCCATGTCTCTAACCTAAAGAAGTGCCTATCAGACGAAACCCTTGTCATTCCTCTTGACGAAATCAAAATCAATGAGAATCTCCTGTTCGTCGAAGAACCAATCGAAATCATGGATAGGGAGGTGAAGCGTACTAAACAGAGCCGCATCCCGATCGTGAAGGTAAGGTGGAACGCAAAGCGTGGACCAGAATTCACTTGGGAGCACGAAGATCAAATGAAGCAAAAGTACCCTCACCTATTCTAGCATTCTCAAATCTAGCTTTCAAACAGAATTTCGGGACAAAATTCCCTCTAACGGGGGGATGATGTCACAACTGGAAATTTTGTGTCTTGTAAACTATACACTCAAGCTAAAGGGAATCAAAAGCTTAAGAACATGTGTAACACCCATGATTGTGACAACAAAATTTCAATCAAATACACCATACAATCATTTCAAATAGTCAACAAACAATTGGAAACCCTAGAAGTTCTTATTTAGGTCCACTTTGGACTAGAACTCCCTTATTGGATCCAAATGGACCAATAAGCTTCCAATTAGACTATCATGGGCTTAGAACCCTAATTGGGCTCTAATTGGACCCACATCCATTTATTTCAATATTATGGGCCATATTGGGCCTAGAATGAAATAAATTGAAAGCTTTGATCCATGATTAACCTAATCTAGCTTATTAAAGCATAAAAATCACAATTTTATTTTATAAGGCCAATAAATACCTAAGATTAACTCTAATAGTGGTCTTAGGGGCAAGGGCCCAATTTTTTTCTTTCCCTCCCAAAAATCTCGGCCCAAGGCCCAAATCCAAGAAGATAAGAAGAGAATTGACTTTAGTATGCCACCTCATTATTGTCCCTTGGATATCCATGCAATTTAGTCCATATTTCCATGCAACATCACTTCAAAATCACTTCTATCCTCTCCTCTCTCTCACTCTCGGCCATACTCACACACACACACACTCACAAAAATCTCTCAAGCTCTCTCAAGAACATTCCTTCCTCTCCCCTCAAAATCTCGAAAATTAGGAAGCATTCAAGAAGAAATTTCCACAAATTCTTCATCTAAGGTAAGATTATGCTTGGATCTATGAATTAGATTCTTTTTGTTATCAAAATCTTTTCCTAATCCATGCAAAAATCATGATCTTACACCCTAGAAACACTCAAACTCGAGATCTTCAAAGAAAGAGTGCTAAGGCCAAAAATCACCAAGTGTTCTTCCATATTCTCTTCAAAAACCAAAACTACATCCTAAGGTGAGCTTCATACCCCCTATTTTCGGTTTTCATGAGTTTTTTTTTTTGGGGGGGGGGGGGGAATACAAGTGAAAGTGTAGATCTATATGTATTTTGTATGCTTTGTATGATTCCATGCTTATATGTGTGCTTTTTGTGTGTTATAATGTTGGATCTAGCCATAAAACCCCTCAAAACCGAAATATACCTCAAGTTAAAAGACTCTAGCATCAATTATATTTCTACATACAAAGTATTTCTAGAAAAATGGCTATATGGTTTAGTAACAATTTCTTTGAGCTAAAAACACCATTTTTGGACCTAAAATGCAAAAAATACAAACTTTAAGGGCCTAAATTGACAAATCACGAATTCTGATGGTTGAACTATGTCAAAACAGTTTCAATAAAGCAATTTCTGGAAATATACTCATTTAGAGGATTAAAAACATAAACTTCAAGCTTAATGGGCTAAAAATGACATTTTAGGCCCAATGAGGCCCATTATGCGAGATTTTCTATTTTGGAGGGTCAAAACTGTATTTTTCTGTAAAACAGTGGACTATAAGTGTTCCAAGTCCTTTTCAAAGGTTTAAAATGCTTTTTAAATTTAAAAGGGACTAAAGTTGCAAAAAATTTTCAATTTGGGCCAAAATTGTCAAACTTTCGAAAAAGAAGGGTTATAACCGAGAAAAACTGAAATTCAGGGACTTAAGCTATTTTCTATGAAAAATATGCTGGAAAATACTTATTTCAATAATTTTTGGTATTAAAATGTCAAGAAAATTGATTTAAGGACCAAACCGGAAAGTTTTTAAATAAAGGGTTGAAAAAGTAAATTTTTACAAATAATGAGGGGCTGAAAACAGAAAAATTCTCAAGACTAGTTCAATACATGCAATTTGATCAAATGATGATACCACGACTATCGACGAAATACAATACATTACAACACCAAAAGTCGTTGTCAAACGAATTGGTTCGGTCTCGAACCAATAAAAATCCGAAATTACTAACACGACGACACTATGACATTACGACATTACAATAACGATTGGGAAGTCACTATACATGCGAGTGTGCACAGACGTCTACGCACCACCTTTGGGCCCCAAAAGTGTAAAATCTTGTTCGTTGAGCCTAGCTAGCCCAATGACCTGATCTTAAGGCCTGAAGACCTCTCTCTTACGAAGTGTTGGGTTTTACCGACCCGACATAACGTAAAAGGACTTTCAATGGCTCGTATACTACTGGTCCCCAAGGGTCCTTTGGTATTGCTAGTAAAGTCTACATTTTCATGCGAGGCGGGTCTGGGACCCCTCGTACCTTTTATCCCCAACCGACTAATGGAGTTACTGAGGCCTTTGTGTCCTCATTCTCTTCGGATGTGGGACTACACGTAGTCAGGGCGGTTGGAGAACGTGATTAGTACGGACGACGCCTACGGGATCGTTAGTATCGCTATAGACTAGTTGTTTGTGTAACGTGTGTTTGTAGCAAATAATCATGCTCAACAATAATCCAACGTCGCCTGGTACCGACAACTTCACACGTTGCAATTGTTTCAATGTACGAATTAGGAAAACATCGGGTTTTCCTAGGGTATTTCAATACATACGGATTCGGAATACACACAAATTTTAAATGAACAAATTTTACAAGTATAGAAACAAACAAGCATACCTATGGATCTTCACACATTTTTGACTTTACTATTTTCAGAAAATATCGGATTTTCTGGTGTTTCTCAAAACATTACAAACATTGGATTTCAAACATTACTTATGAACTCACCAACATTTCATATGTTGACGTTTTTTCAAAATACTTGTATTCTCAGGTAACAGATAAAGTGGAGGATGAATTGTACTCTAAGACGTTTTGCTGTGGTTTAATTTAGTATCAAATAGTTATTTTTGAGAATGTCATGTTTTGGAACAATGTAATGGATGTAAACGCTATCAGTTGTATCATTCCAAATGTTGGTGATGTATAATGTTATGTTTCATGTATATGCATTGTGATGGTATTCAATTGAGTCACGATAGCCCTCGGACGTTTCCGTCGTCTGGTTCGGGGGTGTGACACAGATTACGCGGGGCGTACTTCAATGTACGCTAAGCGTACAGGCAGAATGGTGAGTACGCGGGGCGTACATCAGTTTACGCGGGGAGTAAACTCGCTGAACTAAATGTCCTCATAAGTCCTTAATGGCTTAAACTCTTAAGCCCAAACTTCAGATCCATCTACCAAACATGCCTAGGATCCATAAAGTCTCAAACTTTATCACTTGGGACGTCCAAAAAGCTCTTAATCCAAGGTCTTAATCCATTAAGACCTATCTATATCACATATGAGACAACCAAAGCCCTTAGGACCTCATTTTTCTTACTTAAGACCTATCCTAAGGTCTAAAAGGATAGCTAATCTCAGCCAACTCGAATCATGCATCAAGATGAGGTTTTTGGGACAAGAATGGTGTCAAAACTTCACAACACATAGATCTACACCATATGATTGTCAATCTAGAGACTTTTTTCCTCAAAAAGGCTCTAGAAGATGATCCCTTTCCAGATCTACAAGCTCCAGCCACCCCACTCCTTCTTTGACAACTTCCACTTTCTTCTTCTTGGCTCTCATTTTCCAAAACAAGCTTTCCAAGGTCAAACACACCCAACAAAGGAGGTGGAACGACGATCTAGGGCTTCTGAGGAGGAGAGAGTGTTTGTGGAGGCTAGGGTGAGAACCCTTATGGTCCTTATATAGTGGCTGGCCCTAAATTTAGGGTTTTGAGACTCTGAGTGTACGCTAGGCATACTCCTTGTACGTTGGCCGTACGCCTTGAACATCCACGTCCAACTTCCCCCATTACACTGGGCATAACCCAGCTTACGCTTGGGCGTACCCACGCGTGTCCCATCTTGCATGCATGGTCTTTGTCTTCACTTCTTCCCATTATGGGCCATAAATGTCAATGTCTTTTAAGCATCATAACTTCTTCATTCTAGATCCGATTATGTTGAACTTTATATCTACAAAAAGGTGGCGAGAAGATATTCGCTTCTAGCAGCACACCAGGATCCGAAACCTTCCCGAATAATAACCCATCGTTCATGAAAGACCGAAACGCCCTTACTCTTGATCTCGGGAACCCATCAATATATATTTTAAGAACGGGGTGTTACACATATGCTATCGTTCGAAATGCTCATTTCGAACGAAGTGGTTATTTTTGCTAAAAACTTGGTTATTTTTTTCAAATACACATTAAAATGTTGTTAGATTACTTAATTTTCTGTTTATTAATGTATAATAATTCAAATAAATATTAAAAAATAATTATAAATATCAGTAGTCCGATAAAATAATATTCATTAATATGTTAATATTATATATTTAAAATATTATTTAATCATATATAACAATTCAAAAAAAGAATAAATATAATAAAAAAGTTTTAAAAAAGAAATTAACTAAAATAAATTAATTTAACAAAATTTAAGAACAAGGCTTGAAAACCCACCTCTTCTATTTTATTTTAAATATATGAGAGATAAAATATTTTGGATAATACCACCACTATCACTTGGTTCGAAAATGGTGATTTTGTCCAGAATATATCTCAAAACTCAGTCCGATAAAAAAGAATTAATACAATAGAAATTAAAAAAAAACTAAAAAGGTTAATAATCCATAAGGTAATATTCATTAGTATATATAATTATATAATAATAAAGTTTATATTTATTAATATATAATAATCTAATAAAAAAGAATTAATCTAATAAAAAAGAACTTAAAAAAAATTAATTAAAACAAATCAATACTCCAATAACATTATCCATATTTTAAATATTATATATTAAAAATAGTATTTATTAATATATAATAATCTAATAAAAAAATAATCAAATAAAAAGAAATTAAAAAAAACTAATATATTATATTTCAGTAAAGTTAAAAAGAAGATATGCAAAAATGATCTTTATGGTTTGGTAAAAAGTTTCAATTGTAGAAATGGTAGAATAGTTATTTAAAAAAAAAAGTTAAAAATCAACCAGTTAAAGTTAACAACATAAAGATTAAATCTGAATAAGGTATCCAAAATTAGACCACTAGTACACTATCAAACATTTTTGGACGAAAACTGTATAGTTTTTAAAACACGGGACCATTTTTGTAATTTTGCCCTTTATTGTGACATCAATTTATTAGTAAAATATATAATAATCTAATAAAAAAATAATCAAATAAAAAGAAATTAAAAAAAACTAATATATTATATCTCAGTAAAGTTAAAAACAAGATATTCAAAAATTATCTTTATGGTTTGGTAAAAAGTTTCAATCACAAAATGGTAGAATAGTTATAAGAAAAAAGTTAAAAATCAACCAGTTAAAATTAACAACATAAAGATTAAATCCGCATAAAATATTCAAAAATAGACTACTAATACACTACCAAACATTTTTGGATCAAAACCATATCATTTTTAAAACACTGGACCATTTTTTTAATTTTGCCCTTTAATGTGACATCAATTTATTAGTAAAAATGCAGAAAATCATTGATATTTTCCCGACAAAAAAATAGTCTTTGTTTGGTAAAGAAAAGTGTAAAAGCTTCAACAGAGTGTGTTCTATCACCCTTCTTCGTCCTTCTCGGTTTCCCCCCGTCTCCGAACTATGGCAGATCCTCCGACGAGTGATGAAGGAAGTTCCGATCTTCACCTCGCAAATAATGAACTGAAAACCCCCACTTCAGTAGATGCCCTTGTGACTATCGCTCAACTGCCACCATCTATAGGCTTTCCGTTTGCTCCTGTTACACCTTTAACTAAATTATCGGTCTCTCTCTCTCTCTCTCTCTCTCTCTCTCTCTCTCTCTCCATATATACACAATTCTTTTTGTGTCTGCATGATTTGATCCATTAATGGTTAGATCTGGTCGTGTTAATCACAGGGTAAACGAAAGAGGTTGAAGACCTCGAGATACGATTTTCCTTCAAACAATGCAGAGAAGAAACGTTCATCTTCAAAACATAAGGTGATCATATTTCGAGTTTATTTTCTTAAATTGTTGTGTTTCATCTGTTCTACCAACGGAATCATCTAACATTACGAGTTTAGTTAGTCAAAATTCTCAACATCAAAAACGATAGTTAAATACTTCGCGATCTGTTCATACTGTGATGTTTATCAAGCTAGAATTTATGGTTTTTAGTAGGAGTATAACTCTACAAGTATAAACCCCCAAAACTGTTGATGAAAAACCCTAACACCATGAATGAAGTGATTAATTTCAGTTACGTTAACACATAGTTGAAAAAGATTACTGTTTTCATTATCAGGCGAAACATGATCCATCGGACCCTCCAGCTCAAATCTCACCAACTATGATTCGAGCAGGGGAGCTTCAATCAAGCCTCGGATCTGATCATCCTACCTTTAAAAAAATCATGCTCAAATCACATGTTGTTAGTTGTTTTTGGATGGTAATTTGACTAATTTCACTATATAACTTGTGAAATTTCTTTCTCTTTTTGTAATAAACTTCTGTTTGCAGGGTCTTCCAGTGCCTTTTTGCAGATCATTTCTACCAAAACAAGAAACTTTAATGGTGATTGAAGATGAAAATGGACAACAATATAAGCTTAAATATATAGCTCATAAGACTGGACTTAGTGCAGGATGGAGGAACTTTGCAATTATACATAAGTTGCTTGAAGGAGATGTTTTGGTTTTCCAGTTAGTTGAATCCAACAAATTTAAGGTACAAATCTTGTTATTTTTATCTGTGGATTTTAATTATATTATCTAGCAATTCAGCTAGTATCATACTTTTTTTTGACTTATTAAAGAAAAATATAAAACATCACAATGTAAGTTAATCGATTTTTTGGATCTATTTTTAGGTTTATATTGTAAGGGCGAATGAATCGAAACAAGTTGATGGTTCTCGTAACCTTTTAAACCACAATACAAATAAAAATCACAAGATTCAAGGTTTGTCATCATCATCAATTCAATTTAAACCACTTTTTTTTTTTTTTTTTTTTTTTTTTTTTTTTTAATGTTAATTGACACGATATCTATGCAGCAAAAATGGTCTACAAAAGATCTGAACCCCCTACGCAGACTTTTGAGTTGAATGTCAACTCGGAAGTTGAAGGGGGTCCATATCAACCAGATCTTCTGTCAAAAAAAGTCAAATCAAGATTGGTCTACAAAAGATCTGAACCCCCTACACAGTCTTCTGAGTTGAATGTCAACTCAGATTCTAAAGGGGGTCCACATCAACCAGATCTTCCATCAAAGAAAGTCAAATCAAGATTGGTCTACAAAAGATCTGAACTCCCTACACAGTCTTCTGAGTTGAATGTCAACTCAGATTCTGAAGGGGGTCCACATCAACCATATCTTCCAGTACAGAAAGTCAAATCAAAACTGGTCTACAAAAGATCTGAACCCCCTACACACCTTTTTGAGTTGACATCTCATGTCAACTCAGAAGCTAAAGGGGGTCCACATCAACAAGCTCTTTCATCAAAAAAAGTCAAAACCTTCAAAGACTTTCGCATTACGGTCAACAAACAATGCATTGACTCAGAACTCTCAGAAGAAATCCGAATAAATTACTATAAATTATGTAACGCGAAAAAAGAACTGCTTCACGATAACCTTCCGGAAGGTTTGTATTATAAGTTGGTGGCGGGGATGATTGGTGAAACCGTAAATATCGCGAACGCGATCAAGAACTGCAAGCCCACGACAACTAAGGAGGAATTCGATGCGTGGGATAGTTCCTTGAAGTCTTTTGAACTTATGGGAATGAAAGTAGGGTTTTTACGCGATAGGATTCGTATGCTTGAAAAAGCCGTGTTTGATTCCGAAAATGTGAAAAAATACATGGAGGCTATTGAGGAACGAAACCGAAATGGAATCACAATGAAGATTTTGGAGGCGAAAATTGCGGATTTGAAAGAAAGTAATAGGAAGATTGATGCTATTTTAGGTAGTTTGAAAGAGAAAGTGGAGGGGAATGAGGTTGTGTTTCAAGAAAAGGTTAATGAACCATGGTAGGAAATTAGGAATGTCTTAACTCTTAAGGTGATTTTTTTTTTTTGACTTCGTAGATAGTTGACTTTAAGACTTGTATGTTGATAGTGTGTGATGTTCTTTTATGTAGTTGACTAAATTAGGGTAAATTTCTATTTTTCTAGTATTTTGTTTTGTAGTGTTAAAAAAAATTAATTTTATAACACCCAAGTAGTTGCTTATGGGGTAGAGATGATCGAAATCGTTTTCAAAGAAGATATCCGACAAACAAAATTGAAATAAAAACATAAAAAAAAAATTGAAAAAAGATAAAACGGCTAACCTCGGCTAAGAAAAACACGAGCACTTGTGTATACACAATGATGTAAGAAAATATCAGCAATAGGCAAGGAAAAAAACTAGCATACCATTTGGAGCAAACGCTATCAAATATATTAGACGTGTTCGTATATGTTAGTTTATGTTTAGTTTTTATATTATGTATAGTGTAGGATCTTTTTTTTTTTTTTTTTTAGATTTTCTGAAATCATGATCACCCTGTCATCTTCCTCCACATCGACCCCTACTGCTCAAACCCTTGTTTATGTTGTCACAAATGTGTACAGCCACGTCACTTTACACGTCAAAATTTAAACTTTGGCGACGTATTTTTACTGATATCTACAAATGAGCCAAAGTTGTTGGTCATATAACAGGAAAATCCCAATCACATACGAAGATGATGAAGATTGGGATGATATTGACTCAAAAGTCAAATTTTGGTTCTATTCTACTTTGATCCAAACATACTCTATTCTATTGTTGTTATTTCTCGCTGACAATTGTACCACTAAGGATTAATGGGATGAATTGGAAAATTTTTTCCTCAATAATAAAACGTCACACATGCTCCATTTGCAAGATGTGTTCCAAAACATGAAAAAGGGTGCCCCTCCATGTTATGAGCCCAATGTCTCAGGCTCTCAGCCCATTGCAGTTGATCCAATAAGCTATCAACGACCTAAAAAGATCACCGAGAGGCCAGCACGTTTCGAAGATTAAAGAAGTCTTACCACTTTCCTTATTTAAACTAGGAATTCATGAATAAAGAGGATATCAAAAAATTGCTTCAACTTGTTTATACTCATTAACGTTCTTGGAGCCTTACCCCCTCTCAGGGTTAACCTAACAATTGGTGCTTTCATTCACGTCGCAACCCTCCACCATGCTACCAAGAAAAGACATCTCATCCACATCAGAGGACCCTCCACCCACCATAGCAGACCAACTGACAGAACTCATCGCCGCTACAAACACCGTCGCGCTACAACACAATAACGACCTCAGTACCCTAATTAAAGCAACGAAAACATTAACAACTAAATTTGAGTCCCAATATGAAACAACCGCCAACCTGGTAAACCACATTACAACCCAATCTGACCAATTAACGATCGACGATTCGGCAGAACATATCCTCCATCTACGCCAACCACACAACAACCCACCAGTTGTGCACCCAAACCACAACACCATAGGGCCACCCAAAATAACATTGCCCTTATTCGGCGGATCCAATCCATTAGATTGGATTTTTTAGGCTGGTAACTACTTCACGTTCTATCAAGTACCACCCACCCAACGTGTTTCCTTCACAACATTCTACTTCACCGGAGAAGTTGTTTCATGGTACAAACACCTAGCTCAAAAAGACCTGCTAGGGTCAGGGTCCTGGACTCAATTCAAAAGAGAACTAGAACTCTGTTTTGGGCCATCTTCATACGAAACCCATGAGGCTACACTCTTCAAATTACAACAAACCTCCACTGTTTCAGCATACCAAACCGAATTTGAACGCATCAGCAACCGGGTCAATGGTCTCTCTCAACAGAGTCTAAAGAACTGTTTCGTCTCCGGGCTTCACCATGATATACATAATGAACTCACCATCCTTCCGCCCGTTTCCCTTCATTAGGCTTGCTCATTGGCGAAACTAATAGAAGATAAACTTGGGCCAACACCCAAGGCACGACCCATTAACAACTTCAAACCCAGTTGGTCAATAGAATCCACAAGTATAACAACCAAACCTAATGTATCGCCTAACTCCCCTCAGTCTTCCCCAACCATCCCCACACTCATGAAAACAAACCCCACACTACCATTCACTTGCGTATCGGCTGACGCACTACAAGAAAGACGAAAAGCAGGACTCTGCTTCAAATGCCCATAAAAGTACGTTCCAGGCCATAAATGCTCACCACTGCAATTCCTTCTGATTGTGGAGAACGGCGTCCAAGATACAATGAATGGAGAAACGACATTCACCAACATTAAAGAGCAGCAGCCACCAAAATTCTTGTCACTATTAGATGCATCATTTTTTGGGATCTCATCACCTCAAACACTTTGTATAACATGATACATCGCCAACAAACCGTTGAAAGTCCTGATCGACTGTGGGAGTATGCGTAACATCGTCCAACCAAGGGTCGCTTCATTCCTGAACCTTGATCCCCAATTTGTCCAAACATTTTCAATAATGGTAGGGAACAGCTAGTACAGCCAATGACAAGGATTTTGCCCCAACGTTTGCCTTCAATTATCAAATTCTTGATTATAGGTACCGATTTTCGTTCTCCTAGTAGAAAGAGCATATGTGATATTGGGTATTACATGGCTGAGTACATTGGGACGTCTATCAACAGACTTCTCAATTCTATAGATTAAATTCATGCACGAGGGAAAAACATGCACATTAACAGAAGAATCTTGGAGTCAACACGTATCACCTAGTACCTTACCTAACCTATTGATCCAAGGCACCATTACTTCGTTACACATCCTCAATTACAATCCAACATCACTTGAACCAACACCGGAAACAATCCAGAACAACCACTGCAACCCGATAATAAACTCCATACTCCAATGATTTACATATATCTTCCTTGAACCCAACTCGCTACCACCATCGAGACCTAACGACCACACCATTCCCTTAACAAACCCCAACACCACAGTTAATGTAACACCTTACCGTTACCCACAACACCATAAAAAATGACATGTCTAATCATAGAAATGCTCCAAAATGGTGTCATACCCCCTCCAGTCAAAGTCCCTTTTCATCACCCATCCTATTAGTAAAGAAAAAAGATGGATCATGGTGATTTTATGTAGATTACAGAGCACTTAATGCAGTAATGGTACAAGATCGCTTTCCGATACCCACGATCGACGAACTACTTGATGAGTTACATGGAGCCACAATCTTCTCTAAGATAGTGTAACATCCCAAGTCCAGGTATACCTTATAAACCCTTGTTCTTTTGGTACTTGTCATGTTTAGCCCTTATAGAGAAAAAGGTGGCAAATGGGTATGTAGGGAGTACGCGAGTGTACGCTCAGCGTACTCATGTGCATGTTATTGACGCGAAACCACCTAGTACGCTGGGCATACTAGGCCCAGAGTAAAAAATCCTAATTTGGGGTGTGTCTGTATATAAAGTATATGATGGCCTCATTCATGGCCACCATCCTCAGACAAACAACCCTCTAAAAACCCTAAACCTTCGTTCATAGAGTTTTTGATTCCATTTGAGAGCCTTTAAGTGATTTTGTGTGATCTTGGAGTGAATAAGGAACTTTGGAGAAGAAGGAGTGAGAGTCCATGCCTTGGATCTGAGCATATCTGTGTTGGGAGCTTCATCTAGAGGTATAAAGCTCCAAGCTTTCTCACTCTTTTGATTTGTGCATCATATTAGAGCATTTTGGGGTTTTTGTCCCAAAAGTTGGAGACTTTATGAGATGTTGTGCTCCAGAGACTATGAGCAGCTCCTTCAAGTGTCTTTAGTGGTGTAGTGTCATAAAAATTGAGACTTGGACATAAGAATCAAGCCATGCATGAGATATGAGCATTTTGAGATAAGAGAGTGAGAGTTTTGGGTGTTTGTGACCTTATCAACCATTTAAAGGCTTAAAGTCACTGAGTTTATGGAGTAAGAGCCTTGAGGGAGTCCAGATCTATGATATGAGCCAAGGTCTTAACTAATTAAGACCAAATGAGTGGAAAGAGTGAAATTGGGACGTACGCTGAGCGCAATCCCATTGCACGTAGCGTAGGGGTTGAGGATCCTCGATGCCTGCATGACAGCGGAGTACGCCCAGTGTAAAGAGCTGGCACGCGCAGCGTACGCGCTGCCGTGACTTTTGGTTGACTTTTAGGGTTTGGTCAATTTGTGGACTATTAAGGCCATGGAGGGGTAAAATGGTCTTTTACCCTTCTGTGAGTTGTAGAAGGGTTAGTCTAGCTTCATTGAGAGTTGTTATTAATTAGGGATAATTATCGTATGTGTTAGGCAGAGGCTAGACCGGTGATTTGAGTTTGAGGTTATCCAAGTTCTTATGAGGTGAGTCTTTTCACTATACATACCTAGAGTGGTAATCTGAGTTGTGTGATCGGGGGGTCTTATCTGTTTATATCGAGTATTATGATATCTTGCATTATGTCTTTGTGAGTTATGTTGTGTATTATTATGAGGTTATTGAGTTAGGACCGGAGGGTCCACCCGAGCTGTGGGACCTAGAGGGTCCCACTGAGACGCATGAACCAAAGGGTCTTATTGAGTTACAGCCTCAAGTAGCTAATGAGTTGTGTGTGGTATTTTGGGGAACTCACTAAGCTTTGTGCTTACCATGTTATGTGTTATGTGTTTCAGGTACTTCTCAAGATCGCGGGAAGGAACCTGCTTGATTGTACACACCTCTAAGTTGGAGATATGTTTTTGGAGGATCCTAGATTTGTGATAAACAATTTTGAAATATGTGTTGATAAATTGATACTTGTGATTTTTGAGAAAATGTGACATGTGTTTTATTATGTTTTAAAATGAAAATTTTGGTTTGAAAATTTACAGTGTTACAAGTTGGTATCAGAGCCTTGGTTTGAAGGATTCGGATGCACCTCCGGGTGTGTTTGGACTCAAACTGAGGATTTGAGAAATTTTTTCAAAAGAAATAATTTTTCTAAAATGAGAAAGATTTTAAGAGAAAACGAGTTGGAGCAGTGTGTACAATCATGTGACATCCCCATTTTCACGACCAGAAAAGACCGATTTTGTTTATGCTTTATAAAAATTTCGTAAAAATGTTGCGGAATTTGTTCCCAGAAAAATACGATAAATACGTTATCAAAATATTTTCGAAGAAACGTATTTTATTCATTTTAAAACGTTTGGGATGTCATCGTCAATATAGAAACATAAGCATAAACAGAACTTACATTTATTTACACTAGTGATCTACATCTTTGTAATCTCTCAGTGTAATGTGACTTCATATCAACACCTGTGATATAAATAAACTGAGTGGGTCAGGATGGGAAACCTAGTGAGTACATAGGGTTTTCAATCCACAATAATATAATTATTATGTTTAAACAATCAAACAATCAACCCAATTACCCATCCCCATTATCATCTTTAATCTTAAGGATCTACCCTAAGAATCAGCTATTCCTCGTTCATTCATTCCTAAGGATCATCCTAAGGAATCAACACAAAGTCCATCGTTGCCACGGTTTACACAACGAGCACTAAGTCTGCATAGTCGTCAGGGTTTAGGCATCAAGTCTGCATGATCACCAAGGTTTAGGCATCAAGTCTGCATGATCACCAGGGTTTAGGCATCAAGTCTGCATGATCACCAGGGTTTAGGCATCAAGTCTGCATGATCACCAGGGTTTAGAGTACACCGGGTGAACACATCGTTCACAACACCTACAGGTTGCGAGCATGCTAGTGTTCCACTGGACTGTCTAGAATAGTCCGTGGTTGTCATCCATACTCTGCTGAATGACGGGGCCATCATTTGCGAAAAAGGCTTCGCACATCGTCCACCTCTCACCCTCACCTCGTTGTCTATAACACCTCTCAACTCATCATTCAACTCATATTCCATCTATTATATCTACCCATGTTTACCCCAACATTATCATAGATATAAAATACATATACAGTTTAAATCATTTAAAACATGTATAAAATCGTTCATTTAGCATAGACAACAAGTACTCAGATAATATGCACACATAGCACGTAATTTATATAAAATACTTCATATCTATGTGTAAGATGAAAGTAACTATGCACTCACTTGAAAAGGTGGTGATTCCGAACTCAAACAGCGCTTCACTTCTTGAAAAAAAATTATTTCCTTCGACGAAACCTAGTATTATTACCACTAGAGTTTAGTGTATTATTCACCGAGACTAATTAATAGTCTAGCTATTATTACTATTATATAACCGTTAAATAATACTTATATAACCCATAATAATAGCCCAATTACTTATTATATTTTGTTAATAACGTTAATATAATTAAATAAAAGCTATATTAAAAATAGCGTAGTCGTAGCTCACTTACCGCGGGTTTTATAGAAAACCAGGCTTTGCTTGGACCAGCATGATGGGTTTTGGTCATAAGACATCCTATGTGCTCATACAAACCCTAATGCTTGGATCTAGGTTTCTCTATTGTACATGCTTTGAATCCAAGACTATAAACCCTAATTCTAACATACAAGTAATCATATTTATATGTAATTAGTTTTAAGATCATACCTTGATTGTTATGTAGCAATAACAATCCCAATTCCTCCTTGATTTGACTTTGGAAGGCTTAGAGTCACAAGTGTCACTCCTCTAATGGCTCACAAACACCATAAGCAAGAGGATGAAGAGGAGAGAGGTTGGAGGCTGCCAAAAACGTGTGTAAACCCTTACAAGAACCTTAGCCACGTTTTTGAGCCTTAAGGGGTCTTTATATAGTTGGGCTATTAGGGTTATCTAACAAGGAAACCCTAATTTGGATGCTTAAGCCCTAAGCAACCCATAGACTCCTTTTATTAAGCCCATGGACGATTTCCTTATGGGTTTCCCATTAGAATTCGTCCATCCCTTAATACAAGGCAATCCATGGCCCAAATTGCAATTATCTTATAATTACAATTCCAGTCCCTTAAGTTTAATTAATTTCTTTTAGTCACAAAACTAATTACCAATTAATTATTGACTAATATTAATTAAAAAATATGATTTCTCCTTTAATATATTATTCCCATAATATATTAATAAATCATATTTAATCCTTTCTCTCCATAATTCATCCTATCAAGTTGCTTTGGTGAAGGCAACCCAAAAGGACCATGCACCATCGGGTCAAGTACATACCAAAATAGTTATGGACTTAGACACTAATCCAACAGTCTCCCACTTGGATAAGTCTAACAACTATTCTGTGTATGACTTCAGATCCCGATCTGCAATCGTAGCTTTCCAAAGCCGCTGTCAACTCTGATCCTATCAGATACGCGTGTCCTTAGATAAGGGATCATATATTCCTCCATTCTAGATATCGTATGAGATATGATTTCAAAGCATTCTCTTTGTACTATATCTCAATTTCCGATTTATGACGACAGACTAATTGAACAAATCAAATTAGCCCTAGCCCGACCGAGCATTTACGTATGTCATCACTAAACCATCGAGGGGCCCAAAGATATCGCTTCTATCCTACCTTGGATAAAAGGAACGGATAAACTTTGATACAATGCTCGCTTGCACTCACTCACCGAATTACACACAACAATATGTTTTATAACACCAAGTTACTGGTGCGTTTACATATTATCAATGTGCAACCGATCAGCAAGATACAACTCACACATCTCGGTTTCAAGAATATAAGATGTTATCGTCTCACTAATCACTCGAGATAGTGATCCAAGTGAGCGTGGGTTTAATCCGATGCTCAAATCATATTCATAAGCACTCATGAACGTTGCAGCAAACATTTGCTTATGTCTAATACTCTTTTAGACAATCCACACACCAATTCACGACAATCTTCATTCATATCTACTTCCAACATATGAACGACTGTGGCCCGTTTGAATAATTCGATTATTCTTAATAAACTCAATTATTCTGGAAGTCAAAACATGCAAGGTGAAACACAAGAATAATACTAATCCCATATGGCCTCAACCTTTGAGTATAAACAAAACACGTTTTATTTATCATCATATCGATTACTCATTATTTGTCGTTTCGGGTAATCAACTTCTTACTTGAATTCCAACACTTGTCCCATGCTCCTAGCATGCACACAATGTTTACCTATGGTTCTTACTTTTGTGAAATAGACAAATTGAACACATTTCCAATCATTCTCATTTTACAACTCCAAATCTATTTTCTTAAGTGTAAGAATATCAAATTCTTGTTACTTATAGAATATACTAGATTCTAACACTTTATGCAACGATCCTTTTGTAATGTCACTGCACCAAAGTCTCAAAGACTATTGCCAATGATATTACAAAGTCCTCTATTGGAGATTGTTACAAGACAATTCCTTAGATACGATGTCTCTCACTCAAAGCACATTCCTTTGAACATCCTTTTGCATAAAAGTTTCTAATCTAGACATAGATTTTCAATATTCAATTCAATATAGATACATTTCCATATTTTCCATATGACAACTTATTTTTAATAGAATCTTATCTATTCCTAATAATGTCGATATGGTCCATCCAATATGGAAACATTTCCATAATTTCCAATACTATACTTCCAACTACTCACAAGCGACCAATCCTCGTCGAACTTTGGATTGTCCTTTGATAGTTGTTTAATTATTTTAGTCAAAACCGATTCTAGTCCCTTTTCCCTCTCAATGCGCTAGACATTTGGAAAATTTTAGAATGGTCAAACATTAAATCATTTGCAATCGATCCTATGCCCGAAGCGTATGGGACATGATGCACAATGTTTTATTTGCTATGTTCTCAAAATTCGAATTGTGAAGAGGAATGCCGTAATCATAATCGAAATTTTAAGAACACACTATGTACCTTTGACTAAATTTATTAACATTTCACAACCTAATCCTTTAGATTTGAAATGAAGCATAATATTCTCTCCATTAATTATAGCAAAACAACCTTTCAACTCTTACAACTTTGCAAAGTATGACTCTTGTTTTCTATAATTAATATTGCCAACTATGAAATACTTGCCTTAATAATCATACAATCATAACATTTATGCTCCCACTATCATGATGATTATTATAAAACATAACACTTATGCTCCCACTAGCTTCGACATGTATTCATAAACATCTTAACTTTTAGAAAAAACAATACCTATTGAATTTCTTAAGTCCATGTTTCTAATACTTAGTGCTTTGATAATATTTTATCAAGGCTTCTTGAACTTATACACCTTTGCCTTAGATAGTTCATATGTGTGTCTTAACAATTAAGACTAATTGCCAAACCTCACAATTCAAATTATGGAAAGGGATGTCGTAACCATGATCGAATTCAAGAATGCAATTTTACAACCACTATCTTTTAAAATCTTTCTTAGTGAAAGCATTTTCTCACAATCATTTTCATGAAGGAGGAAATCTTATGACACTTAGATTTAAACGGTGTATGTGTTCCTATCCATGTGAATTTGTTAAAACCAAAGTTTACGACAAATTCAAACTCATATGGATCGAACTTTCTTAATCTTGATTTCTTGCCTTATGGTAGCACAACTGCCCACCACGTCTTCCAAGTAGTTAAGCAACTCACCCTTTCCTATCAATGTAATTTCCATTGATTAAGGTCCTTGCCTTTTATGCATTCAAACGAGAACTCATAGGACTCATATGCATAATTAACTTGATTGGATTGGCACAGAAACAAAATAATGTCTTCACGATAGGTTGTAAACCTCAACTCGTGTGCTAGTGATGATCGATAAGGTTTATTTGATTTGTTCTTGAAACCTTTCAAGACCATTAAGACTCCCACTGACTCCTTGACATATAAGATTCTTTTGTCAATAAACATTTCTTGACAAACAAACATTCAAGAGTTAGTGTAGCTTTTATCAAAACAAAACACTTCATAATTTTGGTCTAAGTTGGTCTTTGTCTTATTCAAGACATCACAACTTTCCACATTTGATGAATGTTATAAACCTTTAATACTTTTCACTCATTGTCACAATCTTAACTTTAAGACTTGTTATTGGAACTAAGTATGATAGGCTTCTTGATTTAACCATTTCTTCAATCCTTGATTCCTCTTCTTAAACATACAATTGTACTAAGACTCACTTAGAGGATCAATTGAGATATGGTTCTTAATCATTAAGACCTATCATAAAGCATAAAAGGTACTCTCCCTTCTTCTTAGAATGGAGAAACTTTTATCTTTCTGCCTACTTGACTCTTCTTATTCGTTCTGCTATTGATTTAAACATTTTCAATCAATTCAGAATTAC
Source organism: Lactuca saligna (assembly GCF_052625555.1). Lineage (NCBI taxonomy): Eukaryota > Viridiplantae > Streptophyta > Magnoliopsida > Asterales > Asteraceae > Lactuca > Lactuca saligna. The sequence goes on along the minus strand of NC_136420.1, from coordinate 308,150,574 downwards.
ACTTAATCTTATAAGCATAATCATATTTACTAAACCTTTAGTAAATCATGACGAATATCTTTGTTACTCTTATGGTGAACTGGATCAACACACAACTTTGTGTACTCGATCTCCTAGTCCTTCACTTGACACTTTGTCAATGAATTAGTCCAATTTCCAAATACGAAATTTCTCATTCATCGTGCATCCACGTTGCATGATTCCAAGTTTCTGTCCAATTGAAACTTTGGGTGATGAGAAACTCTCCCTATTTGGTAAATTCTTGACATTTCCATAAATAACATAACTAAGAATCATATCCATTCGTTGTAGAAATATGCAAACATCAATTTTCACATAACGATTTCATTGCAAGGAAGTAAACAAATAAATAAATAAGTCAAACAAAATTTATTTTATTTATAAAAGCAGCGGAAAAACATTTGTCCTTACAATGCAAAATCTATTGAAAACTATGTAAAAAGAAAATTTCTAACAACTCTATCATAACTATTTAAGCTCAAAATCCAATCTTCAAGTCCATGAGATCGAGATCCATCTCTTGTGATTAGATTCATCTTGCTCTCTTATCAAGCTTCCTTTCTTTTCACCGATCCTTCAAAACATTCAAATGCAATCTTATCACATCATGTATTAAGAATCAATGAATAGGAACTTAATGGAGTTAGATAGTGGATTCTTACCTAAAGCGTAGTCATACTTTTGACTCTCCCATCTCTTAGATCTCTTAGGTAAATAGGGCAACTTCGTCTCCAATGCCCCTTCTCTTGGCAATAAAAGCAAATTGATTCTTTTGGAACAACACATGGAACTACTTCAGACATCGCCTTTCACTTATGATCAAACTTTTCGATCATTGGATGTCTTCCATTACCATTGTCTAAATCCATAGAGGTCTTGAAGGCAGATTCTCCAATCAACTTTGCTTTTCTATTGTGCCAAACCATTGTTGATTCAACAGCAATAAGCATGTAGGTGAGATCTATAAGTGTCACGTCGTGGTTCATCATATAGTACTCTCTTACGAACTCACTATACGAGTTAGGAAGTGACTGAAGAACCCAATCAACAGCCATCTCTTCACCGACAACGGATCCCATCATTCTTAACCTATCAATGTGTGACTTCATCCCTAAGACGTGTGCACACACCGACTTGCCAAAAGGGCTTGAGTGATATTGAACTTTTCAATTTTACAATATTGTGGGTTAGGGAGAATAATTGGAGGAGGAGGAGGAAGTGAAGCATGATTTCTTGTTCCTCGATCGAATCGTGGAATATCATCTTCATGTGGAATGCTTGTTCCACGGGATTGAGAAGACCATAGTTGTCGAACTTTGACATCGGGAGAAAAACGAATTCAAGTTAGTTGATTGATTGAGTCCTTGGTAAATCACCCAAATGAAATTCCAAGTCTAGGACCCAACACAATATCCTACAACCCGGGAGAGGGATGCCGTAACCCAAATTGCAGAACATTTGAAGGTAAGTGAATGACGATTCACTAATTTCCACCATGAAAAACGAAAAAGAAATTTAAGTTTTAAATCTATGAAAACTCCTAGATCCTTTGAGATTCATTGAATATTTCAATGGCATGTTTAAATCTCGATATGCCCCTCTTATTTGTGACTGGGATGCCGAGGATCACAAAGCGGGTGTGAATAACCATGCAAACTACATGGTGCCCTCACATGTTACAATCACCTATTCGATGTGCCGGTAAACCACACACGCACCACCGAACTATGACAAACATTGAGTCACCCTTTGCTACCTTTGCTTAGAACCATTTAGTGTGCCGGTAAACCACACACGCTCCACTAACGTCTTCGCAAGGGCACAAAGTGTAATTTCATGGAATTGCATCAATTCACTTTTACCTAAGTAACTAAGATTGGGAATTTGAAAAACATTTAGTTACTTTGTATTTCATTATACTTATAATGGAAGGTTTCGTCCTATTCTACCCGTTCGGCTAACGACCCTCCACTAGTCAAGAGTGCGGTGGGTAAGAGTGGATACCCATTCAATCGCCATTTTATAGACAATTTCCTTAAACACCCCTTATAGACCAGTTTCGTAAATGAGGCCTACTAACAGTAAGACTGACTTATACTCATACATATATATAATGTTAGACTTTTAATGTTATATATAGTATAGAGTGTATTTTATACTTTTAAAATACTATATGGTTAACTTTAACAATTACACTTTTAATTCAATTAAAAGGTTAACCTAAACTTTTATGGATTTATTAAACCTCTTTTAATTATACTCCTTAATTAATTAATAAAACCATAAGGGTGTGATTTGAACTTTTCAAAACATTACTAGAGTTTTAGAATTTAACATTTCTAATTAAACCTTTAATCAACTTTTAAATTCCAAAACTTGAGGGCAAGTTTTGAAACATTTCAAAACATTAGGGTTTTAACTATTTAAATTTCAAAACTTCAAAACCTTTTGGGTTCAAATTTAAACTATAAAACCTAAAGGGGAAAATGTGAAACTTTTCATAACAACAATGATCAAATAACAAATAATTTTAAATTAACATTTAATCACATAATTATCCATATTTGATTTGTTTAATGATTTCTTGCAAAACAATTTATCAATTTACTCAAAATAATTAATCAATTATCTTATAAGGAAACAATTATCTTGTTAATTGATAATTATCTTTAATTAGATCAAGAATATAGTCATATATATATCATAAAATCGGATTTATATTGATCTAACATGATAAGGTAACTATCCATATGCAAAAACAACAAGAAATCTCGAGATAAGCATTATCTGACGCTCGATCTCGCCGAGTACCACACTGTACTCGCCGAGTTGAGGTCTACTCGCCGAGTACCTCAGCCATAAAGCCCCAAAAAAACGATTGTCCAGTTATACAATGCATCAATACAATTGAAACCAAGCTAGGCTCTGATACCACTGATGGGTTTTGGTCATAAGACATCCTATGTGCTCATACAAACCCTAATGCTTGGATCTAGGTTTCTCTATTGTACATGCTTTGAATCCAAGACTATAAACCCTAATTCTAACATACAAGTAATCATATTAATATGTAATTAGGTTTAAGATCATACCTTGATTGTTATGTAGCAATAACAATCACAATTCCTCCTTGATTTGACTTTGGAAGGCTTAGAGTCACAAGTGTCACTCCTCTAATGGCTCACAAACACCATAAGAAAGAGGATGAAGAGGAGAGAGGTTGGAGGCTGCCAAAAACGTGTGTAAACCCTTACAAGAACCTTAGCCACGTTTTTGAGCCTTAAGGGGTCTTTATATAGTTGGGCTATTAGGGTTATCTAACAAGGAAACCCTAATTTGGATGCTTAAGCCCTAAGCAACCCATAGACTCCTTTTATTAAGCCCATGGACGATTTCCTTATGGGTTTCCCATTAGAATTCGTCCATCCCTTAATACAAGGCAATCCATGGCCCAAATTGCAATTATCTTATAATTACAATTCCAGTCCCTTAAGTTTAATTAATCTCTTTTAGTCACAAAACTAATTACCAATTAATTATTGAATAATATTAATTAAACAATATGATTTCTCCTTTAATATATTATTCCCATAATATATTAATAAATCATATTTAATCCTTTCTCTCCATAATTCATCCTATCAAGTTGCTTTGGTGAAGGCAACCCAAAAGGACCATGCACCATCGGGTCAAGTACATACCAAAATAGTTATGGACTTAGACACTAATCCAACACAGCATTCCCGTGCGGAAAATCTCTTCTTCTCGGAGCTGTCGAGCACTCAGGGGCTTCTGCCTCGTGCTAGGGAGGTTCCCTAGGCTTTTCGGGGGGTTTCGGGGCTAGAGAGAGGTTCTAGAGAGAGAGAGAGAGAGTAAAGAGAAGAAAGAATGAGAAAGGTGTAAAGAAAATGAGGGTGGGAGAGGTTCTATTTATAGGGTGAAAATGGCTGAACTTGGTGCCACATGTCACCATCTAGTGGCAAGACTTGGGGAGAAAGCAATGGCCAAGATTGTGCCACATCACCCATTTTCGCACAGCACACTTGCGACTTCTAAAATCCGTAACTTTTACATACGACCTCCGTTTTTTACGTTCTTTATATCCACATGTAAGTAAAAATAATATCTACAACTTTCATTTTGACTCCGTCGGCTAATTCTCGACCGATCTTAAATTTAACAATACGAGGCGTTTAGACTGTTAAATGACCGTGAAGAATTCGTAACTCCTTCATACGGACTTTGTTTTCGTCTGTCTTTTTACTGTTAATTTCCTATTAATGAGACATTCAACTCTCAGTTAAGTCATGTAAGCCAAAAACCACTCGAACTAAAATTCGAGTTTCGGGCCATGCACTGCTAAGCTGAATCTTAGAAAAATCATAACTTCCTCATACGAAGTCAGATTTGGGCGTTATTTTTATCGACGCTCTTAGTTTAACATATTCTATGACTTTCATTTAGATTGCTAAGGCTAAATCTCTTTCTATCGTAAATTCACTATTTACGCTTCCCGGTGTCGTGCCGGTTTTGCCGTAAAACTTCGACGGGTCATAACTTCTTCTTATAACTCGGATTTCGGCGTTCTTTATATGTTCAGAAACCTTGTGACATATTCCACAACTTGGTTAAGATTATTTATTCTAAATAATCTTTTGTCAAAAAGTCATTTTCGACCCCTATTGCCTCTAAATTGACTAGCCCGGATCTGCGGACGTTACAATTATCTTCCCCTTAGGATGATTACGTCCCGGAATCATCAATGAAACAGGGCTCGTATAATGACTCCATATGTCATCTCTTCGTCCTTGGTAATAATTATAACTTCTATAATCCTTCAAGTCTATCTCTTAGACTTACTGACTGCAAGCAATACTTGATCTTACACATGCTCTTTATCTCAGGTTAGACTCCAAATTATGACCTTCAAGTCATAATCTCGATCCTTACTGGATACAAGCTTAAGATAAGTTCTTTTATTACTACAATGGAACGATGTGTCATATTCTAATGACATATCATTGTATGTTGCTATGCTTGGACTCAGGTCTTTTAGAGTCAAATTCCAAAACAGAGTATACCTTCCTTCATGTTATAATGTGATACAATCATATTTCAATATGTATCATTCCTAGCTACCAACTTCTTTAACAATCATCGCGATACTTCTATTGATCTCCCTGGGTTAGCTTTCATTTCAATCTTTTGGTTTAAGTTAGATACTACATCGAACTTGGTTCTCTGAACCACGTATCATACTCATCGTAGTCGGACTCAATTTGATATGACCACTAGGGTCGGAATAACAACAATCTTCTTAGTCATTACCGAAACGATGGTAACGATATCCTTGAATAAAACGGAATCAATTATTGGCTTCTTGGTAACCTTGTGACTTTCCATGATCCAAGCGTGAGTCATATGCTTCCGGTAGTATATGCATCTACTACCTTTCACACCTACTCATAGTCGTCCCAAGTATTGTCTCGCAGTTTTCCAAGTCACCATACAGGAAAAAATCACATAACAGTTTAACACATCAGATAACAAAACGAGGGCTTTATTATTTCTCGAAACTATTACATAGGTGTTCAAGTTCACCCTAGACTATGCTTCTAATAGGCTACATCATACGATACTATGGCTACTGCTTAACTTGATCTTCGGATATGAAGTCCTTATCCTTGATTCCTCGCATGGTTTTCTGCTTCGTCGAGGATCATGTGGAATGCTCTTGGCCTTGGTGGTGTGTTTGGTCTTGCTGCCTCGTTTTTCTTTGGACAGTCCCTAGAAATATGCCCTTCTTTGTTACATCCATAGCACACCTTCTTGTTGGACGCACACTTGCTGACGTAATGCCCTGTCTTTCCACATTTATAGCAAGTCACATCCTCGCTACATTTCCTGGAGTGCTTCTTTTTACACTTTTCGCACCACTTGGCTTCACTTCCTCCTCCTTCTTCAATCTTTGAGAATTTCCTTTCTTTGTTAGACTTTGAAGATCCTTCATGCTTCCTTTTCTCGCTAACTTTAGCTGTCTCCAGACCCTTTTCCCTAATATGGTTTTCAACACTACTGGCTGCCCAGATGGCTCCTTTCAAAGTGGTTGCTTGCTTGACCATTGGTCCAAAGTTTGCTGGTAATCCATGGGCAAACTTGTTGACCTTGGAGAGCTCAGTTGGAACTAGGTAAGGAACAATCTTCATTTTCTCCATAAAACTTGCAGCATACTCGATGACACTCATCCTTCCCTTCTTTAGATTCTGGAACTCATTGTTGATCTCCAGAAGATCCTGCTCAGAGCAGTACTGCATCTTTAACTGCACCAAAAAATCTTCCCACGACATCTTGCTCACTTCTCCTTTGGGCATCGAATTAGCTAGTAGCTTCCACCAGCTTAGTACTCCAGATTTCAACAGAGGAACCGCGAGAGCGGTCTTTTGCCTGTTGCTACACTCGCAACTCTCAAACATCGTCTCCATCTCGGAGATCCAGTTCATGACTTCCACCGGCGTCGGGCTTCCAGATAGACTCGGTCGTTTGAACGCCATGAAATCCTTGTATTTGTATCCACGTCCGTCATTTCCTCTGTCCTGGTGGTTTTTCCTAACTATCAATGGGTTGGCTTGACCAACGGTCTCACTATAGTTTCCCTCCTCAGTCTATCCTTCGTTCAACTCGGGCTGTTCGATCTGTACGGTCGCTTCCTCTCGATTTTGCTGGAGCAAACATCTGGTTTCCTCCATTTGACGATCCAACATCGCTTAGATCATCGCTTGCACTTTGGCCATCGTTATTGGCTCAGCAGTGGCTACCACAATCGGTATTTGCTCAATCACTGGGGGTTGGTTTCGGTTCCCATTTGTATTCACGTTTCCGCTACGGGTCCCCGCCATCTTGATCTATACACCGAATAAGGTGAATCTCGATCTTTATTTAGGATTGACGTTTAATTCATCTTTATTACTCTGAAACGTTTATATGTTAATTCTAATATCGTATACGTACGTTTAGAATTCTAAACACATAAGGTTTCCAGATCCGGTCAGCAACAGACCATAGATCCGATCAAACTATAGCATAACAAATCATTTAGCACGTAAAAGCAATTTAGGCATCATTCCCACAATAAGCCAGTGCTCACACCTCACAATCATCGCTTAGCACTCTAAGTTTAAGTCTAGAAATTTCCAACAAATTCCTAGTTCGCTTAAACTAATGCTCTGATACCAACTGTGACATCCCCATTTTCACGGCCAGAAAAGACCGATTTTGTTTATGCTTTATAAAAATCAGAGTACTTCTTTTCATAAAAATGTTACGGAATTTGTTCCCAGAAAAATACGATAAATACGTTATCAAAATACTTTCGAAGAAACGTATTTTATTCATTTTAAAACGTTTGGGATGTCATCGTCAATACAGAAACATAAGCATAAACAGAACTTACATTTATTTACACTAGTGATCTACATCTCTATAATCTCTCAGTGTAATGTGACTTCATATCAACACCTGTGATATAAATAAACTGAGTGGGTTAGGATGGGAAACCTGGTGAGTACATAGGGTTTTCAACCCACAATAATATAATTATTATGTTTAAACAATCAAACAATCAAACAATCCAACAAATTACCCATTCCCATTATCTTCTTTAATCTTAAGTATCTACCCTAAGAATCAGCTATTCCTCGTTCATTCATTCCTAAGGATCATCCTAAGGAATCAACACAAAGTCCATCGTTGCCACGGTTTACACAACAAGCACTAAGTCTGCATAGTCACCAGGGTTTAGGCATCAAGTCTGCATGATCACCAAGGTTTAGGCATCAAGTCTGCATGATCACCAGGGTTTAGGCATCAAGTCTGCATGATCACCAGGGTTTAGAGTACACCGGGTGAACACATCGTTCACAACACCTACAAGTTGCGAGCCTGCTAGTGTTCAACTGGACTGTCTAGAATAGTCCGTGGTTGTCATCCATACTCTGCTGAATGATGGGGCCATCATTTGCGAAAAAGGCTTCTCACATCGTCCACATCTCACCCTCACCTCGTTGTCAATAACACCTCTCAACTCATCATTCAACTCATATTCCATCTATTATATCTACCCATGTTTACCCCAACATTATCGTAGATATAAAATACATATACAGTTTAAATCATTTAAAACATGTATAAAATCGTTCATTTAGCATAGACAACAAGTACTCAGATAATATGCACACATAGCACGTAATTTATATAAAATACTTCATATCTATGTGTAAGATGAAAGTAACTATGCACTCACTTGAAAAGGTGGTGATTCCGAACTCAAACAGCGCTTCACTTCTTGAAAAAAAATTATTTCCTTCGACGAAACCTAGTATTATTACCACTAGAGTTTAGTCTATTATTCACCGAGACTAATTAATAGTCTAGCTATTATTACTATTATATAACCGTTAAATAATACTTATATAACCCATAATAATAGCCCAATTACTTATTATATGTTGTTAATAACGTTAATATAATTAAATAAAAGCTATTTAAAAAATAGCGTAGTCGTAGCTCACTTACCGCGGGTTTTACAGAAAATCAGGCTTTGCTTGGACCAGCATTCCCGTGCAAAAAAGCTCTTCTTCTCGGAGCCGTCGAGCACTCAGGGGCTTCCGCCTCGTGCTAGGGAGGTTCCCTAGGCTTTTCAGGGGGTTTCGGGGCTAGAGAGAGGTTCTAGAGAGAGAGCGAGTAAAGAGAAGAAAGAATGAGAAAGGTGTAAAGAAAATGAGGGTGGGAGAGGTTCTATTTATAGGGTGAAAATGGCTGAACTTGGTGCCACATGTCACCATCTAGTGGCAAGACTTGGGGAGAAAGCAATGGCCAAGATTGTGCCACATCACCCATTTTCGCACAGCACCCTTCCGACTTCTAAAATCCGTAACTTTCACATACTACCTCAGTTTTTTATGTTATTTATATCCACACGTAGGTAAAATTAATATCTACAACTTTCATTTTGACTCCGTCGGCTAATTCTTGACCGATCTTAAATTTAATAGCACGAGGCGTTTAAACTGTTAAATGACCGCGAAGAATTCGTAACTCCTTCATACGGACTCTGTTTTCGTCTGTCTTTTTTTTGTTAAGTTCCTATTAATGAGATCTTCAACTCTCATTTAATTCACGTAAGCCAAAAACCGCTCGAACTAAAATTCGAGTTTCGGACCGTGCACTGCTAAGCCGTATCTTAGAAAAACCATAACTTCTTCATACGAAGTCAGATTTGGGCGTTATTTTTATCGACGCTCTTAGTTTAACATATTCTACGACTTTAGTTTAGATTGCTAAGGCTAAATCTCGCTCTGTTGTAAATTCACTATTTACGCTTCCCAGTACCGTGCCGGTTTTGCCGTAAAACTTCGACGGACCATAACTTCTTCGTTATAACTCGCATTTCGGTGTTCTTTATATGTACGGAAACCTTGTGACATATTCGAAAACTTGGTTAAGATTATTTATTCTAAATAATATTTTGTCAAAAAGTCAGTTTCGACCCCTATTGCCTCTAAATTGACTACCCGTATCTGCGGGCGTTACAAATCAGCTAGAGTCCGAATGGTGATTTACCAAAATACCCTTACTTTCTGTGTTATGAGATATTTGTGAGATATTATTATGCATGCTAGAGGGTAGGCTAGGTATTACATATTTTAGGACTAGAGTTGCCTAATTTGTGATGCCTTAGCCTTCCGTTATCTGTGATGTGCTTGTAAGTATGAGTTGAGTAAGAGTATTTAGCAGGAATCACGAGGGTTTTTGAGTTGAGAGAAAATCTAGGAGAGACACCTAAATAATCTTGAAAGGGTTCTACTGAGAGAGTAGTCTGATATTCGTGAGAGATAGAGTACTTGTGACTTGGGATCCTAGGAGGAGGACTTGGGGTAACTGCAGGTTGGCGTGGAAGGTAGTATTGGGCCCATACTATTGAAAGTACCAGATCTGCAGGCAGCCTAAGTAAGAATCCTTAGGATGCTAAAAAGCAAGTAGGTGCGAGTGATTGGGTGTGAGTATACTCGAGCGGTTCTCTGATGATTTTGTGCTGCGTTTCAGAGACATCATGGTCGGTACACGCCACAACCCAGAGAGCAGTTGTGACATCCTCATTTTCACAGCCAAAAAAGACCGATTTTGTTTATGCTTTATAAAAATCAGAGTACCTCTTTTTAATAAAAATATGTGGAATTTGTTCCCAGTAAAACAAGATAAATACATTATCAGGGCATTTTCGAAGAAAAGTATTTTTGTTCATTTAAAACATTTGGGATGTCATCGTCAATACAGAAAAATAAACATAAACAGAACTTACATTCATTATCACTAGTGATTTATATCTCCTTAATCTCTCAGTGTAATGTGACCTCATATCAACACATGTGATATAAATAAAATGAGTGGGTCAGGTTGGGAAACCTGGTGAGTACATAGGGTTTTCAACCCACAATAATATAATTATTATGTTTAATCATCAAACAGTTAACCCAATTACCCATCCCCATTATCTTCTTTACTCTTAAGGATCTACCCTAAGAATCAACTATTTCTCATTCATTCATTCCTAAGGATTATCCTACGGAATAGGTACGAAGTCCATCGTTGTCAATGACACAGCTGTTAGTTATATCACTTAGGCGCAACTGCCAGAATTGTGACATTCTATGTGAGGCGCAGGTTCCGCTATTATCCTTCGAGTACAGCTGCTAGGGTTATCTCGTTTATTGACAATATCGTTTTCTAGAGTCCACTCGCAATACATGTAATTGGGCTTTTAGAGTACACCGGTGAACACATCGTTCACAACACCTATAGGTTGCGAGCCTGCTAGTGTTCCGCTGGACTGTTTAGAATAGTCCGTGGTTGTCATCCATACTCTGATAGATGACGGGGCCAGCATTTAGGAACAAGACTTCTCCCATTATCCACTTCTCACCCTTACCTCATGGTCTATATCACCTCTCAACTCATCATCCAACTCATATTTCATCTACCCATGTTTTACCCAACATATTACGTATATATAAATACATATACAGTTTAAATCATATAAAACTTGTATAAAATCGTTCATTCAGCATAGATAACAAGTATACAGATAATATGCACACATAATACGTAGTTTATATAAAATACTTCATATATATGTGTAAGATGAAAGGGACCATGCACTCACTTGAAAAGATGGTGATTCCGAACTCAGACAGTGCTTCGCTTCTTAAAAATAATTTCCTTCGACGATACCTAATATTATTACCATTAGAGTTTAGTCTATTATTCACCGAGACTAATTAATACTCTAGTTATTATTACTATTATATAAGCATTAAAAAATACTTATATAACCTATAATAATAGCCCAAGTACTTATTATAAGTTCCTAATAATGTTACTATAATTAAATAAAAGTTGTATTAAAAATAGCGTAGGCGTAGCTCACTTACAGCAGGTTTTATAGAAAATCAGGATTTGTTTGGAGCAGCATTCTCGAGACGAAAAGCTCTTCTTCTCGAAGCCATCGAGCACTTCGGGGCTTCCGCCTCATGCTAGGGAGGTTCCTTAGGCTTTTTGGGGGGGTTTTGGGGCTAGAGAGAGGTTCTAGAGAGAGAGAGAGAGGGAGAAAGAGAGAGAGTAAAGAGACGAAAGAATGGGAAATGTGTGAAGAAAATGAGGGTGGGAGAGGTTCTATTTATAGGGTGAAATATGGCTGAACTTGGTGCCACATGTTACCATCTGGTGGCAAGACTTGGGGAGAAAGCAATGGCCAATATTGTGTCACGTCACCCATTTTCACACAGCACACTTCCGACTTCTAAAATCTGTAACTTTCACATACGAGCTCCATTTTTGACGTTCTTTATATCCACGTGTAGGTAAAAATAAGATCTACAACTTTCATTTTGACTCTGTTGACTAAATCTCGACGGATCTTAAAGTTAATAGTACAAGGAGATTATATTGTTAAATGTCCGCATAAAATTCGTAACTTCTATATACGGACTCTGTTTTCGTCTGTCCTTTTACTGTTGAGTTCCTATTAATGAGATATTCAATTCTAATTTAGGTTGCGTAGGCCAAAAACCACTCGATCTAAAATTCGAGTTTCGGACTGTGCACTGCTAAGCCAAATCTTAGAAAATTCACAACTTCCTCATTCGAAGTCAGATTTGGGCGTTCTTTTTTTGTATGTTCTCGGTTTAACGTATACTAAAACTTTTGTATAGATTTATAAGGCTAAAAAGTCCTCCATCATAAATTCACTATTTATGTCTCCCGGTGTCATGTCGGTTTTGCCGAAAAACTTCGACGGACCATAACTTCTTCGTTATAACTCGAATTTCAGCGTTCTTTATATGTACATAACCCTTGAGACGTATACTAAAACTTGGTTAAGATTATTTATTCTAAACAATATTTTGTAAAAAAGTCATTTTCGACCCATATTATCTCTAAATTGACTAGCCCGGATCTACGGGCATTACAGTAGTGGAGTGAGCAATCATGAGATTTACAAGATGATTCACGATGAGGTGGCCACATCCATATGAGAGGCTATACCAGAGATTTTTGGTTTGATCAAGACCACCCTGATCGAGACATTTGATGAGTGGTATGCTGTTGTTACTGAGGTTGCTGCAGCTGCAGTCACCACAGCTGTAGTCGCTGTCAGGCCATAGGGATGTGACTTGTTGGTCTATCGGGAGTTCAGCAAGACGAAGCCACCAGAGTTTGATGGGACTCAGGATTCTATTGTTGCGGTGAGATGGATCTCTGATATCGAGGGATGTTTTTATACTTTTTCATGTCCGGAGCATTTGAGGGTTTGGTTCGCGTTGAACCAACTTCGTTTGGGGACGAAGGATTGGTGGAAGCTTGTGGCAACCAATTTTACTCCTGCAGAGCATATTGGAGTGACATGGGAGAGGTTTACACTGATGTTCTGAGATGAGTATGTTCCCCCGGTGGAGAGGGAACGATTGGCCTAGGAGTTTCTGTTTCTCAAGCGGAAGACAGAGTCAGTGATAGAGATTATGAGGATGTTTCACAAGAAGGCGTTGTTCTGCCTTAATCATGTGTCTTCTAAGCTGGCACACATGAGCCGATATTTGAGCATTTTGAGGAGGTATATTCGAGAGTTCATGGTGAACTTGTCTTATCGTACATTTGCCAAGCTTGAGGCAAATACCCGGAGGAGGGAGATCGAGCTGGAGACTCATGTCAGGGAGGAGGCGGAGTCTCATGGGAGAGAAACACGGCCGACACAGTCGCAATGGGCAGCCAAGCGGGCTAAGCCCGCTGATTCGAGATCAGGAGTCCAGAAGGGTCGCACCTGTGGGAAGTGCAACAAGAGTCATGAGGGGACGTGTCGGGTAAGGATTTTCTATAAGTGTGGCAAAGAGGGGCATATGACGAAGGATTGCTCCAAGGGGTTTGCCGTTTGCTTTCATTACAACTAGACCGACAATCGGAAGGTCGACTGTCCCCAACTCATTAAGGGTTCAGTTCAAGGTTTTGCAATTGCAGCTTTGCGTACTACTAATAGTCGACCAGCGAAGGTTGATACACCGAGTGTTCGCGGGAAAGCCTTTCAGTTGACATCGGAGGAGGTCTACGCAACACTAGATGTCATGGCTGTTATATGTTCTTTTACTTATTGTGACAACTTGATATTTTTCAAACCAATGTAACATTTAAAAAGTCAAATATAACGAACTATTTAGAATCAAAGAAATCAGCGTAAAAAATGAAGTTTTCTAAAACCTAAATTGGGATGCACAAAGTGTTAGATATTGTGACAAGGTTTCCAAAAATATAAAGAACGCCCAAATCTGACTTCGTATGAAGAAGTTATGACCAATCAAAAATCCACGACACACCCGGTAAAACACTGATGAACGTAAAAAGTGAAACTTCAATAAAATACTTTTTAGCTTTAGGCTTCTAAATAAAAGTCGTAGATATCGTTAAGTTGTCTTTATGCATAAAAAGAACTGTCAAATCTCACTTCATATAAGGAAGTTATGATTTTTAGAAGTTTCAGAATAGCAGTAGGCGGCTAAAAACTCGAAGTAGAGATCGAGTCATTTTTAGTCGACGCAATTTAAAAGAAAGTTGAAGATATCGGCAATAGCATCGCAAGGATAAAAAGACAGACGAAAACGGACATCAGATAGAGAAGTTATGGATTTTTAATGGAATTTAGCAGTCTCGGCCTACTAAAAATACACTATTAAAAATAAAGTCAAAACTAGCCGACGGAGTCTAAATGAAAGTTGTAGAGTACAGTCTCACCTACGCGTGGATATAAATAACGCGAAAATCGGAGCTCGTACGCAAAAGTTACGTAATTTAGAAGTTGTAAATCCAAATTACGCCCAACATAAATTGGGTTACGCCCAACGTACTCAGGCGTAGAGTCCCGTCCCATCGGCTAGGAGGCTAGCTAGGCTTAATTCGTAAGCACTGACGACTCCGGACTACGCCCATCGTACCCAAGGAGTACGCCCAGCATACGGGGGGTGCTCCAGCACTATAAATAGAGTGCATGAGCTCCAGGTTTTTGGCACACATTCTCAACTCCTCACTCACTTGCACACTCTTTTGAGCTCCAGAAGCTATCCCGACACCCTCGATTCCATACCCAAGCCCCGACATAAGTTTCACGCTACCGAGATCCCCGAGAAACCCGAAGACGCAGCTTTCCGCAGTCGAAGTTCTGCTAAATTCTCGTCTCACTATCTTCAAACCAAACAAGTGAGTTCATACCCCTACATTTTCACGTCTTTTGTGGTTTTATGGAGGGAGGGGGGGGGGAGGAGGAGGAGGAATACAAGTGCAATACAAGAAAAACGCATCGTTTTATACAGATTTAAATACACCATCTATATTTTATAAATGTTAAACAACTTCGACATCAACGTATAAACTATATACAATGTTAGTATTACATCAAATTTTTATCACCAAATGGTACACATTTTCAGAAAAACTATAATGGGTATAGTTTACAAGCTATTCATTACATCTTTATGTAAACATTGTGAAAATGTAATAGTTTCATCTACATGAAATATAGACTTTTCTTTCATAAATCTATTAATACTAAGTGTTGTGAGATATTCAACTTCAACGTACTCGCAAGTATGCATTTCAAGCCATGTATTATAAACAATAATCTCTTGGAGGGAGAGCGTGATATTTGTGTATAGATCTATACGGGATTGACAATCCCGCACCTAAACTGTTAGCCACAGTTAGACCGGCAGGTCTGGGGTGACAAACGTCATAACACTACAACGCCTGAAGAACGTTGTTACAGGCAGTCTGGGTCAATAGCATGGTTATAAAACTCACACGGAAGTATTAAATAAGTTTGATTTATGAGACTCTTGAATGCATTCAGTAAATACATATTTTGAGGATAAATTCACCTTCATCATTTGAGCACGAAAGATATTATTGCACTCTAGCGTTTGGAACTTTTTCAAGGTATGGAAAGGAAATATTGGATTTTCTGGAAAACATATTCATTTATTTTTACTAAAAGACATACAAATTTCATTACAAAAACACTTATGAACTCACAAATTTAAATTTTGACCCTTTTTCAAAACTACTTGTATTTCTCAGGGAATCAATAATACATGTAACCATCACCTTTTGGAGAATGAATGCTAAGGCCTCTATTATCAAAACATTTTAAATCATTATATTTGTAATACTCTTTGGAAACATGTATTACACACAAACAATGTAATTTTTGTTATATATATGATGGTTGTGTTTACTTTCTTTACAATATTCAACTGGTATGATACTACGTAAAGTCACACACCCCCGAATGTTTCCACCATTCTCGTTTGGGGGTGTGACAGATTGGTATCAAAGCATTGTTTATAGTGAACTAAGTATTTTGAACCACATAAGATATACAAAGTATAAATGCAAAAGGACCAAAAACCCTCTGACAAAATGTTTTTTATAAACGATACTTTTAATAAATTAAAAATGATATATATATATATATATATATATATATACGTATATGTATTTTTAAAAAAGCATAAGTACGTGCATGCAAAGGTCTCGTATCATAGCAAAGTTTTATAAAAAGTATTAAGGCAAGTTGCGACACTACGACTAGGCCTCGGGGTATGTAATCAAATCGAGAATAAATATAGCCTGATCAACTATATTTATCCTGGATGTGACCAACGTATGTCGAGGAATGGTCGTAGTGGGTAACAAGTCAAAAACTTACCAAATAAAAACAATAGAACCAAACTTACAAATTTGAAATACTATAGGAGTGTTTTAAAAACATAAGGACAATAATAATCGTGCAAACCTCAAAATTTGTTTAAATTTAGGAAGTCGTCGAATAAAATTTCCTTTTTACTCCCAAGTTTTTATAAAAATTTTCATACCTCTATTCTAGTACAGACAAAATGGTCGGATTCCATATACCGGGAGATCCCTACTACCTGAACCAAGGTAACGGTGGATGGTTAGAAGAAGATCCGGAAGAAGACCTAGAGGAATTCGAAGAGGAATTCGAAGTCAAGAGGAAGAAGAGCCTATGGAGGAGTAAGAGGAAAGTGTTGATGGAACAGACTCAGAGCCGAAAATAATCAACCCACCAGCTCCCCGATCTCCCGCAATTAGAATGGGATACCAAGGTCCCACTCCCATTTGGGGAAGACATATCCACCATTGGAGCCAACAACAGGGTGTACGCCCTCCCTTTGGCATGTGTTGGGAGTTCTACGATGTCGGTGGTAGAAGTACAACCGATCGAGTGCTTCCCGTCATTGTGGGCAAGATAGCCAACCAGACCTACCAATCGGGAGTTCAAGCGGTCTGAATTCGTGAGATCAATGTTGTTGTACAGGGTAACGCTGCAGACATTCGTCGTCTGGACGGACTACACGAAGATACCCAACTCCACACGGGGACACTTCAAAGGCAAATGGAGGAAGCACTTGCAGAAATAAAAGAGATGAAGGAACAACAAGCGGTCTTAGAAAGACGTTTAATGGGAGCCAAACAATCGGACACAGAGTCTAGCTCCAAACGCAAAACACATCGCAAGTAGGACTTTCCCGCCTCCAACAATTTTGATATAGAATAGGACCTCGGATAAAGTTTTTACATTCCTTAAACTTGTAATCAGATACCTTTAGATAGGTCAAATTTTCCTAACCACAAAGAAAAATGTAACGCACCGTATGTTTGACATATGTATATATGAAGTATTTCTTTACATGCCTCTCGTAATTCACCGGATTATCTAAATTATTATATCAACTTCGAAATCATTGACTAAGGTCAAAAAAATTACAAATATAACTAACCCTCTAATGCACAATTGTCAATCACTAAAAACTTATAATCTTCATTGTTATTTCATTACCAGAACGTGCCTCCTCGTAGATCAGCACGCAGAAACACAACTCCAACACCACCTCCACCACCCCCTCCATCAATGGATGCTACTATCTTTTAGGCTGCTGTAACAGCTGCCGTAATCGCAACAATGGCACAAATGAGTAACAATGGATCAGGAGGAGGAATAAATAGCTCTACAAATGGCCAAAACCCAGGTCGCTCCGGGGAATGTACCTATAAGGACTTCTCCAACAGCAAACCCATTCCCTTTAATAGAACTAGAGGAGTGATGGCTCTATCCCAATGGATAGAGAAGACGGAAGCTGTGTTCGAGATATGCTCATGCCCCGAAGAAAGCAAAGTAAAATTTGCCACCTATACTTTCTCTGAACGAGCCTTAACGTGGTGGAATGGCCACGTCAAGTCACTAACTCTGGTGGTGGCAAACTCCATGGGTTGGGAGAACCTTAAACGGCTACTACTACGAGAGTACTACCGAAGGGGTGAGATTTAGAAGCTTGAACAGGAGCTTTAGGGCCTTATGATGATAGGCTCAGACATCACAAGCTATACGAATAAATTCAGTGACTTGACAATACTTTGCCCAGGAATGATGATTTTGGAAAGCCAGAAGGTGGAAAGGTACATCTGGGGACTGTCACCCCAACTTCGAGGAAGCGTGCTAGCTTCTAAACCCACAACGTTCGACATCGCCAAGGAACTGGCACAATCTCTCATTGATCATGGAGTCTACCAAAGTGTCACAACCGTCATCCTGGAACCAACCAAAGGGAGAAACAACAATAACAACAATGCCAACAACAACAAAAACAATAAGTTTTGGAATAAAATGAAAGGTCAAACTTCGCAAGAACCTTCAAAGAAACAAATAGTGGCAGTCCATGCTGCTACTGCCCCCACTGCTATTCCCGCTACCCATACGCCAACAAAACAATATGTTGGGAACCTGCCAAAGTGAAACAAATGTAATTACCATCACCACGGTAATTTCTGGGAGATGCACTGTAAAAACTGCAACAGGAAAGGGCACACAACCCGTTTCTGTAAGGCACCGGCACGACCAATCACCCAAGTTCCTAGGGATGGAGTGAGCCATACATGTTATGGGTGTGGGGAAGTTGGGGACTACGAGAGATACTACCCTAAAGCAAAGAACATTGGCGGTGTAGGAAGAGTACTGGCAATAGGGCAGAACGAGGCAATAGTCGATCCCACAGTGGTTACGGGTATGTTTCTCCTCAACAACGTTTATGCATGCGTACTCTTTGACTGTGGTGCGGAGAAAAGTTTTGTGAGTCATAAATTCAAACACTTACTTAATCAAAAACCTCAAGACCTCAATAAAGTATTCACAGTAGAAATGGAAAATGGTAAAACAGAAAGCACAAACGATATGTACTTAGGTTGTACGTTAAATTTAAATGAGCACTCATTCCAAATTGATCTTATGCCGATTACTATAAGGAGTTTTGATGTCATCATCGGTATGGACTAGTTAAGCCTCCACCATGCCAATATACTTTTTCATGAAAGGGCCGTTCACCTCAGCCTACAAAGCGGAAAAACTCTTGTCATTTATGGGGACAAACCCATTACCAGTTTGCAAATTATCTCTTGCATCAATGCCCGTAAATACCTTCGTAAAGAATATCATGCCTTTTTATCCCACGTGGTAGACAAGAAATGAGAAGTGAATGACATTAAAGATATCCCAGAAGTCTGCAATTTCCCCGACGTTTTCCCTGAAGATCTTCCAGGAGTCCCACCAGAACGTTAAGTCGAGTTCAGGATCGACTTGATTCCCGGACCTACCCCAGTAGCAAAATCGTCATACCGCCTAGCACCGGAAGAAATGCAGGAATTATCCAGCCAACTGAACGAACTTCTAAGAAAAGGATTCATTAGACCGAGCTTCTCATCATGGGGAGCATCGGTCCTATTCGTAAAGAAGAAGGACGGATCTTTCCGCATGTGCATCGATTATCGGGAACTGAACAAACTCACGATCAAGAACCGATATCCCTTACCGCGCATAGGTGATCTCTTTGACCAACTACAAGGAGCGAGCTACTTCTCAAAGATTGATTTAAGATCATGATATCACCAGCTGCGAGTCCTGGAAGGAGATATTCCGAAAACGAAATTCCGAACTCGCTATGGTCACTACGAGTTTGTAGTGATGCCCTTTGGATTGACTAATGCACCGGCAGTGTTCATGGACTTGATGAATCGAGTATGCCGTCCCTTCCTAGATAAATTTGTGATTGTGTTCATATATTACATTCTCATCTATTCAAAAAGCATGGAAGAACATAGCTAACACCTCTGACAAGTCTTGGAAACATTGAGGACAGAGAAACTTTACGCCAAATTCTCAAAGTGCGAATTTTGGATTCGAAAAGTGGATTTCTTAGGTCACGTGGTTAGTAAGGAGGGGATACACGTGGATCCTTCCAAGATCAAGGCAATCGAGAACTGGATGACTCCAAAGACTCCAACGAAAATCCGACAATTCTTGGGACTTGTCGGGTACTACCGGAGGTTCATACAAAACTTCTCGAAGATTGCTAAACCACTTACCACCCTGACTCAGAAGGGTGTAACTTTCAATTGGGGAGAATAACAAGACATTGCGTTCCAAACACTGAAGAAAGCGTTGTGCAATAAACATGCATTATCCTTGCGAAAAGGAACAGAAGACTTTGTGGTCTATTGTGATGCGTCCAATCAGGGACTTGGATGTGTCCTAATGCAATGAGGGAAGGTCATCGCATATGCCTCAAGACAACTGAAGACGCACGAGGTAAGCTACATGACACACGATCTCAAGCTAGGAGCAGTCGTGTTCGCTCTAAAGATCTGGAGACACTATCTCTACGACACGAAATGTACAATCTTCACTTATCACAAAAGCCTCCAGCATATCCTCAACTAGAAAGAACTCAACATGTGACAAAGATGGTGGGTAGAGCTACTAAATGATTAAAAATGCAAATTTCTTTATCATCATGGGAAAGCTAATATGGTAGCTGATGCACTCAGCCGAAAGGAATACTCGGTCCGCCAAGTGAAATCCTTAACAATGACGATCCGTTCACACCTATTTGCGCAAATAAAGGAAGCTCAAATAGAAGCCTTGAAATCCGAAAATGTGGCAAATGAGGCCTTAAGAGGGATGGACAAGAACCTTGAAGTCAAGGATGATGGGGTTCGCTACTTCACGAATCGGATCTGGATGCCGAAGGTTGGCGGATTTAGAGATGTGGTCATGGATGAAGCCCATAAGACACGATACTCCATACATCCCAGTTCCGATAAGATGTATCAGGACCTCAAGAAACTGTATTGGTGGTCGAACATGAAAACCGAAATTGCTACCTATGTAGGCAAATGTCTAACTTGCGCCAAGGTCAAGGTGGAATACCAAAAGCCCTCGGGACTGTTGCAACAACCGGAAATACCCGAATGGAAGTGGGAGCGGATAACCATGGACTACATAAGAAAGTTACCCAAGACTGCAAGTGGACTTGACACCATCTAGGTGATCATCGATAGGTTAACTAAATCCACGCACTTCCTACCAATCAAAGAAACGGATAAACTGGAGAAGCTAACTAGGACATACCTCTGGGAGATTGTACGATTACATGGTGTGCCAATATCCACTATCTCGAACCGAGATAGTAGATTCACCTCAAGGTTCTTGCAGTCGCTACAAAGATCTCTAGGAACGAGGCTATACATGAGTACCGCTTATCACCCACAGACCGACGACCAGAGTGAGAGAAC
Source organism: Lactuca saligna (assembly GCF_052625555.1). NCBI lineage: Eukaryota > Viridiplantae > Streptophyta > Magnoliopsida > Asterales > Asteraceae > Lactuca > Lactuca saligna. The sequence continues at coordinate 308,129,313 of NC_136420.1, read as the reverse complement.
CATACAAACCCTGGAAGATATGCTGAGAGCTTGTGTGATAGATTTTTGTAAGGCATGGGACACCCATTTACCATTGGTCGAATTTTCATACAACAATAGCTATCACACTAGCATCAAGGTTGCCCCATTCGAAGCCCTTTATGGCCGAAAGTGCAGATCACCTCTGTGATGGGCTGAAGTGTGTGACACACAACTCGCAAGAGAACATGCAACGAACAACACTCTCACTGGGCCATAAATCATAAGGGAAACTACAGAGAAGATTGTTAAAATTCGAGAGCGACTGCAGGCTTCAAGAGACAGGTAAAAGAGTTATGTAGATAAAAGACGGAAACCCTTGGAATTCTAGGTTGGAGACCAGGTACTACTAAAAGTCTCGCCATGGAAGGGATTAATAAGTTTCAGAAAGCATGGGAAGTAGAACCGTACATACATCGGACCATTCGAGATCCTTGCCAGGATCGGTCCGGTGGGTTACAAACTTCGATTACCACAGGAACTCAACAATGTACACCTTACCTTTCACATATCGAACCTAAAGAAGTGCTTGTCCGATGAGACCCTTGCTATCCCTCTAGACGAAATTGAAATCAATGAGAATCTCCAATTCGTAGAAGAGCCAGTAGAGATCATGGATCAGGAAATTAAAAGAACTAAACAAAGCCGCATACCCATTGTGAAGGTCCATTGGAACGCCCAACGAGGACCACAATACACCTGGGAACGTGAAGATCAGATGAAACAAAAGTACCCGCATCTTTTTCTTAGCACTCTACCTTAGATTAAATTTTGGAACGAAATTCCCTCTAACAGGGGAATGATGTGACAACCCGATATTTTTCAAACCAATGTAACATTCAAAAAGTTAAATACAACGAACTATTTAAAATCAAAGAAATCAGCGTAAAAAATGAAGTGTTCTAAAATCTAAATTGGGATGCATAAAGTGTTAGATATCGTGCCAAGGTTTCCAAAATATAAAGAACGCCCGAATCTGAATTCGTATGAAGAAATTATGACCAATTGAAAATCCACGACACAACCGGTAAAACACTGATAAGCGTAAAATGTGAAACTTCAATAAAATACTTTTTAGCCTTAGGCTTCTAAATAAAAGTTGTAGATATCGTTAAGCTCTATTTATGCATAAAAAGAACTATCAAATATGACTTCATATGAGGAAGTTATGATTTTTAGAAGTTTCAGAATAGCAGTAGGCGGCTAAAAACTCGAAGTATAGATTGAGCCATTTTTAGCCGACGCAATTTAAACGAAAGTTGAAGATCTCGGCAAGAGCATCACAACGATAAAAAGACAGAAAAAAACGGACATCAGATAGAGAAGTTATGGATTTTTAACGTACTTTAGCAGTCCCGGCGTACTAAAAATATACTATTAAAAATAAATTCAAAACTAGCTGACGGAGTCTAAAGGAAAGTTGTAGAGTACAGTCTCACCTATGCGTGGATATAAAGAACATGAAAATCGGAGCTCATACGCAAAATTTACGTAATTTAGAAGTTGTAAATCCAATTTACGCCCAACGTAAATTGGGTTACGCCCAACGTACTCAGGCGTAGAGTCCCATCCCATTGGCTAGCAGGATAGCTAGGATTAAGTTGTAAGCGCTGGCGACTCCGGAGTACGCCCAGCATACGGGGGGTGCTCCAGCACTATAAATAGAGTGCATGAGCTCCGTGTTTTTGGAACACATTCTCAATTCCTCTCTCACTTTCACACTCTCTTGAGCTACAGAAGCTATCCCGACACCCTCGATTCCATACCTGGTCCTCGACTGAAGTTTCACACTACCGAGATCCCCGAGAAACTCGAAGACGCAGCTTTCCGCAGTCGAAGTTCTGCTAAATTCTCGTCTCACTATCTTCAAACCAAACAAGTGAGTTCATACCCCTACATTTTCACGTCTTTTGTGGTTTTAAGGAGGGAGGGGGGGGGGGGGGGGGGAGGAGGAGGAATACAAGTGCAATACAAGAAAAACGCATTGTTTTATACAGATTTAAATACACCACCTATATTTTATAAATGTTAAACAACTTCGACATCAACGTATAAACTATATACAATGTTAGTATTACATCAAATTTTTATCACCAAATGGTACACATTTTCAGAAAACTATAATGGGTATAGTTTACAAGCTATTCATTACATCTTTATGTAAACATTGTGAAAATGTAATACTTTCATCTACATGAAATATAGACTTTTATTTCATAAATCTATTAATACTAAGTGTTGTGAGATATTCAACTTCAACGTACTCGCAAGTACGCACTTCAATCCCTATATTATAAACCATAATCTCTTGGAGGGAGAGCGTGATATTTGTGTATAGATCTATACGGGATTGACAATCCCGCACCTAAACTGTTAGCCACAGTTAGACTGGCAGGTCTGGGGTGACAAACGTCATAACACTGCAACACCTCAAGAACGTTGTTACACGCAGTCTGGGTCAATAGCATGGTTATAAAACTCACACGGAAGTATTGAATAAGTTTGATTTATGAGACTCTTGAATGCATTCAGTAAATACATATTTTGAGGATAAATTCACCTTCATCATTTGAGCACGAAAGATACTATTGCACTCCAGCCTTTGGAACTTTTTCAAGCTATGGAAAGGAAATATTGAATTTTCTGGAAATCATATTCATTTATTTTTACTAAAAGACATACAAATTTCAGTACAAAAACACTTATGAACTCACCAACTTAGTTGTTGACCCTTTTTCAAAACTACTTGTATTTCTCAGGGAATCAGTAATACAGGTAACCATCAACTTTTGGGGAGTGAATGCTAAGGCGTCTATTATCAAAACATTTTAAATCATAATATTTGTAATATTCTTTTGAAACATGTATTACACACAAACAATGTAATTTTTGTTATATATGATGGTTGTGTTTACTTTCTTTACAATATTCAACTGTTATGATACTACGTAAAGTCACCCACCCCCGAATGTTTCCGCCATTCTGGTTTGGGGGTGTGACACTTATGCTATTTTGGGTTACGTTATGCTTATATCGTGATGTATATAGGTACTTTTCTTGTGAGTTCTGTTGGATAAGGTGTCTAAGTCCATAACTTATTTGGTATATACTTGACCCGACCGGCATGGTCCATTTGGGTTGCATCTCATCCAAACTATTATGGATAATTTTGTGAGAGTTATACACATATGTTTATTAATATATTATGAGTTATAATATATTAATATGAAGTTACGTTATTTAATTAGTTTTAGTCTTAAATTAATTATGAATTAATTTAGAGATTAAAAGGAAGACTAATTAGATTATGGGCTATTTGTTTTATATAGTGTGGGCTAATACTCATTTGTTAATGGGCTAGGCTTATGTGGAAGTCCATGGATGATCCATGGAGCTTTTAACCCATGGATCCTTGGAAAGGAAAAGACATGGGTTATTAGGGTTTCACCCTAACCATGCACACTATATAAGCATGCTTATGGAGCATGAAATGGAGCCTAAGAGAAAACTAGTGAACTAGTGTGTGTGTGTGCATGTGTGTGGCCGATTTTATACAAGGGTGTATACTCTCTCAAAGTTTTCCAAGAGTTTGTGGTGTTTGTGATTCCATTTGAGGCATTCACACTATTGGTGCTTGGCCCTCAAACTCCTTAGAACCAAACTCACCAAAAGGTATGTAATCTCTTCTAACTCTTTTATGTTGAAATGTTCCCCATGCCATGTTAGATAGGTTATAAACCTTGGAAAATTATTATTTTGCATGTATTTAGACAAAAATAGATCCAAGGTTTATTAGGGTTGCATGCACGCTTAGGAAGTGTTAGATTGCTCAAAACCCAACAGTGGTACCAGAGCCTAGGCTTGCTTGTTTGATACTTGATGCAAAATAGTGAAAAAAGTCGAAATCGTTGCTATCTGCATAGTGGACTCGCCGAGTCCATTGGGGGGACTCGACGAGTCCAAGGCAAACTTCAACCTACTCGACGAGTCAATTCATGCACTCGACGAGTAGGATCGAAAGAATGCAGATTCTCGACTTTTGCTGCTGGAAATGGAATAGAAACATTACCCTAAATTGTTTTGGTGTTATAAAACTTATTTTAGTTGGTGTAATGGTTGTTCTAATCCATTTGCAATAGCATATATCAAAATTCTATGATTTTATGTGTTCATATAATTCTTGAATTTTTTGATGATCATGTTCATGTTCTTATGAATTTAGAAAATGATAGGAATTATTTGCTGAATTGTTTAGGATTAATTCTTTATCATTTATGTGTTTTAATGGAGTTCATAATTTGTCCTCTTGTTATGGATTTCCAAAGGTCACTCTTATTTAACACACACTTAAAACACATAAGTTACAAGAAAATGAAGAGTCTTCATTTTTATGAACCTTTAATTCATAAGTTATGAAATGAAGAGTTTTGCAAAGTTACAAAACTTGCCCTCAAGTTTTGGAATTTGTAAAGTTTCACACACTTTAATAAACTTTAATTCCAACCCTTAGAGTTTTAATAGTTAAAATTCAACCCTTATACTATTTATAACATTAATAGTTAATTATTATATATGTATAAGAATAAGTCGTTTTACCGTTGGTAGGCCTCATTCACGAAGCCGGACTATAAGGTGGGTATAAGGTTGTTGCCTATAAAATGGCGACTTAATGGGTGTATACTCTCACCCACCGCTTGCTTGATCGGTGGAGGGTCGTTAGCCGAACGGGTAGAACAATGACTTTAAATCCTCATTAAAAGTATAATGAATATTATAAAATAACTAAACTCTTTTAATTCCCAATCTTAGTTATTTTAGGAAAATGTGAACATGGTGCTAGTCCATGGAATTCACACTTTGTACCTTACCAAGTCGTTGGTGGAGCGTGTGTGGTTAACCGGCACACTAACTAGGACTAGTAAGGATCACGAAGGGTGACTTAATGTTTGTCATAGATCAATGGAGCGTGTGTGGTTAACCGGCACATTCATTAGGTGATAATATTAAGGGTACCAAGTGAATTAGCATGGTTATTCACACCTTGTTTTGTGATCCTCGGCATCCCAGTCACAAAACTTGAAGGGCACAATCGAGATTGAAACATGCCATTGAAAAGTTCAATGAATCTCAAAAGAATCTAGGAATTTCAAATCCAATTAAACCTAATAAATCATTTCGTTTTCGTGGTGGAAATTGGTGAATCGTCATTCACCTACCTTTCAAATATATTATTACTTAGATTACGGCATCCCTCTTCTAAGTGTAATATATTGTGATTGGATCCTAGCCTTAATATTACATTTGGGTGTCTTATTAAGGATCCTAAATATCTAATCTAAATTTACTTTCTTCTTTCAGATGTCTTCCAACACTAATGCTTCAGGCTCTAACCCAACTAGTTCTTTCTCTCTCATGAATCTTTGTGGGAGGGTCATCTTTGATGGTTCCAACTTCATGGATTGGATTAGGAACATCAGGATGGTTACTCATTACGAGGACAAGGAATATGTCCTCGATAAGGAGTTAAAAGAACTTGATGAGTCTACTGCTACTCCTGAGGAGATCGCCGAATTCAGGACTCATGAGAGAGATGCTACTAAGGTGGCATGTATCATGATGGCCATGATGACAGCCGAGCTCCAAAAGTCATATGAAGATTTCTACCCTTTTGAGATGCACCAAGACCTGATGGAAAGGTACCATCAGAGTGCTCGTCAGGAGCGGTATGAAATAATCTCCTCCATAATAACTACCCGCATGAAGGACGGTGAATCCGTCACGGGCCACATGCAAAAGATGCAAAGGTATGTGGACCGTTTGCTGAAGCTGAATGTTAACATCCCCGAGGAGTTGGCAATTGACATCATTTTGCACTCCTTGCCTTCTTTTTATGATCATTTTCGAATGACATATCATATGAACAAGGAGGAAGTTACCCTCAGCAAGCTTCAAGGACTCTTGAAGACCGCGGAATCCGGTCTTAAGGGTAAGGCGGTTGTTACCTCTACTACTCCTACTCCAACATCTACCCCTGTTTTAGCTGTCGGGCAAGGCAAAGGGAAGAAGAGGAAGCACCCTTCGAAGGGTACCAAGGGAAAGTCTCTTGAAGGCTCCTCATCAAAGACCAAGAACGGTTCTGCCACTCCTTCTGCCATTCCCAAGGATGTTGAATGCTTTTATTGTCATGAAAAGGCACACTGGAAGCGAAACTGCCCTAAGTACTTGCAGGATCTAAAGGATGGGAAAGTGAAACCCACCCATGCAGGTATTTACACTATATTGTCTAATTACTAAACATATTCTAACTCTTGGGTGCTTGATACAGGATGGGGTATTCACATATGTTCTGATATGCAGGGCCTAAGAAGAAGTGAGGATGTGGAGCACGGGAAGATAAACTTGATCATGGGGAATAAGAAGGCTTCACCTGTTTCCAAGATTGGAGTTTATACTTTGTTGCTTAATAATGGGTTAAAATTAGATTTGAATAAATGTGTGTACTCGTCTGAAATGGCGAGGAATATTATTTCTTTTCATGCTTTGTACAAACAAGGTTTTACCTTTTCGTTTGATAATGAATGTGGTGGTATTAATGCTTTCTTTAATAATGTGTTTTATTTTAAAGCATTACCTTGTGATGGTGTGTATGAAACTGTGTCGATTGTGGACAACTTAGGAAATAATGTGTTGTATATTGATTCTTCTACTAGCCTAGATAAAGCATCATTGTGGCATTGTCGTCTTGGACATGTAAACAAGAAACACATAGGCCAACTCCAAAAGAGTGGAGTCTTGGAATCATTTGACCTTAAATTGGATGATAGTTGTGAATCTTGTCTACTTGGAAAAATGACAAAATCACCCTTCACTGGAACTTGTGAGAGGGGTGAGGGTTTGTTGGACCTAATACATACTGATGTATGTGGACCATTCAAAACCGCCACAAGGGATGCTAATCGGTATTATGTGACTTTTATTGATGATTTTAGTAGATATGGGTATGTCTACTTAATCAAACATAAGTCAGAAACCTTTGAAAGGTTTAAGGAATTCAAACAGGAAGTAGAAAATCAATTGGGCAGGAACATTAAGATGCTTCGATCCGATCGATGTGGTGAGTATCTTAGTACCGAGTTCCTTGACTATCTTAAGGAGTGTGGGATTGTCTCACAATTGACTCCTCCCAGGACACCACAGCTGAATGGTGTAGCTGAGAGGCGTAATCGAACTTTGTTGGACATGGTTCGCTCTATGATGAGTCGAGTTTCGTTACCAATCTCTTTTTGGGGGTATGCCTTAGAGACTGCCACCCATATCCTTAATCTAATCCCTACAAAGAAGGTTACCAAAACACCTCATGAGATGTGGACTGGGAAGGTTCCCAATTTGGACCACATAAAAATTTGGGGTTGCGAAGCTTTCGTGAGGCGTGAAACTCATGATAAGCTTGAACCCCGAAGTGAAAGGTGTATTTTCATCGGCTATGCACGGAAATCCTTCGGTTACCTCTTCTACAGACCCAGTGAGAATGTGGTCTTTGTAGCACGAAGAGGGATCTTTCGCGAGAAAGAATTTATAAGCCAAGGAGACAGTGGGAGGCAGATTGATCTTGAAGAAATTCAAGAATCAATTGGTGAAGGAACCTCAGACACTAGCAATCAACCTGAGGAGGAAACTCCTATTGATCCAGCTGACGAGTCTGTACCTCCAAGGCGTTCTACACGGGTTAGGAACACACCTTTGTTTTATTATGGTTTTTATATTACTACGGAAGGCGATACGTTTATTAGTGATAGTACACTGTTAAATTTGGATGAACCCAGCAGTGTTAAGGAAGCCATGGCAGGCCCAAAGTCTGCTAAATGGAAGGAGGCTATGGACAGCGAGATACAGTCCATGTATGACAATCAAGTTTGGAACTTGGTTGACAATGTACCAGGCCGTAAAACAGTCGGGTCCAAATGGATCTTCAAGAAGAAGACCGACATGGAAGGAAAATTACATACTTATAAGGCTCGACTGGTTGCGAAGGGTTTTACTCAAACTCAAGGTATTGATTATGATGAAACCTTCTCGCCGGTAGCAAAGATTAAGTCTATTAGGGTTATGTTAGCCATTGCAGCATTTCATGATTATGAAATATGGCAAATGGATGTCAAAACCGCTTTCCTTAATGGAAAGTTGGCTGAGGATGTGTACATGAATCAGCCAGAGGGTTTTATCAGTGCAGAGTACCCTAATAGATTATGCAAGCTTGAGAAATCCATTTATGGATTAAAACAAGCATCTCGGAGCTGGAATCTTTGTTTTGATGAGAAGGTAAAAGAGTTTGGCTTCTCGAGAAGCGAAGATGAGTCTTGCGTGTATGTCAGAGCTAGTGGGAGTATAGTTAGCTTCTTGGTACTGTATGTGGATGACATACTACTCATAGGAAATGACATCCCAACCTTGCAGGAGGTTAAGTCCTGGCTTGGGAAGTGCTTTGCTATGAAGGACCTAGGGGAGGCTACCTATATCCTAGGGATAAGGATATTAAGAGAAAGGAGTAGAAGACTAATTGGACTTCGTCAGAGTATCTACTTGGATAAGGTGTTGAAAAGGTTCAACATGGAGAATTCCAAGAAAGGAGATTTACCGATCCAAAGCAATACCAAACTGAGTAAGACTCAGAGTCCGAGTACAGAGGCAAAGATAGCTGAGATGAGCCAATTACTGTATGCTTCCGTAGTTGGCTCGATCATATATGCTATGACTTGTACCCGTCCTGATGTGGCATTTGCTTTGAGCATGGTCAGCAGGTATCAGGGGAACCCTGGCAAGGCTCATTGGACCGCTGTAAAGAACATTCTCAAGTACCTGTGGAGGACTAAGGATTGGGTCCTTACCCTTGGTGGGAGTGATGACTTGAGAGTATTAGGGTATAGTGATGCTAGTATTCAGAATGATAGGGATAATTGCCGTTCTCAGTCGGGCTGGATCTTTACCTTAAATGGAGGGGCAATTTCTTGGAAGAGTTCCAAACAGGAGACGGTGGCTGATTCGACTTGTGAATCAGAGTATATAGCAGCGAGTGAAGCAGCGAAGGAGGCGATATGGCTAAAGAACTTCATCGGAGACCTTGGAGTTGTACCAGCTATTAAGAAACTATGGAGATTTTCTGTGACAACAATAATGCGGTTGCCTTAGCCAAGGAACCAAGAGATCATGGCAGATCCCGACACATTGACAGAAAATATCACTTCATAAGACACAAGATTGAAGAAGGACTCCTTGTGGCAAGGAGGATATCATCGGATGAGAATCCTGCAGATCCCCTTACGAAGGGACTGACGAGGGTTAAGCATTTTCAGCATGCGAGACGCATCGGGCTGAGGGACGATATTAGTTTTACAGATTAGATAGTTTTCCTGAAACTTGTAAAATGTAATCGACGTTTGATGATGAATAAAATTTGTGATTTATTTATGAGTAAAGTGTTACTATCATTGCCAATTATTTACTATAGTTTCAGTTTTGCATGTTTTGACTTCCAGAATAATTAATTTATTCAAACCTCCACAATCGATCATACGTCGGAAGTAGGTATGAATCAAGATTGTCATGAATTGGGTTTGTAGATGGCTAAAAGGTGTTTAGACATGGCAATGGTTGCTGCAACATTCATGAGGACTCATAAGTTATGAGTATTGGTATAAACCCACGCTCACTTGTATCACTTCATGGAATTTATCTCGAGTGATCGTGAGACGTTAACAACATATAAATCTTTAAACCTAGAGATATGAGTTGTTTCCTATGAGTTGGTTGTGCATTGATTGCACGTAAACACATCAGTAACTTGATGTTATAAAACGTGCCTTTGTGTACAATTCAATAAGTAGTAGAACAAGCATATCAGTCGAAGTTTATCTGTTCCTTCTAGAAATAGAAGCGATATCTGGGCCCCTCGATGATTTTGTGTTGACCCATGTACCGGGCCCGGTCAGAACTAAACCGATGTGTTCAGTGAAGTTCTTCGTCAAACAAATCGGAAAATCGAGAAACAATTTCTAAACAATAAGCAAGGCATAGTTCCATGTGTTTGTCCGGCTGATATCATGAGAACAGAGGATTATGTGATCACTTGTCTTAAAATGGCGCTTCATAGTTCGACAAAGTCTTCATAGTTCGAGGGAGTTTTCGAGAGCTACGATTGCTGGTTGGTTCCTGAAGTTATAGGCAAATACAGTTATTAGACTTATCCAAGTGGGAGTCTGTTGGATAAGGTGTCTAAGTCCATAACTTATTTGGTATATACTTGACCCGACCGGCATGGTCCATTTGGGTTGCATCTCATCCAAACTATTATGGATAATTTTGTGAGAGTTATACACATATGTTTATTAATATATTATGAGTTATAATATATTAATATGAAGTTACGTTATTTAATTAGTTTTAGTCTTAAATTAATTATGAATTAATTTAGAGATTAAAAGGAAGACTAATTAGATTATGGGCTATTTGTTTTATATAGTGTGGGCTAATACTCATTTGTTAATGGGCTAGGCTTATGTGGAAGTCCATGGATGATCCATGGAGCTTTTAACCCATGGATCCTTGGAAAGGAAAAGACATGGGTTATTAGGGTTTCACCCTAACCATGCACACTATATAAGCATGCTTATGGAGCATGAAATGGAGCCTAAGAGAAAACTAGTGAACTAGTGTGTGTGTGTGCATGTGTGTGGCCGATTTTATACAAGGGTGTATACTCTCTCAAAGTTTTCCAAGAGTTTGTGGTGTTTGTGATTCCATTTGAGGCATTCACACTATTGGTGCTTGGCCCTCAAACTCCTTAGAACCAAACTCACCAAAAGGTATGTAATCTCTTCTAACTCTTTTATGTTGAAATGTTCCCCATGCCATGTTAGATAGGTTATAAACCTTGGAAAATTATTATTTTGCATGTATTTAGACAAAAATAGATCCAAGGTTTATTAGGGTTGCATGCACACTTAGGAAGTGTTAGATTGCTCAAAACCCAACAAGTTCTACACCTGCTTTGGTGTTATTCGACTCGGGTGCGAGTTGATCTTTCATGTCACTAGCTTTTAGTCGTCAGGTCAGGATTCAACGTGAGGCGTTGAGTCGACCTCTGAGAGTTTGTATAGCCAATGAGCATGCAGTGTACGTTACTGATGTGATCAGGGGATGTGTGATTGTTATATTCGGTGTTGAGTTTCCGATAGATCTGGTGCCGATCGCGATGGGTGATGTTTGTGTCATTGTGGGCATGGCCTAGTTGAGTCGGTTTGGAGTTGCGATCTACTGTGAGCGTCAGGTGGTGATGATATGAGACCCTAGTGGGGGAGTGTTTACAGTGTATGGCGAGGGTATCAGATTTGGGTCAGCTTTCTGCTCTGCTTCCAGAGCGAGATAGTGTTTGCAGCGGGCTTGTAGGGGATTTTTGGCGTATGTGATGGATACACAGGTTGCTACACAGAGGCCGAGTTCTATCACTGAGGTTCCGATAGTGAGTGAGTTTCTGGATGTTTTTCCTGAGGAGTTACCGGGTGTGCCTCCAGAGAGGCAAGTGGAGTTCCGGATTGATTTAGTACGGGGAGCGACACCTATCATCAAGGCACCTTATCACCTTGCACCACCAGAGATGTAGGAGTTATCCTCACAGCTCCAAGAGCTGTTGGGGAAGGGATTTATCAGACCGAGTAGCTCTCCGTGCGAAGCGTCGATCCTTTTTGTCAAGAAAAAGGATGGTTCACACCAGATGTGTATTGGTTACTAGGAGTTGAACAATCTGATGGTCAAGAACCGTTATCCACTTCTGAGGATCGATGATTTGTTCGATTAGTTACAGAGGGCGTCTTGGTTTGCCAAGATCGATTTGAGGTATGTATATCATCAGATGAGAGTCTGCTAGAAGATATCCAGAAGATGGCCTTTAGAACTCGTTGTAGGCACTACGAGTTCGTGGTGATGCCATTTGGGCTCACAAATGCACTGACATCATTCATGTACCTCATGAACCGGATGTGCAGGCACATGTTGGATTGATCGGTGATTGTGTTCATCGACGATATCTTGGTGTATTCGAGATCCGGAGAGCATCACGAGGAACATCTTAGAGAGATTCTAGGGGTATTGAGGGCGGATAGGATTTATGCCAAATTCTCCAAGTGTGATTTCTGATTTCGAGAGGTCCAGTTCATGGGGAACCTCATTACCCAGAATGGGATATTGGTCTATCCGACCAAGATCAAGGTAGTGATGAGATGGGAGGTGCCGAGATCAGGAGTTTTCTGGGTTTGGCAGGCTACTATCGGAGATTTATCAAAGATTTCTCCAAGATTTCCGTTCCTCTCACCAGGTTGACCAAGAAGGCTGTTACTTTTATTTGGGGTCCTGAGTAGCAGGCCTTATTTGAGACTCTTCACCAGAGATTGTGTGAAGCGCCAGTGTTAGCCCTTCCCAAGGGGGTGGAAGATTTTGTAGTTTACTGTGATGCATCCATTTCAGGGATGGGTGCAGTGCTAATGCAGAGGGGGCACGTGATAGCATACATATCAAGGCAGTTGAAGTCTCATGAGATGAGATATCCCACTCATGATCTAGAGCTGGGGGCAGTGGTGTTCGCCCTCAAGATATAGCGCCACTATTTGTACGGGGTTCGGTGTACCATATACACAGACCACAAGAGTCTGAAGTATCTTATGGATCGGCCCAACATGAATATGAGACAGAGGATGTGGTTGGATGTGGTGAAAGACTATGACTGTGAGATCCTGTATCATCCAGGTAAGGCTAACGAGGTAGCCGACGCCCTGAGTCGTAGAGCAGTGATTGCTCCGATCCGAGATATGTGTATGAGGATGACGGTGATGTCTCCAGTCTTAGATACTATTTAAGAGGCCCAGGTGGAGGCCATGAGACCGGAGAACCACAAGAGGGAGCAGGTGATTGGGCAGGTGTTTGAGTTTGTGATGGATAGTCGTGGACATATGACTTTTCGAGGGCGTATTTGGGTGCCCTACATGGGCGGAGCTCGACGTATACTGATGGAGGAGGCACATAGATCGAGATTCTCGATCCATCCAGGGGCCACTAAGATGTATTTGGACCTGAAGAGAGATTATTGGTGGCTCTGTATGAAGAGGGATGTGGTATGGGTAGTTGAGAAGTGGTTGACCTGTCGTCGGGTTAAGGCGGAGCACCAACGTCCACATGGTCCATTGCAGCCTCTAGAGATTCCCTTGTGGAAGTGGGATCATATTTCTATGGCCTTTATCACCAAGTTACCAAGGACTACATGTGGGGTTGATGCGATATGGGTGATTGTGGACCAACTGACGAAGAGTGCTTGCTTTCTTGCTATTAGTGAGAGCTCTTCTGCAGAGAGACTGGCCGAGATTTATATGAAATAGGTGGTAGCACGACATAGAGGGCCAACCTCTATAGTGTTAGATCGATATGTGCATTTTACTTCCAGGTTCTGGAAGAAATTTCATGAGGAGTTGGGCACACGTCTGCATTTTAGTACCGCATACCACCCGTAGATGGACGGGCAGAGCGAGCGGACGATTCAGACACTTGAGGATATGCTGCGTGTATGTGTTATGGAGTTCAGAGGAAGTTGGGATACTGAGATAGTGCTCAAGATGACTGAGCAGATTCAGCAGGTTAGACAGAGGTTACTGACAGCCCAGAGTCGCCATAAGAGTTATGTAGACAGGCGAAGATCCGAGCTAGAGTTCTAGGTTGGAGATTTTGTCCTCCTAAAGGTATCCCCATGGAAAGAGGTGATCCGATTCAGGAAACAAGGTAAGATGGGGCCCCGATACATCGGTCCTTTCAACGTGACCGCCATAGTGGGTAGGGTAGCATACCGGTTGGAGGTACCTGCAGGGTTGAGTCAGATCCATAACACTTTCCATGCGTCTCAGCTGAGAAAGTGTGTAGTTGATGAGACGGCGGTGGTGACCTTAGAGGACATTCAGGTGGATGCGAGCCTAAATTATATTGAGAGGTTGATTGCGATCTTGGATTGGAAGCTGAAGGTTCTGAGGAACAAAGAGGTTCCCCTTGTTTAGGTCTAGTGGAAACATTGGAAGGGGTCCGAGTTGACTTAGGAGCTGAGGTATGAGATGCGAGAGCAGTATCCAGAATTATTTCCGAAGCATGACTTCGAGGGTGAAGTCTGATTCTAGTGGGGGAGAATTGTAACATCCCAAGTCCAAGTATACCTTATAAACCCTTGATCTTTTGGTACTTATCAAGTTTATCCCTTATAGAGAAAAAGGTGGCAAATGGATATGTGGGGTATACGCGAGTGTACGCTCAGTGTACTCATGTGCGTGTTATTGACGCGAAAGCCACCTAGTATGCTGGCCATACCAGAGGGTACGATAGGGGTACTAGGCCAAAAGTAAAAAACCTTAATTTGAGGTGTGTCCCTATATAAAGCTATGATGGCCTCATTCTTGGCCACATCGTCAGACTAACAACCCTCTAAAAACCCTAAACCTTCGTTCATGGAGTTTGTGAGTCCATTTGAGAGACTTTAAGTGATTTTGTGTGATCTTGGAGTGAATAAGGACCTTTGGAGAAGAAGGAGTGGGAGTCCAAGCCTTGGATCTGAGCATATTTGTGTTAGGAGCTTCATTTAGAGGTATAAAGCTCCAAGATTTCTCACTCTTTTGATTTGTGCATCATATTAGAGCATTTTAGGGGTTTTTACCAAAATTTGGAGGCTTTACAAGATGTTGAGCTCCAGAGACTATGAGCAGCTCCTTTGAGTGCCTTTAGTGGTGTAGTGTCATAAAAATCAAGACTTGGATGTTGGAATCAAGCCATGCATGAGATATGAGCATTTTGAGATAAGAGAGTGAGTGTTTTGCGTGTTTATGACATTATCAGCCATGCAAAGGCTTAAAGTCACTGACTTTATGGATTAAGAGCCTTGAGGGAGTCCAAATTTATGATATGAGCCAAGGTCTTAACTGATTAAGACCAAATGAGTAGAAAGAGTGAAACTGGGACGTACGTTGAGCGTAATCCCAATACTCGTAGTGTAGGGGTCGAGCATCCCCGATGCCTGCATGGCAACGGAGTACGCCCATCGTAGAGAGATGGTATGCACAGTGTACGTGCTGCCTTTGGCTTTTGGTTGACTTTTAGGGTTTAGTCAATTTGTGGACTATTAAGGCCATGTATAGGTAAAATGGTCATTTAACCTTCTGTGAGTTGTTGAAGGGTTAGTCTAGCTTCATTGAGAGTCGTTATTAATTAGGGATAATTATCATATGTGCTAGGTGGAGGCTAGATCGGTGACTCGAATTCGAGGTTATCCGAGTTCTTACGAGGCGAGTCTTCTTACTATACATACCTAGAGTGGTAATCTGAGTTGTATGACCAGAGGGTCTTATGTGTTTATATCAAGTATTGTGATATCCTGCATTATGTCTTTGTGATTTATGTTGTGTATTATTCTGAGCTTACTAAGCTAGGACCGGAGGGTCCACCGGAGCTGTGGGACCAGATGGTCCCACTGACACACATTGACCATAGTGTCTTATTGAGTTATAGCCTCGAGTGGCTAATGAGTTGTGTGTGTTGTTTTAGGGAACTCACTAAGCTTCGTGCTTACCGTGTTACATGTTATGTGTTTCAGGTACTTCTCAGGATCGCGGGAAGGCACCGACTTGATTGTAGACACATCTGAGTTGGAGATATGTTTTTGGAGGATCCTGGATTTGTGATAAACAATTTTAAAATATGTGTTGATAAATTGATACTTGTGATTTTTTTAGAAAATGTGACATGTGTTTTATTAGGTTTTAAAATGAAAATTTTGGTTTGAAAATTTACAGTGTTACAGATAGACTTGCATTCAGGCTACCACCAAATCCATGTAGTAGATAAGGATACACACAAAACAATGTTTCGTACGATAAACTCCATTACGAGTTCATCGTAATGCAATTCGGCCTCACCAACGCCCCATCGACGTTTCAATCATCCATGAATGACTTATTTCGACCAGCTCTCTGACTGTTCCTCCTAGTTTTCTTCAATAACATCCTAACTTCAACTCCTCCACAGAGATCCATTACAAACACCTACAGGTAGTTTTCAAAAAATTAAGAGAACACCATTTTCATGCAAAGCCACCCAAATGCAAGTTTGCTATGCATGAAATCTTGTTTTTGGGACACAAAATCTCAACAAATGGAGTATTCCCAGAACAAGATAAAATACAAGCCATGCAACAGTGGCCACAGCCCACTTCTTTTACCACCCTACATGCCTACTCGGGATTAACAGGATACTACCATCATTTTGTCCCTTTTTATGCCAAAATCGTTGCACCTTTAACCAACATCCTCAAACTCAAAACCTTTAAGTGGTCCACGCTAGAACAGGAATCTTTTCAACAACTCAAGTCAGCAATGCAAGACCTAATCACCTTAACCTTACCAGATTTCGAATCACAATTTGATGTCACGACAAATGCATCCGGAATGGCCATTGCTACGCTACTTTCTCAAAACAATAAACTTATATTCTTCTTCAGTAAGAAACTATGTACTACCATACAGGCCCGATCCACATACATCAAGGAGATGTATGCAATCACAGAAGCAATGAATAAAAATGGATGCAATACTTACTGGGAAGACATTTTCGAATCTACACAAACCTCCATAGCCTCAAGATTCTACTCATACAAACAATATAGACACCCGAACAATAGAAATGGGTGACAAAACTAATGGGATACGATTTCGAGCTCCATTATAAAACTGGAGAATAAAATTTGGTCGCAGATGCCCTCAGTCGGGTAGAACTACACTCGATACAAGCCATCTCACATCCCATGGCTACATGGTTAGATGAAATCAGGAAATACTTCAAATACAATGAGACAGTTAAACAATTGGTTGATAAGGTCTTCGAGGACCCATCAACATTTGCACACCACTCCATCTGTGATGGCTTAGTCTATCACCACAACCACATCTTGGTCCCTCCAATTCAGAACCTTCACAACAACCTCCTCCAAGAATTTCACAAATCATCGTTGGGGGATCACTCGGTCATAGCCACAACCAAACGCATATCAGTTGTGTTTTCTTGGATCAACTTAAAAAAAGATGTCTCGGAGCTCATAAGAAATTACCAAGTGTGCCAAGCCACCAAAACCCCCCACACATAAACCATTTGGCCTACTCCAACCACTACCAATACAATAATCAACTTTGGAAGAAATATCGATGGACTTTTTCACTCATGTCCCCAATTCCAAAGAAAAGATAGCGATATGGGTTGTAGTTGATAGGTTGTCCAAGTTCGCACACTTTGTTTCGTTTCCCATCCAATACAACGTCATCCAACTAGCTTCCATATTCATGAAAGAAATCTATTGCTTACATGGTTTACCTAAGACCATCGTGTTTGATAGAGACCTGTTATTCTTAAGTAGATTCTGGAAAGAACTTTTCAAACAGACCGGAACAAAACTCAACCATTCTAGTGCCTACTATCCACAGATGGATGGCCAAATAGAAGTGGTAAATTGTTGTCTTGAAACATACCTACGTTCCTTTGTGTTCAACGAACCGACAACTTGGCAGAAATACATATATTTTGCTGAATTCTTCTATAATACTTCTTACCACACAACTATCAAATGTTTCCATACAAAGCAGTCTACTGGAGAGACCCACTTTCAATTCAATATTACATTCCAGGAGAAAACAAAACAACCTCAATAGATTCATCATTACTAGAACACCAAAGAATCATAAGCGATCTCAAAGAAGCAATCACCAAGGCACAAGCTCGAATGGTAAAGCAAGAAAACAAGAAGCGGATAGACAAGGAATTTGAGGTGGACGACCTTGTTAACATACGTCTACAAGACTATAGGTAGAAATCTGTAAGGGATCAAAAGACAAGTACGCTTGCACGTCGATTCTATGGGCCATACAAGATCACTGAGAGAACAGGAAAAGTTGCCTATCGCTTGGCCCTACCAGCAACCTCACACATTCACCCTGTTGTCTATGTATCATTGCTCAAGCATGCGCATGGTTCCACCAGTCCATCATCACAGGAAGGAACTTACGAGTTTGAAGAAAGGGACCAAACTGATACACTTCCATATGCAATCTTACAAACCAGAACTGACCACAAGGGAAACAAAGAAATACTCATAAAATGGGAAAACAAACCAATGGAAGATGCAACATGGGAAAGCTACACGAAAATCCAGAAACATAGTTAAGGGGTTTGAAACAACCCAAAAATACGACCCAAAAATTTCGTTTTTCGATATAATCAAAACCATAATCAGAGTGTCATATAATAAAACCATACGTGATGTATTCCAACATAATAGAAAACACTGTGCGGAAACTGTATCATACTACGTCAAATCAAAACAAACTAAATCAATCCCAGGCTAAAAGCTAAAGCTGTGGTGTGTGCGATGCCATCACCCCGAGCTCTTCCCTTTGCTTGCGGAAGTACCTGAAACCAAAACTGAAACTGTAAGCATGAAGCTTAGTGAGCTCCCCCAAACTACCACATACCATACAATAACATATAAACACATATTGGGTCTTGCCCTCTGCATCGGGACGAAGCCTGGCAACTGCATCGGACCGAAGTCCGGAACTGACTGGGACCTTGTCCCCTGCATCGGACCAAAGTCCGGAACTATCTGCATCGGACCGAAGTCCGGAACCGACTGCATCGGACCGAAGTCCGGAACTAACTGCATCGGACCAAAGTCCGGAACCGACTGGGACCTTGTCCCCTGCATCGGACTGAAGTCCGAAACTAACTGACTGAGCATAGCGTAGCATAACATAACAACTAGCATGAACACATATACTGCATACTACATCGGGCCGTAGCCTGGAACACATAAAACATAGCACACAAATCCTGTCTGAGCCACGAAGGCATCAAACATACTAGCTACTGCATCGGATCAAAGTCCGGAAACTACTGCTAACTGAACGGGCCGGCATTGTGGCCTTAGACCCGTCCCTACTGGAAGAAAACTCTCCTCGTAAACTGGCTGCTGAGTGTGTGGCTCTGGAAGCTAACGGCTGCTGCTCCTGTATCTCCCCGGCTACAAGTCCATAAACACACTCAATCAAATACTAAACACTGCACTTGGGTAAAATGACTCTTTTACCCTTGGTCAAAGTTGCTCTCACTTGGACTGACTCGCCGAGTTGGGCCACCCAACTCGCCGAGTCCTACTCTCACTTTTCAATCCTACTCGCTGCTACTCGTCGAGTATGGCATCGACTCGACGAGTACCCTCTTGATCCAAGAACTCAGACAATCTTCATCCGACTCGCTGAGCCGTATGAACATACTCGACGAGTTGTTCTTGATCTTAAGAAGATTGCCTTGGACTCGCCGAGTTGTATGAACAACTCGCCGAGTCCCTCCATTACTGAGTCTACCTTCAACTCGTAGAGTCCACTCTCTAACTCACTGGTTCCACTCAACACTGCTAAAAATGAAGGAATCGGGGACTCGCGACTCAACTCGCCGAGTCGTTCTTCCCGACTCGCCGAGTTGCCGCCATGCAACTGCTTTTCACCCGATTTTTCTTGAATCCAACACATAAAAATGATAGATCTGAGTCCAATAAGCTGGTTTACCACGTAAAGTTTCCAACTTTACGTGTACAACACATGAATAAGGGAAAATAAGGCTAAAAGATGCATAAAAGGGATAGATCTAGGGTTAATATGCAAAGTATCCTCATAAAGGCAATAGATCTGGACTATGGGACTTCTCAATGAATAGATCCAAGGTTATCTCGGCTTATTAGGGCGTTCATGAAGCACAAGGCTTGGAACAAGCATCAACTAGTTCTTAGAAGAGTTCTAATGGAGGTTTAAAGCATAAAACAAGAGGGGAAATCCGAAAATACCTCAAATAACTCAGATTTGCCTTTGGATCTTAGCACTCCACCTCTTCTCCTTGCTCCTTTCTTCTTCTCCTTCTTCAAGCCTTCACAAAATCACACAAAATCACTTACAAACTCTCAAGGATGAACTAGGGTTTTCTCACAGCTTTAGAGGGTGAAGGAGGCGAGAATGGGGGCTATAAGGTGACTTAAATAGTGGGCAACCTGGGGATTTAGGGTTTCACCCAGACGGATGGACTCGCCGAGTCCGGGATATGGACTCGCCGAGTCTCCAGCTAACACGTGCTCGAAGTCGCGACCCTACTCGGCGAGTCAGGATATGAACTCGCTGAGTCCCTCTTGCAAAACTTTAAAACAATTATTAATGAATTAACATACCGGGAACGGGTCGTTACAATTCTCCCCCACTTATCTCAGACTTCGTCATCGAAGTCTGCTACGGCTGGATGTGTAAATATCTCCGGGTAGTGCGTTCTCATCTCCTCCTCAGCCTCCCACGTCCATTCAGACCCCTTCCGGTGTTGCCACTGTACCTTCACTAGCTGGATTACCTTTCAAGGTGTTGGTCTTCCGATCCAGAATCGCGACCGGCCTCTCAATATAATTCAGGCTGCTATCAACCTGAATATCCTCTAGGGGAACGACTGCTGACTCATCCACCAAACACTTCCTCAACTGCGACACGTGGAAGGTGTTGTGGATCTGACTAAGCTCCTCAGGAAGATCTAACCGATAAGCAACCCGACCCACCCGGGCCAAAACCCTGAAAGGACCAATAAATCTGGGGCCCAGCTTGCCCTTCTTCCGGAACCTGATGACACCTTTCCAAGGTGAGACTTTTAGAAGAACCATATCTCCCACCTGGAACTCCAAGTCCGAACGCCTCCTGTCAGTGTAGCTCTTCTGCCGACTCTGCGCAGTCTGCAGCCTACTACGGACCTGCTGGATCAACTCAGTCGTCTTGAGCACCACTTCGGTGCTCCCGATGACTCGCTGACCGACCTCGCCCCAACAAATCGGGGTCCTACACTTCCTCCCATACAGCATCTCAAAAGGAGGTCGATCAATACTTGCATGATAACTGTTGTTATACGAGAATTCCGCTAACGGAAGATACGTATCCCAACTGCCCCCAAAATCTAGAACACATGCCCTAAGCATGTCCTCAAGAGTCTGAATCGTCCTTTCGCTCTGCCCGTCAGTCTGAGGGTGGAAAGCGGTGCTGAAATGGAGACGAGTACCCATCTCATCGTGGAACAGCTTCCAGAATCTGGACGTGAAACGAACATCTCGGTCTGACACCACCGATACCGGCACTCCATGACGTGCCACAATCTCTCGCACATAGATATCGGCTAACTTTTCCGCCGATATACTCTCCTGAATCGGAATAAAATGGGCACTCTTTGTCAACCGATCCACTACAACCCATATCGAATCCAATCCACGTGCGGTCCTGGGGAGTTTGGTGACAAAATCCATGGTGATATTCTCCCATTTCCACACGGGAATGTCTAACGGCTGCATCTTGCCGTGAGGTCTCTGGTGCTCCACCTTGACCTTCCGGCAGGTCAAGCA
Organism: Lactuca saligna; assembly: GCF_052625555.1. NCBI lineage: Eukaryota > Viridiplantae > Streptophyta > Magnoliopsida > Asterales > Asteraceae > Lactuca > Lactuca saligna. The sequence goes on along the minus strand of NC_136420.1, from coordinate 308,107,763 downwards.
TCTCTTAACATACCAAGCGACGTCCCGCTTCATGCAGGTCCACCAATAATCAGGTCGAAGATCTCGATACATTTTCGTCGCCCCTGGGTGGATAGAAAACCGAGACTTATGAGCCTCGTCCATCAACACCTGTCGTACTCCACCCCAGTATGGTACCCACACCCTACCATGAAGCGTCAGCAAACCCCGACTATCATAATCAAACGAAGCTACTCGGCCCACTATTCTCTCACACTTCTGCCTCTCCTCCTTGAGACCCTCCATCTGAGCCTCCTTGATCCGTTCCAACAACGGAGTGATCACTGTCATCCTCATACACAGATCTCTGATAGGGGCCGCCGACACTTTGCGGCTTAGGGCGTCGACCACCACGTTGGCCTTCCCTGGGTGATAAAGGATCTCACAGTCATAATCCTTCACTAGGTCCAACCACCTCCTCTGCCTCATGTTCAAACTCGGCTGATCCATAAGATATCGCAAGCTCTTGTGATCCGTGTATATAGTACAACGGACCCCATAAAGGTAATGTCTCCAAATCTTGAGGGCAAACACAACTGCCCCCAGCTCCAAATCGTGGGTAGGATAATTAGCCTCGTGAGGCTTCAACTGTCTCGAGGCATAAGCTACCACATGGCCTCGCTGCATCAATACTGCTCCCATACCTGTGATCGAAGCATCACAATAGACTACGAAGTCCTCTACTCCCTCTGGCAAGGTAAGGATCGGAGCCTCGCACAATCTCTGTCTAAGAGTCTCGAACGCCGCCTGCTGCTCAGGCCCCAACGAAATACCACTGACTTCTTGGTTAGTCGGGTGAGCGGCACTGCTATCTTGGAGAAGTCCTGGATAAATCTCCGGTAATACCCTGCCAGCCCTAGGAAGCTCCGAATCTCAGATGGAGACCTCGGGACCTCCCACTGCATCACGGCCTCTATCTTGGCCGGATCTACCAAAATACCCTTCTGGTTGACGAGATGACCAAGAAACTGCACCTCGCGCAACCAGAACTCACACTTGGAGAACTTTGCGAAAAGTCTCTCCCTCCTCAAAGTCTCCAACACCTCCCGCAGGTGCTCCTCGTGCTGCCCCTGTGTCTTGGAATATACCAAGATATCGTCTATGAATACTATCACTGACCGATCCAGCATCGGCCTGCACACGCGGTTCATGAGGTCCATGAACGCGGCTGGGGCATTGGTGAGCCCAAATGGCATCACCACGAACTCATAATGACCATACCGGGTCCTGAAAGCAGTCTTCTGTACATCCTCATCTCTAACCCTCATCTGATGATAACCGGAGCGTAGATCGATCTTGGAGAACCAAGACGCTCCCTGAAGCTGATCAAACAAGTCATCTATCCTCAGAAGTGGGTAACGGTTCTTCACTGTTACCTTGTTCAACTCCCGATAATCAATGCACATACGATGCGACCCATCCTTCTTCCTCACAAACAAGATCGGCGCTCCCCAAGGCGAACTGCTCGGCCGAATGAAACCCTTGTCTAACAGCTCTTGCAACTGTGTAAACAACTCCTGCATCTCAGGGGGAGCTAGTCGATACGGTGCTTTGGCTATCAGAGCCGCACCAGGAACTAGGTCGATCCTGAACTCAACCTGCCTCTCTGGAGGTATCCCCGGCAAATCCTCGGGAAACACATCCGGGTAGTCTCGAACAATAGGAACATCATCAATCGTTGTCTTGCCCTTCTCCCGGGCATCCAAGACGTAAGCTACAAAACCGGCGCAACCCTGCTGAACATAGCGCCTCGCCCTAGCGGCAGAACAAAAGATCAGTCCACGCTGTGGCCTCTCGCCCTGAATCACTAACTCTCCCCCACTGGGAGTGCGAACCCTCACTAGCTGAAGCTCACAATCAATCACCGCCCCATTGGGGCTCAGCCAATCCATGCCCACAATAACTTTATTCCCTCGTAGGGGAATAGGTACCAGGTCCACTAAAAACTGCTCATCAAATATCTGAAGAGTACGCTCCCTATGTACTCTGCCGACCCTCACGGTCCTATCATCTGCTATCTCAACCTCTAATGGACAATCCAGCTCCCCTGGAGCTCTGCTAAATCTCTTGCTAAGCGCAAGCGATACGAATGATCGGGTAGCCCCCGAATTGAACAATACCAAAGCAGAAATGCCGTTCACCGAGAACGACCCTAAATAAAGCATATCATCAAGTAATATTCAAACGATAATAATAATTAAAAGATGAATGAAAGATACCTACCCGTCACCACATCAGGAGTCGCTCGCGCCTCCTCTGCTGTCATCTGAAACGCCCTACTCTTCGCCACTGGCGCATCAGATCGGCCCTGCCGGCCATCTGTAATCCTCAAGGTGGCAGGGGCAGGTGCAACCACCTTCCCTGCTGTAGCTAAACTGGGACACTGGGACTTTTTATGTCCCCTCTGATTGCACTGAAAGCAAATCAGATCTGATGCTGTAACCGTAGTAGCAGGGGCCGTACAATCCCTACTCAAATGCCCAGTCCGACCGCACTTGTAGCAGCCAGAACTCCCTGCCTTGCACGCCCCCTCGTGCAATCTCCCACACTTGCCACACCGACCGTGGCTCTGCTGACTCCTAGACCTGTGATCTGAAACCTTGGGCTTTTTGCCCAAACTGCCTGAACCCGAAACCGCCTCCGGTTTCCTCTTCTTCTCAATCTCGAGATCAATCTCCCTCTCCCGAGCTCTAGCAATCATGTCGTCCAGCGTTTTACAACTGGACCGGCTCACAAACATGCGGATATCACTCCGCAACATCTCATGATAACGGGCCTTCTTCATCTCCTCATCGGCTGCATACTGAGGAATAAGAAGAGCCCTCTCCCTAAACTTGGCGGTGATCTCCGCCACTGTCTCTGTAGTCTGGGTAAGGTCCTGAAACTCCCTAGCTAACTGCTGCACCTCAATGACCGGTGCAAACTCCGCCCTGAACCTGGTAGAGAAATCAGCCCAGGTCATGGCATCCAATGCCGCATCATCCCCGATGGCATGTCCGACCTCCTCCCACCAATCCCATGCCCTGTCCTTCAGAAGACAGGACGCCAATCTGACCTTGTCCCCCTCGGGACACCTGCTAGTGCGGAAAGCGTTGGCCACATCCGCCAACCATCTGGTACTCGCTATGGGGTCCCGTGCCCCATGATAGTCTGGAGCTCCGCATGCCCTGAACTCCCTGAACGTAAGTGTGCGCGACCCCATCATGGCCGCCATCTCCGCACGGAAAATACCCAATCTCTCATCCATCAGCTCTAAAATATCCTCCTTGATCGAACCGAAGATCACAGGATTCTGCTCCAGTATGATGTGGGTAACCTCAGAAGAAAGGAACTCTCTGGTCTGCTCATCCATCTGCCCGACCTCCGGGCCTGATCCCGATCCTGATCCCCCTCCGGCATTTGAGCTGCCGACTGCTGGTCTCGGACGCAAAACTACCATTCTGAAACATATCATAACAACATCAGAACACTGAAATATCTCAAGGGATCATGACACTTCTACTAGCTTCCTGGTCTTCTCTTGTCCTTCCTTGATTCGACTACGGATCCTCTGATTTCAGTAGTACGGGCCCATACTACCTTCCACATCTATCCGTACTTTCCTCAAGAACTGCCTTGACTCCACCAAGTCACTTCTACTACTGCTATTCTCTGCTACTCTCATCCTAGGCTTGCCCTAGGGAAACCTCAGGCTCAACACGACTGGTCCTCAGCTGCTGAAGGTCTCCTCATAATGCCAATTAGCCACCACCTAAACACCATCACATGTGATGAGGATCAGATAATCCTTCAAGTAAAAGACCCGTCCCTATAACGGTTGGACTCAAACAAGAGCTGCGCAATAGGGCCAGTTCCAGTACTCTGGGATTATTCAAACCTGATCACATGTGGTGTGACGTGTTCACCTAATGGCTAACTCCCATTACTCAGAACCCCACCAAGCACGAAGCAAGCAGCATTCGGATAAGGGAAACAGACTCAGGCAAAACTATTCTCATAACAAGAAACTGCACTAGCAAAGGATGCTAAGCTCATACTATCAGGCATAACCTAAACAGGCTATCCTACTGCTATCTACTCAGTACTAGCATGCAATACTCATAAAGCTGTAACACATAAGCAGGCACATAAGGCATTCTCCTAGATCCTTAGTCCTATACTAGCATGCTGTTCTACTGGAACTGAAACTGAACAAATAACTTGTATGGGTAATTTGGGAGTACTTACTTGAGCTCGGCTGACCGCATGCACACACCTCTATCTTGTTAAAAACTATTCTTTCTTTCTAAGTGCTTTCAAAATTCTCTTTGTAATACGTTTTTATTATTTTTAAAATAAAATCTTTTATTTCCCTTAGTTTGAGTTCAGATATACCCGGAAGTGTATCCGAATCCCTCAAACCAGGGCTCTGATACCAACTTGAAACAACCCAAAAATACGACCCAAAAATTTTGTTTTTCGATATAATCAAAACCATAATCAGAGTGTCATATAATAAAACCATACGTGATGTATTCCAACATAATAGAAAACACTGTGCGGAAACTGTATCATACTACATCAAATCAAAACAAACTAAATCAATCCCAGGCTAAAAGCTAAAGCTGTGGTGTGTGTGATGCCGTCACCCCGAGCTCTTCCCTTTGCTTGCGGAAGTACCTGAAACCAAAACTGAAACTGTAAGCACAAAGCTTAGTGAGCTCCCCCAAACTACCACATACCATACAATAACATATAAACACATATTGGGCCTTGCCCTCTGCATCGGGACGAAGCCCGACAACTGCATCGGACCGAAGTCCGGAACTGACTGGGACCTTGTCCCCTGCATCGGACCAAAGTCCGGAACTATCTGCATCGGACCGAAGTCCGGAACTAACTGCATCGGACCGAAGTCCGGAACTAACTGCATCGGACCAAAGTCCGGAACCGACTGCATCGGACCGAAGTCCGGAACTAACTGCATCGGACCAAAGTCCGGAACCGACTGGGACCTTGTCCCCTGCATCGGACTGAAGTCCGGAACTAACTGACTGAGCATAGCGTAGCATAACATAACAACTAGCATGAACACATATACTGCATACTACATCGGGCCGTAGCCCGGAACACATAATACATAACACATAAAACATAGCACACAAATCCTGTCTGAGCCACGAAGGCATCAAACATACTAGCTACTGCATCGGATCAAAGTCCGGAAACTACTGCTAACTGAACGGGCCGGCATTGTGGCCTTAGACCCGTCCCTACTGGAAGGAAACTCACCTCGTAAACTGGCTGCTGAGTGTGTGGCTCTGGAAGCTAACGGCTGCTGCTCCTGTATCTCCCCGGCTACAAGTCCATAAACACACTCAATCAAATACTAAACACTGCACTTGGGTAAAATGACTCTTTTACCCTTGGTCAAAGTTGCTCTCACTTGGACTGACTCGCCGAGTTGGGCCACCCAACTCGCCGAGTCCTACTCTCACTTTTCAATCCTACTCGCTGCTACTCGTCGAGTATGGCATCGACTCGACGAGTACCCTCTTGATCCAAGAACTCAGACAATCTTCATCCGACTCGCCGAGCCGTATGAACATACTTGACGAGTTGTTCTTGATCTTAAGAAGATTGCCTTGGACTCGCCGAGTTGTATTAACAACTCGCCGAGTCCCTCCATTACTGAGTCTACCTTCAACTCGCAGAGTCCACTCTCTAACTCACTGGTTCCACTCAACACTGCTAAAAATGAAGGAATCGGGGACTCGCGACTCAACTCGCCGAGTCGTTCTTCCCGACTCGCCGAGTTGCCGCCATGCAACTGCTTTTCACCCGATTTTGCTTGAATCCAACACATACAAATGATAGATCTGAGTCCAATAAGCTGGTTTACCACGTGAAGTTTCCAACTTTACGTGTACAACACATGAATAAGGGAAAATAAGGCTAAAAGATGCATAAAAGGGATAGATCTAGGGTTAATATGCAAAGTATCCTCATAAAGGCAATAGATCTGGACTATGGGACTTCTCAATGAATAGATCCAAGGTTATCTCGGCTTATTAGGGCGTTCATGAAGCACAAGGCTTGGAACAAGCATCAACTAGTTCTTAGAAGAGTTCTAATGGAGGTTTAAAGCATAAAACAAGAGGGGAAATCCGAAAATACCTCAAATAACTCAGATTTGCCCTTGGATCTTGGCACTCCACCTCTTCTCCTTGCTCCTTTCTTCTTCTCCTTCTTCAAGCCTTCACAAAATCACTTACAAACTCTCAAGGATGAACTAGGGTTTTCTCACAGCTTTAGAGGGTGAAGGAGGCGAGAATAGGGGCTATTAGGTGACTTAAATAGTGGGCAACCCGGGGATTTAGGGTTTCACCCAGACGGATGGACTCGCCGAGTCCGGGATATGGACTCGCCGAGTCTCCAGCTAACACGTGCTCGAAGTCGCGACCCTACTCGGCGAGTCAGGCTATGAACTCGCCGAGTCCCTCTTGCAAAACTTTAAAACAATTATTAATGAATTAACATACCGGGAACGGGTCGTTATAGGGTTAAATCCAACGCATCAATCCAGCTTGAGCTGAACATTGTTAGGAAAATAACTGGTGAATTGAAAGTAATCACCAGAGTTAAGGAGTTGAATGGTGTATAATCGAAAATTGATGTTCAATTTTCGGTTGCAACTTGTAATTTAGAACAATATTAAATATAATATCGGTTACGAATTATGTTTAGTGATAATTTAATTGTATGTTGGTTATGGCTTGTAGTGTAAATATAATCATTCATCAACCATTTGAGACACACCAAGACTGCAACCAAAATATTTTCTTCTTTATTTTTGTCTTCTTCATTTTCTTGTTATATCGAAGGTAAAATCTAGGAATATTGAGGGTTCGGGTGGTCTAGAAGAATCACTTGAAACTGTTGTATCCTGGGAAACGAACACCCGATAGCGGGTAGATTTGTTTTAAGGATAATGTGTTAAAGACATGCCTCAGTTTTTATATTTTCTTGTTTGTTTTCGTACTTACCACAATAACTTTCCTACAATCTTAAAACAAAATTCGTTTGTATGAATCGAACTAGAAATAAAAAAGAATTTTACTTGCATTATGTTTATATTGTACGCTTTTCATAAGAAAAAATGGACTGTTTTGTGATTTTGAAGCACCTTTGGTCATTAATTCATTAAGATATGTTTTTCTTAATTAGATAACAAAATTTCCAACTTCAGTACTGATTCCATGAAATACCTAATGGATTAAGAAACTAGCTTAACTCAAAAACACAATTTGCGTGTTGTTGTGAAATGCTCTAATGTGTCCCAATCTTTGAATAATCATAACTTTGCCATGGATGCTTAATTTTTGTTGAAACCAATTCTCAAAGTTTTTTATATGAGTCTACTTCATTTCATTAACTTTTTCCGAAAGTTGGAAACAAATATAACTATGGTGAAAAATATGATTTTCAGTGACTGGTTAGGTTTTTAGCAATTATGATACATAGTTTTGTAAAATTCATAATAAATTGTAGAAAACTTGTATGAACTTGTGAAAGTAGTCCCTATAAAGCTGAGAGACAGAGCTATTGGATTATGAACTTGGTTTACATTTTTGACAAGTTTAAGTGGGGCTAAAGTAGTCTTGAACATACTACATTGTTTTGCGAAAAACAAAAAGGCTTTGTTTAGTAAAAACAACTTCAATTTTATGTAAAACAGTTTCGAAAATCAGAAAGCAACTTGGTATTTCCGAAAAACAACCTGGAAAACTGAAAAAGAAGCTTGGTTTTACTTAAAAGCATCACATTTTAAATAGTTTTGTTGAAAGAAAACATCAGATTTTATGATATCGTAATTTATGCATTAGTTTTCTGCATGAGAAGTCAAGTTTTAGAATTTCTGCATCAGAAATCAAGTTTCATAATTGTTCAAATATAGATTTTTAATGTAACATCCAGACTTTCAGGTATATTATTGTGTGAGTAATTTTGAGATTTATGGAGCGACTCGACGAGTTGTGAGTCCAAATCGTCGAGTAGAGTCGAGTTGTCCGTGTGGAATTAATGCATGGTTCTATCATTTAAACCATTGAGTTTGGGAAACCACTACGGTTTAGTGGGTTTCCATATGAGAAGTAATAAATGATGACATGTTTGAAATATATATATTTGGATTACAAACATAAGAATGTCTTGATTAATTTCATTTGTATGTTCTTATAATTATAGGTGATTGTAACTTCTTAAAAACTTGGAAGCATATCGTTCTTATATGAAACTAAAACTTCTAAACATAGTTTTACAAGCATAAATGTACATGGAACTACCAAGCAATTATCTTACCCGAGGGAAAGCAACAAAATGTATGAGTAGTAAAGTCATTATATGATTAAAGCAAGCTTTGGAACAATGGGTATCAATAGTTTTAATATGTTATTCAATATCAGTGGATGTGATGAAATATATCCATATAAATGGTACTTTAAAGTGCTATTCTATTTTACGACATAGTATGATCCTTGAGATACGACGCCTAAAAGAATTTAACATGTAGATGGTTAAAACAAGAATATGCATGGAAAAATACGATATTTGCAAGAAAACTCATGTATGTAATATTTATAATCACATCTGACCAATGTTATTGTGAATTCACATATACATGTAGTACGTATGTTTATAGTATCATGTTGAGACAATTATGCATATTCAATAGTGGTAACTATGATATAGTAATAAGCATATTGATAATGGTCAACATTTGTTGGAAAATATAGGAGAACAAATTTCCAAACGTATCCAAAGTTGGACAATGAACTAAAGGGCTTTGTAAGTTCTTGGGAGAGGTCCCGTGATGAGCTAGTAACCCTTATATATGTACATAGTGATGTAAATAATGGTGAGTCTATACATATTTGTCAAAGACATAATGCCATTCAACAACGACTCTTGAGATAAATTATCTTTAATGACTAAATGAAGTCAAAATAAGATTGCACATCCACTCACCCAACAAGATTGGTGGGTACCATATCACACATTACCATATATTTTTTAATTTTTCTTTTTTAAGTGAATAAAATATGATTTACTAATTTATAATTGTATAAAAAATAAAAAAATAAAATACTTAGTTAATTAAAAAAATTACACACTACATTAAAAAACATACTCAAAACAATGAAAAAAACATGATATAATCATCATCACTAGCCACATCATCATAATCATCGCGCAAATCTCCTTAAAACATTTCCGACTCATCATCGTCTTCATGATTTCTCCGTAAAGGAGGATTTCTAAGTTTTGGTTGCGAACTTTCGGCTTCATTTTCTTGTAGATATGTCAATGTTATTCGCATAACGTCTCCAATAGACCCTGTTTTCCGCAACGCCAATGTATCCGATGAAGTTGAAAATGATGATGAAGACATTTTTAAAACAAAAAAGAAAGTTTTATATAAAGTGCTTTGGTGTTTTCTTATGTTGTAAAATGAGAAGAGAAGGGTTATGCTTATAGTGTTTAAAAAAATAAATGAGAAATAGTAGTTAAAGGCTCAATGGTAAAAAGAGTGAACTATGAGGTGCAACGTATTTACTTCCCGCAACATCCTCACCGCAGTCCAAAGGTAGGGGTTGGTGCTATGTTCGCTGTGTCGCCAAATCAACAACTGCAGTGTGTGATTTGTGATGTACCTACCAACCTAAATATATAACCTAATTTTTGGAGAATAATAAATTAATATATACGTTATAAAAAATAATAATAAAATAATTGACAAAATTTATGTAATTTAACTAACATAAATAAAATAAAATTAATATTTATATATACTAATTTAATATAAGCATTGATAAAACATAATGATTATATTATAATTTTTATTGTTTATAAAAGTAAAGTGCCTTGTAAAAATTTATTTAAGAAAAAGAGAAATTTATTTAAGATGGTTATCAATATCAGTCATGGTTCTAAAAAGTGTATCATAGCGCGCCTCAAGACGTGCCATGATGCGAGACGTGGTGTAGCATTTACAAAAACATCGAAGACGAGTTTATTAAGCGTGACGCACAAATAACGCGTCAAAGCGCACCTTATCGTATTATGACGCGAATTTTTTTCAAGGCGTTAGTTTTTTTGTTTTTTTATTGGGCATAAAATAAATACGCTTTTATTAACTTTTTTTTTCTATTATATATAAATATAATACTTTTAAAAACTTCATATATTTGATAAATTTCAATAATTATATAATTTATATCTTTTAGTGTATATAATATAGTTACGCCTTGAAACACGTCATGACTCGCCAAGGCTTGCTATGACTTAACTTTTACTTTGCCGTCAAACCATGTCTTACATTATTTAGAACCTTAATATCAGTTAAACATACAAAAATAAACTTACAAGCTTTTATCGAAATCGATGAAGGAAAATAATTTATTGTATAACAAAGATAACCTTAGGCTTGGGGAGTGGTCACAGCCAAACTACCAGCCAACTCATCGCCACGTAGGTATTTTATCATTCCACAACTAACCCATGTAAGAATGGGGTTTACTGGTGGGTTGGTAGTGAAAGGGCAAAAAAAAAGAAGAGATAATGAGAGAAAATGTGATAGAAAAATGAAGAACCAATCAAAATGCATGTTTTTTCGGTTTTCACCACCATTAGAAACCACATCGCACCCAAACCATCGGCACGAGGCTGTGTTCTCTGAAGGGTTAATGTGTCATATGTGTGACACATAGGAAACCAATACTTGGTTTGCTTTCCGCTTCTAATAGCCTAATTATTCATCTATTTCTACCTAACATTATTATTATTATTATTATTATTATTATTATTATTATTATTGATTATAAAAAATAACAAATTTATAGAAACTCCATGTATTGAAAAGATCCAAAAGTTATCTATACCACCTCCAATTTAGAATAATAATGATAACAATATCAGGGTGGAATGAAATAATTTGATTGATTCAAATTTGAGGTCGATAAATTTTCCCCCCAGAAATCCACCATCCCCACATATATAAATACAACCTCATCTTCTTGCAACAGTGATTCAGAGTTCAGACTTCTTTTGTCGTCTTCCTCCTCCTCCCATTCTACTTCCTCTTATGCCGCTTCCTTCATGTTCATGGCATGTTTAGACAATATCATTATCATCATGTATAATCATCATCATCAACAAAGCTCCGACCACCCTAAATCCTCCATTAATCCACCCATCAGCCCCCGTATTTCCTTCTCCCACGACTTCGCTGAATCTCTCCATTCTCGTCCCCAGATCCTCAAGTCCGCCAGAGACTACTCCGCTCCGGTTTCCTCCGACTTCGAGTTTTCCGTTTCTAACAACTCCATGATGCCAGCTGATGAGCTTTTCTTCAAGGGTCGGTTGTTGCCTTTCAAGGATAGTGCCGCCGGATCCGGTATCGGACAGAAAACCACTCTTCGTGACGAGCTCCTTGCCGGAGAAGATGAAGACTGCAACGGAGGTGGTGGCGGCGGCGGCAGTAGTTTGTTTAGGCCGCCGAAGGCTTCTAGTGGTACACGGTGGAAAGGGTTTTTGGGTCTTCGGAAATCTCACATTGGGTCGAAAAGATCCGATAAGAACGACGGATCCGGGTCTGGGTCTGTTTCGGGTCAAGATGACGTTCATGCTTCCAAGTCTTCACAGGTACTTAAGTTTAATTTATTTTTATTAGTTTCAAATTTCAAGATTTTTTGTTCCTTGGTTACTATAATGTTAGAAAACTAACGAAAGCTAACAAATATTTTTAAATCTTACAATACCATCACAAAATCTTGATATGTCTCATAAAATCCGAACATTAGATTTTATTTGGGACATACTTGAAAAAGATTTAGCAAATATACAAGATCTCATAATGAAATTGTATCTTTTAATATTCCATCCAAATTTGTTGATATATTTAAGACTTATTTTATAACCAATGAAATAGTAAATATTGTTATTTTTTGTTGTGTACATGTATGTATATAAGATGTCATTCATTTTTGAAATTTTAATTTCAGGAAATGATGACTCAAGGAGGAGGATCAAGTAATTGCCGGGACATGGAATTTAGGATGCAATGAGTACGAGTGATGTAAAGGTGGGGGTGATTTTTTATTGGAGGGTGGGGGGTTATTCTTGTAATTTTAGGTAGATGATTGAGGGTAATTTAGGGATTTTGGATGTGAAAATCACCATAGAAGTTTGTGTTTGATGATGGAGTTTGCATGAAGTTGGATGGGTGGAGGGCAAAATTGTAATTTTGGTAGTGGGATAAATGGATCTCTAACAGTCAATTTGACTTCAACGTCAATCTCTTTCACAAGATTCTCCTTTTTTTGCTCTTGTCTTTTGGGTATCAAACAATTAATACCCAAAACATCCCCACCACCCTCTTCCTAGCTACCAACATTAATTCCTGCTTTAGAATTTGAAATTCCATTATTGCCCCTACCGAGATCTCTACCTTTCATGAATGTTGAATTTGTCAAATTGTCATAATGTTTTCCCTTGGTTAAACATGTGAGTATTTCATACGTTTTACACCTTTATAAGGTCACTTTCGGGTTTTTTCCACTTAAGTAAATTCAAAAAATAACAAAAAAAAATTGTTCAAGGATATATATATTTAAATTTATTAGTAGAATAAATTTATTGTTAACAAAATAAGAAATGTATTGTTGGCATCTTGTAAAAAACTATAATAATTATTTATTTAGATACCTTAAAAGTTAAAAGCTTCTACTAAAAGTTTGATTAAAAACAACGTTAGAAAAAAAAAATTAATTTTTCATTGGTTCGATGTTACAAAATATTCTAACTAATATTCATGTAAAAAACTATAATAATTATTTATTTAGATACCTTAAAAGTAAACAGCTTCCACTAAAAGTTGATTAAAAACAACGTTAGAAAAAATATTAACTTTTCATTGGTTCAAGGTTACAAAATATTCTAACTGATATTTCATGTAAGAGACTGCATTTTTTAAATTAAATCAAATTTGGTTATCTAAAGCAAACATCTTTTCTTTGTAGTCATATTCTTATATGAATAAAAATATTTGTATTGAAACTAATATATTTTTAGTAAATACATTTATATATATAGCAATAGCATGCCGTATTTTTTATCTAAAATATATTAGAGGTGTTGATTTTTGAAGTTAAACAGCAAATACAGTTTCTTATTTTATGTTTTAAGAATATACTAAGTATCTAATTATTAATAAAATACTTTTAATAGATTCTGTTATGAGATTAAAAATAAATGTGTATTTTTAATTATTTAAGGAAAAAGGAGATTGGAGGGAAGTGGGTAAAGTTGACCGTTGACTGAGGTCAAAGAAGGAACAGCTAAGGAACAGCTGGGGAAGGGGGAGAAGTGTGAAAAACAATGAAAGCGCAAAGTACAAACATGTACTTCATATTTAGTCTGACACCAACACCAACAGAACTGCCCCAACATTTAACCTTCAAGTACTTCCCGTAACCGTTAATTGTGGGACACCTGTCCCTCCCCCTCAAAGATGCTCTTTCCCTTAACGTACTAATACCTCTGCGCATTGTACAACCATCTGTAACTATCCCATCATATCCTTCCTAATCTAACCAAGACCTTTATCAACATTTTCCCCAAGAAAAACAATTAAAAATACTTTTATCCTCATGTATATCCGTTTTCTTTTATATATATATATATATATATATATATATATATATATATATATATATATATATATATATATAGGTTCAATTGAGAAAATAAAAAAGGTTGAGAATGAGAAAAAATCATTCTCAGCCACTCATTTAATCTAAGCATAAAAGACACGGTGGCAAACTTATAAATATCGTAATAACCTTCAATCTCAAATACGTAACTATAGAGAATTCGATAATTGCTCGTTCATCATCAAAATTTTTCCTCCAACCTTCAATAATCATCCAGATTTTTTCAACTAAACCAGAATTTATTCGCTGTTCATGAAATTGGAATTGGAGTTCTAGACTCGCAATCACAGTCGACATTGATGGACTTAGAATCGGTACTCACAGGTTCCCAATCGGATTTTCGGAAATCAAAACAAATTGAGAAATCGATCAGAGATAGGATGTCGCATCTGAAGTCAAAATCGGAAGTATATGATGATTTGGAATTGATAACTTGATGTTTTTAACATTTTTAAAATAGTTAACTTGTTTGCACTCTAACTGTTTGATGAAATGCATAAACTAAATTACCACGTTATATTCACATATGAATATGTTTTTCTCACCTGAATCAATATATGATTATTAAAAACACAAAACAAATATGCAAGTTTGTATGTTATTCATATGTGAATAACATATAAAAATTATATATATTTGTCAAAATACTTTCAATATTCATAAGTGAATATACCTTGTAATATTCATATGTGAATATACTGTGTAATATTCATAAGTGAATATATCATCTAATATTCACAAGTGAATATACTCTGTAATATTCACATGTGATATACCATGTAATACTATATAATATTCACATATGAAATATCATTTAATACTCATAAGTGAATATACCATCTAATATTCACAAGTGAATATACTATGTTAATATTCACAAGTGAATTCATCGTCCAATATTAAAATATTAATATACTATGTTTATTATATGTTATATTCATATATGAACGATACTTAAATTGTAAAAAAAAATTATACTTTTTATTCATAAGTGAATAACTAATGTACTGTAATAAAACCTAATGCATTGTTATTCATTTATGAATAACGATAGCTGAAAATATAATTTTTTTTTTTATTTTATCTTAAAACTATATCAATATGAATGTCTATTTGTAGAGAATAAAAAATCATGAATTTTGGTATATTTAAAATCATTTTTTGATAAAAATAGCTTATAAAAATTTAAAAAAAAAAACGAAAAAAACTATGTTTTTGTATATATTAAGGCAATGATTAGCATAGTTTAAGGAAATATATTATGTTGGAAAACACATGTGCATTCGTTTCCAATTTCCACCGGTACGTTGGAGCCTTTTGCGGCAAAAATAAATGATTGGCTGAGAATGATTCCCCCATTCTCAACTTTTTTTTTCTCAATTGAACCCTCCCCTATATATATATATATATATATATATATATATATATATATATATATATATATATATATATATATATATATATATATATATATATATATATGTTCAGGTTCATTTGAAACTATTCTAATTTTGTGAGACCGTAAAACCAAATCTAAAAATAATTTTAAACTGCAAAATAAATGAATAATCTAAAAAAAAAAATTTTAAATAATATTTTCGGAACTTGATTTAACTTAAAAAAAGAAAAGAATCCCGTTTTTTTTGAAAAATACTTGAAATATTCTAACAGAATATTACACTGATATATTCTAAAAAATAATTTTAAAATGCAAAATAAATAGAAAAATATAAAAATTCTTTTTGTAAATATTATTTTCGGAACTTGAATTAACTAAAAAAAAATAAAAAAATATCATTTTTTTTAAATACGTGAAATATTCTAATAGAATATTACACTGTACATATTCTAAAAAATAATTTTAAAATACAAAATAAATGGAAAAATCTAAAAATTCTTTTTTTAAATATTATTTTCGGAACTTGAATTAATTAAAAAAAAATAAAATAAAAATAAAAATAAAAAAAATAAAAAAATTGCATCTCACGGTCTTACAAAATATAAGTGGTCTTAAATGAACCTAACCCTATATATATATATATATATATATATATATATATATATATATATATATATATATATATATATATATATATATATATATATATATATATATATATATATATATATATATATATATATATATATATATATATATATATATATATATTTGTGAACAAGTTATGTGCGAAAAATTAAATGATAAAAAAGTGATCTAACTTATGTTTAATGATGTCATATAAGGGTTTGATAAAATGCCTAAAAGAGTTCACAGTTTTATTTAATTGTGTCCATCTAGCCCGGTTCAATTTTGCATTTAGTAGATGTATTTTAGGGTGTGTTTTTTTTTTAATGGTGTGCATATTTACAAGTTTCATGGTGTTGTTTGTGGTCTTATAGATGATTTGGTGGTTCAAATTGCTCTATGATTTATGTTTTTTTATTGAAAAATGTGTGCATGGTGGTTTCTAAATTTATATATAAGGTTGTTTGTAGTGGCCTCCTTATGGTGTTCTAGCCGGTTCTTTTGAAATTGCATGCCATAAATATGATTGATGGTATATTCTTACTCTTAGGGTTCATCAAAGAGATTTACAAGTGCAAGGTTTCTCAAGGTTTTCAAATTGTCATGTTCTAAATTGTAGGTTATCTACGTTTGTCCCCGTTCGAAGGTGCTCAACTTAAAGGTTTTTTAAGGTATTTCATTTTTTTAGTTTTTTCTTGCTGTCATCTCCTTACTTTGATATAATTATAGTTATTACATGTTTGAAACATAAAACTCAATTGGAACCCCAACTTTGTTGAAACACTCAAGGTGTTCGTTATAACGGTTATAAGACAATTGCAAAAATTTTCTAGAATTTTGTGGTGATTTCCACACATAGATTGTTTATATTTATGTTTTTAAGAGATGTAACTGAGTGGTTTTTTCATTTCCGTTCTTTTTCGTCACACAAATTTTTGAAATCAAAAAGATGTATGGATGAAAGAATTAGAGAATTGTGGGCTTTTGGGTGTCTGTATAAGAAAGAAGATCAACAAAAAGAAAAGTGGATAAATATAAAAGACATCGAAATGGATAAATACCAAGCTTTAAAAGAAACGGTTGTGCACATCTATTAAGTAAACAAGAAACTTATATTGGAAAAATTAGTTAGTATTTGATTAGTCAAATATACCAACACACCACAAACATATAATATTGTTGCAATTTGTTTATGTTATATTTATGATGTCTGTATTTAGAGCAATATATTATTTATGATCATAACATGTTTGAAACAAAATATAGTGGGAATAAGTCGACTAGATCATATCATGGACTTTTATACAATTTGGGTTTTGATCATAACATGTTTATACTATTTTATATCATTGGTTTGTTTACCACCTTGTTAGTAGCATTAGATCACAATATGTTTGGATCATGAAACTACTTTACTCATAAACTGTTCAAATGGAATCATTATATTTATTGATTTGTAACAATTGGATTGTGACATTTTCAAATCACAACATTTTGAATCATATAATTTTAGATTATATGATCATTAATCTATGATTCAGTTGTGACTCCCAATCATATTAATTTTTATTCATAACATTTTTAGATCATAACATATTAAGGATATAATATTTTTGAATGATATCGTTTTGAATCACAAAATATTTGAATCGTATAGCTTTAAGTCACGTAGATACAATTAAGCATCATAACATTTTGAATCATCATTCTACAAATAGATGTATCTTTTAAAGTCTAATGTTATAATTGGTTATATTTGAATCATAATTTTTACATATGTACACAGTCAAGTTGGATCATACCATTTTCAACTAAATCTACTATATTTTGTTTTACATAGCCTTTGGTTCATAAGAACTTTTAAATCATAACGTTTTTGAATCATAATATTAGTTAAAACTTAAAACTATGTTGTTATTAATGTATTGATATAAATTGAATTATAAAATTTTGGATCATGACTATTAATAAATGAAATTTGTGATCCTAAATTTATAATCCAAAAGTTATGATGTAAAAGGTTATATATGATCCAAAAACACAAGATATAAATGTTTGGATCTTTATGATTTTGAATATGTAATTGAAATACTTTTATAACAATAAAAGATTAATCTCCAAAATAAAATGATTCAAATTTTTAGGATTTATAACTGTATAATTCAAAAAAAAAAAAAATTCTCATATTTGAAAACATTATACAAAGTTTATAATTCAAAAATACACGATAAAAAATTTTACAATCCATTTTTTTTATGATGCTAAACTTTTTGATCCAAAGTAAAATGATGACAATTTGTATGATTTATAATTGTAAGATTCAAAACATTATTTGATACATAAAAACTTGGTCCAAAGTTTAAGATTTTTTTTTTGATGAACGTGTATATTTTCCAAACAATCATTTTGCATCATAAAATTATAGATCATGACATTTTCATCATCAATCATTGTTGATTATATATATATATATATATATATATATATATATATATATATATATATATATATATATATATATATATATATATATATATATATATATATATATATATCATAATGTTTTAGGATCCAACAGTGTATGATCCAAATTTATAGTAAAGGAGTATAAAAGTTCCAAACCAAAAATAAAAATAGACATCTAGCAAAACAATGCATTTTAAACACAATCCAAAAAACCCACCATAAAGCTACAACTACTATTTTTAATATCCAAATCATATAATTGCAAATAACTAATAATGTATCTAAACCAATTTCCTAAAAACTAAACAACATATCAAAGTAACATTATTTATTAACTATATTACACAACAGCCATGAAAAACCTACAACTAACAACAAAACATACATGTATAAGTAACTTTGTTACTTAACTACAATACACACCAACAATGAGAATTTGCAACTAACCAAATGTCTTTAACAACACCTAAAGCACCTATCGTATAACTTTGTATCCTTCTTCTAAGTTGCAAACTGATTAAAATCCACCGTAGTTGGAAGTGGGATGCTATAATAAACAAATAAATGAAACTCAATTTCTATTTCTACATTTAAATCCTTTCTTTTAGTGGCCTAAAAGTTATATCAAAGAGGTTTCAAATATTGAACATCAAGATGTACTATGACTTTTTTATGCTATTATGAGGCATAATGGCTCACATCCTAATAATATAGCAACAACTAGTAGTAACCCCAATGGTGATATGTATGTTATCATGTTCTTTAAAGCTAGAATCATAAAATAATGATATTTTACATTCTAAATATATTTTATCACTCACTAAACACAAAATCATAGGTCTGTATCATACATAAAGTTATGATAGAAATTCTATTATTTTGTCAAAAATAGTGTTGGTATTTAACATTTTAAATGTATCTATAATTATTTCTACCAAGTTATATTCAAGAAAAAACCAATGATCACTATCATAAGCAAATACATATGTAATTATCACATATGTATAAAAATGAAAACGACAACAAAATGTTTAAGAATTCAAATTTTCCAAGATGTTGTTTATTTAAGACATTAGATCGAACACCTTGTGAGCATCATAGTATTAAGCTTCACTTTGATCCTTTTATATAACTTCTTTATCTAGAAATATTTTTAAGACTCAAAAACTTAAAAGAACGTATCTCAATATTCAATCTCATATATATTAAAGCTCAAATCGACAAGAAGATGAAAACTAGGGTTAAAAATTACAAATTGTAACTATATTTAGGGTTTATCATAACAGACCACATATCATTCAGATAGTATATTTCATATCACATATGAACTTACCTAAACACAACAAATCAAAGAGAAATTAAAACAGTAGCATAAAAAATGGCTCAGATCAAACCAAAACGAAGCTAAAACCAGTAAAAGAAAAAAAAACAAAGGATTACATGCTTCCATAACTTGAAATTAAACAAAAATGTAACATCCAATACACATGTAAAAGATTAATTTGGACCCAAAGTAGAATTTTCTTGCATTTTGGTTCCATGGATCCATTTTAAGAGGGATGCGTGATTTACCTAGTACGTTGCACATACTCTTATGTATGCAGGGTATAGGTGGCTAATGCATAAATCCTAATTTTTAGGGTGTAATCCCTATTTAAGCATCATTATCTCATTAAGACCCCTTTTGTTTATAAGCCTCCATCTCCCAATTTGTCCCTAACAAAGCCTAATCCTTTGTGTGACTCTTTTTGAGCTTAAGAGTGCATTTTGTGTGTTCTGAAAGGAAGGAGAATGAATGAAAATCATCTTGGAAGCTTAAGGCACTTTAGATCCGGAAGTGTTTCACCTTCAAGCATCCTTTGGAGGTATAAAGTCTGAAACTTGATGAAGCATTTTCTTAGATCTTGTTAGCTTTGAGTTTGTGTTCATTTTGGTCCAATAACCTTGGTGTTCATGAGTATGGATTACTCTAACAAGAAGAGTTCTCATTTCAGTAAGACGTTTTTAGGTGTTAGGAATCATAAAAATTTGATCTTGTTCTTTATATCCCTTACATGCAAGAGTTATGATGTCTTAATGGATTGTTAAGTTAGGGTTTTAGCTTTTGGACCATATCTAACAATGGAAAGTCATAAATGTGGAAACTTTATGACTTAGAATGATGTTATGGGTCTAGATCTGAGTTTGGATGTAAGGTATTTAAGGAATAAGCTCTTAATATGAAGATTTGCATTCAGATGGAGTACGTTGGGCATACCAATGGGTAAGATGCACGTAGTGGGTTAGAGTGCCATAGTTTTGAATGAGATGCTGCTACACCCAACGTAGTAGCTGAGTACACAGGGTGTACTTAGTCAACTTAACCTTACCTCGAATTTTTTAGTTGTTGACTTTGACCTTTGACTTGGGGGCATTTTCGGTATTTTGAGTTGTAATTTGTGTCTAGGTCATTGTTTTTTGTATAGGTGACTTATAGAGTTGACATTTGGAACAACGTTCTTTTCTTCTATTTTTTCAAACTATGAGGTGAGTTTCTTCACTATACTTGGGGGTCAAAGGCACCAATGCCGACCCAGTAGATTATATATCCTGGTTTAGGATGTTGTTATGTTGTAGCGATCTTTTAAAATTATATGATTATCTGTTTGTTGGTTATATCTGTTGCATATTGTGCGTTTGGGTTGAGATAGTGTTGTTCTGAGTGGAAGCCAGGAAACCTGCGAGCTAGCCAAACATAAGTTGTGGGCCGGATAGGCATTCCAAACTTATGTTGTTGGCTTGGGAGCAATCCAAACATGAGATGTGGGCCAGAAAAGCAAGTCAAACTCATGTTGTTGGCTCAGGGATAATCCATTCTGATGGCTGTAGGCCCAGTATGCATGTTGTTATATGTTTTTGTGGTGGTATTTTATGGAATTCAATAAGCGTTGACTTATAGTTTAAATTTTATGTTTCAGGTACTTCAGATGATAGGGGAAATCAAAGGCGTGATAACATCCTTCAGTGACATGTTTGGAGATGTTGTGATACATTGAATCTGGAACATTTGTATCTGATATTCGGTTCTTATGATCTGGGTTGATTGAATACAATGATTTCTCTTTAATTAAAAATGAAAATTTTTATTAGGATTTTTGGGATGTTACAAGTTGGTATAAGAGTCCTGATTCGTGTGAATCCAGACTCAAACTATGGATCTGCAGAAGAAAAATTTTCAAAATAATATCCAAAATAGTTTTCAAAAATTATTTTAAGATTGTTTTCCAAATTGTTTACAAGGATGACCGAGAAATATGAGATGTGTACGATCAACCGGAGCAAGAAAGTGTACCCCAAGATACCCACGCTATTATTTGTTCATGATGATTTTGATAGAACTTCAAGCTAGTTTGTAGACCAAGGATCTTCAAGAATTACATTTTAGAATTGTCTGAGTTATGATCCCTGATAGCCTAGGAGATTCTCTTATATGCTAGATGAAATTGACATCATTACTGTAGTTGCTTAGTGTGTATATCATAGTTGTACATAACGAAGATTATATATCTTGAGAATGTTTAGTTTGGCCTTATTTCCTATTCCTTGTTTGGTTGTGGGATTAGGGTAGAATTAAGTATTCTACTGTCTATGGAATCCAATGTTCTGTATGATTAGAATATACTAGCGGCTACAGGGTAGGTGGAAGTTTCATGAGTGAGTATGTGAGAAGCCGACCAGATGAGGAATGATTAGTCACTCTCGAGAGAGAGTGGGTATATGATGTATGCATATACTATTTGTGGTTTTGTTTTTAGGGAGTTGGTGATGATCCATTCGAACAAACACGGGTAAGTGTGGAAGGTAGTATGGGCCCGTAGTACTGAAAGCACAGGACCCGTACGCGTAGCAAGGAATTCAAAAAGCCCGAGGGTTTAGTCTTTGTGTGATGATTGTAATAGTATGAATTGGGGCATTTTTGATATATTTTGGTTCATTTTCAGTATGGTGTTCACAAGAGGATCTGGTTTTGGACCTGGTAACCAAGATAGGCCGAGATTTATGAATGATGACATCCATGAGTTGGTCGCTACTAAGGTAGCTATTGCTATCCAGGGTGCCATACCAAGGTTTTTAAGTCTATCAAGATCGTTGTGATTGAGATGTTTGATAAGCGGTATTCCGTTGTGGCTGAGGTTGTTGTTGATGTAGCTACCACAACTGTTGTTGCTTCAAGGATTAAGAGGGGGGGGGGGGATCATTACAGTATCAGGACTTAAGAAACACAAAACCCCTACAGTTTGATAGGGTCAGGGACCCGATTGTGGTGATGACTTGGTTGTGTATGATGTGGAGGGTTTCTTATTCACATGTTCATGCCCGAATGACCAAAAGGTTATGCGTGCCTTGAATCTTCTTTGGTTAGGGGCGAAGGATTGGTGAAGGCTATCGAATGGTATTTATTCTCCTATAGAGAAAGATACAATGACTTGGGAGCAGTTCTCTGAGATGTTTCGCACTATGTATCTTCCCTTAGTGGATATATATATATATATATATATATATATATATATATATATATATATATATATATATATAGAGAGAGAGAGAGAGAGAGAGAGGTTGGCTTAGGAGTATCTCTTTTTGATATAGAAAACAAAGAAAGCGACAAAAATCACCAAGATGTTTATTGAGAGGGATTTTTTCTATCCTAAGTATGCTTCATTAGAGCAGGCTCATATGTCATGATACGCGAGCATGCTTAAGACCCAAATTCGAGAGTTTGTGTCTATCCAACGTTACAATACCCCCGATGAGCTTCAGGATGTCGCGAGGAGGTGAGAGATTGATATAGAAACCTAGACAAGGGAGCAGTGTCAGGCTCTGATTTAGTGCCAGCCTGCAGCAAAGCGGTTCAAGCCAGCTGATTCATGATAAGGAGGTCAGTGGGGCCACACTTGTAGCAAGGTTAATGAGGGTGTTTGTTGATTTTCTTCAGGGTGCCACAAATATGGCAGGGAGGGCCATATTGCTAGGGATTATCGTTAGCAGGCCTTAGTACCAAGCACCAAGATTTGCTATCACTATGACCAGGTTGGCCATATGAAGGCCAATTTCCCCTTGCTCGCAACGAGACAGGTGTAGGCTCCATCACTAGCTACTTTGAGGATCACAGATGGACGCTAGGACAGAGTGGAGCCCCCGAGGGTTCAAGGTCGTACATTTTAGCTCACAACGACGAGGCAAGGGAGGCATCAAACATCTTTACTGGTATGTTTTCATTTATTATTCTGTCAAATTATTTTATGGTATGCTTATGTTTATGATTCTACTAGGTAACCTCTTAGTGAATTCATTGCTTGCTCTTGTGCTTTTTGACTTGGGTGTGAGTCGCCCTTTTGTGTCTCAGTCCTTCAGTAGGAGTTTTGATATGCCTCTTGGAGAATTAGAGTGCCCGTTGCGAGTTTACATCGCCAACGAGCACAGGGTTTCTGCATCAAGCGTTTTTTGGGGTTGTGTTTTTGGAGATTTTCGGGGTCTCTTACCCGATTGATCTGATCCCTACCCTTAAAGGAGATGTATGCATGATAGTAGGGATGGACTGGTTGAGCAGGTTTGGTACGGTGATCGACTGTAAGGGTCAGCGGGTGGTAGTTCGAACCCCAAGTGGGGGAGAACTGATTAGCTATAGAGAGGGTACTAGAGTTGGATCAACCTTTTGTTCTACTGCTAGGGCTCGGCAATATTTGCAACATGGGTGTATGGGTTACCTAGCATATGCTGTTGATAATCGTGTCGAGAAGGAGGTTTCGGTTTTCGGTTTCAGATGTACCCATAGATAGGGAGTTCTCAGATGTGTTTCTGGAGGACTTACCCGGTGTACCTCCTGAGAGGAAGGTTGAGTTTAGGATTGATTTGGTTCTCGGTGCGGCCCATATTGCTAAGGTGTTGTATATATTAGCACCACCAAAGATGTAGGAGTTATCCTTTCTGTTTAAGGAGCTGTTGGGAAAGCAGTTTATTAGAGAAGAAGAAAGATGGGTATCACATCATGTGTATTGATTATCGAGAGTTGAGAGGAAGATGCTTTTGGATCCAAAGAGGTCGTGAGTTGAATCTACTTCCTTCTACACCCTTAAATAATGCCAAAAACACACTCTAAGGCTTAAAATTCAAACAAAGGTGGATTAGGGTTTGGAAGATACGAAATGGGGCTGGACACCTATGAGTGAAGGAGTATTGGGGGGATAATGATCTTTAAATATAGTTCAAAACCTAAGAATAAGGGTTTAGCCTTCAACCATGTATGCATATCATACAAAGAGTGTGCCCAACGTAATAAGCAAAAAGGCGCCTTCCTCATTAATCTAATGTGGGACTAATTTTGCAATAACATTCATGCTTAAGGGTCAAAAATATAATTTACCTTGATTATGAACGTTACTCTCTGTCTCTCTGTCTCTCTCTCTCTCTCTCTATATATATATATATATATATATATATATATATATATATATATATATATATATATATATATATATATATATATATATATATATATATATATGCAAGTTCTTTTGAGAATTTGAAAACTCCTAATCCGCTCATCATTTTTAAAAACCAAAACCACTAACAGACTCCTAGACCAACGATTAAGTCATATCCATGGTCCAAACATAGATTTGACGAACTTTGCTTCGTTTTTTTTTTTTTTTTTTTTTTTTTTTTTTTTTTTTGTTTGTTTGTTTTTTGGAAATGTAGATTTATGCACAATCAACACTTATATAGACCGTGGATGTGTACAATCAACAGTCATATAGACTGTTAAGGAGCACAATAAACATCCATATGGACTATTGATGTGCATAATCAACAGCTATGACTGCTGATTGTGCACGCTCACAATCCATGTGACTACTAATTGTGCTCATCTGCAATTCATATAACTGCTGATTGTGCATACATGCAAATTTCAAAATGAATGAAAAAATTGTCGATTTTTTTTTGAGTCTAGATATGACTTAACCATTTTGGAGAAGGTTGGTGTTTTCAGTTTTAAAAAATAATATGCAGATTAGGAGCTCGCAAGTTCTTACGTTTTTTTAGTTCTAATAATAATTTAGCCGCATATATATATATATATATATATATATATATATATATATATATATATATATATATATATATATATATATATATATATATATATATATATATATATATATGCTAGGTGCATTCGAGACCACTATACTTTATGAGACATGGGGACACAATCGTTATCATTCATTTTGGAGATCAAAAACAAATATTTTTAAAATGCGAAATAACTGAAAATTTTTAAAATTTTTTAAATATTATTTTTGTCATTTATATTTTCCAAAGAAAAAAAAACTAAAAATAAATAAATAAAAAATAAACTACCGCTTTTTTAAAATATCTATGAAATATTCTAATAGAATATTTTATTATAAAAATTACAACAAAGTTATTAGAATATTCACATATTCTTCTAGAATATTAGATTACAAATATTTAAATAATTCTTATAGAGAATATTCTATAAATTCTAACAATTTTAATAGAATACTAAAACCTTTTAACATATGTAACTACTTTAGTCGAATATTAAAATAGTCTAATATTCAAAAAATTACATTTGAATATTTACTATGTAATATTTCATTATATTTCAAAGAATATACTGTTATTTTTATTTTTATTTATTTTTAAATATCTTTTTATTACTTTATTTTTTGGAGGTAAATAAAATGATGAAAATAATAATTTAAATTTTTTCGTATTTTTCTTTTTATTTTACGTTTAAGATTTATTTTTTTGATTTCCAAAATGAATGGTTAGGATCATGTCTCCATATCTCACAAAATTAAAATGTATCAGATAAACATCTACACATATATACACACACAAACATATATATATATATATATATATATATATATATATATATATATATATATATATATATATATATATATATATATATATATATATATATATATATAAAGATAAAGTTCGACCTAAAACCTTTTTAAATGATTGTATCATGAAACCAATTTCATCTATAGATTTTAATCACTTAGGATGGACATGCATGCACCACATTATAACAAAAAAAACATATTTTTTTTTATGACCGACTTTTTATCGAAAAATTTTTAATATATAAAAATTAAAATTTTTTTTATTATTTTTCTATAAACATCCATATTTATGTACAAATAATGAATATTTATTTTTTTTAAAAACCCACTTCGTTTTGTTAGATTTTTAAATGTCTAGGATTATTTTTTATTGAAGAAATAACATAAATACGTATTAAAATCATAAATTTTTGGTACTCTTTAAATAAACATTCATATGAATGTTTAAAAAAAAAGCTTAGATTAACGTTGTGAATGCTGAAGTTGAAACATATATGCAATTCAGATTCATAGTATGATTCTCATCGTCAAAGAGAAAAAAAAAAAACTAAATCGATATGAATGTCTATCCATTGAATACAAAAAAGTAAGAATTTTGGTATATATTTAGGGTTTTTATTTTATTTTATTTAATTTACTTTGTATAAAAAATAAATAAATAAACAAACAAATTATATTCACTTTAGATTTACAATGTTGATAAAATACCAAGTTAGATTCAGCTTGTGAATCCTAAAAATTAAATTATATGCTGTTCAAATTCAAAGTGTGAATAAATTCACTTGTTTTTTTTTGTTTTTTTTTTTTTTCTAAAACCAATTTATGATTAATCATAATGATAAAATATTATAAAATTATATATATATATATATATATATATATATATATATATATATATATATATAATATACACACGCACACACACACTTTGATTCACATATAAATTTCATGTAAAATCCCAAAAATTTCATTTTAAATCAATTAAGAAAACCCATAATTGGTCAAACTACATAATAAAATCACAAGTCATGTATCTCAAATCATCATACAAAATGTTGTATCAAAATCATGTCTCAAAATATCAAAGTCCACAATATCCCAGGCTGTATGAAAGCTATGTGCACTGCTATGACCCGAGCTCTTCCCTTTGCTACCGGAAATACCTGAAACCAAAACTGAAAATTGTAAGCACGAAGCTTAGTGAGTCTCCCCAAACTACCACATACCATACACATAATACCATACATTGGGCCTTGCCTACTACATCGGGCCCCGCCCGGCATCGGACAAATCCGACATCGGGCCCTACCCGATATTGGGCCCCACCCGACATCGGACCGAAGTTTGACATCGGGCCTCACTCGGCATCAGGCCCCGTCTGGCATCCGGTATACATATAACATATCAATAAACATGTAATATAACACATAACATAAACACATAAACTAAACCTTCCTTGGGCTTGCCCTGACATTGGACCGAAATATGGAACATATAACACATAACACATAACTAAGCATGCCTCGGGGTTGCCCCTACATCGGACCGAAGTTTGGAACACATAACAATACATGCAAGAATCACAAAGACATCAAGCATAAAGACCTTCATTGGGCCTTGCTCGACATCGAACCAAAGTCCGGAACACATAAATATATAAACTACATCGAGCTAACCCCGACATCGGAACTAACTCCAGTATATGCTAACATACATAAACAGGTCGACATTGATGCCTTCGACCTGTTTCCACTGGAGGAAAACTCACCTCTCAAGCTGGTTGCTAAAATCTCAAGTGAGGAATCTATAATGGCTGCTCCAACGACTCCTCGACTATAAATTCACAAGGAACACTTAGTCAAAAACTAAAAATCCTTCTAAGGGTAAAATAACCATTTTACCCATGGTCAAAGTCAATGCTCTGGTCAAAGTCCAAGTCAAGGCCAACTTCTAGTTGACCCAACTTATTGAGTTACCTCCTAACTCGTCGAGTTCCTATGCTATTCAGACTCGTGATAAATCGAGTCAACTCGTCAAGTCCCTTCACAAACTCGTCGAGTTCCACCTGGTACGGAATCGGGACAAATCGACTCAACTCGTCAAGACCCCCTTCTGGACTCACCGAGTCCCCTTGTCTGTTTAGCTATCTTGATGGATTCAGCCCCTACACTTCAGATCCAAGCTTCATACTTCACATAAACCCTGGAAATGTCCTTTTAAGGGTAAAGTTTCCAACTTTACCCATTAATACCTCTCCTTAATGGGTTTATCTCAAACCCTAACTCCTTAGGACCTAAAGCTTGGTCCTTAAGCCATCTATGCACCAAACTAAACCTTACAACCACAGATATAGCCCATAACACTACTTGGACACGTAAAGCTCTCACCTTTCTCTTCATGTATGGACTTTTTGGGCTAAAAGGGCCAAAATGACACTCTATGGCTTGCATGGGGGCTCGAATGGCATAAAGTTTGCACATTTATGCCCTTCCAACCCTTCTAGGTCTTAGATTTGGAAGAATAACCACTTGGGTTGTCCATTCTCCAAAAGTTATCGTTTTTGGACCAAAACCGTTATAAAAGAGGAAGGAAGAGATGTAATGAACTAGTGGTCAAGATAGAAACTTGATTACCAAAAAATGTAGCCAAAGCAGTAGTTTCTGGATCTACTCTCTTCCTCTTGAGTTTTCTAACTCCTTCTTCTTCAAGCTTCAAGAGGATACAATATTACTCACAAATGGATCACACACTGACAAAATGCTCTAGGGTTTCGTGGATTAGGGTTTGGGACTTGGAGGTTGGAAATGAGGCCATAAGGTGGGGATTAAGTTGCTTAAATAGGGTGTAAAAGCCCAAAATTAGGGTTTCATTCTGACATGCCTACTCGCCGAGTTGAGGGCACCCAACTCAACGAGTATATGGCTTAAAACCCACATCCAATCCGACTTCTACTCAACAAATCTGGGGCTCCTAGCTCGTCGAGTAGCTCTACAAAAACAAACAAATTACTATTAAATGCGTACTAGGAATGAAGCATTAGAATTCTCTCCCACTTGAATTAGACTTCACCCTCGAAGTCTGCTGCATTCGGAAACAACTCCAGGTAGTCTCCCTCATCTCCTACTCGGGCTCCCAAGTCTACTCCGAACCCCTGCGGTGCTGCCACTGCACCTTCACCAGCTCAACATTTTTTCCCTCTTCTCCTTTGTCTTCTTGTCGAGAATAATTACTGGTCTCTCGATGTAATTCAGGCTGTCATCAACCTGAATGTCCTCTAGAGGCACAACCGCTGAATCATCCACTAAACACTTCCATAGGTGGGAAACATGAAAAGTGCTGTGGATCTGGCTGAGCTTTGCTGGAAGATCCAATTGGTACACCACCTTGCCCACTCAGGCTATGACCCTAAAAGGGCCGATATACATGGGGCCCAACTTTCCCCGCTTCCAGAACCGGATGACACATTTCCAAGGTGACAACTTCAGGAGGACCATGTCGCTCACCTAAAACTCCAATTGTAACACCGTAAATTTTAAACAATTTTTTTTCTTATAAAACATAATTCGATTAATATTCATCAACAACCATATTAATTATCCAATATAGGTTAATACAAAATCCCAAGATCATAATGTAAAAACTCCGAGTGTGTGTGTACGGATCAAGCCGGTGCCTTCCCGCGGTCGTCACTAGTACCTGAAATAAAAACATCAAACACTGTAAGCACAAGGCTTAGTGAGTTCCCCAAAATACCACATATAACACATATTAGCCACTCGAGGCTATAACTCTGTGGGTCCGTGCACCCAAACTCTGTGAACCCTCAGGTTCTAGTTCTGATAAACATGCACTACATAAATCACATAGAAATAATGCAGTACAACACATAACATACATAGCATACAAACATTCTATCACATAACTCTGGTTACCTACTCAAGGTAATATAGTATAGTGAGAAGACTCACCTCGTGTATCTCGGTATCTCACGAATCCTGGCAATCCCTCATGCTCGATCCTCCGAGCTCTAATCCTCCTATAACATTATGTTTCTAATTAACACTTTATATCTCTAAGGTGGACTATCCATAAGAAGTCAATCACAGGTCAACTCTGGTTAACGGTCAACGGTCAACTCTGACCGGACTCGACGAGTACCATACCGACTCGACGAGTCTAGACGTTTTCACCAACCCTTTGAAATCCCCTTACTACACGTCGAGTATTCCCCCCTTTACTCGACGAGTTTCACCTGAATGAATCATGGGGCCACCCGACTTAACTCGCCGAGTCTCAAGGACAACTCGGCGAGTCCAAGTTTGACTCAGTCCACTCGTCATCCCTCTCCAAATCACCTTGACTCACTGAGTCTACCCATGACTCGATTGGACCACTCGCTGAGCAGTCCCAAGGCAATCTTCAAGCTACTCGCCGAGTCGGATGAACAGACTCGGCGAGTCCATGCCATGCAACCACTCCAACTCGCTTCTAAGGTCAGATCTGCTTCCAAAAACTATAGATCTGGCCTCCTTCGACTGATTCATCACGTAAAGCTCCTATCTTGGAGCTCATAACACCCCCTATAGCTCAATAATGGAGTTTGTGACCTAAGGCACGAGGATTCCAATCCAAAGCCTCCATTGATTCTCAAAAAGCTTGGGTAAAGGGACACTCTGGACCTCTATGGATCCAGATCCAGAGTTTCAACACAAGAAGGGGGATTTTGGCATCAACTCATTCCATAAATGTCCATAAGAAACCCTAGGTCTCCCTATACTCCACAAACCAGAAAATGGATCGAATTCATACCTCTAGATCGATGCTCTAAGCTTCAAATCCACTGAATAGCAACCTCTTTTGCTTCCTATTGCTTAGATCCTTCTCCTTCTTTGCTAGGTCACACACACAAGGTCAATAAGGCTTCTTTTCTCTCTCAAAACGTTCCAGCTCTCAAGGGTCTCTCTCTAAGGGTTGGGTGAGCACAAATGACGACCATAAGGCCCTTTAAATAAGTCTCAAACCCGAGAAATTAGGGTTTCATTACACAGCGCTGACTCACCGAGTCCATATCCTGGACTCGTCGAGTCCAGGCACGATCCTGCATCCAATCCGCGTCCCTACTCGGCGAGTCTGAGCTC
Organism: Lactuca saligna; assembly: GCF_052625555.1. NCBI lineage: Eukaryota > Viridiplantae > Streptophyta > Magnoliopsida > Asterales > Asteraceae > Lactuca > Lactuca saligna. The sequence goes on along the minus strand of NC_136420.1, from coordinate 308,076,445 downwards.
CAACTCGCCGATTCCCCCCCACAAAACAACAAAATAATAATAAACAAGATACCTGATAAAATCCAGCTGTTACAACTCTCTCCCACTAGGACTAGACTTCGCCCTCGAAGTCTCGCTCTAAAAATAGCTCCGGATGCTACTCCTGCATCATACGCTCTGGCTCCCAGGTCATCTCTGATCCCCTCTGGTGTTGCCACTGAACCAACACCAGAGGTACCTCCTTGTTTCTCAAAACCTTGATCTTCCGATCCCTGATGGCCACTGGTCTCTCGGCATAATTCAGGCTTGCATCCACCTGAATATCCTTTAACGGAACCACTGCCGATTCATCGGCTATACACTTCCTCAACTGCGACACATGGAAAGTGTCGTGAATCTGTCCCAACTCTGCTGGCAACTCCAACCGATAGGCTACCCGGCCTACCCTCGCAATCACACGAAATGGACCTATAAACCGGGGCCCCAACTTGCCCCTCTTCCTGAACTGAATCACTCCTTTCCAAGGAGAAACCTTCAGGAGAACGAAGTCGCCGACCTGAAATTCAAGCTCGGACCGACGCCTGTCCGCATAACTCTTTTGTCGGCTCTGGGCGGTCAATAACCTCTGTCTGACCCGCTGTATCTGCTCTGTCGTCTGGATCACGATCTCCGTATTGCCAATCACTCTCTGCCCAACCTCACCCCAACAAATGGGAGTCTGACACCTCCTACCATACAACAGCTCAAAGGGCGGCATACCGATGCTCGAATGATGGCTGTTATTGTAGGAAAACTCTGCCAAGGGTAAATACGTATCCCAGCTACCCCCAAAATCCAATACACATGCTCGAAGCATGTCCTCAAGCGTCTGAATTGTTCGCTCACTCTGGCCGTCTGTCTGGGGGTGATATGCGGTACTAAAATGCAGCTTAGTACCCAACTCCTCATGAAATTTCTTCCAGAATCGGGAAGTGAAGCGCACATCACGGTCCGAAACAATCGAGATCGACACCCCATGCCGAGATACTACTTCTCTCACATAAACCTCCGCCAATTTCTCCGTCAAAGAACTCTCACTGATGGCAAGAAAGTGAGCGCTCTTCGTCAACCTATCCACAATCACCCAAATTGCATCAACCCCTCTGGCAGTCCTCGGCAATTTGGTGATGAAATCCATAGTGACTTGTTCCCAATTCCACTCGGGAACCTCCAATGGCTGCAACTTGCCATGCGGTCTCTGGTGCTCGGCCTTCACCCTTCGACAGGTCAAACACCTCTCGACAAACCATGCGACGTCCCTCTTCATACAAGGCCACCAATACTCTTTCCTCAAATCCAAATACATTTTTGTAGCCCCGGGATGGATCGAGAATTTCGATCTATGAGCTTCCTCCATCAATGTAGTACGCGTACCGCCCACAAACGGTACCCAAACCCGACCCTGAAAAGTCATAAGCCCTCGACTATCCGACACAAACTCAGAAACCAAACCAACGACCCGTTCTCTCTTCTGCATCTCCGGATGCACAGCCTTGGCCTGTGCCCCACGAATGGCGTCCAGAACTGGAGCTATCACGGTCAATCTCAAACATACATTTCATAGTGGAGTACTCTCCGCCCTGCAACTCAATGCGTCGGCTACCACATTAGCCTTGCCCGGGTGGTACAAGATCTCGCAATCATACTCCTTGACTACATCTAACCACCTCCTCTGCCGCATATTTAGGTTAGGCGGATCCATCAAGTACTTCAAGCTCTTATGGTCCGTGTATATCGTACAACGAACCCCATACAAGTAGTGCCGCCAAATCTTGAGAGCCAACACCACTGCCCCCAACTCTAAATCATGTGTGGGATATCTCGTCTCATGAGGCTTCAACTGCCTCGATGCATATGCTATCACATGTCCCTTCTGCATCAGCACCGCTCCCAGCCCTAAAATCGATGCATCACAGAATACCACAAAATCTTCCATCCCATCCGGAAGAGCTAATACCGGAGCTTCGCACAACCTTTGGCGAAGCGTCTCAAAGGAGGTCTGCTGCTCGGGACCCCATAAAAATGTAACACCCTTCCGTGTCAATTTGGTGAGTGGCACTGCGATCTTGGAGAAATCCTTGATAAACCTCCGATAGTACCCTGCCAACCCAAGGAAGCTCCTGATCTCAGAGGGTGACTTTGGCACCTCCCATCTCATCACCGCGTCAACCTTGGCCGGATCGACCAATATCCCTTTCTGATTTACGAGGTGCCCCAGAAACGGGACCTCCCGCAACCAGAAATCGCACTTGGAAAACTTTGCATAAAGTTTCTCCGATCTCAAAACTCCAAGAACTTCCCTCAAATACTCCTCATGCTGCTCTCTAGATCTCGAATATACCAGGATATCATCGATAAACACAATCACCGACCGATCCAACATCGGCCTGCTTACCTTGTTCATGAGGTCCATGAACACAGCCGGGGCATTGGTGAGCCCAAAAGGCATCACCACAAACTCATAATGCCCATAACGCGTCCTGAATGCTGTCTTCTGGACGTCCTCATCCCGCACTCTCACTTGATGATAGCCCGACCTTAAATCGATCTTGGAGAACCAAGATGCTCCCTGTAACTGATCGAATAAATCGTCGATCCTCGGCAACGGGTAACGGTTCTTGACCGTCAGCTTATTCAATTCTCGGTAATCAATACACATTCGATGCAAGCCGTCCTTCTTCTTCACAAACAGAATGGGTGCTCCCCACGGTGAGCCACTCGGCCGAATAAACCCCTTCCCCAGCAGCTCCTGAAGCTGCGAGGATAACTCTTGAATATCTGGAGGTGCAAGACGATAAGGCACCTTAGCGATAGGCACGACTCCCGGAACCAAATCGATACCGAACTCCACTTGCCTCACGGGAGGCACACCTGGTAATTCCTCGGGAAAAACATCTGGAAACTCACGCACCACCGGAACTTCATCCACTGAACTCGGTCTCTCGGAGATCACCCGCGTATCCATCACATACGCCACAAAACCCTTACAGCCCTGCTGTAAACACTGCCTCGCTCTAGCGGCTAAACAAAAGGCTGATCCCGAACGTGTACCCTCGCCGTATACCGAAAGAACTCCCCCACTAGGATCTCGCATGGTCACTAGCTGACGCTCGCAGTCGATAACCGCGCCGAATCGGCTCAACCAGTCCATGCCCACTATGACACAGACATCACCCATCGCAATAGGAACCAGATCGATCGGAAACTCAACCCCAAAAATCCCTAACACACATCCCCGGAGGACCTCCGTGGCACAAATCACTCTGTCGGTAGCTATGGAAACCCGCAGAGGCTGACTCAATGCCTCACAACTAACACTGATATGCTGACTAAAGGCCACAGATACAAAAGACCGACTCGCACCCGAGTCAAATAACACTAAAGCAGGCACAGAGTTCACAAGGAAGGTACCTATGCATAGCATAATATAAGCATAATATCTCAACACCAAAAATAAATATATATAAGGAAACGTACCAGCCACAACGTCGGGTGCAGCGCGGACCTCTTCCACAGTCAGCTGAAAGGCTCTCCCTCGAGCTCACGGTGCCTCGGCCTTCACGGGCCGACTCTCTGTAGCTCTGATGGCGGCGGGAGCAGATCCCTGAGATGCTCCACGCAGCAGCGGACACTCTGCCTTCCGGTGTCCGGTCTGGTTGCAGTGAAAACATACTGCAAACCCCTTGGGGCAGTCCTTGGCCATATGCCCCTCCTTGCCACACTTGTAGCAAGATCCTGCTCGACAGACTCCATCGTGACCCTTGCCGCACTTCCCGCAAGTGCGGCCCTTCTGGCTCCCGGGTTTGGGATCAGCGGGCTTGGCCCGCTTGGCTGCCGGCTGGAGCTGTGCCGGCCGCCGATCCCTCCCCAGAGACTCCACCTCCTCCCTGGCCTGAGTCTCAAGCTCAATCTCCCTCTTTCGGGCATTTGCTTGAAGCTCAGTAAATGTCCGATACGAGGAGTTCGCGGCGAACTCCCAAATGTCCCGTCTCAAAATGCTCAGGTAGCGGCTAATACGTGCCTGCTCAGTGGACACGTGCTCAGGGCAGAACATCGCCCTCTCGTGAAACATCCTCGTGATCGCTGTAACTGACTCAGTACCCTGCTTGAGGGTCAGAAACTCCTGTGCCAAACACTCCCTCTCCACCTGGGGAACGTACTCATCTCGGAACATGGTAGTGAACCTCTCCCAGGTCACCGCCGAAAGCTCAGCAGGCGTGAAATGCGCCGTCACAAACTTCCACCAGTCCTTCGCTCCCAAGCGAAGCTGGTTCAGCGCGAACCGAACCTTCAGATGCTCAGGGGATGAGCAAGTGAAGAAGCACCCCTCCATATCCGATATCCACCTCATAGCTGCCACCGGACCCTGTGTACCATCAAACTCTGGTGGTTTGGTGTTGCTGAACTCCCGAAACAGTGACGCATCACCTCCCTGGGGTCTCGCCGCAGCGATCGCTGCGGTAGCCGCTGCAACAGCAGCCTCAGAAAGAGCGGCATAACGCTCGTCAAATGTCTCAATCAGCGCGGTCTTAATAGACCCGAACATCTCTAGTATCTCAGCTCTGATGACCGCAGCCACCTCCTCATGAATGATTTGTCGAATCTCCTCATCACTAGCTCCGGCACCCTCCGACATATGACGTGTCCTCACCATGATCAACCTCTGAAATACAACATGCGATGAATTAGAATTCACTCGAACATTCTTACACTCGACAATCCACCCCTCCCTGATTCTTGGTATCCCAAGATTCTTATTTGGACTATGTACCGTCCCGGTGCTTTCAGTAGTACGGGCCCAATACTACTGTCCACACCGTCTCAGTACACACCCCAAACCTTCCTCTTCAGATCCCAATTCCCAAGTAGTCTATCATGCGTAGATCACTCTCTAATATGTCTCTCATAAACCCCTTGCTGCTACCTACTCACTCTCAGCATCTCATAGCAGCTCACCCCTCCCTAGACTAAGGCATCACAAATCAGGCCACTCTAGTCCTATTAGCAATACCTAGCCTACTCTAGCATGCAGATACATCATATCAATATTAATATCATGTAATATAAAGGTATTTTGGGAATTCACCGTTCGGGCGCTGACTGATCGTACACACATTTCTTCCTGGAATTTGTTTCTTTTTCAAGAAAATCTTTTACTCTTAGAAAAGTTAGCTTTTTCTTTTGAAAACATCTTTCCAATTCCTCAGTTTGAGTTCAAATACTCCCAAAGGTGTACCCGAATCCCTCAAACCAAGGCTCTGATACCAAATTGTAACACCGTAAATTTTAAACAATTTTTTTTTCTTATAAAACATAATTCGATTAATATTCATCAACAACCATATTAATTATCCAATATAGGTTAATACAAAATCCCAAGATCATAATGTAAAAACTCCGAGTGTGTGCGTACGGATCAAGCCGGCGCCTTCCCGCGGTCATCACTAGTACCTGAAATAAAAACATCAAACACTGTAAGCACAAGGCTTAGTGAGTTCCCCAAAATACCACATATAACACATATTAGCCACTCGAGGCTATAACTCTGTGGGTCCGTGCACCCAAACTCTGTGAACCCTCAGGTTCTAGCTCTGATAAACATGCACTACATAAATCACATAGAAATAATGCAGTACAACACATAACATACATAGCATACAAACATTCTATCACATAACTCTGGTTACCTACTCAAGGTAATATAGTATAGTGAGAAGACTCACCTCGCGTATCTCGGTATCTCACGAATCCTGGCAATCCCTCGTGCTCGATCCTCCGAGCTCTAATCCTCCTATAACATTATGTTTCTAATTAACACTTTATATCTCTAAGGTGGACTATCCATAAGAAGTCAATCACAGGTCAACTCTGGTCAACGGTCAACGGTAAACTCTGACCGGACTCGACGAGTACCATACCGACTCGGCGAGTCTAGACGTTTTCACCAACCCTTTGAAATCCCCTTACTACACGTCGAGTATTCCCCCCTTTACTCGACGAGTTTCACCTGAATGAATCGTGGGGCCACCCCGACTCAACTCGCCGAGTCTCAAGGACAACTCGGCGAGTCCAAGTTTGACTCAGTCCACTCGTCATCCCTCTCCAACTCACCTTAACTCACTGAGTCTACCCATGACTCGATTGGACCACTCGCTGAGCAGTCCCAAGGCAATCTTCAAGCTACTCGCCGAGTCGGATGAACAGACTCGGCGAGTCCATGCCATGCAACCACTCCAACTCGCTTCTAAGGTCAGATCTGCTTCCAAAAACTATAGATCTGGCCTCCCTCGACTGATTCATCACGTAAAGCTCCTATCTTGGATCTCATAACACCCCTTATAGCTCAATAATGGAGTTTGTGACCTAAGGCATGAGGATTCCAATCCAAAGCCTCCATTGATTCCCAAAAAGCTTGGGTAAAGGGACACTCTGGACCTCTATGGATCCAGATCCAGAGTTTCAACACAAGAAGGGGACTTTTTGGCATCAACTCATTCCATAAATGTCCATAAGAAACCCTAGGTCTCCCTATACTCCACAAACCAGAAAATGGATCGAATTCATACCTCTAGATCGATGCTCTAAGCTTCAAATCCACTGAATAGCAACCTCTTTTGCTTCCTCTTGCTTAGATCCTTCTCCTTCTTTGCTAGGTCACACACACAAGGGCAATAAGGCTTCCTTTCTCTCTCAAAACGTTCCAGCTCTCAAGGGTCTCTCTCTAAGGGTTGGGTGAGCACAAATGACAGCCATAAGGCCCTTTAAATAAGTCTCAAACCCGAGAAATTAGGGTTTCATTACACAGCGCTGACTCGCCGAGTCCATATCCTGGACTCGCCGAGTCCAGGCGCGATCCCGCATCCAATCCGCGTCCCTACTCGGTGAGTCTGAGCTCCAACTCGCCGATTCCCCCCCACAAAACAACAAAATAATAATAAACAAGATACCTGATAAAATCCGGCTGTTACAACTTCACCCTCGAAGTCTGCTGCATTCGGAAACAACTCCGGGTAGTGCTCCCTCATCTCCTACTCGGGCTCCCAAGTCTACTCCGAACCCCTGCGGTGTTGCCACTGCACCTTCACCAGCTCAACATTTTTCCCTCTTCTCCTTTGTCTTCTTGTCGAGAATAATTACTGGTCTCTCAATGTAATTCAGGCTGTCATAAACCTGAATGTCCTCTAGAGGCACAACCGCTGAATCATCCACTAAATACTTCCATAGCTTGGAAACATGAAAAGTGCTGTGGATCTGGCTGAGCTTTGCTGGAAGATCCAATTAGTACGCCACCTTGCCCACTCAGGCTATGACCGTAAAAGGGCAAATATACATGGGGCCCAACTTTCCCCGCTTCCAGAACCGGATGACACATTTCCAAGGTGACAACTTCAGGAGGACCATGTTGCTCACCTAAAACTCCAAGTCTGATTGCCGCTTGTCGACATAGCTCTTCTGCCGACTCTGAGCATTCTGGAGCCTGATCCAGACCTTATGAATCCGCTCTATAGTCTTGAGTACTACCTCAATACTACCCATGACCCTTTGACCGACCTTCCCCCAACAAATTGGAGTCCCACACTTCCTCCCATATATAATATCGAAGGGAGGTCGGTCTATGCTGGCGTGGTAGTTATTGTTATACGAAAAATTCCGCTAACGGAAGATACATATCCCTACTGCCACCAAAATCCAAAACACATGCGTGAAGAATGTCCTCGAGAGTCTGAATCTTCCTCTCGCTCTGTCCATCTGTCTTGGAATGGAAAGCAATGATTAAGTGAAGACGAGTACCCATCTCGTCATGAAACCACTTCCATAATCTGGAAGTGAAACGGGCATATTGGTATGACACTACCGAGACAGGCACTCCTTGCTGTGCCACTACCTCTCGCACATAAATCTCAGCCAGCTTCTCGACTAATATGCTCTCCTATATTTGGATAAAATGAACACTCTTGGTCAATCGATCCACGATGACCCATATCGAATCAACTCCACGTGCGATCCTGGAAAGCTTAGTAATGAAATCCATAATAATATCCTCCCACTTCCACACAGGAATATCTAACGGCTGTGTCATGCCGTGAGGCCTCTGGTGCTCTTCCTTGACCTTCCTGTTGGTTAGGCATCTCTCAACATACCAAGCTACATCTCGCTTCATGCAGGGCCACCAGTAATCAAGACGAATATCTTTATACATCTTTGTCGCCCCAGGATGGATGGAGAACCTGGACTTGTGGGACTCATCCATCAAAATCTGCCGCACTCCGCCCTAGTATGGTACCCAGACCCTCTTATGCAGGGTCAACAACCCACGATTGTTGTAATCAAAGGAGGCCACCTGGCCTATGATCCGCTCGCACTTCCGGTGCTCCTCCTTCAGACCCTCAACCAGCGCCACTTTGATGTGCTCTGCAAAGGGGTAATCACTATCATCCTTAGAGAGATGTCTTGAATCGGGTCCGCTACTACCTTGCAGCTCAGGGTGTTGGCCACCACGTTGGCCTTTCCCGGGTGGTAAAGGATCTCACAATCATAGTCCTTCACCACATCTAACCATCGACGCTGCCTCATGCTCAGATTTGGATGAACCATGAGGTACCTAAAACTCTTGTGGTTCGTATAAATGGTACAACTGAACCCATAGAGGTAATGGCGCCAAATCTTGAAAACGAAAACCATAGCCCCTAGCTCTAAATCATGTGTTGCATAGTTAGCCTCGTGAGGATTCAACTGCCTCAAAGCGTAAGCTATCATGTGACCCCACTACGTCAATACCGCACCCATGCCTGTGATCAAAGCGTCATAGTAAAGCACAAAGTCATCAACTCGCTCTGGCAAAGTCAAGATCGGTGCCTCGCATAACCGTTATCTGAGAGTCTCGAAGGCTGCCTGCTGCTTAGGCCCTTAGCAAAGGGTCACTAACTTTCTTGGTCAGTCGTGTCAAAGGATCTGCAATCTTGGAGAAGTCATGAATAAATCTCTGTTAATAACCCGCTAGACCCACGAAACTTCGAATCTCAGTTGGAGACCTCAGAATCTCCCACTGCATCAGAACCTCTATCTTGGCCGGATCTACCAGAATACCCTTCCGGTGTACAAGGTGCCCAAGAAATAGCACTTCGAGTAACCAGAACTCACACTTGGAGAACTCTGCAAAAAGTCTCTCCTTCCTCAGAGTATTCTAAAGGAGATTATGCACAAATTCACAAAGACTTGGCAACAATCATTACAGAGTATTCCAAAGGAGATCAGCTCCTTAGAAACATCCTTCTTGCATTAAGTTTCCAAATCTTAAACAGATTGAAAATTCTAACTTTGAAACATTTCCAGATTCATTTTGACCACCACTTCTGAACAAGAGTTGCCTCCATACAGATTATGTCAATATGGTCCTTCCAGAATTATTACTATACTTCCAACTGTCCTTGAGCAACCAATCTTTGGTAAGCCTTAGATTGTCCTCGACAATTGTTTAATCCTTTTAGTCATATCCAGTTCTAAACCTTTTCCCTTCTTATTGCCCCAGGCATTTGGAAAATTTTAGAGAGGATGAATATATCACATGTAATCGATCCTATATCCGAAGCATATGGGACACGATTCATGATGTATCACATAAAGACTAAACCAGTCTTTTGTTATAACATTTCCATTTCTATTTGCCAAGTTCTCATAATTAGATTATGAAAAGGGATGCCGTAATCATAATCGAATTTAAGAACGCAAATAATGGACCCATATACAGAATTTCATTATGTTGAGCCATTCCAACATGAAATTCATATATATTTCCTTGACTAAATGATTAAAACCTCACGATCTAAGCTTATAGATTTGAGATGAAGTATAATTTCCTCTCCCTTAATTATAGCAAAACAACTTTTTCCCAATTGAAACCTTTTGTTTTCTATAATTAACATTGCTAACTTGCAATACTTATCATAATTATCATGCTCCCACTAACATGATGATTATTAGCATAACACTTATGGTTCCCACTAGCTTTGACATGTACTCAGAAATCAGCTGACTTTCTTACCAAAGTTCAGATTTCTAATACTAGATTGTTTTGATAAAACTTTATCAAAAAACATACACCTTCCCTTGGATAGCACACTTGTATGTCTAAAAAATTATGAAGAGGGATGCCGTAATCATAATGGTTAGACCTTTTTTCCACTTCTCATAAGTCCAGGTTAGTGTGCCCGTAAACCACACACGCTCCACTAACGACTTGGAGAATGCAAATATCATAATTGCTATCTATCTAAAATCTACTTAGTGAAAGTGTTTCCTCACCATCATTTTCATGAATCGGAGAGAAACCTTATGACACTTAGATTTAATGGTGTATGTGTTCTTATCCATGTGAATTGTCAAAACCATAGTCACAAGATAAGGATAATGACAAATCCGAACTCATATGGACTGAACTCAATCTTAACTTCTTGCCACCTAGCAGCTCAAGGGCCTGCCATTGCTTCCAAGTTGTTGTGCAACACATTGAGAAATCTAAGAACTCATATGCAAAGCCAACTTTAATTGGAATGGGCACAAAATATGTCAACACGATAGGTTATAAACCTCAAGTCGTGTGCTAGTGAAGAACTTCAGGTTCTATTCTTGATTAGTTCTTGAGACTTTCAAGACCTTTAAGACTCCCACTGTCCTCTTGACCTATAAGAATCCCTTGTCAAACATCCAAGAGATAGTGTGGATTCTAATCAAGACAAACACTTCACACAATTGGCCTTAGTTGGTCTTTGTTTTATCTAAAACATCACAAATTACCAATTTCAAATATACAAGAGTATAAAACTTTTACTCTTACATTTGATAAGTGTTTTTAAACCTTCTTAAAGACATGTCACTCAAATTATAATCTTGTAGTATGACTCTAAGACTTGTATTGGAACGAAGTATGACTCATCTTCTTGATTTAACCATTTCAACAATTCAAGATCCCTTCTTCTTAGTCATAAGAATGCACTAAGACTTCCTTAGAGAACTAATTTTGATATGGTTTCTTAATCATTAAGATGATCACAAAACTAATACTAAAGTACTCTCCCATCTTTTCAGATTTGAGGAACTTCTATCCTTCTGCCTAATTTGATTCTTCTTATTCGCTCTGCCATGCATTGGAACCTTTTCCAATGTCTCAGAGTTACACTTAAGCTTGTAAGTATAATCATATTTACTGAGCTTTAGTGAACTATGACGAATAGCCTTATATCTTTTATGGTGGACTTAATCAGTGCAAATGACTATGTACTCGATCCCTTAGTCCATTACTTGACTCACACACCCATGTGAACAAGTAATTAGTCTTAATTTTTCCAATACTTGAAATTTCTCATTCATCATGCTATAGAACTTGTATGATTCCAAGTCCCGGTCCAATTGAGACTTTGGATGATGAAAATCTTTCCTTATTTGGTAAATTTAGACATTACCACAAATGAAGGAATCAATTTCATATTTCCACTCTTGCTATTAATGGAATCATATAAGCAACAATTTTTCCTCAAATGCCATTGTAAGGATATTTTAAAATAAATAAAATCAAAAAATTTTCTTTTATTTTAAAACTATGCGGAAAAACTTATCCTTACAATCCATATGAAAACTTGTTGTTATCTATTCCTAAGCAATACCTCATAACTCCTAATAAGTAGCTCAAGAATCCGATTTTCAAACTATAGAAATCCATCTATGCGATCAGATTCAACATATTCTTTCTTTAAGTTCCTTTACTTTTCTTTGATTCTTAAAACATTACCATGTGACCCAGTCACATCACATATCAGGAATCTCAGAATAGAAACTTAACAGAGTTAGATTAGTGGACTTTACCTGAAGTAGAGTCAACCTTATTGACTTTAACATCCTTAGGTAAATTTTGCAGCTTCGCAACTAGTGACCCTTTCTTAGGCAATATAAACCTACGGACCCTTTGATAATGGTACACGGGACTATCACAGACTTAGCTTTTCTCTTTACCATTTGTCCAACCGAGTTGACTATGGCCGATCCCTTTCCATTGGGAAGAGAATGTTTTTCTGGATTTCCTGTGTCACTATTGTCAATGTCCATCAAGTTTTGAGGAATTTGATCTTAACAAATAGATAAAATCATTAAGGGTCTTGTCATAGTCTGTTTCATAGGTGTTCCAAAAGAACTCACTATGTGACTTAGAAAGTGATTGAACCACCAACTTTCTCAAGAGTTTGACACCCAACTCTCCCGGCTTGTCAATATGTGACTACATCTCCAAGATGTGACCACACCAAGACCTTTACTTGCCAATAGGGCTCGAGTGACCTTAAACTTTTCAAGAACTTGTGGGGTAGGGAGAATAATTGGAGGAGGTGAAAGAAGTATGATTTCCATTGGAACATCATCTTCATTTAGGAAAGCTAGTTTCAAGAGATTTGGGAAGATCATAAATGTCTAAACCAAACATGTTTTGGGAAATACTCAAGATAGTTGATCTTAAAGTCCTTAATATAACACCCAATATGAAATATTAAGGCTAGGACCCATCAAACTATTTTATAACTTAGAAGAGGTATGCCGTAATCCGAGCTATAAAACAATTTGAAGGTAGGTGAATGACGATTCACCAATTTCCACCAAGATAAACGAAATGTATTATTAGGTTTTAATTGGTTTTGAAACTCCTAGATCTTTTGAGATTCATTGAACTGTTCAATGGCGTGTTTCAATCTCTAGTGTACCCTTCAAGTTTTGTGACTGGGATGCCGAGGATCACAAAACAAGGTGTGAACTAACCATACAAATTACTTGGTACCCTTAAGTGTTTACCCCTCAATCGATGTGCCGGTTAACCACACACGCTCCATCGATACTATGATAAACATTAAGTTACCCTTTGCCTACCTTGTTAAATACGAGTTAGTGTGCCGGTTAACTACACACGCTCCACTAACCGACTTAAACAAAGTGCAAAGTGTAATTTCATGGATTAGCACTTTATTCACATTTTCCTTAGTAACTAAGATTGGGTATTATTAAGAGTTTAGTTACTTAGTATTTATCATTAATACTTTTAATGAAGGGAGAATTATAGTCCTGTCAAACCCGTTCGGCTAACGACCCTCCACCGGTCAAGCAAGCGGTGGGTGAGAGTGGACACCCATTAAGTTGCCATTTTATAGGCAACAACCTTATACCCACCTTATAGACCGGCTTCGTGAATGAGGCGTACTAGCGGTAAGACCGACTTTACTCTTATACATGTATATATTATTAACTTATAATATTATAAAGTATAAGGGTTGAATTTTAACTTTTAAAATTCTAAGGGCTAACTTGGAATTAAAGTATTCATAAGAGAAAACTTTACAAATTCCAATACTTGAGGGCAAGTTTTGAAACTATTCAAAACTAATTAATTCCATAACTTATGTGTTTAAAGTAGTTTTAATCCAAAAAACTCTTCAAGTTCCATAACTTATGGAAGACTTTAAACTAATAAAAGAATTAATTTTTCTTTATTTTTATAACTTATGGAATTAATTAAGGTTACACTTTTACTCTTTAATGAAGTGACTCTTGAACTTCCATAACTTGAGGACAAGTTATGGAGTCATAAAAAAATATTCAATGACACAAGACTCTTCATTTTGTAACCATTACCAACTTTTATGAGTTTTATGAGTCTTTAATGTGACTCTTCATGTAACTTGAGGACAGGTTACACAAAAACATTTATACTCAACTCTTAGATTAAAATGGATTGAAAGCAACTGTTTCAATTAACTTTTCTATTAATCTAAGCAACTCATAAGAACAAGATAATTCAAATCAAACTTTTTCATGTAATTAGTCTTAACCTTAAACTAATACAAAACATGAATCTATTGACAATTATCTTTGAAAATGGATTAGCATGAACATTACTACATTAAACAACAAGTTTATAAGTTCAAAAACAACTTAGGGTAATGTTCCTAGTCCATTTCTAGCCAAAAACCTCGAAAATATGCTGTCTGGGGGTCCAACTCGTCGAGTGCATGAACCAACTCGGCAAGTTGGATCGAATTGATCACATTTTAGGCATGGACTCCCCGAGTCTCCTGATGGAATCACCGAGTCTGATGATCAGACAACAACAAATTCGTTTTTTTCAGCTTCTATTGCAGGTATAACAAGAAAACAAGCCTAGGCTCTGATACCACTGTTGGGTTATGAGCATTCTAACACTCCTAAGTGTACATGCAACCCTAAATACCTTGGATCTATGTTTTCTCTATTATACATGCAAATATGAACATCCAAGGTATTATCCTAATCTAGCATACAAAACTATCAATATAACAAGATAGAATACATACCTCTTTGATGTAGAATGTCTTCATGAAGCTTGAGTGCCTAGTGCCCCAAGTGTGACACCTCAAATGGTTCACACAACACCAAATACACTTGGAATAACTTGAGAGAATTCTACACTTCATGAAATCGGCTAGCCCTCTCTAGAATAATACTAGTTCCGATTTTGTCAAGAATAATATCTTTATATAGTATTACAATTAGGGCAACCCCCAATTGTCATGACTTTCCATTTCCTTGGATCCATGGGTTCAAATACACCATGGAGCATCCATGGAGCATCATATGGGTTTTGGCCCAACTAGATAATCCATGGAGCATTAGCCCACTATACAAGTATGGATGATTTACACAATCAACCCATATATTTAATTAGTCTTCTTTTGATCACTTAATTAATCCTAGATTAATTCTTGATCAATACTAATTAAATAATCTTATTATTCTTATTATTAATATACTAGAACTTATAATATATTAATAACCATAAGTGTCTTATTTCTCTCAATTTAGTCTATCCAAGTGCATGATGCCATGCAACCCAAATGGACCATGCCGGGTCGGGTCAAGTCTTACCAATTATAGTTATGGACTTAGACATTAATCCAACAATAATATGGGTATGAGTTACAGGTGGCCGGGTGTTGTCATCGGTTGACCAATATTAGGTCATGTACGGGTGTTGGTCCTGGGTTAGGACCAAAAGAGGGTATAATATGGGTATGGGTTGCAGGTGGTCGGGTGTAGGCAACGGTTGACCAATATTAGGTCATGTATGGGTGTTGGGCATGGGTTAGGACCAAAAGCGGTTATAATATGGGTATGGGTTGCAGGTGGTCGGGTGTCGGCACAGGTTGACTAATATGAGGTCATGTACGCGTGTTGGGCATGGGTTAGGACCAAAATGGGTTATAATATGCGTATGGGTTACAGGTAGTTGGATGTTGGAACGGGTTGACCAATATTAGTTCATGTTCGGGTGTTAGGCATGTGTTAGGACCAAAAGGGGTTATAATATGGGTATAGTTTGTAGGTGGTCGGGTGTTGGCATGGGTTGACCAATATTAGGTCATGTACAGGTATTGGGCATGGATTAGGACCAAAAGGGGTTATAATATGGGTATGGGTTGTAGGTGGTCGGGTGTTGGCACGGGTTGACCAATATTAGGTCATGCATAGGTGTTGGGCATGGGTTAGGACCAAAAGGGGTTATAATATGGATATGGGTTGCAGGTGGTTAGGTGTTGGCACGGGTTGACCAATATTAGGTCATGTATGGGTGTTGGGGATGGGTTAGGACCAAAAGGGGTTATAATATGGGTATGGGTTGCAGGTGGTCGGGTTTTGGCACGGGGTCACCAATATTAGGTCTTGTATGGGTATTGGGCATTTGACCAATATTAGGTCATGTATCGGTGTTAGGCATGGGTTATAACCTATAGGGGTTATAATATGGGTATGGGTTGCAGGTGGCCGGGTGTTGGCACGGGGTGACATATACTAGGTCATGTACGGGTGTTGGGCATGGGTTAGGACTAAAAGGGGTTATAATACGGGTATAAACTGTAGGTGGTCGGGTGTTGGCACAGGTTGACCAATATTAGGTCATGTACGGGTGTTGGGCATGGATTAGGACCAAAAGGGTTATAATATAGGTATGGGTTGTAGGTGGTCGGGTGTTGGCACGGGTTGTAACACCCCCTCTGGCACGTATCACAATATTGTCCGCTTTGGGCCACTCGGCGCGAGGACTTCCCAGGGGGTCACCCATCCCGGTACTACTCCCGTCTGAGCACGCTTAACTGCAGAGTTCTTATGAAATCTGCTGCCCTCACGGCTTTAAAACGCGTTGTGACAAGGAAGGTATCTACACCCCTTATAAGGAGATGGTTAGTTCTCCTTCCCAGCCGATGTGGGTTCAGGTGCAACCCACCTTCACCCCCCATTATAGGGTTCGACGTCCCTGTCGAACACATCGACCCGTGCCCTAGCTCTGATACCATTTGTAACACCCCCTCTGGCACGTATCACAATATTGTCCGCTTTGGGCCACTCGGCACGAGGACTTCCCAAGGGGTCACCCATCCCGGTACTACTCCGGTCCGAGCACGCTTAACTGCAGAGTTCTTATGAGATCTGCTGCCCTCACGGCTTTAAAACGCGTTGTGACAAGGAAGGTATCCACACCCCTTATAAGGAGATGCTTAGTTCTCCTTCCCAGCCGATGTGGGTTCAGGTGCAACCCACCTTAGATGTGACAATCGTCAATCTTGAGTCAAGTCAAGTCATCAGGTCAAGCCGGTCAACTTGATTAAACCTTGTGTATTAGGGTTGTGTTATGTTCGTACTGTATAACTTGCTATATTAATGGGAAAACATCACTTGAGAAAAGTCTCGTGTTAAAAATTTCCTAAGCCCTAGTGCTAATCAATGAACTAAACTGATAAAAACCATGTTGCATACTCATTGGGCGTGTGTGAGATCCTTAAACATGACTTAACGGGGCTTAAGAGACTTGCATTGCGGAGCCAAACACTCACAAATGCCACACTTGAAATCTCTCTCAAATATCTCTCTGTATGAGAAATCTCTCCAAGAATGTCAAATCTCTCCCAAATCTCTCCAAGTATGTGAAATCTCTCTCAAATATCTCTTTGTATGAGAAATCTCTCCAAGAATGTCAAATCTCTCCCAAATCTCTCCAAGTATGAGAAATCTCTCCCAAATCTCCCTCAAATAGTTCCCGTAACTTTTTAGAATCATTCGGGTCATTCCGGCCCTTAGCCGGGTCAAAAACGGCTTAAAACGGGGCGAAAACGAGAAAAATAGGCTTTAGGAACCGAAACCAAGAAGAGAGGCTTCTTAGGCGAGGACCGAGCCTCTGTTGGCTTTGGCATGCGAGGACCGAGCCTCTGTTGGCTAAAGAATGTGAGGACCGAGCCTCTGTTGGCTGTGGCATGCGAGGACCGAGCCTCTGTGGGCTAAAGAATGCGAGGACCGAGCCTCTGTTGGCTAAATGCACGCGAGGACCGAGCCTCGGTTCTCTGTCGCCTCATCTGCTCCCTTCTTCTCGCTCTGTCTCTACCCGCCTCTCTGTCTCTTCCCTACTCTCGGTCTCTACTCCGCCCCTCTGTCTCTCCGCGCCCTCTGTTCTCTCCTCACCCCTCTCGGTTCCTTCCCTCTCTCTTCTCCCCTCTCGGTTTCTACCCTCCCTCCTCTCGGTTTCAGCATCAGAAGGCCGAACCTCGGCCAGACTTTGGGAATTTGTCACTTTTAGCCCATTTTTGATATTTTTAACATTTTAAGCCCGTTTTTCGTGATTTTAAATCGGATTTTCTCTAGAAATTATATTTTAACATAATAAACTCTAAATATTCATAATTTAAACATATTTTTATGAAAATCATTATCTAAATAATAAAGATCTAATGGGGGATTTATTTAAGGTGGAGTGTTGACTTTGCCTTAACTTATGACACAAGCAACCACCCCACACCCACTCTATGACCAACCATACCTCCCCACCTTACCTATGTCACTTCAATGTCCCCTTACACTCAAATTTCACTCACTCCCACGTTTTTTTTGAACTGGAACAAACAACCACACTCCTCATTTTCTCTCATTTCTCTCATTCCACTAAGTAACAAACACCACTTTTCTCTCAAACTTTTTCTACACAAATTTTCGAGATTCAAGGCTGATTTCAAGTGTTCTTCCACTCTTAGTAAGTAAAAATTCATCCTCCCTATTGTTATTTCACTTCCTTCTACTCAAATCTTTGATTGCTTACACAAACTCCATAACCATAATGTTAGATTCTCGAAAACCTTCAAGGCATCTCCAAGTGTTCTTGAATTAAACACTTCCATTCTTCAACAATCATCTACTGAAATCACTTAAGGTGAGTTCATACCCCTACATTTTCATGTTTTCTCAAGTTTTCAGGGGGGGGGGAATACAAGTTAAAACACCAAGAACATAACTAAAATTTTCTAACAGCCTTCATCAGAAAAGTTCAAATCCATTCACGGACTGTTTTGAGCATCTTAAACATCTTTGTTTTCAAAACTGTACAAGGTGAAAATAGTTCATGTTTGTAGCTTTAAAATGACTACTTGCACATCTCCATACGATTTTTCTACAATTTATGGT
Organism: Lactuca saligna; assembly: GCF_052625555.1. Classification (NCBI taxonomy): domain Eukaryota; kingdom Viridiplantae; phylum Streptophyta; class Magnoliopsida; order Asterales; family Asteraceae; genus Lactuca; species Lactuca saligna. The sequence goes on along the minus strand of NC_136420.1, from coordinate 308,057,914 downwards.
GATTTTTACAAAACTGCCTATCATTTCAAACAACAATCCGGACCAGTCTGTGATTATGGACTTTTTCACACAAGTTGAAGGTCATTAAAAATCGTGATAAAAATTATGAGTAAACTAGACACATTTTGTGAACTCTCAGAATTTACGGATCTAGTTTTTGACTTCGTATGATTTTTCTATGATTTTTCCAAAACAGGGAAGAATGGCTAAAGTTAGCCAACAGCATGTAAATATCATAACACTTTGTATTATGTTGAGCAAAGTGTATAATCATAAGTTCTAATATTTGAATGTGTTTCCTTGTTAGTTTATCATTATGAACTGAAACTAAGTCATTCATACTAAATATTATTCATTCATTTTGGAACACGTATTATTTAACTATAAAAAGTATAGTTTGATAAATTCACAACACTAATACATTTCCATAAAAGAATTCATACATATTACATACATTTTAGATAAAATATAATAGGTATAGTTTATGATACATCACTCAACACACTCGTACAAAAAGGGTACATTCATACAAGAAAGATTTATATTCACACACATTTCACGTAAACTTGTTAACCTATGTTGTGAGACTCTCTCTCTCCCCGTACGTCCGAGTGCGGGATATAATTCCTGGTAGTTATAATCAGAATCTCCTTGAGGGAGAACGTGATACTTGTATATAGATCTATATTGGGTTTGACACCCCACACCTTGCTGCTAGCTACAGTGGGACCTGCAGGTCTACGGGTGACAAATGTCATTTCATTTTCGCGACGCCTGAGAAACGTTGTGGCAGGTTCACATAGTCACAGTATGATTATAGCGACTCACCTAGGGAGTTAACAATTCATAAAGTTTACGGGATTTCATAAAACCGAAGTAGGTTTTAGGTTGATTAAAAATTTACTTTCCATATCATTTTAAACTCACGACATTTCTACTAAGTAATGATGATTTCTTATACATTTTGGTCTTTGGTTATAAGGCAACATTTTACGGATTTCAAGGAAAATATTGGATTTTTCTGAAACAAACGCGACATTTACATGTGAAAGACTTCTACTAAGATTATCAATAAAAGCTTATGAACTCACCAACCTTTGTGTTGACACTTTTCAAACAACTTGTATTCTCAGGAAAACACTAAACAAGTAATCAAGTGCTTTTGAGGATGGGACGTTAAGGCGTCAAACTTTTCATATTTTGACAACATATTGTAATTGATTTTGAAACATGTAATTCATACAAGTGATGTAACTTTTTCAATTATATATATGTTGGTTGTGATTGCTAAAATTACTATTGAAATTGTGGTTATGATACTATACATGAAGTCCTCCACCCCTAGACGTTTCCGCCATCCTTGGTTTGGGGGTGTGACACGGGTTGACCAATATTAGGTCATGTATGGGTGTTGGGTATGGGTTAGGACCAAAAGGTGTTATAATATAGGTATGGGTTGCAGGTGGTCAGGTCTTGGCACGGGTTGACCAATATTAGGTCATGTACGGGTGTTGGGGATGGGTTAGGACCAAAAGGGGTTATAATATGGGTATGGGTTACAGGTGGTCGGGTGTTGGAACGCGTTCACCAATATTAGGACATGTACGGGTGTTGGGCATGGTTGACCAATATTAGGTAATGTATGGGTGTTGGGCATGTGTAACAACCTAAAGGGGTTATAATATGCGTATGGGTTGTAGGTGGTCGGGTTTTGGCATGGGTTAACCGATATTAGGTAATGTACGGGTGTTGGGGACTAAAGGGGTTATAATATGGGTATGGGTTGTAGGTGGTCGGGTGTTGGCACGGGCTAACCAATATGAGGTCATGTACGGGTGTTGGGCATGGGTTAGGACCAAAGGGGGTTATAATATGGGTATAGGTTGAAGGTGGTTGGGTGTTGGCACAGGTTGGCCAATATTAGGTCATGTACGGGTGTTGGGCATGGATTAGGACCAAAAGCGGTTATGATATAGGTATTGGTTGCAGATGGTCAGGTGTTGGCACGGGTTGACCAATATTAGGTCATGTACGAGTGTTGGGCATGGTTTAGGACCAAAAGGAGTTATAATATGGGTATAGGTTGCAGGTGGTCGTGTGTTGGCACGGGTTGACCAATATTAGGTCATGTACGGGTGTTGGGCATGGGTTAGGACCAAAAGGGGTTGTAATATGGGTATGGGTTGCAGGTGGTCTAGTGCTAGCACAAGTTGACCAATATTAGGTCATGTACGAGTGTTGGGGATGGGTTAGGACCAAAAGGGGTTATAGTATGGGTATGGGTTGCAGGTGGTCGGGTGTTGGAACGGGTTGACCAATATTAGGTCATGTACGGTGTTAGGTATGTGTTAGGACAAAAAGGGGTTATAATATGGGTATGGGTTGCACGTGGTCGTGTATTGGCACGGGTTGACCAATATTAGGTCATGTAGGGTGTTGGGCATGGGTTAGGACTAAAAGGGGTTATAATATGGGTATGGGTTGCATGTGGTTGGGTGTTGGCACAGATTGACCAATATTAGGTCATGTATGGGTGTTTGGCATGGGTTAGGACCGGAAGGGGTTATAATATGGGTATGGGTTGCAGGGGGTCGGGTGTTGGAACGCATTGAGAAAGATTAGGTCAGTACGGGTGTTGGGGATGGTTTAGGATCAAAAGGGGTTACAATATGGGTTAAAGGTGGTCGGGTGTTGGCACGGGTTCACAAATATTAGGTCATGTACGAGTGTTTACATGGGTTAGGACCAAAAGGGTTTATAAATATGGGTATGGGTTGCAGGTGGTCGGGTGTCGGCACGGGTTGACCAATATTAGGTCATGTACGGGTGTTGGGCATGGGTTAGCACCTAAAGGGGTTATAATATGGGTATAGGTTGCAGTTGGTTGGTTGTTGGCATGGGTTGACCAATATTAGGTCATGTACGGGTGTTGGGCATGGATTAGAACCAAATGGGGTTATAATATGGGTATGGGTTGTTGGAGGTCGGGTGTTGGAGCGGGTTGACCAATATTAGGTCATGTACGGGTGTTGGACATGGGTTAGGAGCAAAAGAGGTTAAAATCTGGGTATGGGTTACAGGTGGTCAGATGTTGGCATGGGTTGACCAATATTAGGTCATGTACGGGTGTTGGGGATGGGTTAGGACCAAAAGGGGTTATAATATGAGTATGGGTTGCAGGTGGTCGGGTGCGGGAACGGGTTGACCAATATTAGGTCATGTATGGGTGTTGGGCATGGGTTAGGACCAAAAGGGGTTATAATAAAGGCATAGGTTGCAGTTGGTCGGGTGTTAGCACGGGTTCACCAATATCAGGTCATGTACGGGTGTTGGGCATGGTTGACCAATATTACGTCATGTATGGGATTTGGGCATGGGTTACGACCTAAAGGGGTTATAATATGAGAATGGATTGTAGGTTATTGGGTTTTGGCATGGGTTAACCAATATTAGGTCATGTACGGGTGTTGGGCATATGTTAGGACCAAATGGGTTATAATAAGGGTATGGGTAGTTGGTGGTCGGGCGTTGGCACGGGTTGACCAATATGAGGTCTTGTACGGGTGTTGGGCATGGGTTAGGACCAAAAGGGGTTATAATATGGGTATAGGTTGCAGGTGGTCGGATGTTGGCATGAGTTGACCAATATTAGGTCATGTACAGGTGTTGGGCATGGATTAGGACCAAAAAGGGTTATAATATGGGTATAGGTTGCAGGTGGTCGGGTGTTGGCACGGGTTGACCAATATTAGGTCATGTATGGGTGTTAGGCATGGGTTATGACCAAAAGGGGTTATAATATGGGTATAGGTTGCGGTTGGTCATGTGTTGGTACGGGTTGACCAATATTAGGTCATGTACGGGTGTTGGGCATGGGTTAAGACCAAAAGGGGTTATAATATATGTATGGGTTGCAGGTGGTCAGGTGTTGGCACGGGTTGACCAATATTAGGTCATGTATGGGTGTTGGGGATAGGTTAGGACCCAAAGGGGTTATACTATGGGTATGGGTTGCGTGTGGTCGGGTGCTGGCACGGGTTGACAAATATTAGGTCATGTACGGGTGTTGGGTATGGGTTAGGACCAAAAGGGGTTATAATATGGGTATGGGTTGCACGTGGTCGTGTATTGGCACGAGTTGACCAACATTAGGTCATGTACGGGTGTTGGGTATGGGCTAGGACCAAAAGGGGTTATAATATGGGTATGGTTTGCATGTGGTCGGTTGTTGGCACAGGTTGACCAAGATTAGGTCATGTTTGGGTGTTGGGTATGGGTTACGATGAAATGGGTTTATAATATGGGTATGGGTTGTAGGTGGTCGGGTGTTGTCATCGGTTGACCAATACTAGGTCATGTATGGGTGTTGGGCATGGGTTACTACCTAAAGGGGTTATAATATGGGTATGGGTTACAGGTGGTCGGGTTTTGGCATGGGTTATCCAATATTAGGTCATGTACGGATGTTAGGCATGGGTTACGACCAAAAGGGGTTATAATATGGGTATGTGTTGCATGTCGTCGGGAGTTGGTATGGGTAACCCATACTTGGTCATGTATGGGTGTTGGGCATGGGTTAGGAACAAAAGGGGTTATAATATGGGTATGGGTTGCAGGGGGTCGGGAGTTGGAACGAATTGACAAATATTAGGTCATGTACGGGTGTTGGGGATGGTTTAGGATCAAAAGGGGTTGTAATATGTGTTGCAGATCATGTATAGGTGTCGGGTGTTGGCACGGGTTCACCAATATTGGGTCATGTATAGGTGTTGGGCATGGGTTAAAACAAAAAGGGGTTATAATATGGGTATGGGTTGCAGGTGGTTGGGTGTTTGCACGGGTTGACCAATATTAAGTCATGTACGGGTGTTGGGCATGGGTTAGGACCAAAAGGGGTTATAATATGGGTGTGGGTTGCAGGTGGTTGGGTGTTGGCACGGTTGGACCAATATTAGGTCATGTACGGGTGTTGGGCATGGGTTAGGACCAAAAGGGGTTATAATATGGGTATGGGTTGCAAGGGGTCAGGTGTTGGCATGGGTTAGCACCGTAAGGGGTTATAATATGGGTATAGGTTGTAGGTGGTCGGGTGTTGGCACGGGTTGACCAATATTAGGTCATGTACGGGTGTTGGGCATGGATTAGAACCAAAAGGGGTTATAATATGGGTATGGATTGCTCTTGGTCGGGTGTTGGCAGGGGTTGACCAATATTAGGTCATGTACGAGTACTGGACATGCGTTAGGACCAAAAGGGGTTATAATATGGGTATGGGTTGCAGGTGGTCAGGTGTTGCCACGGGATGACCAATATTAGGTCATGTTGGGGTGTTGGGGATGGGTTAGGACAAAAATGGGTTATAATATGGGAATGGGTTGCAGGTGGTCGGGTGTTGGCGCGGGTTGACTAATATTAGGTCATGTATGGGTGTTGGGCATGGATTAGTACCAAAAGGGGTTATAATATGGGTATAGGTTGTAGTTGGTCGGGTGTTGACACGGGTTCACCAATATTAGGTCATGTACGGGTGTTGGGCATGGTTGACCAATATTAGGTCATGTATCGGTGTTGGGCATGGGTTACGACCTAAAGGGGTTATAATATGAGTATGGGTTGCAGGTGGTCGGGTTTTTGCATGGGTTAACCAATATTAGGTCATGTACGGGTGTTGGGCATACGTTAGGACCAAATGGGTTATAATATGGGTATGGGTTGTAGGTAATCGGGTGTTGGCATGGGTTGACCAATATGAGGTCATGTACGGGTGTTGGGCATGGGTTAGGACCAAAAGGGGTTATAATATGGGTATAGGTTGCAGGTGGTCGGGTGTTGGCACGGGTTGACCAATATTAGGTCATATGCGGGTGTTGGGCATGGATTAGGACCAAAAGGGATTATAATATGGGTATAGGATGCAAGTGGTCGGGTGTTGGCACGGGTTGGCCAATATTAGGTCATGTATGGGTGTTGGGAATGGGTTAGGACCAAAAGGGGTTATAATATGTGTATAGGTTGCAGTTGGTCGGGTGTTGGAACAGGTTGACCAATATTAGGTGATGTACGGGAGTTGGGCATGGGTTAGGACCAAAAGGGGTTATAATAAGGGTATCGGTTGCAAGTGGCCAGGTGTTCGCATGGGTTGACCAATTATAGGTCATGTACGGGTGTTGGGGATGGGTTAGGACCAAAATGGGTTATAGTGTGGGTATGGGTTGCAGGTGGTCGGGTGTTGGTACAGGGTGACCAATATTAGGTCATGTGCGGTTGTTGGGTATGGGTTAGTTCCAAAAGGGGTTATAATATGGGTATGGGTCGCACGTGGTAGTGTATTGGCTCGGGTTGACCAATATTAGGTCATGTACGGGTGTTGGGGATGGGTTAGGACCAAAAGGGGTTATAATATGGGTATGGGTTGCAGGTGGTCGAGTGTTGGCACGGGGTCACCAATATTAGGTAATGTACGGGTATTAGGCATGGTTGACCAGTATTTGGTCATGTATGGGTGTTAGGAATGGGTTACGACCTAAAGGGGTTATAATATGGGTATGGGTTGCACGTGGTCGGGTGTTGGCACGGGGTGACAAATACTAGGTCATGTACGGGTGTTGGGCATGGGTTAGGACCAAAAGGGGTTATAATACGGGTATAAACTGCAGGTGGTCGGGTGTTGGCACAGGTTGACCAATATTAGGTCATGTACGGGTGTATGGCATGGATTAGGACCAAAATGCTTATAATATAGGTATGGGTTGTAGGTGGTCGGGTGTTGGCATGGGTTGACCAATATTAGGTCATGTATGGGTGGTGGGTATGGGTTAGGACCAAAACGAGTTATAATATGGGTATGGGTTGTAGGTGGTTAGGTCTTGGCACGGGTTGACCAATATTAAGTCGTGTACGGGTGTTGGGGATAGGTTAGGACCAAAAGGGGTTATAATTTGGGTATGGGCTACAGGTGGTCGGGTGTTGGAACGGGTTCACCAATATTAGGTCATGTACGGGTGTTGGGCATGGTTGACCAATATTAGGTCATGTATGGGTGTTGGGCATGGGTTACAACCTAAAGAGGTTATAATATGGGTATGGGTTGTAGGTGGTCGGGTTTTAGCATGGGTTAACCAATATTAGGTCATATACGGGTGTTAGGCATATGTTAGGACTAAAGGGGTTATAATATGGGTATGGGTTGTAGGTGGTCGAGTGTTGGCACGGATTAACCAATGTGAGGTCATGTACGGGTGTTGGGCATGGGTTAGGACCAAAGGGGGTTATAATATGGGTATTGGTTGCAGGTGGTCGGGTGTTGGCACAGGTTGACCAATATTAGGTCATGTACGGGTGTTGGGCATGTATTAGGACCAAAAGCGGTTATAATATGTGTATAGGTTGTAGATGGTCGGGTGTTGGCACGGGTTGACCAATATTAGGTCATGTACGGGTCTTGGGCAAGGGTTAGGACCAATAGGGGTTATAATATGGGTATAGGTTCCAGGTGGTCGTGTGTTGGCACGGGTTGACCAATATTAGGTCATGTACGGGTGTTGGGCATGGGTTAGGACCAAAAGGGGTTATAATATGGGTATGGGTTGCAGGTGGTCAGGTGCTAGCATGGGTTGACTAATATTAGGTCATGTACGGGTGTTGGGGATGGATTAGGACCAAAAGGGGTTATAGTATCGGTATGGGTTGCACGTGGTCGTGTATTGGCACGGGTTGATCAATATTAGGTCATGTACGGGTGTTGAGCATGGGTTAGGACCAAAAGGGGTTATAATATGGGTATGGATTGCATGTGGTTGGGTGTTGGCATAGATTGACCAATATTAGGTCATGTATGGGTGTTTGGGAAAGGTTAGGACATGAAGGGGTTATAATATGGGTATGGGTTGCAGGGGGTCGGGCTTTGGAACGCATTGACAAATATTAGGTCATGTACGGGTGTTGGGGATGGTTTAGGATCAAAAGGGGTTATAATATGTGTTGCAGGTGGTCGGGTGTTGGCACGGGTTCACCAATATTAGGTCAAGTATAGGTATTGGGCATGGGTTAAAACAAAAAGGGGTTATAATATGGGTATGGGTTGCAGGTGGTTGGGTGTTTGCACGGTTTGACCCATATTAGGTCATGTTCGGGTGTTGGGCATGCGTTAGCACCAAAAGGGGTTATAATATGGGTATGGGTTGCAGGTAGTCAGGTGCTAGCATGGGTTGACTAATATTAGGTCATGTACGGGTGTTGGGGATGGGTTAGGACCAAAAGGGGTTATAGTATGGGTATGGGTTGCACGTGGTCGTGTATTCGCACGGGTTGATCAATATTAGGTCATGTACGGGTGTTAAGCATGGGTTAGGACCAAAAGGGGTTATAATATGGGTATGGGTTGCATGTGGTCGGGTGTTGGCATAGATTGACCAATATTAGGTCATGTATGGGTGTTTGACAAGGGTTAGGACAGGAAGGGGTTATAATATGGGTATGGATTGCAGGGGGTCGGGTGTTGGAACGGATTGACAAATATTAGGTCATGTACGGGTGTTGGGGATGGTTTAGGATCAAAAGGGGTTACAATATGGGTTAAAGGTGGTCGGGTGTTGGTACGGGTTCACTAATATTAGGTCATGTACGGGTGTTGGGAATGGGTTAGGACCAAAAGGATTTATAAATATGGGTATGGGTTGCAGGTGGTCGTGTGTCGGAACGGATTGACCAATATTAGGTCATGTACGGGTGTTGGGCATGGATTAGGACCAAAAGGGATTATAGTATGGGTATGGGTTGTAGGTGCTCGGGTGTTGGCACGGGTTGACCAATATTAGGTCATGTACGGGTGTTGGGGATGGTTTAGGATCTAAAGCGGTTATAATATGGGTTACAGGTGGTCGGGTGTTGGCGCGGGTTCACCACTATTAGGTCATGTACAGGTGTTGGGCATGGGTTAAGACAAAAAGGGTTATAATATGGGTATGGGTTGCACGTGGTCGGGTGTTGGCAAGGGTTAACAATTATTAGGTCATGTACGGGTGTTGGGCATGGGTTAGGACTAAAAGGGGTTATAATATGGGTGTGGGTTGCAGGTGGTTGGGTGTTGGCAGGTTTGACCAATATGAGGTCATGTACGGGTGTTGGGCATGGGTTAGGACCAAAAGGGATTATAATATGGGTATAGGTTGCAGGGGGTTAGGTGTTGGCATGGGTTGACATATATTAGGTCATGTACGGGTGTTGGGCAGGGGTTAGCACCTAAAGGGGTTATAATATGAGTATAGGTTGCAGGTGGTTGGTTGTTGGCATGGGTTGACCAATATTAGGTCATGTACAGGTGTTGGGCATGGATTAGAACCAAAAGCGGTTATAATATGGGTATGGGTTGCTGGTGGTCGGGTGTTGGCACGGGTTGACCAACATTAGGTCATGTACAGGTGTTGGACATGGGATAGGAGCAAAAGGGGTTATAATATGGGTATGGGTTAGAGGTGGTCAGGTGTTGGCACGGGTTGGACAATATTAGGTCATGTATGGGTGTTGGGCATGGGTTAGGACCAAAAGGGGTTATAATATGGGTATAGGTTGCAGTTGGTCGGGTGGTAGCACGGGTTCACCAATATTAGGTCATGTACAGGTGTTGGGCATGGTTGACCAATATTAGGTCATGTATGGGATTTGGGCATGGGCTACGACCTAAAGGGGTTATAATATGAGTATGGATTGCAGGTTGTCAGGTTTTGGCATGGGTTAACCAATATTAGGTCATGTACGGTTGTTAGGCATGGGTTACGACCAGAAGCGGGTTATAATATGGGTATGGGTTGCGTGTGGTCGGGAGTTGGCACGGGTAACCCATATTAGGTCATGTACGGGTGTTGGGCATGGGTTAGGAACAAAAGGGGATATAATATGCGTATGGGTTGCAGGGGGTCGGGTGTTGGAATGAATTGACAAATATTAGGTCATGTACGGGTGTTGGGGATGGTTTAGGATCAAAAGGGGTTATAATATGTGTTGCAGGTGGTCGGGTGTTGGCACGGGTTCACCAATATTAGGTCATGTATAAGTGTTGGGCATGGGTTAAAACAAAAAGGGGTTATAATATGGGTATGGGTTGCAGGTGGTTGGGTGTTTGCACGGGTTGACCAATATTAGGTCATATACGGGTGTTGGGTATGGGTTAGGACCAAAAGGGGTTATAATATGGGTGTGGGTTCCAGGTGGTTGGGTGTTGGCACGGTTGGACCAATATTAGGTCATGTACGGGTGTTGGGCACGGGTTAAGACCAAACAGAGTTATAATATGGGTATGGGTTGCAAGGGGTCAGGTGTTGGCATGGGTAGCACCGTAAGGGGTTATAATATGGGTATAGGTTGCAGGTGGTCGGGTGTTGGCATGGGTTGACCAATATTAGGGCATGTATAGGTGTTGGGCATGGATTAGGACCAAAAGGGGTTATAATATGGGTATGGGTTGCAGGGCGTCGGGTGTTGGAACAGATGGACAAATATTAGGTCATGTACGGGTGCTTGGGATGCTTTAGGATCAAAAGGGGTTATAATATGGGTTGCAGGAGGTCGGGTGTTGGCGTAGGTTCACCACTATTAGGTCATGTACAGGTGTTGCTAATGGGTAAAGACAAAAAAGGGTTATAATATGGGTATGGGTTGCAGGTGGTCGGGTGTTGGCGTAGGTTCACCACTATTAGGTCATGTACAGGTGTTGCTAAAGGGTAAAGACAAAAAAGGGTTGACCAATATTAGGTCATGTACGGGTATTGGGCAAGGGTTGACCAATATTAGGTCATGTACGGGTATTGGGCATGGGTTAGGACCAAAAGGGGTTCTAATATGGGTGTGGGTTGCAGGTGGTTGGTGTTGGCACGGTTTGACCAATATGAGGTCATATACGGGTGTTGGGCATGGGTTAGGACCAAAAGTGGTTATAATATGGGTATGGGTTGCAGGGGGTCAGTTTATGGCATGGGTTGACATATATTAGGTCATGTACGGGTGTTGGGCATGTGTTAGCACCTAAAGGGGTTATAATATGGGTATAATTTGCAGGTGGTTGGTTGTTGGCATGGGTTGACCAATATTAGGTCATGTACTGGTGTTGGGCATGGATTAGAACCAAAAGGGGTTATAATATGGGTATGGGTTGCTGGTGGTTGGGTGTTGGCGTGGGTTGACCACTATCAGGTCATGTACGGGTGTTGGACATGGGTTAGGAGCAAAAGGGGTTATAATATGGGTATAGGTTAGAGGTGGTCAGGTGTTGGCATGGGTTGACCAATATTAGGTCATGTACGGGTGTTGGGGATGGGTTAGGACCAAAAGGGGTTATAATATGTGTATAGGTTGCAGGTGGTCGGGTGCGGGCACGGGTTGACCAATATTAGGTCATGTATGGGTGTTGGGCATGGGTTAGGACCAAAACGGGTTATAATATGGGTATATGTTGCAGTTGGTTGGGTGTTAGCACCGATTCACTAATATTAGGTCATGTACGGGTGTTGGGCATGGTTGACCAATATTAGGTCATGTATGGGATTTGGGCATGGGTTACGACCTAAAGGGGTTATAATATGAGTATGGATTGCAGGTTGTAGGGTTTTGGCATGGGTTAACGAATGGGGTATAATATGGGTATGGGTTGTTGGTGGTCGGGTGTTGGCACGGGTTGACCAATATGAGGTCTTATACGGGTGTTGGGCGTGGGTTAGGACTAAAAGGGGTTATAATATGGGTATAGGTTGCAGGTGGTCGGATGTTGGCACGAGTTGACCAATATTAGGTCATGTACGGTTGTTGGGCATGGATTAGGACCTAAAAGGGTTATAATATGGGTATAGGTTGCGGGTGGTCGGGTGTTGGTACGGGTTGACCAATATTAGGTCATGAATGGGTGTTGGGCATGGGTTAGGACCAAAAGGGGTGATAATATGGGTATAGGTTGTAGTTGGTCGTGTGTTGGCACGGGTTGACCAATATTAGGTCATGTACGAATGTTGGGAATGGGTTAAGACCAAAAGGGGTTATTATATAGGTATGGGTTGCAGGTGGTCAGGTGTTGGCACGGGTTGACAATTATTAGGTCATGTATGGGTGTTGGGGATAGGTTAGGACCCAAATGGGTTATAGTATGGGTATGGGTTGGATGTGGTCGGGTGTTGGCGCGGGTTGACAAATATTAGGTAATGTACGGGTGTTGGGTATGGGATAGGACCGAAAGGGGTTATAATATGGGAATGGGTTGCACGTGGTCATGTATTAGCACGGGTTGACCAATATTAGGTCACGTACGGGTGTTGGCTATGGATTAGGACCAAAAGGGGTTATAATATGGGTATGGTTTGCATGTGGTCAGGTGTTGGAATAGATTGACAAATATTTGCTCATGTACGGGTGTTCAGCATGGGTTACGACCAAAAGGGGTTATAATATGGGTAGGGGTTGCAAGTGGTCGGGTGTTGGCACGGGTTGACCAATATTAGGTTATGTATGGGTGTTGGGCATGGGTTACGACCAAAAGGGGTTATAATATGGGTACTGGTTGTAGGTGGTCGGGTGTTGGCATGGGTTGACCAATACTAGGTCATGTATGGGTGTTGGGCATGGGTTACGACCTAAAGGGGTTATAATATGGGTATGGGTTGCAGGTGGTTAGGATTGGCATTTGTTAACCAATATTAGGTCATGTTCGGGTGTTTTGCATGGGTTACGACCAAAAGGGGTTATAATATGGGTATGGGTTGCATGTGGTCGGGAGTTGGCACGGGTATCCCAGATTAGGTCATGTACAGGTGTTGGGCATAGGTTATGAACAAAAGGGGTAATAATATAGGTATGGGTTGCAGGGGGTCGGGTGTTGGAACGAATTGACAAGTATTAGGTCATGTACGGGTGTTGGGGATGGTTTAGGATCAAAAGGGGTTATAATATGTGTTGTAGGTGGTCGGGTGTTGGCACGGGTTCACCAATATTAGGTCAAGTATAGGTGTTGGGCATGGGTTAAAAAAAAAGGGGTTATAATATGGGTATGGGTTGTAGGTGGTTGGGTGTTTGCACGGGTTGACCCATATTAGGTCATGTACGGGTGTTGGGCATGGGTTAGGACCAAAAGGGGTTATAATATGGGTATGGGTTGCAGGTGGTCAGGTGCTAGCATGGGTTGACTTATATTAGGTTATGTACGTGTGTTGGGGATGGGTTAGGACCAAAAGGGGTTATAGTATGGGTATGGGTTGCATGTGGTCGTGTATTGGCACGGGTTGATCAATATTAGGTCATGTACGGGTGTTGAGCATGGGTTAGGACCAAAAGGAGTTATAATATGGGTATGGGTTGCATATGGTCGGGTGTTGGCATAGATTGACCAATGTTAGGTCATGTGTGGGTGTTTGGCAAGGGTTAGGACAGGAAAGGGGTTATAATATGGGTATGGGTTGCAGGGGGTTGGGTGTTGGAACGCATTGACAAATATTAGGTCATGTACGGGTGTTGGGGATGGTTTAGGATCAAAAGGGGTTACAATATGGGTTAAAGGTGGTCGGGTGATGGTACGGGTTCACTAATATTAGGTCATGTACAGGTGTTGGGCATGGGTTAGGACCAAAAGGGTTTATAAATATGGGTATGGGTTGCAGGTGGTCGGGTGTCGGAACGGATTGACCAATATTAGGTCATGTACGGGTGTTGGGCATGGATTAGGACCAAAAGGGGTTATAGTATGGGTATGGGTTGCAGGTGGTCGGGTGTTGGCATGGGTTGACGAATATTAGGTCATGTACGGGTGTTGGGTAATGGTTAGCAACAAATGGGGTTATAATATGGGTACAGGTTGCAAGTGGTCAGGTATTGGCACGACTTGACAATTATTAGGTCGTGTACGGGTGTTGGTCATGGGTTAGGACAAAAAGAGGTTATAATATGGGTATGGGTTGCAGGTGGTCAGGTGTTGGCTCGGGTTGACCAATATTAGGGCATGTACAGGTGTTGGGCATGGGTTAGGACCAAAAGGGGTTATAATATGGGTATGGGTTGCAGGGGGCCAGGTGTTGGAACGGATTGACAAATATTAGGTCATGTACGGGTGTTGGGGATGGTTTAGGATCTAAAGTGGTTAAAATATGGGTTACAGGTGGTCGGGTGTTGGCGTGGGTTCACCACCATTAGGTCATGTACAGGTGTTGGGCATGCGTTAAGACAAAAAGGGTTATAATATGGGTATGGGTTGCACGTGGTCGGGTGTTGGCAAGGGTTAACAATTATTAAATCATGTACGGGTGTTGGGCATAGGTTAGGACCAAAAGGGGTTATAATATGGGTGTGGGTTGTAGGTGGTTGGGTGTTGGCACGGTTTGACCAATATGAGGTCATGTACGGGTGTTGGGCATGGGTTTGGACCAAAAGGGATTATAATATGGGTATAGGTTGCAGGGGGTCAGGTGTTGGCATGGGTTGACATATATTAGGTCATGTACGGGTGTTGGGCAGGGGTTAGCACCTAAAGGGGTTATAATATGAGTATAGGTTGCAGGTGGTTGGTTGTTGGCATGTGTTGACCAATATTAGGTCATGTACGGGTGTTGGGCATGGATTAGAACCAAAAGGGGGTTATAATACGGGTATGGGTTGCTGGTGGTCAGGTGTTGGGGCGGGTTGACCAATATTAGGTCATGTATGGGTGTTGGACATGGGTTAGGAGCAAAAGGGGTTATAATATGGGTATGGTTTACAGGTGGTTAGGTGTTGGCACGGGTTGGCCAATATTAGGTCATGTATGGGTGCTGGGCATGGGTTAGGACCAAAAGGGGTTATAATATGGGTATTGGTTGCAGTTGGTCGGGTGTTAGCACGGGTTCACCAATATTAGGTTATGTACGGGTGTTGTGCATGGTTGACCAATATTAGGTCATGTATGGGATTTGGGCATGGGTTACGACCTAAAGGGGTTATAATATGAGTATGGATTGTAGGTTGTCAGGTTTTGGCATGGGTTAACCAATATTAGGTCATGTACGGGTGTTAGGCATGGGTTACGACCAAAAGGGGGTTATAATATGGGTATGGGTTGCGTGTGGTCGGGAGTTGGCACGGGTAACCCATATTAGGACATATACGGGTCTTGGGCATGGGTTAGGAACAAAAGGGGATATAATATGCGTATGGGTTGTAGGGGGTCGGGTGTTGGAATGAATTGACAAATATTAGGTCATGTATGGGTGTTGGGGATGGTTTAGGATCAAAAGGGGTTATAATATGTGTTGCAGGTGGTCGGGTGTTGGCACGGGTTCACCAATATTAGGTCATGTATAGGTGTTGGGCATGGGTTAAAATAAATAGGGGTTATAATATGGGTATGGGTTGCAGGTGGTTGGGTGTGTGCACGGGTTGACCAATATTAGGTCATATACGGGTGTTGGGTATGGGTTAGGACCAAAAGGGGTTATAATATGGGTGTGGGTTCCAGGTGGTTGGGTGTTGGCAAGGTTGGACCAATATTAGGTCATGTACGGGTGTTGGGCACGGGTTAAGACCAAAAGGCGTTATAATATGGGTATGGGTTGCAAGGGGTCAGGTGTTGGCATGGGTTAGCACCGTAAGGTGTTATAATATGGGTATAGGTTGCAGGTGGTCGGGTGTTGTCACGGGTTGACCAATATTAGGGCATGTATAGGTGTTGGGCATGGATTAGGACCAAAAGGGGTTATAATATGGGTATGGGTTGCTGGGCATCGGGTGTTGGAACTGATGGACAAATATTAGGTTATGTACGGGTGTTTGGTATGGTTTAGGATCAAAAGGGGTTGTAATATGGGTTGCAGGTGGTCGGGTGTTGGCGTAGGTTCACCACTATTAGGTCATGTACAGGTGTTGCGCATGGGTTAAGACAATAAAGGGTTATAATATGGGTATGGGTTGCAGGTGGTCGGGTGTTGGCAAGGGTTGACCAATATTAGGTCGTGTACGGGTGTTGGGCATGGGTTAGGACCAAAAGGGGTTCTAATATGAGTGTGGGTTGCAGGTGGTCGGTGTTGGCACGGTTTGACCAATATGAGGTCATGTACGGGTGTTGGGCATGGGTTAGGACCAAAAGTGGTTATAATATGGGTATGGGTTGCAGGGGTCAGGTTATGGCATGGGTTGACATATATTAGGTCATGTACGGGTGTTGGGCATGTGTTAGCACCTAAAGGGGTTATAATATGGGTATAGTTTGCAGGTGGTTGGTTGTTGGCATGGGTTGACCAATATTAGGTCATGTACTGGTGTTGGGCATGGATTAGAACCAAAAGGGGTTATAATATGGGTATGGGTTGCTGGTGGTCGGGTGTTGGCGTGGGTTGACCACTATTAGGTCATGTACGGGTGTTGGACATGGGTTAGGAGCAAAAGGGATTATAATATGGGTATGGGTTATAGGTGGTCAGGTGGTGGCACGGGTTGACCAATATTAGGTCATGTACGGGTGTTGGGGATGGGTTAGGACCAAAAGGGGTTATAATATGTGTATGGGTTGCAGGTGGTCGGCTGCGGGCAGGGGTTGACCAATATTAGGTCATGTATGGGTGTTGGGCATGGGTTAGGACCAAAACGGGTTATAATATGGGTATATGTTGCAGTTGGTTGGGTGTTAGCACCGGTTCACCAATATTAGGTCATGTACGGGTGTTGGGCATGGTTGACCAATATTAGGTCATGTATGGGATTTGGGCATGGGTTACGAACTAAAGGGGTTATAATATGAGTATGGATTACAGGTTGTCGGGTTTTGGCATGGGTTAACCAATGGGTTATAATATGGGTATGGGTTGTTGGTGGTCGGGTGTTGGCACGGGTTGACCAATATGAGGTCTTATACGGGTGTTGGGCGTGGGTTAGGACCAAAAGGGGTTATAATATGGGTATAGGTTGCAGGTGGTCGGATGCTGGCACGAGTTGACCAATATTAGGTCATGTACGGGTGTTGGGCATGGATTAGGACCAAAAAGGGTTATAATATGGGTATAGGTTGCGGGTGGTCGGGTGTTGGCACGAGTTGACCAATATTAGGTCATATATGGGTGTTGGGCATGGGTTAGGACCAAAAGGGGTTATAATATGGGTATAGGTTGTAGTTGGTCGTGTGTTGGCACGGGTTGACCAATATTAGGTCATGTACGGATGTTGGGAATGGGTTAAGACCAAAAGGGGTTATAATATAGATATGGGTTGCAGGTGGTCAGGTGTTGGTACGGGTTGACAATTATTAGGTCATGTATGGGTGTTGGGGATAGGTTAGGACCCAAATGGGTTATAGTATGGGTATGGGTTGCATGTGGTCGGCTGTTGGCACGGGTTGACAAATATTAGGTCATGTACGGGTGTTGGGTATGGGATAGGACCGCAAGGGGTTATAATATGGGAATGGGTTGCACGTGGTCATGTATTAGCACGGGTTGACCAATATTAGACCACGTATGGGTGTTGGCTATGGATTAGGACCAAAAAGGGTTATAATATGGGTATGGTTTGCATGTGGTCGGGTGTTGGCACAGATTGACAAATATTTGCTCATGTACGGGTGTTCAGCATGGGTTACGACCAAAAGGGGTTATAATATGGGTATGGGTTGCAAGTGGTCGGGTGTTGGCACGGGTTGACCAATATTAGGTTATGTATGGGTGTTGGTCATGGGTTACGACCAAAAGGGGTTATAATATGGGTACCGGTTGTAAGTGGTCAGGTGTTGGCATGGGTTGACCAATACTAGGTCATGTATGGGTGTTGGGCATGGGTTACGACCTAAAGGGGTTATAATATGGGTATGGGTTGCAGGTGGTCGGGATTTGGCATTTGTTAACCAATATTAGGTCATGTTCGGGTGTTTGGCATGGGTTACGACCAAAAGGGGTTATAATATGGGTATGGGTTGCATGTGGTCGGGAGTTGGCACGGGTAACCCAGATTAGGTCATGTACAGGTGTTGGGCATGGGTTAGGAACAGAAGGGGTAATAATATAGGTATGGGTTGCGGGGGATCGGGTGTTGGAACGAATTGACAAATATTAGGTCATGTACGGGTGTTGGGGATGGTTTAGGATCAAAAGTGGTTATAATATGTGTTGTAGGTGGTCGGGTGTTGGCACGGGTTCACCAATATTAGGTCAAGTATAGGTGTTGGGCATGGGTTAAAACAGAAAAGGGTTATAATATGGGTATGGGTTGCAGGTGGTTGGGTGTTTGCACGGGTTGACCCATATTAGGTCATATACGGGTGTTGGGCATGGGTTAGGACCAAAAGGGGTTATAAATGGGTGTGGGTTGCAGGTGGTTGGGTGTTGGCACAGTTTGACCAATATTAGGTCATGTACGAGTGTTGGGCATGGTTTAGGACGAAAAGGGGTTATAATATGGGTATGGGTTGCAAGGGGTCAAGTGTTGGCATGGGTTAGCATCGCAAGGGGTTATAATATGGGTATAGGTTGCAGGTGGTCGGGTGTTGGCACGGGTTAACCAATATTAGGTCATGTATGGGAGTTGGGCATGGATTAGAACCAAAAGGGGTTATAATATGGGTATCGATTGCTCTTGGTCGGGTATTGGCACGGGTTCACCAATATTAGGTCATGTACGGGTGCTGGACACGGGTTAGGACCAAAAGGGGTTATAATATGGGTATGTGTTGCAGTTGGTTAGGTGTTGCCACGGGTTGACCAATATTAGGTCATGTACGGGTGTTCGGGATGGGTTAGGACCAAAAGGGGTTAAAATATGGGTATGGGTTGCAGGTGGTCGGGTGTTGGCGCGGGTTGACCAATATTAGGTCATGTATGGGTGTTGGGCATGGATTAGGACCAAAAGGGGTTATAATATGGGTATAGGTTGTAGTTGGTCGTGTGTTAACATGGGTTCACCAATATTAGGTCATGTACGTGTGTTTGGGTATGGTTGACCAATATTAGGTCATGTATCGGTGTTGGGCATGGGTTACGACCTAAAGGGGTTATAATATGAGTATGGGTTGCAGGTGGTCGTGTTTTGGCATGGGTTAACCAATATTAGGTCATGTATGGGTGTTGGGCATACGTTAGGACCAAATGGGTTACAATATGGGTATGGGTTGTAGGCGATCGGGTGTTGGCACAGGTTGACCAATATGAGGTTATGTACGGGTGTTGGGCATGGGTTAGGACCAAAAGGGGTTATAATATGGGTATAGGTTACAAGTGGTCGGGTGTTGGCACGGGTTGACCAATATGAGGTCATGTATGGGTGTTGGGCATGGGTTAGGACCAAAAAGGGTTATAATATGTATATAGGTTGCAGTTGGTCGGGTGTTGGCACAGGTTGACCAATATTAGGTCATGTACGGGAGTTGGGCATGTGTTAGGACCAAAGGGGGTTATAATATGGGTATGGGTTGCAGGTGGTCTGGTGTTCGCACGGGTTGACCAATATTAGGTCATGTACGGGTGTTGGGGATGGGTTAGGACCAAAAGGGGTTATAATATGGGTATGGATTGCTCTTGGTCGGGTGTTGGCACGGGTTGACCAATATTAGGTCATGTACGGGTGTTGGGTATGGGTTAGGATGAAAAGGGGTTATAAAATGGGTATGGTTTGCATGTGGTCGAGTGTTGACACAGATTGACCAATATTTGGTCATGTACGAGTGTTCAGCATGGGTTACGACCAAAAGGGGTTATAATATGGGTATGGGTTGCAGGTGATCGGGTGTTGGCACGGGTTGACCAATATTAGGTCATGTATGTGTGTTGGGCATGGGTTACGACCAAAAGGGTTTATAATATGGGTATGGGTTGCAGATGGTCGGGTGTTGGCACGGGTAGACCAATACTAGATCATGTATGGGTGTTGGGCATTGGTTACGACCTAAAGGGGTTATAATATGTTGCAGGTGGTCGGGTTTTGGCATGGGTTAACCAATATTAGGTCATGTACGGGTGTTGGGCATGGGTTACGACCAAAAGGGGTTATAATATGGGTATGGGTTGCATGTGGTCGGGAGTTGGCACGGGTAACCCATATTAGGTCATGTACGAGTGTTGGGCATGGGGTAGGACCAAAAGGGGTTATAATATGGGTATGGGATGGATGTGGTCGGGTGTTGGCACGGGTAACCCATATTAGGTCATGTATGGGTGTTGGGCATGGGTTAGGACCAAAAGGGGTTATAATATGGGTATGGGTTGCAGGGGTTCAGGTGTTGGCATGGGTTGACCAATATTAGGTCATGTACGGGTGTTGGGGATGGTTAAGGATCAAAAGGGGTTATAATATGGGTATGGGTTGTGGGTAGTTGTTTGTTGGGACGGGTTGACAAATATTAGGTCAGTGTACGGGTGTTGGGGATAAGTTAGGACTAAAATGGGGTTATAATATGGGTATGGGTTACAGGTGGTCAAGTGTTGGCATGGGTTTCCAATATTAGGTCATGTACGGGTGTTGGGTATGGGTTAGGACCAAAAGGGGTTATAATATGGGTATGGGTTGCAGGGGGTCAGGTGTTGGCATGGATTGACCAATATTAGGTCATGTACGGGTGTTGGGCATGGGTTAAGACCAAAAGGGGTTCTAATATGGGTATGGGTTGCAGGTGGTCAAGTGTTGGCACGGGTTGACCAATATTTGGTCATGTAAGGGTGTTGGGCATGTGTTAGGCCCAAAAGGGGTTATAATATGGGTATGGGTTGCAGGGGGTCAAGTGTTGGCACGGGTTGACCAATATTAGGTTATGTACGGGTGTTGGGCATGGGTTAGGACCAAAAGGGGTTATAATATGGGTATGGGTTGCAAGGGGTCGAATGTTGGCATGGGTTAGTACCAAAAGGGGTTATAATATGGGTATGGGTTGCAGGTGGTCGGGTGTTGGCACGGGTTGACCAATATTAAATCATGTATGGGTGTTGGTGCGGTTGGTCACACGAGGGAGCTTGTCGCACTGGGCCGGGTTCAGGCTGCTATAAGTGCGGCAAGGTTGGACACTTTGGTAGGGATTATACTGCCCCTACTCCGACGATACATATGTCAGACCTGATTTGCTTTAATTGCAATCAGAAGGGTCATAAAAAGGCCAATTGCCCTAGATTGGCAGCAGCAACGGCACCGAAGGTGGCACCAACTCCAGTGACAGGTCGGGTTGTGGATGGCCGGAAGGTCAAGATAGACACTCTAGTGGTTCGGAGCCGAGCATTTCAGCTGACAGTCGATGAGGCACGCACTGCACCTGATGTGGTAACGAGTATGCTTTCTTATCATTATGTTTTTATTATATATCGCTGTGATTTTGATATATTATGTGTCTTGGTTAGGATCGTTCCATGTGAACGGAATCCCAGTACAGGTGTTGTTTGATTCGGGTGCCACCCGATCATTTGTCTCTCTTGCTCTTAGCAAGAAGTTTCTGGAGTCTTCGGGCATGTTGGATTTCCCTCTAGAGGTCGAGATTGCGGACGACCGGTTGGTACGAGCGTCGGAGGTCTATCAGGACTGTGTTTTGAGGTTGTTCGAGGAGCGTTACCTGGTAGACCTGGTTTATCTTGCTGAGGGCGAACAAGGTGATCATAGGCATGGATTGGTTGAGCCCCAATGGGGCAGTGATAGA
The DNA here is from genome assembly GCF_052625555.1 of Lactuca saligna. Classification (NCBI taxonomy): domain Eukaryota; kingdom Viridiplantae; phylum Streptophyta; class Magnoliopsida; order Asterales; family Asteraceae; genus Lactuca; species Lactuca saligna. Next base: position 308,036,316 of record NC_136420.1, on the reverse strand, counting down.
CTGCGTGCATCAGCTGGTTTGGATTAGGACCCCAATTGGGGGAGAGTTGGTAGTTCAGGGTGAGAGGCCGCAGCGAGGACTAGCGGTATGTTCAACAACGAGAGCTAGGCATTACCTTCAGCAGGGTTGCGCAGGATATGTCGCCTACGTTATGGACACCCGTGAGGCGGGTAACGCAACAGTGGGCAATGTTCCTGTGGTGCGTGATTTTACGGATGTATTCCCCGAAGAGTTGCTTGGGATACCTCCAGAGAGGCAGGTGGAATTTAGGATCGACCTAGTCTCCGGTGCGGCTCCGATAGCCATGGCACTGTATCGGCTGGCTCCTCCTGAGATGCAGGAATTGTCTATACAGCTGCAGGAGCTGTTAGACAAGGGACCCATTAGACCGCGTAGTTCTCCATAGGGAGCCCCGATTATGTTTGTGAAGAAGAAGGAAGGCTCGAATCGGATGTGTATACATTATCGGGAGCTGAACAAGGTAACGGTGAAGAACTGTTACCCACTCCTGAAGATTGATGACCTCTTTGACCAGTTACAGGGGGCATCTTGGTTCTCCAAGATTTATCTGCGTTCAGGATACCATCAGATGAGGATTAGAGAGGAGGATGTCCACAAGACTGCGTTTCAGATGCGCTATGGCCACTACAAGTTTGTGGTGATGCCCTTCGGGCTCACCAATGCTTCTGTCGCGTTCATGGACCTCATGAACCACGTGTGTAGACTGATGCTAGACCGGTCTATGATAGTGTTTATTGATGATATCTTGGTTTACTCCAAGACGCAGGAGGAGCACGAGGCGCATCTGCGAGAGGTACCGAAGACTTTGAGGAGGGAGAACTTGTATGCTAAGTTATCCAAGTGTGAGTTTTGGTTGCGCAAGGTACCGTTCCTTTTGCATCTCGTCAACCAGAACGGGATGTCAATGGACCCGGCCAAAGTGGAGGGTGTGATGAGATCGGAGGTTCCGAAGTCTCCATCCAAGATTCGGTGTTTCCTAGGATTAGCCGGCTACTATCGGAGATTCATCCAGGATTTCTCCAAGATAGTCGTACCCCTGACCAGGCTAACAAGGAAAGTCGTGGTCTTTCATTGGGGGCCTGAGCCACAGGCCGCATTCGAGACACTGAGACAGACATTGTGTGAGGCGCTAATCTTAGCCTTGCTAGAGGGCATGGAGGATTTTGTTGTGTATTGCAATGCATCCATCTTAGGTTTGGGCGCAGTTCTGATGCAAAGAGGGCGTGTCATCACCTACGCATCGAGGTAGCTGAAACCTCATGAGGCGAACTACCCGACGCATGACTTGGAGCTGGGGGTTGTTGTGTTCGCCTTCAAGATTTGGCGTCATTACCTGTATGAGGTTCGGTGTACCATCTACATGGACCATTAGAGTTTGAGGTACCTCATGGATCAGCCGAATCTAAACATGAGGCAGCGTCGGTGGATGGACATGGTAAAGGATTACGATTGGGAGGTCCTTTATCACCCGGGTAAGGCCAATGTGGTTGCCGACATGCTTAGCCACAAGGCAGTGCCGATCAAGGATATCTTCCTGAGGATGATGGTGGTGACTCTGCTGTTGGAGCAGATTCGGGAGGCCCAACAGGAGGCCATGAAGAAGGAGCATCGGAAGAGCGAGCGGATTGTGGGTCAGGTTTCCTCCTTTGACTATGAAAACTGGGGGTTTTTGAATCTGCACCATAGGGTGTGGGTCTCGTATCATGGGGGTGTGCGCGAGGTATTGATGGAGGAGGCACACAAATCTCGATTCTCCATTCACCCCGGGGCTACGAAGATGTATAAGGATCTTCGTCCGGACTATTGGTGGCCCTGCATGAAGCGGGATGTAGCATGGTAGGTAGAGCGGTGCTTGACCTGCAGGAAGGTCAAGGCCGAGCATCAGAGACCTCACGGAAGTATGTAGCCATTTGATATTCCAGTGGAGATCCTTGATAGGAAGTCAAACGATCTGAGGAACAAGATAGTTGAGCTGGTAAAGGTGTAGTGGTAGCACCGAAAGAGCTCTGTAACATCCAAAAATTTTCAACCAATTTAAACTTTCAACCAATTTAAACTTTTCAAAAACAACCCATATTCATTAATTCATTACAAAAAGGTTTTCAATTCATTTATTATTAGAGTATTTCCCAGATTCACATCATAAATACATAAAACATGAGGAGTGGTACAATCACGCCTTCGGCTTGCCACGATCTCATGAAGTACCTGAAATAATACACTGAAAACTGTAAGCTATATACATCGAGTCTGCAGTGTGGTTGGTGCGCTTCGGGTCTACTGTGTGACTGGTCTGCCGCACCGGGCCTTCAGTCCACCTGGTCCACCCTTCGAGTCTAGCCATATACATCGAGTCTGCAGTGTGGTTGGTGCGCCAGCACCGTGCCTTCAACCCACCTGGTCCACTCTCTGAGTCTACAGTATCACTGGTCCGCCCGTACCGTGCCTTCAGTCGGCCTGGTCCACTCTTTGAGCCTCGACACGTCTAGTCCGCCCTCGTAGGGCTTATAGCCTATCCGAACCGCTCGCTGGGCATTCAGTATATTCGGTCTGCCTTGGGTATGTTGGCCTACAGCACAATGCAGGACCCGCCTCAACCCAAACCCAATCAACCAACCATGTGTACATAAACATATAATCATATAGTAATTCATCACTAATCAACCAATCTAGCAGATCACATATATAGCACACTCTAACCAGGATACCAACCTAACCGGTCACTAACATAGCATCATCCTATATCCCAGCATTCCGACCTTAACCAGGTCTCTAACGTATAACATCCTAACTACCAGGATGCAAACATATAGCAAAACAATAACATAACAACTACCCAGATTTCCATCCGATAAAGGGTCGGCCTTGGTGCCTTAGATCCTGTCGATATAGTGAGGATAACTCACCTCGTAACTGCTCACTGAAGAGATAAGATCACGCTGCTCCAACCTCCGACACGAACTTCACCACTGATAAATACCAAAAGACTGAACTCAATAAATACCAGTAATTACCAAAGTACCCTTGGAAGTCAACTGGTCAACTCTTGGTCAAAGTTAAAGTCCTCAGTCAAAGTCAACCTTCCTGAGTGACTCTACTCGCCGAGTCGCCCCATCGACTCACCGATTCCCTATACTTAGAAACTCCCATGTCACGACTCAACTTGCCGAGTCGCCCCAAGACTCGCCGAGTCCAAAAATTCTGAGTCCTTTCTCACTCAACTCACTGAGTCATCCCTCGAATCGCCGGTCACCATTCAACCAGAAAAGGTTAGGACTCCACAACCAGACTCACCGAGTCCAAGAACAGACTCGCCGAGTCCAAAGCAATATTCAACAGACTCGCCGAGTTCACCCATGGAACTCTCCAAGTCTCTTCAGTTCTCATTCCATATAGAGGCTTTCCAAGCCATGCAGGGGCTCCAATCCCTAGATCTACCATTCTACAAGCTATTCCTCATGTAAAGTGGCAAAATTTACATGAACTCTAGGAGCTATGAGCCCAAAATGCTCTAAGGTTAGACTTTTAGGACAAAGGGCTTCACTAACAACTCAAGGACTGAAGCTTTATGACATTCTAGGCCATTATGAGTCTAGATCTGTAGTAGCAACACCAAATCCAACTCCAAATCCGAGATAGGTCTCAAAACTCCCAAAACAACCACCAAGGATGAACCACAAGGGAAATAGCTTAAGGTAAGAGCTCTTTACCTCAGAGATGTGCACAATTCTGATGTAGATCCCAAATCTTTACAAGCCTCTTGATGCTAACTCCCAATTCTCAAGCTCCTTTCACAATTTCCTCTTCTAAGCCCCAATCTTTCCAACAATGAAGCCTCACACAAAATTAGGGTTTTCTGGAACTAAAAGGGAAGGTAAAGAGGCTGAGGGTGGCTATAATGTGCTTTATATATGGCACAAACCCCAGATTAGGGTTTTTCTCCCTTCAGCACTAACTCACCGAGTCCAGCTGCCGACTCGCCGAGTTGGTCACTTAACACGCGTCCAAAATCGTGACCCGAGTTGTCGAGTCTATCCATCGACTCGCCGAGTCGACCTTCCTTATTTACACTTAGAACCCTGAAGTTGCACTTCTGAACTCGGGGTGTTACAGGCTCAGAGTGGACTTGGGAGCTGGTGGATGATATGATGGAGGTTTACCCATAGCTTTTCCAGGAACAAGCAGCAGACTTCGAGGACGAAGTCTAAAATAAGTGGGGGAGATTTGTAACACCTGGTTCCTGGTACGTATTTTTAAATTAAGTATTTTGCATTTTGGCCTGGGACTCGGCGAGTTAGTGGCCCAACCCGTCGAGTAGAAGCGGTTTGGACACAGGAGTTAAGTGGCTGACTCGGCGAGCAAGAGACCGGACTCGACGAGTCCGTGTTGTCAGGACAAAAACCCTAATATGAGAGCTTGCACCCTATATAAACGCCTTAACTCAGCCTCCCTTGTCCCTAACACTCCTAGAGCTGCATATCAAAACCCTAGCCGTTTGTGTGTGTGTTATGGCCATTTTGGTGCTTTTGTTGACTTGTGAATCTTGGAAGGAAACAGAGGAGCTTAAGTATTCGACTTGGGGCTTGTAGATCCAGAAACCTCATCCCATCTTCAGTTTAATCAAGGTAAAATGCTCCTGCATTGGCCTTCCATTTGGTTGTTCATCTTTAGATTGTAGATCTTGGGTGTATTTAGGTCTTTCAAGCCATTTTAGAATTTAAGGAGTGTTATGTGGACTCTAGCCTTCAGATCCGGGCCTTAAGAGGGGTCTCATGGCATAAACGTGCCAACTTTAGGGCCATGAGACCCCCATGCACATTGTAGGACACTTTATATGGATTTTTGAGCTAAGAACCCCATGCATGTGCATCAAGTTTGGTACTTTACGTATAAAATGGACATTAGGAGGCCAGATCTAAGGTTTTGGTGTGTTAGATCTCATTTAAATCAACTGTATGGAATTGATCAAGGTTGGACTCGGCGAGTTGCTCTTGGCACTTGACGAGTCGGTGACCATTGTGCACCAAACCCTTTCTGTAAATGGTTAAGTGTTAGGAAGGAAGTCCCTTGTGGGTTTAGACTCGAAATAGGGACCTGGAAGTTATAGGACTCGGCGAGTCCATAGCAGTCTCCCAATCTTTGAAGATGGACTCGCCGAGTTATTCATATAACTCGGCAAGTCATGGACTGGACAAGTTCTTAAGTTGGAGATGAACTCGACGAGTTCAAGGAGGAACTCGGCGAGTCGGATGAAGATGGTCCTGATGTTATGATTGAAGGAGAACCCATCGAGTTTTGCTAGACTCGATGAGTGGAGCTAGGGTTTGTGTGGGATTAGAGAAGCATGGACTCGACGAGTTGGTAGGCCAACTCGGCGAGTCTGGTCAACTAAATGTTGACTTTGACCAATGTTGACTTTGACTAATGTTGGGCTAACCCTGTTTAGGATTGTATGTGATATGTGTTGACCTGAAGGTTTTCGTGTAGGGATCAAGGAGTCGTTGGGAGTCGACTTGTGCGCCGAGGATATTTTAGACACTGCATGATATCGAGGTGAGTTACCTTACAGTATGGGTGGGTCTAAGGCCACAATGTCGGCCCACCAAAAAAGGGGTATTTAAAAGATAATGGTCTTTGTGATAATTATCTTGGTCTGGTTATGTGTTGGTTATCAGGTTTATCTGGGTAGTATGTTATGTGTATGGTAAGGATTAGTTTCCCTGACAGTGGTCCTTAGGACCCAAGGGTAGGTCAGTACCCGAATATGCCTGACTCTATGATTATATCTATTGATAGTATGCTAGTGGTAGGGGTGAAATAGTCCCCAGTTACCGGTTGAAAGATACCGATGAAGGTTATCGGTTGAAAGATACCGACGATATTGTATGGTATGTGGTATGATGGGGAACTCACTAAGCTTTGTGCTCACAGTTTTGGTTTTAGTTTCAGGTACCTCTCCGTCGAAAGGGAAAGAGCCGGCGGTGTAGCAGCGCATCACACACACACACATGTTTCCGCAAGAAGTTTTTGGGACTGTACTCTGATTTTTCGTACTTGTGATATTGTGGTTTGAGATACAACATTATGACTTTGTAATGAAATGTTTTATTGACAAGGTTTTGGTAGAATGTTTATTAAATACATTAATTCAAAAATGATATTTTTGGTAGACTATTCACACCTTTTTTGTGATCCTCAGCATCATAGTCACAAACTTGAAGGGAATAATTGAGATTTAAACATGCCATTGAAATGTTAAATGAATCTCAAAAGAATCTAGGAATTTCAATCCAATTAAAACTTAATAATCAATTTCATTTTTCATGGTGGAAATTGGTAAATCATCATTTACATACCTTCAAAAATTTTGCAATTGGCTTACGACATTCCTCTTCCAATTTGTAACATATTGTGTTGAGTCCTAGCCTTAATATTTCATTTGGATGTTATATTAAGGATTGTTATCTAATATAAACATTTCTTTGTTTTTTAGATGTCTTCCAACAATGCTCCCGACTCAAACCCTTCTGGTCCCTTCTCCCTCATGAACTTGTGTAAGAGAGTCATTTTTGATGGTTCCAACTTCAATGATTGGATTAGTAACATCAGGATGGTCACTCGTTACGAGGACAAGGAATATGTCCTCGATAATGAGGTTAAGGAAATTGATGAGTCTTATGCTACTCCTGAGGAAATTGTTGAATTTAAGAGTTGGCCACTATGACTGCCAAACTCCAGAAGTCCTATGAGGACTTCTACCCTTTTGAGATGCACGTTGACTTGATGGAAAGATACCATCAAAGTGCTCGTCAAGAGAGGTATGAAATCATAACCTTCATGATAACAACAAAGATGAAGGATGGAGAGTCCTTCACGGCCCACCTGTAGAAAATGCAAAGGTTTGTGGACCGCTTCCTGAAATTGAATGTAAATTCTGTTGAAGAGCTGGCTATAGATATCATTCTACACTCTTTACCTCCCTATTATGATCAATTCCGTATGACCTATCATATAAATAACGAGGAGGTCACACTTAGCAAGCTTCAAGGACCTTTGAGGACTGTTGAAAGTAGTCTCAAAGGTACATCTATTGTTACTACTCCTATCGCAACTGCCCTATCTTGGCAATTGGACATGGAAAAGGGAAGAAGAGGAAAGCTCCCTCTAAGAGTCGCAAGTGAAAGTTTCTTGATGGATCCTCTTTCAATGGGACCAAGGCGGGTTTTGCAAGTCCCTCTGCCAATCCGAAAGAAGCAGAGTGTTTCTATTGTTATGCTAAAGGGCACTAGAAGCGAAGCTGCCCCAAATACTTACAGGATTTCAACGATGGGAAGGTTTAACCCACCTATGTAACTCATATCATTCTTGTTCTTGGGTTCTTGATACAGTTTGTGGTTTCCACATTTGTCTTATTTGCAGGGACTAACAAGAAGTAAGGATGTGGAGCATGGGAAGATGAACTTGTTAATGGGGAATAGGAAAATGTCGCCTGTCACCAAGATTGGAGTTTATTCTTTATTGCTTAGTAGTGGGTTGGAACTATACTTGAATAATTGTTGCTACTAGTCCGATATAGTGAGAAAGATTATTTCCTTTCATGGTTTGTAAAAACAAGGTTTTAGTTTTTTCATTTGATAATGAAATTGGTGCTATTAATGCTTTTTATAATGATGTTTTTTTTATTTATTTTAAAGCATTGCCTTGTAATGGTGTATATGAAACTGTGATGGTTGTAGACAACTTAGGAAATAATGTGGTGCACATTGATTCTTCCAATAGCTTGGATAAAGCATTTTTGTGGCATTGTCTTCCTGGACATGTCAACAAGAAGCGCATAGGCCAATTCCAAAAGTCTGGAGTCTTGGAGTCATTCAACTTAAGGTCGGATGACACTTGCCAATATTGTTTTCTTGGAAAAGATTACCAAGTCACCTTTCACTGCTACTTGTGAAAGGGGTGAAGGTATGTTAGATCTCATACACACAGATGTGTGTGGACTAGGGATGAGATTTAGAACCGGAAAACCGGACCCGAACCTGAATCAGACTGGAACCGAAACCATTAGAACCAGAATATATAGATCCGATTCCGGTTCCGGGTTTAAAAATTGGCTTTATCTGGGTTCTGGGTAATCCGTGTTTGGGTCCATCGGGTCCGGGTAAACCGGGTCTACAAACTGGAACTGATTTTTGGAATCGGAAACACTTTAAGGGTCGGAATCGGTTTTTTGTGAAACGTTTAAAAGATGCATATCTCATTCATTTCAACTCCAATTGACATACAATTTTTTCTAACATGTAGTTTAGACTTTGTACATGATTTTAGAGTATAAATTTGCCATTTTTAGTTTTATATTCATTGACTTAAAATCCCCCAAAGTCGATCTATCAAAGCTAGAAGTTTTAAAATTTTCAGTTTTTTGTATTCGGTGAAATTTTAAAACATTTTTATCTAATTCGTTTGAAGTCGGATTGACATGTGGTGTTTTCCAACTTGTAGTTTACAGGTTGTAGATGATTTTAGAATATATATATTTTTTCATTTTTGGTTTAACATTCAATGATTTACACTCCTCCGAAATCTGGATATCGAAACTGAAAATTTTCAACTTTCAGCTACTTGTTTTTGTACTTTGTATTATGTGAAAATGTGAACACATGCATATCACATACGCTTAAAGTCGGATTGACATGCGGTTTTTTTCTAGAGTTTATTTTAAAGTTTGTACACGATTTTAGACTATAATTTTGTTAATTTTGGTTTCATATTCAATGAGTTACAATCCCCTAAAGTCGGGATATCAATATGAAAATTTTCAAAGTTGAACCCACTATGTATTAAGTAATTACCAAAAAATTCCGGGTTTTCCGGCTCTAAACCCACTTTATCCGGTTCCAACCTACCACTTTGATGTGTCCGCGTTTTCCAGTTGTAGACCCACTTTACCCGGAACCATACACGGAACTGGTTCCTATATACCAGTCCGATTTCCGGTTCTACAAAATCCCGTTAATTGGTTTCGGGTTTTCCGGGTCCGTGTCCATCCGGTCCGGGTTTGGAACCACTTTCATCCCTAGTGTGGACCCTTCAGAACCACTACAAGGGATGCTAACTGCTTCTATGTGACTTTTATTGATGATTACAACACATATGGCTATATCTACTTAATCAAGCATAAGTTAGAGACCTTTGAAAAGTTCAAGGAGTTTAAACAAGAAGTGGAGAACCAGCTGGGCAGTGAAATAAAGATGCTCCGACCCGATTAGGGTGGTGAGTATCTTAGTATCGAGTTCATAGACTATGTTAAGGAATGTGGAATTATTTCACATTTGAAGCCACCTAAGACACCACAGCTTAATGGTCTGGATGAGAGGCGCAATCGAACCTTGGTTGACATGGTTCATTTCGTGATGAATCAAGCTTCATTACCTATCTCATTTTCGGGATATACCTTAGAGACTGCCTCCCATATCCTTAATCTAGTCCCAACCAAGAAGGTTGCAAAAACACCTCATGAGATGTGGACAAGGAAAGTTCCCTCATTAGCAGACAACAAGGTTTGGGGTTGCGAGGCTTTCGTGATATGTGAGACTCACAAAAAGCTCGAACCTCTCAATAACCGCTGTATTTTCATCGGCTACTCACAGAAATCCTTTGAATATGTCTTCTATAGACCGCGAGACAATGTTGTCTTCGTTGTGAGGAGAGGTATCTCCCGTGAGAGTGAAGTCGAATGACAAGGGACAGTGGGAGGCAAATTGAACTTGAAGATCTTCAAGAGTTAAGCGGTGAAGGAACCTCAAATAGTAGTGATCAATCTAAGGATGAAACTCCTGTTGAACCGATTGACGAATCCATACCTCTAAGGCGTTCCAGTAGATTAGAGTTCCACCTAAGTTTTATAGTTTCCATATTACTATAGAAGGTGATACATATATCGTTGATCGTGCACTGGTAAATTTGGATGAACCTAACAACTAAAAGGAAGCCATGGCAAGCCTTGAGTCTGGAAGATGGAAAGAGGCAATGGACAGCAAGATTTAGTCCATGTATAACAATCAAGTTTGGAACTTGGTTAACAATGTACCAGGTCATAAGACAGTCGGGTGCAAGTGGATGTTCAAGAAGAAGACCAACATGGATGGGAAAGTACACACATATAAGGCACGATGGTGGCGAAGGGCTTTAATCAAACTCATGGAGTTGACTATGATGAGACCTTCTCACCAGTAGCAAAGATTAAATCTATAAGGGTTATGCTAGCCATAGATGCATTTCATGACTATGAAATATGACAAATGGATGTCAAAACCGCTTTTCTTATTGGAAAGTTGGCTAAATATGTTCACATCAATCAACCAGAGGCTTTTGTCAATGCAAAGTACCCTAATAGAGTGTGAAATCTTGAGAAATCCATTTATGGATTGAAATAAGCATCTCGCAGATGGAATCTTTGTTTCGATGAGAAAGTCAAATAGTTTGGATTTTCAAGAAGCGAGGATGAGTCCCGTGTATATGTCAAAGCTAGTGGGAGCGTAGTTAGCTTTCTGTTGTTGTATGTCGATGACATACTTCTCATATGAAATGACATCCAACCTTGAAGGAGGTAAAATCCTGACTTGGGAAGCGTTTCACTATGAAGGACCTTAGGGAAGCTGCCTATTCCTAGGGATAAGGATATTGAGAAACAGAAGTAAAAGACTAGTTGGTCTTAGTCAAAGTACCTTCATGGACAAGGTGTTAAAGAGATTCAACATGGGGAATTACAAGAAAGGAGACTTACATATCCAAAGCAATATCAAACTGAGTAAGACTGAGAGTCTGAGTATAGAGTCTGAGATAGCTGATATAAATCGAGTACCATATGCTTCTACGGTTGGCTCGATCGTGTATGATATGACTTGTACTTGCCCTAATGTGGCCGTTGCTTTGAGCATGGTTAGCAAGTATCAAGGGAATCCTGGTAAAGCTCACTGGACACTGGTAAAGAGCATTCTTAAGTACTTGTGGAGGACCAAGGACTGGGTCCTTACCCTCGGTGCGAGTGATGACTTAAGAGTGATGGGTTATAATGATGCCAGTTTTCAGACCGATAGAAATAATTTCTGCTCTCAGATGTGTTGGGTATTTACCCTGAATGGAAGAGCAATAACTTGGAAAAGTCCCAAATAGGAGACTGTAGCTGATTCAATGTGCGAATCAGAGTACATAGTAGCAAGTGAAGTGTTAAAGAAGACGATATGGCTGAAGAACTTCATCAGGGACCTTGGAGTTGTACCAAATCTAAAGGAGCCTATGGAAATTTTCTGTGACAGCGAGAGTGCGGTCGCGTTAGGCAAGGAACCAATGGACCATGGCAGATCCAAGAACATCGACAGAAAATATCACTTCATAAGACATTGGATAGAAGAAGGACTCCTTGTGGTAAAGAGGATATCATCAAATGAGAACCCAATAGATCCCCTCATAAAGGGATTAAGTAAGGTTAAGCATTTGCAACAAGCAAGGAGCATTGGGCTGAAGGATTATATTAGTCTAAATGATTAGATAACTATTTAGAAACACGTAATACATAAAATGTAATTGACACTTGATGATTAAATAAAAGGTATTTTTTTATTTATGACTAAAGTTACTCTCTTGTTTCAATTGGTTACTATTATTTCATTTTGCATGTTTTGACATCCAAAATAATCACATTATTCAAACTGCCCACAGTCGATCATACTTTGGAAGTAGGTATTGAGGCAAGACTTTCATGAATTTGGCTTGTAGATTGTTTGAAGCGTTTAGACATAACAAAAGTTTGCTACAACATTCATGAGTACTCATAAGGCCTGAGTATTGGATTAAACCTACACTCACTTGAATCACTTCATGGAATTTATCTCAAGTGATCGTGAGACGATAATATCTTATAGGCCTTCAAACAAAGATATATGAGTTGCTGACTATGAGTTCATTGTACATTGATAGTGTGAAAATGCATCAGTAACGTGATGTTATAAAATGCACAGTTGTGTATGATCTAACAAATAGTTAGTACAAGCATATAATATCGAAGTTTATCTGTTTCTTTTAATTCTTGGAGGATTAAAAGCAATATCTTGGGCCCCTAAATGATTTTGTTTTGACTTATGTGTCGGGCCCAGTCAGAACTAAATTGATGTGTTTGATTAAGTTCTCTGTCAAACAAATCAGAAATCGGGAAACAAACTGTTGGATAATAAGTATGATTGTGTTACATGTATTTGTCTATGACAACCCGACATTTCGAGACAATATAATGTAACACCAATCAAATTTAGGTCAAAATTGAACTTTCCTAAAATCTTATTTGGTTTAAATAAAGTGGTAGGAATCGTATTAAGGTTTTCGTACATATAAAGAACACTAAAATCCGAGTTATAACGAAGAAGTTATGACCAATCTAAGAATCGCGGCAAAAACCGGCAACGCTGATAGACGTAAAACGCAAAGTTTCAATACAATAATTTTTAGCCTTAGGTTTCTAAACGAAAGTCGTAGATTTTGTTAAACCGTGAGCATGCATAAAAAGAATGCCCAAATCTGACTTCGTAAGAGGAAGTTACGATTTTTCTAAGTTCCGAAGTGGTAGTAGACAGCTAAAAACTCGAAACAATGATCGAGTGATTATGGCCGACACAACCTAAATGAGAATCGATGATCTTGTCAATGGTAGCACAACGGTAAAAAGTCTGACAGAAACGGACATCAGATGAAGAAGTTATGGATTTTAAACGGACTTTTCGTGTCCCGGCCTATTAAAAATATATAATTGAAAATAAAGTCAAAATTAGCCAACGAAGTCTGAATGAAAGTTGTAGAGAATTTTCTCACCTTCGAGTGGATGTAATGAACGTCACAATCAGAGCTCGTATGCGAAAGTTACGTATTTACAAGTCTGTGGCACACACACCGAGACGATTTACGCCCATTGTACTCGGATGCTAGGCTCCGGTTCATCCACGTCGCTTTGATGCTTCGTCCAAGGATGCGGTAAGCGATGATGTTGCGTACGCCCAATGTACCCTCGCTATTATGCCCCGCGTACGCAAGGCCTTCAGCCGCTATAAAAGGGATGCGAGGGTGCTGACCATTTTTGCTCAATTCTTCTCTTTCTCGCGCCGAAGCTCTGCGTTTAAACCCTGGGAGCGATCCCGAAGTCCCAGTTTTCATATCTAAGTTCGGAAGGAAGTTTTACACTCCCGAGATTCCAGAGAATCCTGAGAAATCCACTTTCTCAAGTAGAAGTTCTGCTCGGTTTTCGTCTCGCTTTCTTCAATCTATCAAGTAAGTTCATTTCCCTACAACTATATTTTCAAATACTTTATAAATGCTTTTAAACACTTTTAGGGGGGGGGGGGATACAAGTAGACATACGATTATACTCGTGCGAAAAACATTAATCTTTTGCTATACTTGCTGATAAATAATCAATCATATGGGATTTATAACTAGTATACAAATGGATTTACTACACGTTTAACTGTTTTACCAAACATATTACTTCAAATGATTTTCTCAAGGATTTATACATGTTAAAGCTCTTTATCAAACTATCTTACATACTGTCTGTTTCCTTTCAAGCTCTGTTACAATTGTGCTTCAACACAAAGGTTTTCTTATACTTAAAACTGTTCTTAGCAAACAAACGGCTTTCAAATCGATTGACAAACTGACATCAAGTCATCATTTCATAGTTATTAAACTTTTCAAAGGTTTTACAAAATTTCTTTTATACTTTTATATTATCAAATGCATGCCTATATATGTATAGTTATATAATTAATGTTTAAAGGACTTAGGACGACTAACTCGCTTTATTTCCTTTTCCTCGTTGGGATGTGGCCTTAGGGCATCGGTTATTCGTTCGAATGTCGTCTAAATATTAGTTATATATATCATGTATACATATATAGACATAAAAGTTTTGTCAGTTGGTTCAGTACCTTTGGGTAGCAAAGGCATACTTCGGTTATACACGTACAATACTATTAACTATAATAGGTATAGTTAGGAAATACTACTCACTATTCCAAATACAAGGATTTCACACAAGAGTTAGTTCATTCGTGAGTCTATACTCATACATTGCATACTATATGAAATACGAACACATTACATACTATATGAAATACGAACCCATTACATACTATATGAAGAGATACGATTACATAGATAAGGCATATAGTATGTAATGTGTTCGTATTTCATATAGTATGTAATGTGTTCGTACAATACGATTACATATCTCTTCATATAGTATGTAATGGGTTCGTATTTCATACAGTATGTAATGTGTTCGTATATCAGCTTCACGTACTTTCGAGTATACAGTTAAAGTCCTGTATTATATACCATAATCTCTTATAGAGAGAGCGTGATACTTGTGTATAGATCTATACGGGATTGACAATCCCGCACCTAAACTGTTAGCTACAGTTAGACCGGCAGGTCTGGGGTGACAAATGTCATAACATTTAAACGCCTGAAGAACGTTGTTACAGGCAGTCTAGGTCATTAGTATGGTTATAAAACTCACATGGAGTATTAAGAACACGTTGATTTACGGGGTTATCAATTGCCTTAACGATTTATTACATACACAAATCTACTATTTTAGGCATGAAAAATACTATTGCATTTCAGTTTTGGGACTTTTAGACTACCACCCACTTATGGAAAAATATTGAATTTCTAAAAGCAAACATTCAAAACAGTCGGGTCTTGGTAGAAGACTACTTTTTATACTAGTAGGAAATATGGGATTTTTTTGGGTTTTCAAACGTTTACAATTACTTACAAACATGTTCATTGATACAAACTTTCCTTCAAACATTTTCAGGTCTTTCTTTACAGTTTTACAAATCAAATTCACATAAATAATTATGAATTCACCAGCTTTATTGCTGATACTCGCTTTCAAAATAACTTGTATTCTCAGGTCACAAATAGACAGGTACGACGACCAGGTTTTGTGAAGAAGGAGCAGTCAAGACTCGTCTTTTAATTTGAATATTCATTATGTAGATTTATACTATGAAAGAAATCACATGCACTTAAAATTATACTATTAATGCAATGGATGTTGTTGTTGCTTGTTTACTACTTTGCATTGTTGTGATACATTACATGACGTCCTCCGCTCCAGAACGTTTCCACCGTTCTCAGTTTTGGGGTGTGACATTGTCCATCAAATATCTTGAAGAATAGAGGATTATATGATCCCTTATCTAAATGGCGTGTCAAAGCTAGACAAAGGCTTTTAAAAGCTACGATTGCTAGTCGGTTAATTAAGTTGTACTTGCAGTTATAGTTATAAGACATATTCACATGGGAGACTGTTAGATTAGGTGTCTAAGCCCATAACTCTAATTGGTATATACTTGACTCAAGGGTAGCATGGTTCATTTGGGTTGCATTTTACCAGAACAATCTGATAGGATTGATATTTGAGAGAGAGGATGTTTATGATTTGCTAATATATTATAAGTATAATATATTGAGAAATCATATAATTTAATTAGTCTTGATCAAGAATTAATTTAGTGATCACAAGAGACTAATTAAATTAATAGGGACTAATTGTATAAATTAGTTATACATATATGGTTTGGGCTTATGATACATGATGGAGTAAGTTTGTGGATGAATCCATAAAGAGTTGGTCTATATCTATCATGGATCATGGATATTAAGCCCAAGGATATGGATTAGGGTTTTAACCATGACCCTTAGTATTCTACCATATATATAAATTACCATAGAGCTAAAAAATTGGACATGCATATGTTCATAGAGTTCATAGGCTGATTTTAGTGTGCAAGAAACTCTCTCTCAACTCCTCCATTGTTGGTGGTGTTTTGTGAAGCATTTGAGGTATCACACTTGAGGTGCTAAGCTTTTAAATGCCAAAGTTAACTAGCTACAACAAAAGGTAATGTTTCATACTAGTTATATTGTTCAATTGTCAATTGCATGCTAGTTAGGATATATATGCTTTGTAAAATGAAAATGCATGTGTAATTTGAGAAAACATAGATCCAAAGCATCTAAGGTTGCATGTGCGCCATAAAAGTGTTAGAATTCTCAAAACCCTTCATAAACCATAATATATATATATATATGAAATTTTGAATTGTATATACTAGATCTTGGGTTATTGCTTTCATGATCATGTTTGTATGTTCAATAGAGAAAAACATAGATCTAAAGCAATTAGGGTTGCATGATCACATATGATTGTAGATATGCTCAAAACCCATTATCAATGACATGAGGATTTGAAGTCTAATTGAGGTGCAAGCTACTCCAACAACTGTGAAGTATAGTGGTCCAGCAAACGTGAAATCTAGTGTTATGGATAGAAGTTTGATAGTGGAAATGAAAAAGGAGTTCCGTGATGTAAAAATTACTCCAAGTAGGGACGAAGAGTTTGTTGTTGGTATCCAAGTCCAAGTGGGGATTAGAGTATGACTCAGTTAAGAAATATTTATGCGGATAAGGAAAATAAAGTTATAGAGAATCTTGAATTTGAAAATATGTAAAAGAGTGGGTTGTTATGATGCTACAGGAAATTTAAGGATAATATTTTAATGTAGATTTGGATGATGTTTGTTGATAATGTGTTTGATATATACAATGTTGTTTGAAATTATCTTTATTTCCTAGTCAGCATGACATGTATGAAAGTAGGTTTTCTGTTTTGCACTATAAAGTATTTGTTCATGAGACTAATATGGTGTCAATTTTATGAAAGTTTGTTACCTAATTTTATGCATTTCAGTACTTCTATTATATGTATGCATGTGAATGACTAATATGGGTCTTGACATTTAATTTTTAATGATAATATCGACCAAATTATTTGGAACTCATGAGCAGGTCCGGCTGTAAGACGCTGGAAGATATGATTTCTCGGGCTAGGGAGAGGGAAATTGATTTGGAGCCGATCCGGAAAGAGGAAGCCGGATGAGGTTCAGGTAGCCGCGAGTTTGGGCAAAAGGCCCAAGGGATCGGATTTGAGATAGAGGGATTATCAGGACCGCAGCCGATGCGGGAAGTGTGGCAGGGTGCACGGGAGCGCGTGTAGGAGTGGTAGTGGTGGTGAGTCTGGCTGTTTCAAGTGCGGTCGGACTGGTCATTTTAGCTGGGATTGTACTGTTACCACCACTCAGGGATCAGACTTGATATTTTTTCACTGCAATCAGCGGGGCCACAAGAAGGCCCAGTACCCCAGTTTGTTTTCTGCAGGACGGGTGATGGAACCTGCCCCTGCAACCTTGAGGATCACAGATGGCCGTCAGCGCCTCGCAGAGGCGCCTGCGGTAGGAGGCAGGGCTTTTCAGATGGCTACCTTGGAGACGCAAGCAGCATTGGACGTTGCAGGTATGCGACTTCCGTTTTCAGTTCTTTTATTTGTGCATGATTATGTTGTTATGGTTCTGCATCATTATCGGTATGAGAGTTTTATTTTTTTTCTTGTGCGGCTCGATTGTGATCGAGTTATATGCCATCTGCATACCTTGGATATTTGGATAGTAGTTAAGGGATAGATTATGTTGGAAAAGGTTACTTAGGGTGCAGTAACTGTAGCATGCCTTGGAGAGACTTGGTATGTCTCGCTAGTTCGGAGCCGTATAAGTTTTAGAAATGGACGGGTTAGATCCCTACCTATGGTATGATTGGGATTCCTCAGCAGATTGAGTATGGAATGATAGTAAGGATTGGGATTTCTATTCATTGAGCAGCAAGGGTTAAGCAGGATCGAAGTGGGGGAGAATCCTCCGAGTGTACAAGGGTAAGAGCACGCAAATCCAGAACGAGTACGCAATTTCTGACAGGGAAAAGAGGTAGTTTAGTGTTTGATGGATTGAGTAGTTCAGGGTTGGGAGTTTGAGAAACTCCCCATCAGTCTTGTGGGTAATGGTGATGGTGAGTATGTGGCTCAGAATTCAGGTTGAAGGATCTCCTGTACGACTTGTGTGAGTCGGAATAAAGATCTTGAGGACAGATAGCATGGGATGCTTTCGTGTTAGTAGACAGTGGCATAGGCAGCATGTAGAGCATGGAAGAGTAGCGGGAGAGCCTCAGCCTTTTTCAACAGCGATTCGTGGTGGAAAGTGTTGTAAGACTACGGGGCAGCCGTAGCATTCACTAGCGGTCAGTGGTGGAAGGTGTTGTAAGACTACGGGGAAGCCATAGCATTCACTAGAAGTCATTGGTAGAAGGTGTTGTAAGACTACGGGGCAGCCGTAGCATTCACTAGCAGCCAGTGGTGGAAGGTGTTGTAAGACTACGGGGCAGCCGTAGCATTCACTAGCAGTCAGTGGTGGAAAGTGTTGTCATACTACGGGGCAGCCGTGGCATTCACTAGCAGACGGCGATAGAAGGTGATGTAACACTGCGGGTAAGTCGTAGCATTTTGTAGTAGTTTAGTTGGAGGAGTTGGGGCGAGGCCATTATCTCTTAGCTTTCATATAGGTATCAGGAATGGGTAATGGATGAGAATGGTAAGGAGTTTGCCTATAAAGCCCTTGAGAGGTGAGACCTTGGGAGAGGCCGTTCTAGGATATAGTTGGGTGAGACCCGTGGGCGAGGCCCGTATGAGAGTAGCAGTATAGGTGAGACAAGAGAGCAGGGTTGCTTAGTAGTATGGTTGGGTGAGACCCATGGGCGAGGCCCAAGCGAGAGTGGTTAGACAAGTGGGACTAGAAGGTTAGAGGCGGGTGAGACCCGTGGGCAAGGCCTGTGAGTTTTAGCAGCACAAGTGGGACATGGTAGGGATCTTAGAGTCAAGATAGGGGATCAGGGATCCCAGGAAATTGTAGTGCCTGCATGGCAGGATAGATTGAGCAGTATTCGAAGGTGGAAGTTTCTTCGAAAGTCGCTAGGAGCAACTCGTAGTTGTGTTGGGTCAACAATCGGTGGGAGCCGGTAATCCAGATATTGATAAGTTGGTAGGGACCATGGTGGTATCAGTTCATCCGGAAGCCAAATAAGGAATAGCAGAATTTCCAGTCAGTAGTAGTGCGAGTACGCAGCGTATGGTGGGATTCAGTTAGTTGATCGTGGGGTGCTCGACACCAAATGATAGTAGAAAGAATGCCAAGTGGATACTAGCGATGATGACCCGTACTGGGAGTAGCGGGAGTAATAGATTTGGTGAAGACAGGGTCTTCACAGTGGGGAAATAGATGGTTATGGAGCATTGCCTTGGGAAGGCAAGGAAATCACGCAAGGAAAGAAGGGGTGAACCATGTGGGTTCGGTTGCTGTACTCAGAGAGTACAAGAAGGATTATCGGTGGATTTATTTGGGTTTCAAGAATGTTCAGGGTCAGGGTTGACCCGAGATTATTATCTGC
The DNA here is from genome assembly GCF_052625555.1 of Lactuca saligna. Taxonomy (NCBI): domain Eukaryota; kingdom Viridiplantae; phylum Streptophyta; class Magnoliopsida; order Asterales; family Asteraceae; genus Lactuca; species Lactuca saligna. The sequence continues at coordinate 308,016,906 of NC_136420.1, read as the reverse complement.
AAGGATTGACGTTAATCTGAATAACTGAGCGGAAGTCCAGCAAAGGTAGGCAGCTGTTGTGTTAGAATAATTGGTGGGGTATTGGAGGCAGATCGCAGGCGGTGGATCATAGCAAACTTCGAGGATGAAGTTTAGTTTAAATGGGGGAGATTTGTAACACCTAAAGTCTGGAAGGCCAAGAAAGGAAAGAAAACCCTAATTTTAAAGGGCGACTCGACGAGTCCAAGGAGGAACTCGGTGAGTCTGAGCGGGATCCGGGTCGAGGAGTAAGTGACCGACTCGGCGAGTCGGCCAAGGGGACTCGGCGAGTCTGGTCTGTGCGAGGAAAACCCTAAATTCGGGACTTGGAGCCTATTTAAGCATCTCATTCTCTCCCATAGGGTTCCTTTAATGCCTCTTTCACCCAGAACATCGAACCGTATGCCCCATTGTTGCTCATTCAAGCTTCCAAGCCGTTTTTGGGGGTCATTTGAAGGAAGAAGAAGAAGGGGAATCATTGAAGCTTCAAGGACTGGCCATAGATCTAAAGATTTGGGGAAGCTTTCTGAGTTATTGAAGGTATTAAGTCGTTCTCTCCTTTAGATCTAGTATGATTGTGAGTTTTAGGGTTTTTTCTAGCCATGATTAGTTACCTCTTTTGAGTTAGAAGCCAGATCTGAAGTTGCTACTTCAGATCTAAGCATATTATGGTCTTGAGAAGCATAAAGTATCAGCCCTTGAGTTGATTATGGAGCCTCTTTGCCTTAAACCCTAGTTTATGGTGTATTTTGCCTAGATCTCCTTCTCTACAAGTAAAGTTTGCAAATTTACGTGAAGAATAGGCTTGGGAAGGGTAGATCTACAGTTTGGAGTCCATGCATGACTCAAAAGTCCTCTGCATGTAAGGAGATCTGAATGGACTCGACGTGTCCTTTGAGTGGACTCGGCGAGTAGCATGAAGAGCAGGAGCAACTCAACGAGTGGGATGAATAGCTCGTCGAGTCAGATGAAGATTGCCTTGTACTCGGCGAGTCTGTTCTTGGACTCGGTGAGTCAGGTCGCGAAACCCCAAACCCTTCCAGTTGAGACTCGAATCATTGAGTCGAGTGGAGACTCGGTGAGTTGGACAGGACAGGACTCAGAAATCGGTAGACTCGGCGAGTCATGGACTGTCTCAACGAGTCGAGACTCGAATGGAAGGACTCTAAACATATGAACTCGGCGAGTCAGTAGGGTAACTCAACAAGTAAGGTTGACCTGGAAGGTTGACTTGGAACATAACTTTGACTTTGACCAGAGTTGACTTGGTTGTCTCTCGGGGATCAGTTAGACTCAGTGTTGCATTGATATTGGTAGTTCGGGGAGCAGGGGGAGCAAGAGTTCAGAGAGTTGCCGGGCAGCAGCTAGTGAGATCATCAGCAAGTTTAGCCAGTGCAGGTGAGCTTCCCTTTGTGTGAATAGGTCTAAGGCCACAACACCGGCCCATGTAGTGATGAGTAGAAGGCCCGGGGGTTAGCCCTAGGCACAGTATGCTAGTATGATATTCAGGACGAGGTCCATTAATAGCGGGCGGGTGCCCAAGTATTTGTTTATATGATAGTTTATACTTGTTGTCTACGTGATACATGTATGTGCCTGGTAGGGAGGTGAGTGTGGGCGAGGTCCCGTATCTCACCAATAGCAGAGTGTGGATGGTGTTCCATATCTCATTAGTAGCAGAACAGGGGTGAGGCCCAAGTTAGGGAAAGGGTGAGTGTGGGCTGGGCCCGTAACTCACTATCAGTAAGGGCGTGGACGGGGTTCCACGACTCATCAGTAGCAAGACAAGGGTGAGGCCCAGGATAGGCGAGGCCTTAGGACAGAACTAGTGTATGTGTTTAGTTTATGTGTTGTGATATGTTTATTTGTTATTATTCGTTAGTGGGCGAGGCCCGGTGACAGGCGAGGCCTAATTGAAACAGATCTGTATCCGAGTGGGGCTCGAAGCCAGGTGGGGCCTGGAGCGGCAGAGCCGTTGTAGTGGGCGAGGCCCGAAGCAGGGGGCGAGGCCCAAGATAGCGGGTGTGGCCCAGTATGTGCAGTGTGTGATTATGCATGGTATGTGGTAGGGTGGCGAACTCACTAAGCTTCGTGCTTACGGTTTTCAATTTTGGTTTCAGGTATTTCCGGTAGCGGAAGGAAGGTCTCGGGGTGATCGCATGGCACACACCGTTGATTAGACAGCCTGGGAATGTTTTACTCTGATAATGAACATGTTTTTTGAAAATTAATACTCTGATTATGTTTTGGAATGATGACTTTGCTTAAAGTAATGTTTTATTAAAAGAAATTTTTGGTCTTGAATTTTAGGTCGTTACACTAAGTTTGCTCCTAAAGATACACACAACACATTAAACAAATCGTGAGAAACATAACCATAAACTTCAACCATGTGGCATCCTTCTTGGAATCACACAACTCACTTTCAAGTTTCTTAACCACAGTCCTCTTCTTCGAAAGGAGAAACTCCAACTCAATAACCCTTTTCCTATGTCTCCTCTCTCAAAATGACCTTCCTTAAAATCCAACTTATGCTTTAGAGAATAAATTAGAGTTTTATACTACATTTCCTACTATCCATTATCTCTTCATTCAAATATTCACATTTCTTCATCCTAGTTTGTTATTTAAGTAATCAGATTTATCAACAAGATCTAGTATATTTATCATAACAACAATCAATCCACATTTCAATTATACTCATTAACAAGATAGATTAATCATAATACCAAATAAATATTAATACTTAGTAACAAGATGGTATGTAATCAGAAAATATAAACTAATAAGATCTAACATACTCAACAATGCATACTCAACAAATGTAATCATCGAGATCGAACGACATCTACCAAAAGCAAACCAACATAAAAAGAGTTAGGTTTTTTTATCGCAAAAAGGTTTTTCATACCAAAATACGATATAAGATTTCTATCCTTTGGATTATGTGGTTACAAAACCCTCTTAATTGTATCTCTAGTAGCGCCAGATCAAAACTTACCATACTATTTTAAAAATTCCAAAAGCACCTTTGGACATTTGAAAAGCACCAAGATGTTCGTTCCATAATTGGAATATCATCTTGACAGAGCTTCATGTCGTCGTGTACACAAATATAGTTGATTATGTGTCATGGACGAGCTCGAAGACATAGTTCTTGAAATGGTGATGGAAGCTTCTGCCCAAGGAAGGTATGAATAAAGTCGGACGTGGTCAAAATAAGGGCTTCATTTATTATGGCAGGTGGAGTATCGATGACGTTGAAGGTTGCACTTAAGCTTCCTTGACACGTCAAACTTCCATCCAGGATTGGTCACTAGTTAACGTCACAAGGTAACACTTTGAAATAGTCTAAAATGGTTTAATTGACATATGTAATGATTTTAATTGTTTCCTATGAAAAAGATTTAGTGATCATATCGGACAAATGAAATTTTTTTATTGTGTTACAATAATATTTAAAAAAAAAGTTAGATTTCATTTAATATTATTTTTATAAATAATTTATCTAATATTATTAAATGTGTTATAAAAATATACCTTAATAATATTAAGTAACAAATAGACAAAAAAAAAAAAAAAAAAAAAAAAAAAAAAAAAAAAAAAAAGATAAAAGATAAAAGAAAAACCACTTAAACGTAAAAAAAAAAAAAAAATTGATACACCAACTAATAGATAATATAGGAGGATGGATACAAAATGTCCTTAAAAATAGAAGGTAAAAACATATCGTGGAGATGTCCCACGCCATGGCATCAGCTTATCATATTATGATAAGATTGTTTAGTCATCACGTAATTATTGATGATGAGTTTTATTGAGAGTATTGGATGTAGGTCGAAAACGTTGTGAACGAGCCTATGTGATACTTACATAACGTCTTTAAAGAGGAAGAGACACTGTTCCTAAATTGTGTTGTGTTATAACATGTTACTGCCACAATTAAAACTATCAATGGCGCATTTAGAGCGAATTATACTAGATCAAATATTTTTAATTAAAAAATTAGAACTAGATTTTTTGCATATTACAAATTAGGTATGAGTCTCTCGACTTCTCGTGTATTACACGGATTTATTAAAAGAAAATTTTAGTAACCACAAAGACCATGTTCATAAAAGAATAAGTAACCATTGAGTTTGTGACCTTTTGGTAACCGCATTGATTATTTATGTAATTTGATCTTAATTAATCTATACTAATAAAATTAATTAACATTAATGCACAAATGAAATGTATTATATATATATATATATATATATATATATATATATATATATATATATATATATATATATATATATATATATATATATATATATATATATATATATATATATATATATATATATATACTAGTTTATAACCCGTGAGAACCCCAGTTATAAAACTAATTAAATTTTTATATTAAAAAATCGAATCTATTAATCAATTATTTTAAATAAATTATTACCTAAGAAATATTTTTTATTTATATAAATGGAATTATAATCAATGATTTAAATAAATATGTGAAGTTATATCACCTTATAATCTATATTAATTTTATTTTATTTTTCAATCTAATGTTATTAATTTAATATAATTAAAGTAAGAAAATTAAAATTTTGAAATTTAAAATGAGGAATCAGTTATTAATTTAATGTAATTAGAGTGGAAATTTAAAATTTAAAATTTAAAATTTAAAATTTAAAATGGATAATTAATAGATTGACAAGTGGCATGATAGGTGATATATAACATTAATGAGGAGTTCTAATTGTATGACACTTGTCAATAGTAAATTAAACTTATTCTTTTATTAGAATAGGGATATATATATATATATATATATATATATATATATATATATATATATATATATATATATATATATATATATAGAAAGAGGAATTCAAAATTAAAAAGTTATTATGTACATTAATTAATATATTTATAAAACTAATTAATATGAGGTGATATTTTTAATAGGTGAGATTTGAAAAAAAAAAGAAAAAAAGAAATTATAAAAATGACAAGTAGATATTAAATAATTCAAAAAAATCTAGAAAATGACAAGTGTCACAATGAATGAGAAGATGACATGTGACAAATTCATACTTTTTTATTAGGGTAGATTTACGGTTTAAGCGTTCTAGCATATTGGGACGACAAAACAAATAATATTCATATATGAATATATGTAAATTTATATATGAATAATCACTTGAGAATATATACACATACTCGCATTGATACGTGGGAGGGTTTGATAGCAAAAAAATATGTGACACATATTTGTTCTCGCATTTTCAATTATATAATTGTTCTCTCTCTCTCTCTCTCCCCCCCTCTCTCTCTCTCCATATATATATATATACATACATACATACATACATACATACATACATACATACATACATACATACATATAGATGGTAGCCGTTTACCGCCCAAAGCAGCAGACAACAAAGAGTTTGTATCGGAAGATAATTTTAATGTGATGATTAGTTTCCTTTGGAGACAAGCTATTCATTGCGGCATTTTAGTAGACTATTTTGTATCAGACAATTCATTTCAACGGATAGTTTGTAGGTAGTTGCACAGTCATAGAATACGGTAGAAGTTGAGTATACATTTGGAAGTTCATCTAATAGTTCATACTTGATTTTACAGTATATAAATTACAACAATCTGCAATCATATAGTTTTGTACATTTATAACATGTCCAATATATAAACTACACCAATCTTCACTTCATCTGCTAGCCTGCATTAAACACCAAATGAGCATATTCAAGATACATATTTGAACAAATTGTAAAATAATAAGTTGTTGATTGTACGTTGTTAAACACATAAAACTTCTTTGTACACAACATTTGATGTGTAGATTCCATCATTATCAAATGTTTTCTCGGACTTCACTAATACCTTGGTACAAGGTATTTACACATGGTACTCCTCTAGATAATGCCACATAAAGTTGTCCATCTAAGAATACCGATTCTGGTAGACAAACACCTACGTTTGGAATTATTTGTCCTTGAGCTTTATTGATTGTCATAGAGAAATTAAGCTGAAATGGAAATTGGTTTCTCTTTAGTTTGAATGGGAACATCTCTTCATCAGACGAACATAGATGAATTCTTGGCAAAAACACTCTTTTTCCAGCAGGCTAACCAACAACTATCTTTGCATCGATGACATTTTGTTGGAAATATATACATATCAATCTGGTGGCATTACATAACCCATTTGAGGGATCGATATTTGGCAAAAGTATTACTGGGCACCCTGTTTTTAACCGAAGATAATGAGGGGGTATACCACTAACTCAGTAGAAAATCGTTCGATCAACATATTATTAATATCATCAACACTTTGAATTTTAGATGATAATATCGCCCTCGAAATGATAAATTTTTAATCGACATAGTTGGATTGCAAAGAAGGAAATATTGCATCAATCAGAGAGTCCACTGAATTAGTTTTATTAGTGTATGGAATGGACATGTTATAAGTTATACGAATAAACATCTCGTCCAATGTTTCTTCATTTCCATCACCGACTCATAATAAAAAATCAGAAAATCATGGGTCATTTACCGCTCTCATGTTGATATTTTGTCGAATCCTTTTAATTGAAGTGCATAGAGGTGACATTCGTATGCTAGAGTCCACAATTTTTGCTCGAGTGCCACGTATCATGACCGACAACACTTGTCTAAAGTCACCTCCCATATCCATTATCTTTCCACCGAAACGAAGTTTCTCATTTGTGATGTCTTGTATTGTCCAATCAACTGCTTCTACCAACTACCTCTTAGCCATTGCCGCTTTGTCCCATATGATTACTTTTGCCTCGTGAAGTAGCTGAGCCTTCGCACTTTGTTTTGTGATCTTTCACATCGAGTTATTATCAAGATTGAGGAGAATTCCAAATCGTGAATGAGTTTTTCTCCCTCCTGGCAAGTTATTAGCTGCAAAACCTAACGTGGCTGTTGCAAGTGCAATAAGACCACGGGCACAAATATTGGCCAACATAGCTTTGTACAAAAATGTCTTTCCAGTTCCATCTGAACCATCTATAAAGAACACACCCAGAATATTTTCATCCACATGCCTCATTATCTCATCATATGTAAACTTCTGGTCAGGATGGAGAGAGTCTCATGCATGTAAGTCTTCATATTCCACATTATAGAGTATTCTTGTTGCTCCTCACAATAGCCTCTTGATTGTAAATCGATGTGTGCATTGACATTTGGAAGGTCGTAATCACTAAGCTTTGTCCTCATAGATTCTAGGAATATTCTAATGTTGATGAGGACCATATTTTGCACTCATTCAGGACATCCATATTGTTTCCAATAATCTTCAAAAAGAGAATCATAGATGTTGGCCCATAACTTGCAAACATTTCCTTGTTCACAAAAAATCAACATCGTCACATATAGCCTTTTAAGTGCAATGGGAAATTGAAATAAGGAAGCCTCTACAAGACATTGTGATAAATTATTATCGGTCTCTATTGAACCTATTTCAAGAGTTTCTTTTTGAAATGTAGGGTGTAATACACCATTGGCTATGTATATATCTTTAAAGCAAGAAGGCACAGTAATATGACATAAAAGAAGGCGTAGGTAGTATCTCTCTCCTTCATCTGGATTAGCAAAAACCAGTCGGTCAATCATTGATTTATGTTTCCTTGTTCTCCAACAATGGTTGCTTCGACTCCATTTAAAATGTTTGGGAAAATCCTTATACAAATATTTTCTCGCATTTGAATCTTCTTTATTATTCTCGAAAAGTGTCGTAAACATTGAATTTTTTCTTTCTCCCTATCAACAGTGTCTTTCATTCTGTCATCGTCTTTGAACCTAACCAACTGTTGATTCGGGAGATGTATTTGTGTAACATCCCAAAAATATAGTGCAAAATTTTCATTTTAAACCATTATAGAAAACCCATAATTCATAAACAACATAATAAAATCCCAAATCATGTGTCTCAAACATCATATCAAAATACTGTATCAAAATATCAGAGTCTAAAATATCCGAGGCTAAAAAATGTGGTGTGTGCCATGTAGTCATCCCGAGCTCTTCCCCTTGCTACCGGAAGTACCTAAAACCAAAACCGAAAACTGTAAGCATGAAGCGTAGTGAGTCCCCCCAAACTACCACAGCCATACAAATAAACACATAATAAAATATATTGGGCCTTGCCCACTGTCACAACTAGGAATTCTGATGCTTTGTAAAACCCTTAAAAAAGATAACATTGTCCCTAAAACTTGAAAACATGTATGGTGCTTATTCAATGACAACAAGATTCCATCAAATACTCTATACAAACATTCAAATAGTCCACAAAAGGTTGGAATCCCTAAAAATCCCGGATTAAGTCCATTTTGGACTACGGTTTTCTTATTGGGCCAAATGGACCAATAAGCTTCCAATTTGACTATTGTGGGCTTAGAACTCTTATATGGGCTCTAATTGGAACCTTTTTCTTGAAACCTAACATTTTGGGCCTTATAAGCCTAAAAAGAACTAGGTTATTTTTAATGGGCCTTATTGGGACATAACAAATCTAATTAGCCTTAATGGGCCATAAAACTCATCCCTTGATGTATATTGGGCAGTGAATTACTCTAAAAGGGCCTATAGGCCGAAAAACCATTAATTTGGGCTCCATATTATGGACTCTAACACAAAAGGCCCAAGCCTTTGTTTCCCTTCTCTCTCTCTCAGCCCAACTACAAAAAGAGGAAGAAGGGTACATTTTTAATGGTGCCACCTCATAATTGTCCATAGGGTATCCATGCATCCTCCCCATACTTCCTTGCATGTCAACTCAATTTATTTCTCTTCTCCCTCTCCTTTCAATTCATGGTCGAGAATCACCAAATGCACACACACACACATATCTTCAAACTCTCATTCCAAATTCTCTCAAGAACACCTTCCTTTCCTCCATCAAAATTTCGAGATCTAGGGCATTGCAAGGAGGTTCTTCCACAGAAATCAACATCCTAGGTAAGTTGATGCTTAGATCCATGGTTTAGCTTCTTGAATCTTTTATAAATGTCCTTCTAACTCATGAAAGTTCATGATCATGCTTCTTAGAACCTATCTAAGCCAAAGTCTCCTCAAGAAGCTTTCTAGGGCCGAAAACAACATCAAACTCTTCCATTTCTTTCTTCAAACCGAAACAAAAAGAAAAGGTGAGTTCATACCCCTCTATTTTCGGTTTTGACAAGTTTTATGGGGGAGAATACAAGTAAAATGTGTAGATCTATATGTATGTGTATGTTATGTATGATTTCACTTGTGTATGTGGTATATATGTGCCAAAAAGGAATGAAATCCTAAGATCTATAGCTCAAGGAGGAAAATAAACGTGATCTAAGATATAAGAAAAATTACCCTCTAAGGTTATATTAAACATATTATAACATTAAACTCATTTTAGGGCCATATTTGTCAAATAAACAAAAGTTGGGTTAAAGGTTGTCATTCACGGTTTTCATAAAGACCAAAAGGGTCAAAACAGTTAAAGTAGATGTTATTATTAATATTAGGCTCTTCAAAGGACTAGAAATGTAAATTGTAGCCTAATGGGCTAATTTTTGGGCTTTTCGGCCCATAGGCCCAAAATTGCAAAAAAAAAAGCGTTTTAAGGGGTTTGAAATGGTAAATTTCTCAAAACAGTCGGTAAAAGGGTAAATAAATCTAATTCAGGGGTTAAAATGACCTTTTTTTGCCAAAAAGGATAAAAAATGCAAAGTTTTTGGATTTTGGGTGAAAATTGTAAAATTTGTGAAAAGTTTGGACTTTAAATGAAAATTCTTTACTAAAGGGTCTGAAACTGTCATAAAGTAATTTTGAGTTAAAAACATTATTTACATAAGTCTATGGGCAAAAAATGTCAAGGAAATAGTTTAAGGGCTTAAAATGTCATTATTTTTATAAAAAGGGACTAAGATTGTCATTTTTTATTAAAGAAGGGCTGAATAGGTCTAAGCAATATTTTTTTGAGTCATTTATTTTATTACTAAGATATTTGGATCAAAAATACCAAATTAAACTTATGAAAATAGAATGAAGAATATACATATTTTTTCAAATATCGTTATAAACAATCGACAAACTTCGTGCCTTTGCGATTTAACAATTGTTCAATCAAACATCCAACAATTATACTATACATAAAACAAGTAAATATTCAAATTGTTGGGTTTGAAATATTCTAATCATGCATATTGGTCCTTCGTGACCCATTAACATGACTTTTGGGCCTAATAATAATAGTAAATGTTTATTGGGCCTCCTGTGACCCAATTACATGCTTAAGGAACCCTCAATGGCTTTTACGTACTATTGGGACTTAGTGGCCCATTAGCATTGCTAGTAGGGTCCAAGTAAATCAAATGTGAAATGGGTCAATGCGTCCTTCGTATAGTCGACAACCTTATATAACAAGCGTGATTAGTAGGACCTCGTGGTCCTCTTCTCCTCGTCTGTTAGGCTTACCGGCTATTCAAGTAAACAAAAATCAGATCGTTAATCAAGGTTAATCAAATTCATTTGGATTAAGTGAGTAATAACGGGCGACACCAATAAGTGTCAGTCGTAGTCTGTAGTTATAATCATAGTCTCCTGGAGGGAGAGGGAGAGTTTGTGTATAGATCTATATGGGGGTGACTCCCCCACACCTCAACTGTTCGCTACAGTTAGACTCGGCCAGTCTAGGGTAACACAATCTTAACACTTTAGTATAAACAATTTCCTTTTCATAAAATATCGGATTTTCTAGGTTTTACAAACTGCGCAAAACATTTTCATAACAACCCTGCTTATGAACCCACCAACATTCCATATGTTGACGTTTTCAAAATAACTTGTATTCTCAGGTAATAGGTAAGTTGAAAAGTAATACCAAGTATGTTAGGATGCTATGTTTTGAAAACTTTCAAACAATTTATGCTATGGAAATTTAATATTTAAACAACGTACTTGATGTGAACAATTTCAGTTGTAATGTATTAATGCATGGTGATGTTTATGTTATGTTTCATGTATATTCATTGTGATGATATTCAATTTAAGTCACGCGAACCCTCGGACGTTTCCGTCGTCTGGTTCGGGGGTGTGACAGGTTGGTATCAAAGCTCTGTTTATAGTGAACTAGCATATCCAACCACACATTGATATGCAACTATAAACCAAAGAGGGACTAAAACAACTCTGAACAAAACGAATAAAATATTACGATAAAACACTTACTTGTGCGATATAGGAAGAAGAACATAATACGAATTCAAATAAGATGATCCTGGCATCTCGATTAAGTCGGGACTGTTCATAGTTGCATTAAGGGGGTGAATGTAGCCTGATCAATTACATTTCCTCCGGAATACAACTATCACATGCCCTGGGGAAATCGCGATGGTCGGTAAACTTAAAACATACCCCTTTGTTACCCAGAAGAACGCATCAACTTAACCATTTAAAAATATATGAATAAAAAAAACCTTAAGGGTAGTAATAGTTTATTCATATACCTCCTCCCAGTCATCATGGAAGGGGAGCACTAGGGCATTCAATTTCATCAGGTCTTAGTGGCCCACAGAATGATCGAGGACGAACCCAAGGGAGATCAGGGGGACCACACGACGTTGTGCCTGACGAGTACACGGACAAAAAATATGAGATTGATGGAACCGATGACGAGATGGAGGAAGAATGAGATGCGGACGAGACCCCTATCGCATCACCTACCAGCAAGACGCAGCAGAACCACCCTGCCCCACCAGGGAATCCCACGAGAGAGAATCGTTCTTCGGAAGCTGAGATAGCCGCTCTGCTGCAACAACTATTCGCCATGGAAGCACGAGCGGTGCAGGCTGAACAGGAAAAGGATGAAGTCATTGGGGAAATGACTGAGATGGCCCATTTGTTGGCACAACACTTCGGTATATGACCTCACTACCGCCGTCGGGAGCTCCTTAGAGTGTTAGGACCAGCTTTACCCTACTAGTACTATGATATATTTTATGTACCATCGACTCTATGTTTAAGTGATTACACTACTCATAGAGTCGTTACGTTGCCGAACTTGTATCCTTTATGTATGCTATTTCGAGCAAATTTTCATGTATCAAAGTACGGATATTATTAGTGGAAAATATATGTGTTCTATTGTGATGTTGTTATCTGTTATGTGTTATGTTTCCATGATTGTATGTTAATATGTGAAACTACTTGAGTACATGCTATACACCTAGTTTATAGGACCAAGAACCCCCAAAATTTTAGGCACTCAACATCTTTCCGCTCCATGACATAAAGATGTCACAACGCCCTGCCTGTGGAAATCCTGAGGCGATACCTCCAGAATTCAACTCAGCTGCATTTCAAACAGTTGTATCTGCGGTAGTCACAGCGGTGCTAGCACAGATCCACAATGGGAATAATGGTGGAGCCAATGGACAAGGGGCTGGAAGTTCGAACAACGGAATAAATCAAGGGCCTACCAAGACATGCTCTTACAAAGATCTCACCAACGCCAAGCCACGAACCTTTAATGGCATGGGAGGAATGATAACCCTAAAGATATGGATTGAAAAGGTGTAATCAGTGTTCGAGATATGTGAATGACCCGAGGAGATGAAAGTAAAGTTTGTTGCATTCACATTCATTAACCAAGCTCTCACCTGGTGGAATGGACATGTAGAGGCCATGACTCTCCCCATAGCCAATGTCATTCCATGGGAGGAGTTAAAAGAAATGTTGATGGCTGAATACTACCCGCGCGGCGAAATTCAGAAAATGGAGCAAGAGTTATGGAATCTCACCGTCCGAAACTCCGACATTGATGCATACATATTAAGGTTTAGCAAACTGTCACTATTGTGCCCTAGCATGATTACATCAGAGGGAAAGCAAATCAAACAATTCATCTGGGCGTTAACCTCCCCAATTCAAGGAAATGTGATAGTTGCAAATCCTGAAACCTTCGTCAATTCCAAGAGGTTGGCCAAGAAGCTATACGACCACAATAATAAGAAGGGCGAGAAGTCCAGGGAAACTGAAGGCAAGAATGAGAGTGACAACAAGAAAGGAAGGAACAACAAGAGAAAGGGTCGATAAGGCTCAGAGTCGTCAAAGAATCAACAATCAGTGACAGCCAATGTTGTATCCACTCAAGTTCCCTCCACACCACATGCTCCAGTCTTATCTACTCCAAGTGCCCCTAGGCAATACTCCGGGAATCTCCCGAAGTGCAACAAGTGCAGTCTCCATCATAATGGCGAATGCATAGAGATGCATTGTACCAGTTGCAATCGAAAGGGTCACACGGTGAAATACTGCAGGATCTATCCTCCCCAGAACCAGCAACAGGGAAACAACAACAATCGCAACAACAACAACAACAACAACAACAACAACAACAACAACAACAATGGCAACAACGCAGGGACAAGCCACACCTGTTATGTATGTGGAAAGACTGGTCATTTCTGTCGAAACTGCCCTAACGTCAACAACCCTGGGAATGGAGGAGTAGGGAGAGTGCTGACAATGGGTCAAGGAGAAGCTGTTCAGGATCCCGTTGTTGTCACTGGTACGTTTCTCCTAAACCACACATATGCATGCATCCTATTTGATACCGGAGCAAAACGAAGCTTTGTGAGTAATAAATTCAAGCACTTGCTAAATAAACAACCCTGTAAGCTTAATGAAACCTTTACGATGCAAATGGCTAATGGGCAAACATAATCCACTGGGGATATCTACATAGGATTTACCGTAACCTTAAATCATCATGTCTTCCAAATAAACTTGATGCCTGTAACTATTAGGAGTTTCAATGTGATTATCGGCATGGACTGGTTAAGCCCCCGCCATGCTGAAATTATGTGTCACGAGAAGGTCGTTCGCTTTCACCTCCCAAATCGTTAAACCCTAATTATATACGGAGACAAACCCAACACGAACCTTCGTCTTATCTCATGCATTAAGGCTCAAAAGTATCTACGAAAGAAAGACTTGACGCCTGGCTCATATAGTGGATAAGTCCAAGGAAGAGGTCAATATTCGTGACATCCCAGTAGCTTGCGATTTCCCAGATGTCTTTCCCGAAGATCTTCCAGGGATACCCCCATAAAGACAACTCGAGTTCCGAATTGAACTTGTTCCAGGAGCTACACCCATCGCCAAATCGCCCTATAGGTTGGCTCCTGTGGATATGCAAGAACAGTCCAACCAACTCAGTGAACTTTTGGGCAAAGGATTCATCCGACCCAGTTTCTCACCGTGGAGAGCTCCAGTTCTCTTTGTCAAGAAAAAGGATGGTTCCTTTAGGATGTGTATTGACTACAGGGAACTAAACAAGCTGACTATCAAAAATCGCTATGCACTTCTGCGAATCGACGATCTATTTGACCAGCTCCAAGGAGCAAGCTACTTCTCTAAGATAGATATGTGATCCGGATACCACCAACTCAATGTCCAGGAGGAGGATATCCTTAAAACCTCTTTCCAAACTCGTTATGGACATTACAAATTTGTTGTAATGCCCTTCGGTATAACGAATTCCCCTGCCGCATTCATGGACCTAATGAATCAAATCTCCTGACAATTTCTCGACAATTTTTTCATTGTTTTCATTGATGATATCCTAGTCTATTCTTGAAGCGAAGAGGAGCATGTCATGCATCTCCAGCAAATCTTGGAAACTTTACAAACCAAAAAGTTATACATGAAACTCTCTAAGTGTGAGTTCTAGCTTCGTAGTGTGAACTTTTTGGGTAATGTTCTTAGTCAAGAAGGGATACATGTGGATCCTTCTAAGGTCAAGGCTATTGAAGGATGGGCAATTCCAACGACACCCACGGAAATTCGTCAATTTTTATGTCTCGCAGGATATTACAGGAGGTTCATTCAGAACTTATTCAAAATAGCCAAGCCACTTACCATGCTTACACAAAAGGGCGTGTCATTCGAATGGACAGAGAAGCAAGACGTTGCCTTCCGA
The DNA here is from genome assembly GCF_052625555.1 of Lactuca saligna. Taxonomy (NCBI): domain Eukaryota; kingdom Viridiplantae; phylum Streptophyta; class Magnoliopsida; order Asterales; family Asteraceae; genus Lactuca; species Lactuca saligna. The sequence goes on along the minus strand of NC_136420.1, from coordinate 308,001,861 downwards.
ACCCAGAAGCGAACTCTGTGCAGTGCACCGGTACTATCATTACCATAGGGAATAGAGGACTTCATAGTTTATTGTGATGCATCGAATTAGGGTTTAGGCTGTGTACTCATGCAGCGTGGGAAGGTGATAGCTTATGCGTCCCGACAACTAAAGACACATGAGGTGAATTATACCACCCATGATCTCGAATTGGGAGCAGTGGTCTTCGTCTTGAAGATTTGGAGTCACTACCTTTATGGTACAAAGTGCACCATTTTCACTGACCACAAGAGTCTCCAAAATATTTTAAATCAAAAGGAGTTAAACATGAGGCAGCGAAGATGGGTTGCACTGCTAAACGATTACGAGTGCGAAATCAAGTACCACCCAGGCAAGGCTAATGTGGTAGCTGATGCCTTGAGTCGAAAACAATACTCAGATCGACGTGTGAAGACTCTTTCAATAGCCATTCAATCCCATCTGTCCTCGCAAATCAAAGCATCCCAGTTCAATGCTATGAAGATAGAAAACAAAACAGGCGAAGAGTTACGTGGGATGGAAAAGAATTTCGAAGTTAAGGAGGACGGAGCATATTATTTCATGAACCGAATTTGGATCCCTAAACTTGGGGGATTCAGAGAGGTAGTCATGAATGAAGCCCACAAGATACGATACTCCATCCATCCGGGTTCAAATAAAATGTACTTAGATATTAAGCAACATTATTGGTGGCCCAACATGAAGGTAGAAATTGCCACTTACGTTAGCAAGTGCCTCACTTGTGCTAAAGTAAAGGTAGAATATCATAAGCCCTTAGGATTATTACAACAACCAGTAATACCTGAGTGGAAATGGGAAGTGATTACTATGGACTTTATGACCAAACTACCCAAGACAACAGATGGTTTGGATACCATATGGGTAATAGTCGACAGGTTGACAAAATCCGCTCATTTCCTACCAATAAAAGAGTTATAAAAGATGGAAAGACTGACAAGAACCTATATCAAGGAAATCTTGAGACTCCATGGAGTACCAACATCTATCATCTCAGATAGAAATGGTAGGTTTACTTCACGATTTTAGCAATCACTTCAGAAAGCTATGGGAACACAACTTGACATGAGCACTTCTTACCACCCAAAAACGGATGGCCAAAGAGATCGAACCATTCAAATGCTTGAAGATATGCTTCGCGCATGTGTGATAGATTTTGGGAGGTCGTGGGATACCCACTTGCCTTTAATCGAGTTCTCGTACAACAACAGTTATCACTGAAGCATTAAAGTTGCTCCATTTGAGGCATTGTATGGGCGTAAATGTAGATCACCATTGTGCTGGGCTGAGATAGGTGAAACTTAGATAGCAAGAGGACAGACACCAAGCAATTCATTAACGGGTACAAAATTCATACGCGAAACGACCGAGAAGATAATTCAGATCAGAGCATTACTTCAAGCATCACGAGACCAACAGAAGAGTTACGCTGATAAATGGCGAAAGCCGTTGGAATTTTGAGTCGAGGATCGGGTGTTGTTAAAAGTATCTCCCTGGAAAGGGGTGATTCGTTTTGGGAAACGGGGAAAACTAAACCCACGATACATTGGACCCTTCAAGATTCTTGCCCGAATCGGTCCAGTGGCTTATAGACTGCAACTATCCGCTGAGCTCAGCAGTGTACACCCTGTGTTCCATGTTTCCAATTTGAAGAAGTGCTTATCCGATGAAACCCTCGTCATTCCATTAGAAGAAATCGAAATCAACAAGAATCTCCTGTTCTTCGAGGAACCACTCGAAATCATGGACAAGGAAGTGAAGCGTACTAAGCAAAGTTGCATTCCGATTGGGAAAGTTCAGTGGAATGCGAAACGTGGACAAGAATTCACATGGGAACGCGAAGACCAGATGATGCAGAAGGACCCTCACCTATTCTCGCATTCTCAAATCTAGCCATAAATAGAATTTAGGGACGAAATTCCCTATAACAGAGGGATGATGTCACAACTATGAATTCGGATGCTTTGTAAAACCATTAACAAAGATAACATTGTAGCTAAAACTTGAAACATGTGTGGTGCTTATTCAATGACAATAAATATTCCATCAAATACTCTATATAAACATTCAAATAGTCCACAAAAGGTTGGAAACCATAAAAATCCCAGATTAAGTCAATTTTGGACTACGGTTTTCTTATTCGGACCAATGGACCAATAAGCTTCCAATTTGACTACTTTGAGCTTAGAACTCTTCTATGGGATCTAATTGGACCCATTTTCTTGAAACTTAACATTTTGGGCCTTATAAGCCTAAAAAGAACTAGGTTATTTTTAATGGGCCTTATTGTGACATAACAAATATAGTTAGCCCTAATGGGCAATAAAACTCATCCCTTGATGTATATTGGGCCGTGAATTACTCTAAAAGGGCCAATGGGCTGAAAAACCATTAATTTGGGCTCCATATTATGGACTCTAACACAAAAGGCCCAAGCCTTTCTTTCTCTTCTCTCTCTCTCTCTCTCTCTCTCTCTCTCTCTCTCTCTCTCTCTCGGCCTAACTACAAAAAAAGGGAAGAAGGGTTGACTTTTAATGGTGCCACCTCATAATTGTCCATAGGGTATCCATGAATCCTCCCCACACTTCCATGCATGTCAAATCAATTTATTTCTCTTCTCCCTCTCCTTGCAATTCACGACCAAGAATCACCAAACACACACACACACATATCTTCAAACTCTCATTCTAAATTCTCTCAAGAACATCTTCCTTTCCTCCATCAAAATTTCGAGATCTAGGGCATTTCAAGGAGTTCTTCCACAAAAATCATTATCCAAGGTAAGTTGATGCTTAGACCCATGGTTTAGCTTCTTGAATCTTTTATAAATCTCCTTTTAACTCATGAAAGTTCATGATCATGCTTCTTAGAACCTATCTAAGCCAAAATCTCCTCAAGAAGCTTTCTAGGGCCGAAAACAACATCAAAATCTTACATTTCTTTCTTCAAACCGAAACAACAAGCAAAGGGGAGTTCATATCCCTATATTTTCGGTGTTGACAAGTTTTATGGGGGAGAATACAAGTAAAATGTGTAGATCTATATGTATGTGTATGTTATGTGTGATTTCATGTGTTTATGTGGTATATATGTGCCAAAAAGGAATGAAATCCTAAGATCTATAGCTCAAGGAGGAAAATAAATGTGATCTAAGATATATTACATTAAACAAGTCAAGAAAAATTACCCTCTAAGGTTATATTAAGCATATTACAATATAAAACTCATTTTAGGGCCATATTTGTCAAATAAAAAAAAGTTGGGTTAAAGGTTGTCATTCACGGTTTTCATAAGGACCAAAAGGGTCAAAATAGTTAAAGTAGATGTTTTAGTGAATATTAGGCTCTTCAAAGGACTAGAAATGTAAATTGTAGCCTAATGGGTCAATTTTTGGGCTTTTCAGCCCATAGGCCCAAAATTGCAAAAAAATGTGTTTTAAGGGGGTTGAAATGGTAAATTTCTCAAAAAAGTGGGTAAATGGGTAAATAAATCTATTTCAGGGGTTAAAATGATCTTTTTTTGCCAAAAGGATAAAAAATGCAAAGTATTTGGATTTTGGGTCAAAATTGTAAAAGTTGCGAAAAGTTTGGACTTTAAATGAAAATTCTTTACTAAAGGGGCTGAAACTGCCACAGAGTAAATTTTGAGTTAAAAACATTATTTAAATAAGTCTATGGGCCAAAAATATCAAGGAAATAGTTTAAGGGCCTAAAATGTCATTTTTTCTATAAAAAGGGACTAAGATTGTCATTTTTATTAAAGAATGGCTGAATAGGTCAAACCAATATTTTTTTGAGTAATTTATTTTATTATTAAGATATTTGGGTCAAAAATACCATATTATAACTTATGAAAATAGAATGAAGAATATAAATATATTTTCAAATATCGTTATACACAATCGACAAGCTTTGTGCCTTTGCGATTTAACAATTGTTCAATCAAACTTCCGGCAATTATACTATACATAAAACAAGTAAATATTCAAATTTTGGGCTTGAAAGATTCTAATCGTGCGTATTGGGCCTTCATGACCCATTAACATGACTTTGGGGCCTAACAATAATAGTAAATGTTTATTGGGTCTCTTGTGACCCAATTACATGCTTAAGGGACCCTCAATGGCTTTTACCTGCTATTGGGCCTCAGTGGCCCTTTAGCATTGCTAGTAAAGTCCAAGTAAATCATATGTAAAATGGGCCAACGCATCCTTCGTATAGTCGACAGCCTTATGTAACAAGTGTGATTAATAGGACCACGTGGTCCTCTTCTCCTCGTCTGTTAGGCTTACCGGCTATTCAAGTAAACAAAAATCAGATCGCTAATCAAGGTTAATCAAATTCATTTGGATTAAGTGAGTAATAACGGGAGACACCAATAAGTGTCGATCGTAGTCTGTAGTTATAATCAAAGTCTTTTGGAGGGAGAGCGAGAGTTTGTGTATAGATCTATACGGGGGTGACTCCCCCGCACCACAGTTGTTTGCTATAGTTAGACTCGGCTAGTCTAGGGTGACAAAATCTTAAGATCAATTCTGCTCGCTAGAATGCCAAAACAGACGAACTAGCATTATCATGCATGGTTATAACGACTCACATAAATAAATCCAATGCTATCTGAGTAATCAAGGGAGTTCAAAATCATTCGTTGTGACGGTATAACAATTCGAATCAATTATATTATATTATCGGAAAACATCAAGTTTTTCGAGGAAATCAACACCATTCACTTGTATTTTCAATAACTATAATGCAAATTATACACGTTTTGAAATCGTTCATGCATAAACCTATGGATCTTCACACTTTAGTATAAACAATTCTCTTTTTAGAAAATATCGGATTTTCTGGGTTTTACAAACTGCACAAAACATTTTCATAACAACCTTGCTTATGAACTCACCAACATTCCATATGTTGACGTTTTCAAAATAACTTGTATTCTCAGGTAACATGTAAGTTGAAGAGTAATACCAAGTATGTTAGGATGTTATGTTTTGAAAACGTTTAAACAATCTATGCTATGGAAATGTAATATTTAGACAATGTACTTGATGTGAACAATGTCAGTTGTAATGTATTAATGCATGGTGATGTTTATGTTATGGTTCATGTTTATTCATTGTGATGATATTCAATTTAAGTCTTGCGAGCCCTCAGACGTTTCCACCGTCTGGTTCGGGGCTGTGACAATCGACCACACACTTCCGCAACTAAGAGACATGGAAAGTGTTGTGGATCTGACTGAGCTCATTAGGAAAATCCATCAGGTATACAACCTTGCCCACTCGGACAGTAATCCTGAAGGGGCTAATAAATAGGGGCCTAGCTTACCCAACTTCTGAAATAGGTTGACACCTTTCCAAGGGGACACTTTCAGAAGCACCAACTTCCCCTCCTGAAACACGAGGTTCGAACAATGATGGTGTGCATAACTCTTCTGTTGTCTTTGCATGACTCAAAATCTATCATGCACTTGTTGAATCAACTTAGTGGTCTTGAGCACAACTTCGGTACTCCCCATGACCCGATGACCGACCTCGCTCCAACAAACTAGGGTTCTACACCTCGTTCCATAAAACTATTGGATTTAGTGTCTAATCCCATAACTATAATTGGTATGTATTTGTCCCAAGAGTAGTGTGGTCCATTTGGGTTGCATGCCAACTGAACAATTTGTAAGGATGGACTTTTGAGAAGAGGATATTTATGATTTATTAATATATCATAAGTTCTAATATATGAATATAAAATCATATTATTTAATTAGTATTGATCAAGAAATAATTTGGAATTAATTTTGTGATCAAAAGAGACTAATTAAATATATGGGGATTGATTGTGTAAATCATTCATACTTATAAAGTAGGCTTATGATCCATAGTTCTTTATGTTGGGCTAAACCCATGTGGTGACCCATTGATACTACATGGAGGTTAAAACCCATGGAGCCTAAGTAATATGGAAAGTAATGCACATTAGGGTTTGCATGGTGTAACCGTAGTTGTGTCACACTATATAATAAGCATCATAGCTACCAAAATCGACATTTAAGTGATATACAAGACGGCTAGCCAATTTTGTGTGCAAGATAATCTCTTCTCAGGTCCTCCATTGTTGGTGGTGTTGTGTGAAACATTTTAGGCATCACACTAGGGGTGCTAGGCTCTTACAGGCTTACGGTTTCAAAGCTACAACAAAGGTAAGTCATCTAACTAGATTTTTGTAGTGTATATACTCTATAGTATTCTAGTTAGGATGATGCCTTGGAAAACTAAAATTTTGCATGTATAATATAGAAAACATAGATCCGAGGTATCTAGAGTGTTAGAATGCTCAAAACCCATCAGTGGTATCAGAGTCTAGGCTTGTGTTCCATTATACTTGATGCTACCTGTTTTCAAAGCTTGGAAAAATCGATTTTCTGCTTTCTGGATAGTGGACTCGCCGAGTCCACTAACAGAGATGCCAGGTCACCCCTAAAAACTGACCAACTCGCCGAGTCAATTCATGGACTCGACGAGTTGGTGCTCCAGAATGCAAATTTTCGAGTTTTAAAGCCAGAATTGGACTAGAATCATTACCCTGAACTGTTTTTGAACAAATAAACCAGTTTTTGATGTGGTAAGGATTGTGCTTATCCAATTTCAAAGATAATTGTCAAAGTTTCATGCTTTGTATTAGTTTATATGATTAGGCTAATTTCATGAAATTTATTTGATATGAATTATCTTGTTCATATGAGTTTAATTAAATCATGTATGAATTATTTGATTATTCTGTTAATTAAAATAATTGGTTAAATGCTTTTAATGGACTCCATAACTTGTCCTCAAGTTATGAAAAATGAAAGGTTTTTCCATTAAGCGATCATTAAACTCATATGTTATGGAAATTAAAAGTTTTAACATGTTTCAAAACTTGCTCTCATGTTTTGGAATTTGTAAAGTCACTATATATATATATATATATATATATATATATATATATATATATATATATATATATATAAGAATAAGTCAGTCGTACCGTTAGTAGGCCTAATTCATGAAGCCGGTCTACAAGGGGGTATAAGGTTACTGTCTATAAAATGGCAGCTTAATGGGTGTCCACTCTCACCCACCGCTTCCTTGACTAGTGGAGGGTCATTAGCCGAATGGGTAGGATATGACATTAATTCTCATTAAGTATAATGATAATTATAAAGTAACTAAACCTTTTATAAATTCTCTATCACACCGCCAAACCAGATGGCGGAAACGTTCGGTGGCTTAGTCGGGACTTCATCCTTGTAGTATCATCACATAGTACATAATTGAAACATAACATCATCATCATCACACATGTAATATAACAATGTACATTGTGTAAATCAAGTATTTTGTTAAAATATTACATGCCAAAAATATTATTGGACGATGGAACAAAATATAACAAAACATCCATTAAATTGTTCAGCTCAACCTGCTTCAGCGGTTTCCTGAGAATATAAGTTAATTTGAAAAGGTCAATATAAAAATGTTGGTGAGTTCATAAGCATGTTTTGAGAAAATGATTTGTATAAGTTTGTAATCACAAGAGAATCATGTATTTTCTTAAAATAGTTTAGTGTGTTTGTGTGCGATCTTGTATTAATGCATGTGTGTTTTTGTTTAGTAGAATCCTAATAGTAAGTGAAAAGAATGTAAAGAGAATGCCCCCAGGCAACCATATGTTATCTGTAAAAGAGAATGTTGACGTACCAACCCCCTAGGTTGAGTACCAGTGTGAGTATGTTCCCGAGTACTCTAAAGAGAAAAGAGAATGGTCTCCCGTAAATTTCATAACATTAATTCCTCTATGTAAGTCGTTATAACCATGCTAATAAACGACAAATTCGCAAGTCTTGGCATTGTTGAACGCCGATAGAAAATAGAATAAGGATTTTGGTCACCCTATACTGATGTAGTCTAACTGTAGTGAACAGCTCAGGTGTGGGGTGTCATCCCTGTATAGATTTATACACAAACCCCCGCTCTCCCTCCAAGAGACTCTGGTTATGACTACAAGCTATGATCGTACACACAATAGGTGTCATCCGACATGTCTCACTAGATCCTTAATCGAATTTTATGTGAAGAGAAACATATAAAACTCATTTCGGACCCAATGAACCATGTAAGCGGCCACTAAGGCTCACTAAACACGTAAGTCATTTCCAGGCCCAAAGGAAATGAGATTATATAACATGGGCGCAAAATATATGCAAAATGACAACTAATGCCCATTTCACATGTAATGTATTTACAATCCCAAATAATATGCAAATAGTATCAGGGGTTTGTCGCGCATGTTAATGGGTCATGAGGCCTAATAAGCATACAAGTAGAATTAAGGACCTATTAAGTATGTAAATTGGCCACTAAGGCCCAATATCAATTAAATGACAAAATTAGCGCTTTTGTTATTGTTTTGCTATTATTAGTTCAATTAATTTCCAAAATTGCATACAAATCCCACTTTTTGTAAAAATTGACGTTCATGGCCCATTAAGCCAAAATTTACAATTAATGCCCTATTTTTGAAAAAATAACCTTTTAGGCCTTATTTTGGACAAAACTTGGATTTATGGGTAGTTTTAGGTAAAAATACCATTTTTAACTCGTTTTTTGTCAGAAATATCAAATTTGGCTTGATTTTTGTGAAAATATACGTTTTCGGCCCATTTATAGAAAATTTCATATTTTTGGCCCAAATGTTCATAATTTCGTAACTTTGACCCCCTTTTTAGTCAAAAATTTACATTTTTGACACAAATTTCTTGAAAATGACAATTTAACCCACAAAAGACCAAAAATCACCATTTTTGGGTCCAAAACCGTAAGAAGCACAAATAAGGCCCATTTATAAAAAATATTTACATTTTGGTCCCTATAAGGTTTCAAATGTCGAGTTTAGCCATTGTTTAGCAAAAATTTTCTTTTGAACCACCTACCAGCCAGGAGTTACATAAACAACCTATATTTTGACACTTTTGTCATTTTTAGCCCCTTTCATGAATTTTCTTAGATTCAAGTATTCTTGGTGTATTTTAAACCTTTTTCTTGTGAGATATGTTGAAAAGAGTGTTATGTTATACCAATATCATCATCGTTTTACTAGATCTTTTAGTTCATGAAGCTTACAACAAATAAACACATATGTAACAAAAGAAAACACACAAATCATGCATACACACAGATCCACAAAAAAACAACTTGTATTCTCCCCCAAAACCAAGTAAAAATCGAAAATAAGTGGTATGGGCTCACTTTGCTTTGATGTTTTCAGTTTTTGGTGATGATATGAGAAAATCTCGGCCCTAGCAAGCTTCTTGAGAAGGATTTTGGAACTTAGATGGTTCTAAGAAGCATGATTCATGAAAACATGGGTGTAAGAGTAGTGATTGAGTTTAAAGGTGAAGTATATCAACTTGGATTTGTAAGATCTTACCACAACGTGAAGCTTGAAGTGATTCTATTGAAGATCTTCCTTATACCCATGATTTTCTTGAGAGAAGAAGGGTGAAAGAGTGTTGGATGATTAAGACAATAAGGGTTGAGTTTGAAATGAGAGAGAGGTTGGAGAGTGATAGAGAGGCCGGGAGATAGAGTGAGAGATAAGAGAGAGAAGTGGAAGTTGACTTATGAAGGGGTGATGTCAGAGTTGGATGGGTACATGCACTCTTGCATGGATCTCGAACATGTAATAATGAGGTGTCACCCCATTTCCCTCCCATTAGTTTTCCTTTTTTTGTTGTTTCGCCGAGAAAGGGGAATGAGGAAAGGAAAAGAGAAAAGTTGGGCCCTATCTTGACTTAGTTTGAAATCATGAGGCCCAAAATAATTATTTTTTGGCCTATTTGGCCTTTATGGGGGGTTCACGGCCCAAAGAAGCCCAATGATGTAGTTTACGACCCATTAGGCTTATCAAACTAGTTATGCTCCATTAGAAATAAGATGGATCATTCTAGGTCCATATTACCCAAAATACCTTAATTTCATGGATGTGGGTATAATTAGAGCCCAAATAGGGTTCCTAGGTCCAAAGTAGTAAAATTGAAAGTTTATTGGTCCATTAGGTCCAATAATAGAATCCTAGTCCATAATAATCTTAAACCGGGATTTCCAGGGTTTTCAATCCATAGTTGAACATATGAGATGTATTATATTAGGTTTTAAACTTCAATCAAGAGTTTGGATTCAAATGAATGATTTCAGGTTAGAATATAGCATGATATTCACTTAGAGTACAAGTTTTAAAATAGCTGATGTTTACATGGGAATAGAATTTCCTAGCTGAAAATGTTGGTTGTGACATCATCCCCCCGTTAAAGGGAATTTCATCCCGAAATTCTTTCGAATGGTAGGATCATGAATGAGAGAATAAGTGAGGGTACTTCTTCTTAATTTTGTCTTCATGTTCCGATGTGAATTCCGGTCCATGCTTGGCGTTCCATCGAACCTTCACAATCGGAGTGTAGCTCTGCATTGTATACTTCACTTCCATATCCATTATCTCGACTGGTTCTTCGACAAATAGGAGATTCTCGTTTATTTCAATATCTTCTAAAGGAGTGACAAGAGTTTTATATGATAAGAACTTTTTCAAATTCTAGATGTGGAACACGGGGTGTACGTTGCTGAGCTCTGAAGTTAGCTGCAACTTTTAAGATATCAGACCAATTCAGGCAAGAATCTCGAACAACCCGATGTATCGCGGGTTTAGTTTTCCCCGTTTCCCAAAAAAGATCATCCATTTCCAAGGAGAGACCCTTAATAGTACCCGATCTCCGAATTGGAATTTTATAGGTTTTTGTCGATTGTCAGCACAACTCTTTTCTCGGTCACGTGACGCTTAGAGTCGGGCTTTGATTTGGATTATCTTTTTTATGGTCTCTGGTCATGTAAGGGTGTTATCCTATGATTGGACCTTTTGCTAGCTGGGCGTCACCCACCTCAGCCCAGCAGAGAGGCGATCTGCATTTGTGTCCATATAAGGCCTCAAAAAGGACGACCCTTATGCTTGTGTGATAGTCGTTTTTGTATGAGAATTCAATCAAAGGTAAGTGGGTATCCCATGACTTGCCGAAATCGATCACACAGGCTCGGAGCATGTCTTCGACTGTTTGATGGTTCGATCACTTTGGCTATCGGTTTAAGGGTGGTAAGAAGTGCTCATGTCTAGCTGTGTTCCATAGCCTTCTGGATCATCTACCAAAATCATGAAGTGAATCTACTGTCCCGATATGAGATTATAGATGTCGGCACATTTTTCACTTTGCACCTTACCAAGTCGTTAATGTAGCGTGTGTGGTAAACTGGTGCATGAACTTAAACTAGTAAGGGTGGCGAAGTATGGATTGATGTTTATCATAAATCAATGGAGCGTGTGTGGTTAATAGGCACATTGATTGGGTGATAAATGACGTCGGGAGTACCAAGCACATTTTTCATGGTTATTCACACATTGTTTGTGATCGTCGGTATCCCAGTCACAAACCTAAAGGGCATAATCGATATTTAAACATGCCATTGAATTGTTCAATGAATCTGAAAGGATCTAGGAGTTTCAATCCAATTAAAACTTAATAACTACTTCGTTTTTCATGGTGAAAATTGGTAAATCGTCATTTACCTACTTTCAAATATTTTTCATGTTGGATTACAACATCCCTCTTCCAATTTGTAAAATATTGTGTTGGGTCCTAGCTTTAATATTTCATTTTGGGTGTTATATTAAGGACTCTTTATCTGATCTAAACTTTGTCTTTCTTCTTTTTCAGATGTCTTCCAACACTGCTTTTGGTTCCAACCCTACTAGCTTTTCTCTCTAATTAATCTTTATGGGAGAGTTATCTTTGATGGTACTAATTTCAATTATTAGATTAGGAACATTAGGATGATCACACACAATGAGGACAAGGAATATGTCCTCGATAATGAGTTATAGTAAATTGATGAGTCTTTTGCTACTCTTGAGGAGATCACTGAGGTAGCTTGTATCATGCTTGCCACCATGACAGCTGAACTCCAAAAGTCCTATGAGGACTTCTACCCTATTAAGATGCACCAGGACCTGATGGATAGATACCATTAGGTTGCTCGTCAAGAGAGGTATGAAATCATCTACTCCATGATTATAACAAAGATGAAGGATGGTGAACCCATCACGACCCACTTGCAGAAAATGTAAAGGTTTGTGGACCGTTTACTAAAATAAAATGTGAGCCTTCCTGAGGAGTTGGCCACAGATATCATTCTACACTTCTTACCTCCATGTTATGATTAGTTCCGCACGATCTATCATATGAACAAAGAGGAGGTCACACTCAGCAAACTTCAAGGGCTTTTGATGACCGCTGAAAGTGGTCTCAAAGTAAAAAAAAAATGTTGTTTCTACTCCTACCACAACAACCACTATTTTGGCAATTGGACAAGGGAAAGGGAAGAAGAGGAAGGCTCCCTCAAAGAACCGCAAGGGAAAGTCTCTCGATAGATCCTCTTCAAGTGGGATCAAGGCTCGTTCTCATGCTCCCTCTTCCATTCCTAAGGAAGTATAGTGTTTCTACTGTTACGACAAAGGTCAATGGAAGCAAAGTTGCCCCAAATACTTGCAAGATGTCAAGGATGGGAAGGTTAAACCCACCCATGTAGGTATTTATACTATTCTATCTAAAAACTCATCACATTCTAATCTTGGGCTCTTGACATAGGTTTTGGATTTCACATTTGTTCTGATGTGCAGGACCTAAAAAGAAGTAAGGATGTGGAGCACGGAAAGATGAACTTGATCATGGGGAATAAGAAGGTTTCACCTGTTACCAAGATTGGAGTTTACTCTTTATTTCTTAGTAGTGGGTTAGAAATAGATTTGAATAATTGTTGATACTCGTCTGATATGGCAAGAAATATCATTTCCTTTCATAGTTTGTACAAACAAGGCTATAGTTTTTCATTTGATAATGAAATTGGTGCTATAAATGCTTATTATAATATATTTTTTTAATTTTAAAGCATTACCTTCTAATGGTGTATATGAAACTATGAATGTTGTAGACAACTTAGGAAATACTTTGTTCCATATCGATTCTTCCAATGACTTGGATAAAGCATGCTTGTGGCATTGTCATCTTGGACATGTCAACAAGAAGCACACAAGCCAACTCTAAAAGGATGGAGTTTTGGAGTCATTCGCCTTAAGGTCGGATGACACCTGCGAATCTTGCTTACTTGAAAAGATGACCAAGTCACCATTCACTGGTACTTGTGAAATGGGTGAAAGTTTATTGGATCTCATACACATTGATGTGTGTGGGCCCTTCAGAACCGCCACAGGGGATGCTAACTGCTTTTATGTGACTTTTACTGATGATTACAGTGGATATGGCTATGTCTACTTAATCAAGCATAATTTAGAAACTTTTGAGAAATTCAAAGAGTTTAAACAAGAAGTGGAGAATCATATCAATAGGAAGATAAAGATGCTCTGATCCGATCGTGGTGGTGTGTATCTTAGTATCAAGTTCCTAGACTATCTTAAGGAATGTGGAATTGTTTCATAATTGATGCCACCTAGGACACAACAGCTTAATGGTGTGGCTGAGAGGCGCAACCGAACCTTGTTGGACATGGTTCATTCCATGATGATCCGAGCTTCATTGACAATCTCATTTTGGGGGTATGCCTTAGAGACTGCCACCCATATCCTTAATCTAGTCCCAAATAAGAAGGTTGCCAAAACACCTCACGAGATGTGGAATGGGAAGGTTCCCACATTAGACCACATAAAGGTTTGGGGTTGCGAGGATTTCATGAGACGTGAGACTCACGAAAAGCTCGAACATCAAATTGAGCGGTGTATTTTTATCGGCTACACACATAAATCCTTTGTTTATCTCCTCTACATACCGAGTGACAATGTTGTCTTTGTTGCAAGGAGAGGAGTCTTTTGTGAGAGAGAGCTCATAAGCCAAGGAGACAGTAGGAGGAAAATTGACCTTGATTAACTCCAAGAGTAAGATAGTGAAGGAACCTCAAACACTAGTGATCAACCTGAGGAGGAAACTCTTGTTGAGCCGATTGAGGAATATGTACCTCTGAGGCGTTCCAGTAGAGTTAGAATTCCACCTAATTTTTAAGGTTTCCATATTACTGCAGAAGGAGATACATTTATCAGTGATAGCATACTGGTAAATTTTATAAACCTAACAAATACAAGGAAGCCATGGCAGGCCTCGAGTCTACTAAATGGAAAGAGGCTATGGACAGCGAGATTCAGTCCATGTATGGCAATCAGGTTAGGAACTTGGTTCACAATGTACCGGGTCCTAAGATATTCGGGTGCAAATGGATCTTCAAGAAGAAGACCGGCATGGATGGGAAAGTTCACACTTATAAGTTGTGACTGGTTGTGAAGGGGTTCACTCAAACTATGGGAGTTGATTACGATGAGACCTTCTCACCAGCAGCGAAGATTAAGTCTATTAGGGTTATGCTAGCCATAGCTGCATTTCATGATTATGAAATATGGAAAATGGATATCAAAACCGCTTTCCTTAATGGAAAGTTGCCTGAGGATGTTTACATGAGTTGGCTAGAGGGTTTTGTCAATGCAAAGTACCCTAATAGAGTGTGTAAGCTTGATAATCCATTTATGGATTGAAACAAGCATCTCGCAGATGTAATCTTTGTTTCGATGAGAAAGTTAAAGAGTTTGGATTTTCGAGAAGCAAGGATGAGTCCTGTGTATATGTCAAAGCTAGTGGGAGCATACTTAGCTTTCTGGTATTGTATGTGGATAACATATTACTCGTAGGAAATGACATCCCAACCTTGCAGGAGGTTAAGTCCTAGCTTGGGAAGTGTTTCTCTATGAAGGACCTCAAAGAAGTTGCCTATATTCTTGGGATAAGGATATTGAGAGACAAGAGTAAGAGACTAATTAGGCTTAGTCAAAGTACCTACTTGAATAAGGTGTTGAAAAGATTCAGCATGTAGAATTTCAAGAATGGTGACTTACCAATCCAGAGCAATGCCAAACTAAGTAAGACTCAAAGTCTAAGTATAGAGGCTGAGATAGCTAATATAAGTTAAAATATCATATGCTTCCGTTGTTGGCTCGATCATGTATGTTATGACTTGTACTCCCCCTGATGTGGCATTTGCTTTGAGCATCATCAGATTTCAAGGGAATCCTGGCAAGGCTCAGTGAACTGCGGTAAAGAACATTCTCAAGTACCTCTGGAGGACTAAGGACTGGGTCCTTACCCTTGGTGGGAGTGATGAATTGAGAGTGGTGGGGTTTAGTGATGCCAGCTTTCAGACCGACAAAGATAATTTTCGCTCTCAGTCGGGTTGGGACTTTACCCTGAATAGAGGAGCAATAACTTGGAATAGTTCCAAGCAGGAGACTATAGTTGATTTAACTCGCGAATCCGAGTACATAGCAGTAAGCGAGGCGACGAAGGAGGCAATATGGCTAAAGAACTTCATCGAATACCTTGGAGTTGTGTAACAGCCCGAAATTTCAGGTATTGCTTTAAAACTATTTTGGGGCATTTTTGGAAGGGACTCGGCGAGTTGGAGCCAAACTCGCCGAGTAGGACCACAGACTAGGTCGCGGGTTCGCGACTGGACTCGACGAGTCCATTATGGACTCGGCGAGTCTACGCTGTTCAGCAGAAACCCTAGCCGTTTGGTTTTGAATCGTATATAACGCCCCATATGCCGTCATTGTCCGACTTTTAGCCGATTGAGAAGAACCCTAATCGTTGTGGACGTCTAGAGCAGGAGAGAAAGCTATTGGAACTTTGAGGAACTTGTTAGGCAAGAAGAAGAACAGTTTTGGCCAAAGGAATATCAAGGAGGATCGAGTCCTGAGGTTTGGGGACACAGAGAGTGCGTTTTCAGGTAATACTCGGACCATTTCTGTTATTTTGATGTGTACACGAATCTAGGGTTTATGAAACCCATTTAGTGATTAGATGGGTTATTATGTTGTTACCCAGACGTTTATACCCCAGTAATAGGATGTCTAGAGGTCCAGAAAGTCCCATGATTGCGTATTTCGGTACCATGCGTATTTCAGGAAGCAGTTGATCGACTGCATGGCATGGACTCGCCGAGTCCAATGATCAGACTCGGCGAGTAACTTGAAGATTCACTGGGACTCGCCGAGTTGTTCTTCAGACCCGACGAGTAGCTTGAAGATGTACTGGGACTCGCCGAGTTGTTCTTCAGACTCGGCGAGTGGAGTCGGGGTGGCCCCGCGATTCTTCCACGAGGATCTCGTCGAGTCAAGAGGGATACTCGACGAGTAGAAAGGGGAACAACAGGGAAAGTTGGGGAGGACGTCTAGACTCGCCGAGTCTCCTTTGCACTCGACGAGTCCGGTCAAGTTGACCGTTGACCGTTGACCGTTGACCGTTGACCAGAGTTGACCTGCATGTAATTTCTTAGGGTCAGTTGTCTTGAATGATAAGAGTATTAATAAGGGTATATGGTATTATAGGGAGTCTGCAGATCGGCGGATCGAGTGCGAGTGGTTTCAAGAGTTGATAGTTTACATTACTACGAGGTGAGTCTTCTCACTATACTTCACCCGGAAGGGTTTGACTGTGTGACCGGAAGGTCGGATGATAAGTGTTATTTATGCTATAAATAGAAAGGTAGTTGCTATGCATGCTATGTATGTTTATGGGCCGGAAGGCAATATGTTATGTGACAGAAAAGGTTAGGTAGGATATATGATATATGTGTTATATGTGTTAGAGGATATGTATTATGTGTTGTATATGTTATGGGCCGGAAGGCAATACGTTATGGGCCGGAAGGCGATATGTTACGGGCCGGAAGGCAATATGTTATGGGCTGGAAGGCGATTATGTTTACGGGCCAGAAGGCAATGTGTTATGGACCGGAAGGTCAGGTCCTGGAAAGGCGTATATGTGTAAGTCGTATACTGGGGAACTCACTAAGCATTTATGCTTACAAGTTGTTATGTATGTGTTTCAGGTACTAGCGAGGACCGTGGGAAGGCGCCGGCATGATGCATACACACTGCTGCTATTTGAGATCTTGGGGATTTTATATATGTATTTGATATGAAACATGAAATAAATACTATTGGTTGAATGAAATCACTTTACTTTAAATGAAAATTTTATTTGATAATTTGCGTTGTTACAATTGGTATCAGAGCCTTGGTTTGAGGGATTTGGGTGTACCTTCGGGTGTAAGTGAACTCAAACCGAGGATTTGAGGAAAAATCTTTTAAAAATAATAAAGACATAAATTTTTATAAATGGTAAAGTGGTAAAAAAGAACGGAGCAGTGTGTACGATCAGCCAGCGCCCGAACGGTAAAGATCCCCAGAATACCTTACAATGTTATGTTATGCACTGAATTATGAATTGTTATGCATGCTAGAAGACTAGGTATACATGATAGGACTAGAATGGCCTGTTTTGTGATGCCTTAGTCTAGGGAGATTGCTTATATGAGATATTCGGTAACGTGCAAGTAGATAGTGCATACTAGAAGTAGAGTACTCATTATTCGGGGTTTGGGGAGGAAGATTTGGGACGAATACTGATACGGTGTGGTCGGTAGTATTGGGCCCGTACTACCGAAGGCACCGGGTCGGTGGAAGACCCAAGTAAGAATCCCTGAATATCGGAGACTGAGTAGGGTTGCGTTATCGAGTACAATTGTACTTGATGGAGTCTCTGATAATTTTATGTTGTATTTCAGAGACATCATGGTTACCACACGTCATGGGGCGAGTTCGAGCACTGTGAGTGACGAGGATATTCGTCAGATGATCCAGGAGGAGGTAGCTGCAGCGATCCGGGCCGAAATCCTGGAGATGTTTGGGTCCATTAAGACCACACTGATGGAGACATTCGAGGAGCGGTATGCCGCATTGACTGAGGCTGCAGCCGCTGCGGCTACCGTAGCTGTGGCCGCTGCCAGGCCGTAGGGGGGCGATTCGTTGCTGTTCCGGGAATTCAGCAACACGAAACCCCCTGAGTTCGATGGGACGCAGGATCCGATTGCTGTGATGAGGTGGATCGCCGACATTGAGGGGTGCTTCTACACTTGCTCATGCCCGGAGCACCTGAGGGTACGGTTCGCCTTGAACCAGCTCCGTCTGGGAGCGAAGGATTGGTGGAAGTTCGTGACGGCGAACTTCACTCTGGCGGAGATTACAGCGGTGACGTGGGAGAGGTTTACTGAGATGTTCAGGGACGAGTATGTTCCCCCAGTGGAGAGGGAACGATTGATTCAAGAGTTCTTGACCCTTAAGCAGGGTACTGATTCCGTTGCGGTGGTCACACGGAAGTTTCACGAGAGGGCGATGTTCTGCCCAGAGCTGGTGTCTACGGAGCAGTCACGGATGAGCCGGTATTTAGGCGTTTTGAGGAGGGATATCCGGGAGTTTGTTTCAAACTCCACCTATCGTACCTTCACTGAGCTTCAGGCGAATGCCAAGAAGCGCGAGATCGAGTTGGAGACCCAGGCCAGGGAGGAGGCCGAGTCTCGACAGGTGGATCGGCGGCCGGCTCAGTCTTAGCCGGCAGCCAAGCGGATCAAGTCCGCTGATTCGAGGATGGGAGGTCTGAAGGGCCGCACTTGCGGAAAGTGCGGCAAGGGTCACGAGGGGGCGTGTCGAGCTGGTGGTTGCTACAAGTGTGGCAAGGAGGGACACATTGACAGGGATTGTCCTAAGGGGTTTATGGTTTGCTTTCACTGCAACCAGACAGGCCATCGGAAGGCTGAGTGCCCGCAGCTTCGTCAGGGATCTACACCGATTACCAGGACTACTGAGACCCGACCGGTGAAGGTTGAGGCCCCGAGGGCTCGCGGGAGAGCCTTTCAGCTGACTGCGGAGGAGGTCCGCGCTGCGCCCGATGTTGTGGCAGGTATGCTAGAATTCACGTATTTACTTTAAAGTCGAAATGTTATGCTTATGTTAATGTATGTGTAGGTACTTTTCTTGTGAACTTTATGCCTGCTCTAGTGTTATTTGATTCGGGTGCGAGTAGATCCTTTGTATCGTTAGCTTTTAGTCAGCATATCAGCATTAGTCGTGAGCCGTTAAGTCGGCCTCTGAGCGTTTCTATTGCGGCCGAGAGGGTGGTTTGTGCCACGGAGGTTCTTCGGGGATGCGTACTAGAGATTTTCGGGGTTGCGTTTCCGATTGACCTAATTCCTATTGCGATGGGGGATGTCTGTGTCATCGTGGGCATGGACTGGTTGAGCCGATTCAGCGCTGTCATCGACTATGAGCGCCAGCTGGTGACTATACGAGACCCTAGTGGGGGAGTTCTTACGGTATACGGCGAGGGTACCCATTCGGGATCAGCTTTTTGTTCGGCCGCTAGGGCGAGGCAATGCCTACAGCAGGGATGTAAAGATTTTGTGGCGTATGTGATGGATACGCGGGAGGCTTCCGAGAGACCGAGGACAGTGGAGGAGGTTCCAGTGGTGCGTGAGTTTCCAGATGTTTTTCCCGAGGAGTTGCCGGGAGTACCTCCTGCGAGGCAAGTGGAGTTTGGTATCGATCTGATTTCGGGGGCTGCGCCTATTACGAAGGTGCCTTATCGTCTTGCACCTCCAGAGATGCAAGAGTTGTCCTCGCAACTCCAGGAGTTGCTGGGGAAGGGATTTATTCGGCCGAGTAGCTCGCCGTGGGGAGCACCGATTCTGTTCGTCATGAAGAAGGATGGTTCACACCGGATGTGTATTGATTACCGGGAGTTGAACAAGGTGACGGTCAAGTACCGCTATCCGTTACCGAGGATCGATGATCTATTCGATCAGTTGCAAGGGGCATCTTGGTTTTCTAAGATCGATTTGAGATCAGGGTACCATCAGGTAAGAGTGCGGGATGAGGACGTCCAAAAGACAGCATTCAGGACGCGGTATGGGCATTACGAGTTCGTGGTGATGCCTTTCGGGCTCACCAATGCCCCGGCAGTGTTCATGGACCTCATGAACATGGTATGCAGGCCGATGCTGGATCGGTCTGTGATTGTATTTATCGACGACATCCTAGTGTATTCGCGAACTAGAGAGCAGCATGAGGGACACTTGAGGGAGGTCCTTGAGGTACTGAGGTCGGAGAAGTTATATGCAAAATTCTCCAAATGTGACTTCTGGTTGCGGGAGGTCCAATTTCTTGGACATGTTGTTAATCAGGCAGGGATATTGGTCGATCCGGCCAAGGTGAAAGCAGTGATGAGTTGGGAGGCACCGAAGTCACCTTCCGAGATCAGGAGTTTCCTTGGGTTGGCGGGGTACTATCGGAGGTTTATTAGAGACTTCTCCAAGATCGCGGTACCGCTCACCAGATTGCCCCGGAAGGGTGTTACATTCTCATGGGGACCCGAGCAACAGACTTCCTTCGAGACACTTCGTCAGAGACTGTGCGAAGCCCCGGTATTAGCTCTCCCGGAGGGGATGGAGGACTTTGTCGTATATTGCGACGCATCGATTTCGGGACTGGGTGCAGTGTTGATGCAGAGGGGCCATGTGATAGCTTATGCATCGAGGCAATTAAAGCCTCACGAGGCGAGATATCCCACGCATGACTTGGAGTTGGGGGCAGTAGTGTTCGCTCTCAAGATTTGGTGTCACTACCTGTATGGGGTTCGTTGTACTATATACACGGACCATAAGAGTTTGAAGTATTTGATGGATCAACCCAACCTAAATATGCGTTAGAGGAGATGGTTGGACGTGGTTAAGGATTATGACTGTGAGATCCTATACCACCCAGGCAAGGCTAATGTGGTAGCCGATGCATTGAGTCGTAGGGCGGAGAGCACTCCATTGTGGGATGTATGTCTGAGACTGATGGGGATGACTCCGGTATTAGATGCTATTCGTGGGGCACAGGTTGAGGTTGTGAGATCCGAGATGCAGAAGAAGGAGCGGGTCGTTGGGTTAATTTTAGAGTTCGTTAAGGATGGACGAGGACTTCTGACGTTTCAGGGTCGGATTTGGGTACCATTCGTGGGCGGTACGCGTGCTACTTTGATGGAGGAGGCTCATAGATCGAAATTCTCGATCCATCTCGGTGCTACGAAGATGTATCTGGACTTGAGAAAGGAATATTGGTGGCCTTGCATGAAGAGAGACGTTGCTTGGTTCGTTGAGAGGTGTTTAACCTGCCGTAGGGTTAAGGCCGAGCACCAGAGACCGCATGGTAAGTTGCAGCCCTTGGAGATTCCTGAGTGGAAGTGGGAACAGATTACAATGGATTTCATCACCAAATTGCCGAGAACTGCCAGGGGAGTCGATGCAATTTGGGTAATTGTGGATAGATTGACGAAGAGTGCACACTTCCTTGCCATTAGCGAGAGTTCATCAGCGGAGAAGTTGGCGGAGTTATACGTGAGAGAGGTGATATCTCGGCATGGAGTGCCGATCTCGATTGTTTCAGACCGTGATGTACGCTTCACTTCCAGGTTCTGGAAGAAATTCCATGAAGAGCTGGGTACTAAACTGCATTTTAGTACCGCATACCATCCCCAGACAGACGGTCAGAGCGAGCGGACAATTCAGACACTGGAAGACATGCTTAGAGCGTGTGTGTTAGACTTCGGGGGTAGCTGGGATGCGCATTTACCCTTGGCTGAGTTTTCCTACAACAACAGCCATCATTCGAGCATTGGTATGCCACCTTTTGAGTTGTTGTATGGTAGGAGGTGTCGGACTCCCATTTGCTGGGGAGAGGTGGGACAGAGAGTGATGGGCAGTACAGAGATCGTACTACAGACGACCAAGCAGATTCAGCAGGTTAGGCAGAGGTTATTGACCGCCCAGAGCCGACAGAAGAGTTATGCGGACAGACGCCGGTCCGAGCTGGAATTCCATGTTGGCGACTTCGTTCTCCTGAAGGTTTCTCCTTGGAAGGGAGTGATCCGGTTCAGAAAGAGGGGCAAGTTGGGGCCCCGATTCATAGGTCCATTTCGTGTAATTGCAAGGGCAGGTCGGGTAGCTTATCGGTTGGAGTTTCCAGCAGAGTTGGGACAGATTCACAATACCTTTCACGTATCACAGTTGAGGAAGTGTATAGCCGATGAATCGGCAGTGGTTCCGTTAGAGGATATTCAGGTGGATGCGAGCCTGAATTACGCCGAGAGACCGGTATCTATCAGGGATCGGAAGATCAAGGTTCTGCAGAACAAGGAAGTACCTCTGGTGTTGGTTCAGTGGCAACATCGGAAAGGATCGGAGATGACTTGGGAGCCGGAGCGTGAGATGCGGGAGCAACATCCGGAGTTATTCGCAGAGTGAGACTTCGAGGGCGAAGTCTAGTTTTAGTGGGGGAGAGTTGTAACAGCCCGGAATTTCAGGTATTGCTTTAAAACTATTTTGGGGCATTTTTGGAAGGGACTCGGCGAGTTGGAGCCAGACTCGCCGAGTAGGACCACAGACTAGGTCGCGGGTTCGTGACTGGACTCGACGAGTCCATTATGGACTCGGCGAGTCTACGCTGTTCAGCAGAAACCCTAGCCGTTTGGTTTTGAATCGTATATAACGCCCCATATGCCGTCATTGTCCGACTTTTAGCCGATTGAGAAGAACCGTAATCGTTGTGGACGTCTAGAGCAGGAGAGAAAGCTATTGGAACTTTGAGGAACTTGTTAGGCAAGAAGAAGAAGAGTTTTGGCCAAAGGAATATCAAGGAGGATCGAGTCCTGAGGTTTGGGGACACAGAGAGTGCGTTTTCAGGTAATACTCAGACCATTTTTGTTATTTTGATGTGTACACGAATCTAGGGTTTATGAAACCCATTTAGTGATTAGATGGGTTATTATGTTGTTACCCAGACGTTTATACCCCAGTAATAGGATGTCTAGAGGTCCAGAAAGTCCCATGATTGCGTATTTCGGGACCATGCGTATTTCAGGAAGCAGTTGATCGACTGCATGGCATGGACTCGCCGAGTCCAATGATCAGACTCGGCGAGTAACTTGAAGATTCACTGGGACTCGCCGAGTTGTTCTTCAGACCCGGCGAGTAGCTTGAAGAGTTACTGGGACTCGCCGAGTTGTTCTTCAGACTCGGCGAGTGGAGTCGGGGTGTCCCCACGATTCTTCCACGAGGATCTCGTCGAGTCAAGAGGGATACTCGACGAGTAGAAAGGGGAACAACAGGGAAAGTTGGGGAGGACGTCTAGACTCGCCGAGTCTCCTTTGCACTCGACGAGTCCGGTCAAGTTGACCGTTGACCGTTGACCAGAGTTGACCTGCATGTAATTTCTTAGGGTCAGTTGTCTTGAATGATAAGAGTATTAATAAGGGTATATGGTATTATAGGGAGTCTGCAGATCGGCGGATCGAGTGCGAGTGGTTTCAAGAGTTGATAGTTTACATTACTACGAGGTGAGTCTTCTCACTATACTTCACCCGGAAGGGTTTGACTGTGTGACCGGAAGGTCGGATGATAAGTGTTATTTATGCTATAAATAGAAAGGTAGTTGCTATGCATGCCATGTATGTTTATGGGCCGGAAGGCAATATGTTATGTGACAGAAAAGGTCAGGTAGGATATATGATATATGTGTTATATGTGTTAGAGTATATGTATTATGTGTTGTATATGTTATGGGCCGGAAGGCAATACGTTATGGGCCGGAAGGCGATATGTTACGGGCCGGAAGACAATATGTTATGGGCTGGAAGGCGATTATGTTTACGGGCCGGAAGGCAATGTGTTGTGGACCGGAAGGTCAGGGCCTGGAAAGGCGTATATGTGTAAGTCGTATACTGGGGAACTCACTAAGCATTTATGCTTACAAGTTGTTATGTATGTGTTTCAGGTACTAGCGAGGACCGTGGGAAGGCGCCGGCATGATGCATACACACTGCTGCTATTTGAGATCTTGGGGATTTTATATATGTATTTGATATGAAACATGAAATAAATACTATTGGTTGAATGAAATCACTTTACTTTAAATGAAAATTTTATTTGAAAATTTGCGTTGTTACAAGTTGTACCAGCTACAAAGGAGCCTATGGAGATTTTCTGTGATAGAGAGAGAGTATGGGTGCCTTAGCAAAGGAACTCAGCGATCATGGCAGATCCAGACACAACGACAGAAAATATCACTTCATAAAACATCGACTAGAAGAAGGACTCCTCATGGAAAGAGGGTATCATCATATGAGAGCCTAGTTGATCTCCTCACAAGGGACTATGTCACACCCCAAAACCAAGAACGGCGGAAACATTCTGGGGCGGAGGACGTTATGTACAATATCACAACAATGTAAAGTAGTAAACAAGAAACAACATCATCCATTGCATTAATAATGTAATTATTATACAAGTGTGTTCTGACAAATTATGATAGACACTAAAGTATAAATCAAAAGAAAGATGAGTCTTGAACGAGCTCCATCTTCTCTAAACCTTGCATCGGTACCTGTCTATTGATGACCTGAGGATATAAGTAATTTTGAAAGAGAGTATCAGCTTTAAATCTGGTGGCGTCATAAGTATTTTAGTGTCTTATTTTGTGTGTAAATACTTGTATGTATTTGAGATGTAAGTATTTGTACGAATGAACTGTAAGTATTTGTATGTATACGAATTGTAAGTATTGAAAATGTAAATGAACTGTAAGTATGAAAATGTTTGTAAAACAACTGTAAACGTTTGAAAAACCCTAGAAATCCCTATGATTCCTACTATTATAAAAGAGAGTCTTCTACCAATTCCTAACTGCTCTGAATGTAGTCTTCTACCAAGACCTAACTATTCTAAATGTACATTTATTTTTTACATTTAATACTTAAGTAATTTTCCCAAGTGTAACTATGATTAACAAAATATAGTTTTTACATTTAATACTTAAGTAAAAAGATCACTAAATATATGTAAAGGGAAAATTAATGTAGTACTGTAGTGTAGTGCTATAAGAACTATTGTTGTACTAACTACCACAAACCGGATTTATATTAAGGTATCATGTGATTAATTGTACCATACTATCGACTGGATAACAACGAAAAATGTAGGTCGTAAAAAGAAATGACGTTTGGCTCCCGCAGACCTGCAAGTCCGGCTGTAGCTAGTAGCAAGGTGTAGGATAGTCAATCCAGTATAGATCTATACGCAAACTCACACTCTCCCTTCAAGAGACTCTGGCTACAACTCGAGCCATGACATTGAAGGCATGCTCCAATACAGTGGATCACAATTTTTTTAACATATTCATGTATATGTACTTATGTAAGTGTAATCATGTAAAAGTATATGAATGTATGCCTTTGCTACCCAAAGGTACTGAACTGACTAAAAGGAACTATTGTGTCCATATATGTACACACGATATATAACTAATGTTTAAACGACCTTCGGACGGGTACCCGATATCCCACCAGACCACATCTCAAGCGCGAAAAGGAAATAGGGTGGATGGCCTTCCTAACTCCTTTAAACATTGCTTATATAATTATACATATATAGGCATGCTTATAACAGGATCTCTATGTAAACGTATCAATGTAAATGTAAAGTAATGTACTAAAATGTTCTGCGTGTGCTAGCTGTAATGTGTGTTCTTTCTCTATCTAGCAAGTATTGACTCATGAATGAACTGACTCATTGTATGATATTGCGTTCTAGTAATGGTTCTAGTATATTCCTAAACTACCCATATGGTAGCTTACTAGTAATTAAACTGGTACGTATGAACATGGATGTATACCCTTGTTACCCAAGGGCATTGGCTGAACTGGAAGGACCTTTATGACTATATATGTACACATGATATATAACTAATATTTAAACGACCTTTGGATGGGTACCCGATATCCCACCAGACCACATCTCAAGCGCAAAAAGGAAATAGGGTGGATAGCTTTCCTAAGTCTTTTAAACATTCCTCGTATAACTATACATATATAGGCATGCAATTTATAACATAAAAGCATAAAGTAAGTTTTGTAAAACCTTTGAACATAATTATTATCTAAGAACAGATCGACTTGCTGTCAATCTTCAAAACGGTTTGAAAGCATGGGTTTGATAAAACAGTTTAAGTATAGAGGAACATTTGTTTGAAACACCATTGTAAATGAGTTTGAAATGAAGCGTACAGAGTAAAGTGTACAACTTAATAAGGAGTTTTAATCATATAAAATGTTGATGAAAATCATTTGAAGGAAGCTGTTTGGTAAAATGGCTAATGAGTAGCCAATCATTTGAATGCTGCTTACTAATCACATATGATTGATATAGTAACTAGCATAATTCTACTTGTATCCTCCTCCCCCCCCCCCCTATAAAAAATTTAAAAACAGTTAAAACATTGATTAAGGGGTATGAACTCACCTGTAGTAAGTGATTGGAATTGAACGGACTGTGTTGTAAGGAAGGATCGGACATGTGCTTGGTGTCAAGTGAAGACTTTAGACACACACAATGATCCTAATTACATATGAAGACATATGTATATAAACAATTAGTGATTAAAACACTAATTAAACATGTATAAACATTCTAATGCGAGGTAAACACTTTGGTCAAGTGCTAGGAGGCTAATGGGTTGCAACAAAGGAGTGCAAGACCTCTCATGGGAGTTTATGGTCAAAAGACCATATATGATGGAGTTTATGGCCTAGGGGAGTAAACTCCTAGCTGTAAACTCTCAATAAGGTTCCTAAATGAAGTCTAACATTATTACAACTCAAGTGGTGAATTTCTTCAAGGCTTAAACAAGTGTTTGGGCTTCCTTTTAACTCCTTTGAGGAGTTCACGGCCCTGGGCCATAACCCTTGGAGATTACGGCCGTAATCTCCCTTGAGAGGATTTTTATGGTGTTTTCAAGTCCCTAAATTAACTAGGAACTAAACTAGGGTTTTGTACTAGGCTTTAGAAGAGTTTATGGCACCATTTGGCACCATTTTATGGAGTTCGCGGCCCTAGAACTTCTTGGGCCATGAACACCTTACTCTTGGTGTTCTAAGTGTGTTTGCTAGTCATAAGCTCATTTAGGTATATGTCCAATTTAGTCTCTTGGCTTAAGGGGAGGGGGGTTAGGGCATTTTGGCACAAAAACATGGAGTTCACGGCCCAAGAACTTCGTTGGCCGTGAACTCACTTCTAGCTTTGATTATAAATTGTTTTGTGGTCTAAAATATGTAATGGTGGCTTCTAGTTTGAGTTCCAAGGCTTTGAGGGACATTGGGCACTCTTTTAGCCTTTAAAAAGAAGTTTACTCTCCAAGTGTTCTTGGGTGGTAAAATCCCGAATCTTGGGGTTTTGATCCGATTTTGATGTTATAAACTACAATCTAAGCTATATAATATAACTAGATAGAAGTACTCACGATTTAGGATAAAAACCCAAAAATCCGTGAGAGAGAATTCGGCTTTTCTCTAGTTGGAAATGCAACTAATCAATGAATATGGTTCAGATTTCTATATATAGTCCTGAGATTTTTGGCAGAAATTATTTTATTCCCGGAATGAACTCTAGTATCATAGAGTATTGGAATAACACTGTTGCACAAAACCCTAGTGCATCCACTCTCCTGATATCTCCTAAGCGCTAAACCTGAAATACTCAAACTTACACCCAAAGTCTGGAATTTCACTGTAACTGTTCTAACTTCTATTGGCTTGATATGGTTTGTTCAGAATGGAAATTTCGGGTTGTCACAAACTAACTATGGTTAAGCATTTACAGCATGCAAGGCGCATTGGGCTGAACGATGATATTAGTTTTAATGATTAGATAGCTTTCGAAACTTGTAATAGCTGAAATGTAAATGACATCTGATGCTTAAATAATAGGTTTTTTTTATTCACTAGTACGGTACTGTCTTATATCAATCATTTACTATTATTTAACTTTGCATGTTTTGACTTCCAGAATAATTGTATTGTATTATTCAAACTATCCATAGTTGAGCATACATTGGAAGTAGGTATTGAAGCAAGTCTGTCATGAATTTGGCTTGTAGATTTGTCTGAATTGTATTAGACATACCAAAGTTTTCTGCAACATTCATGAGTGCTCATAAGGTCTGAATATTGGATTAAACCCACACTCACTTGTATCACTTCATGGAATTTATCTCGAGTGATCGTGAGATGATAACATCATATAAGTCTTCAAACCAAGAGATATGAGTTGTTGACTATGAGTTGGTTGTGCATTGATAGTACGAAACCGCTTCAGTAACTTGATGCTATAAAACATGTTGTTGTGTAGAATTTTATGAGTAGTTAGTACAAGCATATGAGACGAAGTTTATCTGTTCCTTTTAATCTTTGGAGGATAAAAAGCGATATCTTAAACCCCTCGATGATTTTGTTTTGACTTATGTGCAAGGTCCGGTCAAAACTAAATTGATGTGTTTGATTAAGTTCTATGTTAAACAAATCAGAAATCAGGAAACAAACTGCTTGACAATAAGTATGATGTTGTTCCATGTATTTGTCCGGCTGATATCTTGAGAACAGAGGATTATATGATCACTTATCTAAAATGGAGCGTCTCAGTTCGACAGAGGCTTTAAGAGCTATGATTTCTAGTCAGTGTTTTAATTTGTACTTAACGGTATAGTCATTAGACTTATCCAAGTGGGAGACTGTTGGATTTAGTGTCTAAGCCCATAACTATAATTGGTTTGTACTTGACCCGAGAGTAGCATGGTCCATTCGGGTTGCATGGCATCGGAACAATTTGTAAGGATGGACTTTTGAGAACAGGATATCTATGATATATTAATATATTATAAGTTCTAATATATCAATATGAAATCATATTATTTAATTAGTATTGATCAAGAATTAATTTGGAATTAATTTTGTGATGAAAAAAGACTAATTAAATATATATGGATTGATTGTGTAAATCATTTATACTTATAAAGTGAGCTTGTGATCCATAGTTCTTTATGTTTGGCTAAACCCATGTGGTGACCCATGGATACTCCATGCAGGTTATAACCCATGAAGCCTAAGGAATGTGGAAACTCATGCACATTAGGGTTTGCATGTTGTAACCCTAGTTGTGTCACTCTATATAAGAAGCCTCATAACTACCAAAATTGGCACTTAAGTGATATACAAGACGACTAGCTGATTTTGTGTGTGCAAGATAATCTCTTCTCAAGTCCTCCATTGTTGGTGGTGTTGTGTGAAGCCTTTGAGGCATCACACTTGGGGTGATAGGCTCTTAAAGTCTTAAGCTTTCAAAGCTACAACAAAGGTAAGTCATCTAACTAGATTTTTGTAGTGAATATACTCCATAGTATGCTAGTTAGGATGATACCTTGGAAAATAGAAAGTTTGCATGTATAATAGAGAAAACATAGATCCAAGGTATATAGGGTTGCGTGTACACCATATGAGTGTTAAAATGCTTAAAACTCATAAAAAACATCTCAAAAGGTGGTTGATTAATACTGGCATGATAACTATCATTGTAGGATAACTCATCCAATGGAAAGTAAGTATCCTAACTCCCTCTGAAATCTAACATCTATGTCTGGAGAATATCTTCAAGCATTTGGATTGTCCACTTACTCTACCATCATTATAGGGTGGTATGTTGTGCTAAATGCAACTGAATACCAAAATCGTCATGAAACTTCCTCCAAAACATGGAGGTGAAACGAACATCTCGTTCTAAAAACATCGATATTGGCACCCCATGCCGAACCACCACCTCCCGAATGTAAATGTCAGCCAACTTCTCAGCAGATATACTCTTGATAATCGAAATGAAATGGGCAATGTTGGTCAATCTATCAACAATAACCTAGATAAAATCAACTCCATGTGCCGTAATTGGAAGCTTTATGATAAAATCCATGGTGATCTTCACCCATTTCCACATGGGAATAGGTAATGGATGCATCTTGTCGTGGGGTCATTGATGCTCGACCATGACTTTATGGCAAGTCAGGCACCCCTCCACAAACCATGTTATCTTCCGTTTCATACAAGGTCACCAATAACTCAACTACTATACATCTTTGTGGCCCCAGGATGGATCGAAAACGTTGACTTATGAGCCTCCTATAGTACATCAGCCTCACCCCACCAGTAGTCGGAACCCCAAAATCGACCACACCGAGTCAACAAGCCCTGTCCATCTCTGAAAAATAAAGGAATCTCCCCCTTGAAAAATACCTCCACCTGATCCTTCTTGATCATATCCAATAGAGGTTAAATAATAATAATACTTAGACATATATCCCCGATAGGAGCACTCACTGCCTTACGGCTCAAGGCGTCGACTACAATATTTTCCTTACCAGGGTGATACATGATCTCACTATTATAATCCTTTACCACATCCAACCATCTTCGCAACCTCATATTCAAATTAGGCGGATCCATCAGATACCTCAAGCTCATGTGGTCAGTGTAAATAGTACACCTAACCCCATACAAATAGTGCCTCCAAATCTTGCGGATAAAAACCACATCCCTAACTCTAAATCATGCGTAGTGTAATTCACCTCATGAGGCTTCATCTGCCTTGAAACATAAGCAATCACATGCCCCATATGCATGAGGAAAACTCCCAAACCCGATATGGACGCATCGCAATAGACTATAAAATCATCCATGCCCTTGGAAAGCTTGAGATTTGAGGCATCACATTATCTCTACCTCAACCTCTCAAAAGCCAACTCTTGATCGGGCCCCCACCGAAAAGTAACATTCTTCTTCGTCAAGTAGGCCAATGGCACAACAATATCGGAAAATATCTGGATAAATCTCCAATAATACCCCATGAGACCTAGAAATCTCCGAATCTCAAATGGGATTCTCGGAACCTCCCACCGCATTATGGCCTCGATCTTGGCTGGAGCGACTAATATATAGTTCTGGTTATTAATGTTCCCCATGAACTACACCTCGCGCAACCAAAACTCGCATTTAAAGAAGTTAACATACATCCTCTCCTTCCTCAGGGTCTCCAATACCTCCCGTAAATGATCCTCGTGTTGCTCCTTGGTCTTAGAGTTGACCAAAATATCATCTATAAACACGACCCGACCGATCCAACATCGGTATACATACCCGGTTCATGAGATCCATGAATGCCGCCAGTGTGTTGGTGAGCCAGAAAGGCATCACCATGAACTTGTAATGACCATAACGAGTCCTGAAAGCCATTTTCTGCATTTCATCGTCCCTGAACCTCATATGATGATGATCTGATTGAAAATCAATCTTGGAAAACCAAGATGCACCCTAAAGCCGATCAAAGAAGTCGTTGATCCTTGGAAGTGGGTAACGGTTCTTTACCGTTAACTTAATCAAATCTCGGTAGTCAATGCAGATCTTGTGAGAGCCATCTTTATTCTTCACGAACAGGATCATTCCTCCCCATGGTGAACTACTCGGTCAGATAAACCCATTGCCTAGCAACTCCTGAAGCTACGTAGATAACTCCTGCATCTCCGATGGCACCAAACGATATGGTGCCTTAGCTATCGGAGCCGCACCAGTGAGTAAATCAATCTGAAACTCAACCTGCCTCTTGGGAGGCACTCTTGTAAAATATTTTGGAAACACATCAAGGTAATCCCAAACAATGGACACCGTTTTCAATGTCATCACGCACCCAATCCAAGTATCTGACATGTAAGCCAAAAATCTAGAATAAACCTGCTAAAGATATCTCTTGGACTTCACGGCTGAACAGAGGATTGTCCTGTACAAAGCTCGCTTTCCAGGAATAAATAGTTCTCCTCCACTTGTTGTTAGAAATCTCACTAACTAATGCTCACAATCAATCATGGCCCCATTGCAACCCAACCAATCCATCCCAGTGATAACATTCAACTCTCGCAGAGTAATCGGTACCAAGTCAATAGAATATCTCTCACTAAACAGATTCAAGACAGACCCACGATAAACTCTTGAAGCACTCATGGAACAGTCATCAGTAATCTCAATGTCCAACGCATAATCCAGAGTCCCAATAGCATCACTAAAATTCTTGCTAAGTGCAAGATATACTAGGGATCGGGTAGCACCTGAATCAAACAAAATATGAGCAGTCGTACCAATAAATAAGAAAGTCCCGGTAACCATATTAGGTTCTGCTCAAGCCTCATCGGTAGTCAAATGAAATTCTCTACTCTTCACCACAGATGTCTCCATGTTGCCCTGGTGGCCATAGGTACTCCTCAAGTTGGCTAATGTAGGCGCCACCGCTGCCTCTCCTAACAACCTCGGATAATTAGCCACTTTATGATCTTTCTGGTTGTAGTGAAAATAGATCAATTCACTCCAGGGGGAATCCCTAATCATATGAACGGTCTGACCACATCTATAACAACCCAAATCCACTAATCAACATTCCAACTGTGCGGATTGCAGTACTTGCCATAGGAACACCGACCCTACTGGCCCCTAGAATGTGAAGCAAAAGTCTTAGGCCTCTTATTCTAGCCCATAGATGCATGTATCTACTCCAGCTTATGCTTCATGTGAAACTCCATATCAATCACCCACTCACATGCCTTCTCAATCATATCATTCAAGGTCTTGCACCACGAAAAGTTCACAAACTCCCTAATGTCATCCCTTAACATGTCATGATATCTCATCTTCTTCATCTCCTCATTCGTAGTGTATTGAAGAACCAAAAGGTCCCTCTCACAAAACTCGGTGG
Source organism: Lactuca saligna (assembly GCF_052625555.1). Taxonomy (NCBI): domain Eukaryota; kingdom Viridiplantae; phylum Streptophyta; class Magnoliopsida; order Asterales; family Asteraceae; genus Lactuca; species Lactuca saligna. The sequence continues at coordinate 307,969,136 of NC_136420.1, read as the reverse complement.
TGATCTCCACCATAGTCTCAGTAGTCTGGAGAAGGTCCTGAAACTCCATCGCCAGCTGCTAAACCTCGGTCATGGGTGTAAACTGCTCGTGGAATCTTCTACCAAACTTTCCCTAATTAATGCTGCCGATTTTAGATCCCGAAGCTCAGCCGACCTCATCCCAGCAGTCATATGCTCAGTCTCTCAGCAAGAAGTATGTAAACCCTACATTTTCCCTCTTAGGGAAAAAACTTGTCTTCTAAGCATTCTTTATGTCAGTGATTCAACATCGACTAGAGATAGGTTCCTTAGTCCCGAAAAACTCTGGAGCTCCACAAGCCTTGAACTCCTGAAATAAGGGAGTTCATGCTCCTAACTGACCCACAACAATATTGGCTTGAAAAGTATTGAGCCGCTCCTCCAGAAGCTCAATAATCTCCTCCTTGATGGTACCAAACATCACAGGAGTAGCATCCAAGATACCGCGAGTAACCTTGATCACAATCAACTCGTGTAGCCTCTCATCAACTGGTTATGTGCCCAAGATAGAACCACTTCCTTGATTGATCACCACCATACTTAAATCAAAGTGTAAGCATATAAACAATCAACATATAACTCGAGGGAACTCTCACTATGTAGGACTCCATAGAATCTCCAAGTTCGTCCTTTTTTCAAGTACAGATCATGTGCTTCAAGTAGTACAGGCCTAATACTACCCTCCACCCCCATATGTACCCACCTCAAGAACTATCTTGAATCCTCTAAGTCGCTACACTAAATATGTATACCAATCCTAAGATATACTGCATACAAAATCTACTATGACATTACCTAAGCTCTCTTAGGAATTCTGAATTTGACAACCTCTACAATACAAAGAATCTAAATCAACACTGTGGGTTGCCTTATGCATGTAAGTTATACACAAAATGGGATCACATAGACTGTTAAATAATGATTCCACCCTAATTCCACAACGAAACAAGGAACATGAGATGAGGCTAAATCAATCATTCAAGGGCTATATAATCCTAATCGTATAGAACATTTAAAGCATAAACTTAGTAATTAACTGATTTGATATCAATTCCAAGTAATATGTAGCATTAAATCCCCTAGACGATAAGGCATCATACAAATCAAGCAATTCTATCATATAAATCATGAATGTATCATTTTCCCTATTCTATAATGCAATTCAGATACAAGGCATACTAATCATAACACATAGGTATGGGTATTTTGGGAATTACTTACTTGAGCTCGACTGATTGCACGCATCACACCCCTTTTACTTGGTTAAAATCTTTTTAGAAATCCAAAATTTCTTTTGAAAAGATTATCATTTGCTCAGTTTGAGTTGTGACACACCCGAGCGTATTCCTAAATCCCTCAAACCAAGGCTCTAATACCAACTTGTAATGTCCCAAAATTAATAGGTAAATATTCCACTTTTAACTCAATTAAAATCATCAAATATCCATATCAACCCAACAAAATTATATCAATGTGAAAATAGTTATCAGAGTACAATCCAAAAAATCATAAAAACGTTAAACAAGGGTGGATATGTTGCAATCAATCCGAGCCCTTCATTTTTGATATGTAACTACTTGAAACATAAACTTAAATCATAACCACAAAGCTTAGTGAGTTCCCCAAAATACTACACACAAAAAACATATAAATATAACAACATGTGACTCTTTTAGATCTATATCAACCCCATATAATAAAAAGTAGTTGTATCGGGTCCGTATCAACCCCTAGGTCTGTATGGACCCTGAGTTAATAATTAATCTGAGCCCAGATTGGCTCCATGCATAATTCATACAATCATATTAGTAATGATCCCATAATCACATACATCCTCCACATACAAATCAGTGGGTTAACATTGTTGCCTTCGACCCACTAGCATGGTGAGAAAACTCACCTCAACTAAAGATATGTGAAACACACACTCGAGTTGCTACTACTACGACTCGCCACATTGATCATAACCCAAAATCAGTTCTAATTAATAATCAAGATTCTAACCCCATAAACGAAGGTCCAATTCATCTCTTAATTTACTAAAGACAAAATACCATTTTTCCCTTCTGATACATGACCCCACTAGATGAGGCCCAAAACCCATAATGTCCCAAGGCCCAAAATGCCCCTAAAAGGTTTTCTGAGAGTATGTACAGCTGTAAAATCCCAAAAATATAGTGCAAAATTTTCATTTTTTAAATACGTCATTATAAAACCAACAATGTAATAAAACATTTGTAACATCATGTCATGTCAAAACCAAAGTAGAAATAATTAAACATGTTATCATAAAACAATATTAGAGTGTAATCCCAAAGATCTCATGTGCGGAAAACCATAGTGTGATGCGCTGCGATCAAGCCGACTCCTTTCCTTTAGACACGAAGTACCTGAAACCAAAACTCAAAAACCGTAAGCACGAAGCTTAGTGAGTTCCCCCATCGTACCACATACAATACAATCACATAACATAAAATACTGTCAGGCATATCTGGGTGCCTGACCTACCCCTTCGGTCCTTTCGACCGGATACTACCTAGCATATCTGGGTGCTGGCCTCCCTTTTAGTCCTTTCGACTGGATACTGCCTAGCATATCTGGGTGCTAGCCTCCCCTTCGGTCCTTTCGACCGGATACTGCCTAGCATATCTGGGTGTTGGCCTCCCCTTCGGTCCTTTCGACCGGATAATGCCTAGCACATCTGGGTGCTGGCCTCCCCTTCGGTCCTTTTGACCGGATAATGCCACATAATATGATATCACACATACCATAATCTGGCTCGCATGGTTGAGTACTAAACTACCCCTTCGGTCCTATCGACCGGTAACCTAGGACTATTTCACCCCTACTACCACTATCACATAACATCATAACATGCTAGCACATAAACATATACAGTAGTAGCAAACCTAGATGAATATCACAAAGACAATCATCTAGCAAACAACTCCTACTGGTGGGACGACATTGTGGCCTTAGACTCACCGCTACTGGAAGGTAACTCACCTCACACTGCTAAAGTCCCAAAGACACAATCCTACATTGCTGATGTCCTGTAGGCTGAGCCCCAGTTATTGTTGATAAATTCCCGAACTGTCAACACCAAAAGAACACCCAATTAATAATTGGGTCCCAACACATAACCATAATACATACTTGAATAATTACTACATTACCCCAGGCTTGGTTTATTTAAGCCCAACAAGGCCCAATCCATAGGCCCATTAGAGCACCTTTGAGCCCATTATGGTTTCTAGCACCCCAAACGAATCTATCACAAGAGGCAAAGCGCACCGCCACCCGACACGGCGGCTGGTGGCGGCAGGAGGCGGCACCCACCACCCTACGGTGGTGATTTTTGGTTTTCTTTTCATTATTCCAATTTTTAGTACACATTACAATGGTAAATATCAACTAAAAATGCACACACCCACTAAACACACACATACATGGGGGTGTATGGTGGCAGCCACCACCTCACGGTGGTGGTGATGCCTTTTCCGACCAAATAAACAACCACACCTCTCCATTGAATTAAACACCTACATCTATGCTTCTAATCTGTGAGATACACCCCAGCCACCCTCCCAGTGGCCCAGGACAGTGACATCAAAAGTTTTGGGACGACAGCCACCACCTCACAGTGGTGGCGGTGCTTTCTCTCAATTCCCTGACAAGCAGCAAAGCCCACCACGCGAATCTTGAAGTAGAAATCACACACACCTACACGAGCTCACAGAAAGCACACACCCGTACGTTTCCTTGCTTGCAAGTGGCGGTGTACAGTGGCAGTGGTGATACAGAAAGGTGGCAGCACCACACACGACTTGCTAAAAGTGAACCCAACCGCCCCTTTGGTGGCATCCAACGGCTGGAGAGTAACGAACGACGACCATCGCGAGGCCACTCCTTGGATCTCCACTTATGCAGCTTCATTCCCCTCCCAATTGGCCTTCAACATCGCTCGATGGCTGTTAGGTGGTCGGAGAACGTCTGGGTGGATGGTGGCGGTGACCGGTGACTAAGAGGGATAAGGTGGCAGCGGTTGGGAGAGATGACGGATGAAGAATATGTGGAGTATTAGGGTTAGGGTTGGGTGGTGATGACGGGTTTATATACCCCGATCCCCCAAACATGTTTCCATAATGGCAATTCCAGCCCCTCTTTTTCTATTTTCTTTAAAAATGTGATCCAATATTTACACTTTCAACCCAATCCACGGAGATCCCTTACAATTTATGTCCCATAAATTATTAAACATCCCCCAATATCATAATTATGACATAATCAACCCCTCCACCTCATTTCCTTTTAAATTAAATTCAATTAATTACTACGGAGCCCCTGTCTTTATAAATATTTATAAATGAGTCCCAAACTCACGCTTTTAACCCCCGACTTCTAAAAATGTGGCAACTAACTCCTCGAACCCAACACTCTGCATATATAATTATTTATTTCAGGCTACCATTCGTTCATTAACTTATTTATTTAACTAATAAATAAACGGGTGTTACAACTCTCCCCCACTTAATTTAGATTTTGTCCTCGAAATCATTTCTTATCCTTCCTTACACACCCAACCATTCTAGTATCGTGGTCATCATTCTAGGCACACCCTAGCCTTCCCAGGGTAGCCATGACCAATCCTTGTAAAGCCCTATAATCGACAGGCGAACTAATTCCTCGCAACAAGATCACATCTACTCATCTGAATTCTGCTGTCTCGAGATGGCGTGGATCCCTGACAAACCACTCTTACTGAATCATTATTGTTGAATCCAGTCCACTTGTCTCTTTACTGCATACTCATCTCCTAATAACTCAGGGCTCCTACTAGAAAAACATAATCACAAATCCACGTATCCCTGTGATTCACTTATACTTGGCCAAAACTCAGATAATCTTGTTGCAAGTGAATTACCACTTCCCAATCAACAAGCTATTTTGTCCGTATTTGCAACCTGAAATGCAAATACTAACATTGCCCAAATGCTAAAACTGTCCGAACACTGAACTGCCTGAAGCAGTATGCTGCCACATGGCTGCTTTCCAAAATCTAACGAGACTTGCCTCGTCTCAATTCATCCGTCCGTCATCTGAATTTACTGCTTTCCACTGTGGTTCTAACAACCTCCTGACCCAACCAATCGGGTCCATGCATCGAATCTTGTCATCGTCAAATCCAAGGCTAAAAGTGATGGTCATCTAACCGATGGTAGCCTTATACCACAAGCAATCTTATACAATCCATTGCTTTCCTGATCCCATAATTGCAGTGAAGTTCCAACTGTCGTATCGCTGGCTCAACCAGATTTAATCCATTGGGTAATCCTAAAATCCAATCCGTGGATTTCCATATCCTCACTGTTGCACCTGAACTGGTGGGTACTACTATTCCTTTCGCATCCTAACAACGCACTCATGCTATCTACCAACCTAGTGAATGCTACGGCTACACCCACAGACTTACAACACTCTATCGCTATCCGGCTGCTTGTGAATGCTACGTTTACACCCGCAGACTTACAACACTTTCCATACTACCTGATCATTAGTGAATGCTACGGCTACCCCTGTAGTCTTACAACACTTTCCATACTATCTGACTGCTAGTGAATGCTACGGCTACCCCCGTAGTCTTACAACACTTTCCAAACTATTTGACTGCTAGTGAATGGTATGGCTACCCCCGTAGTCTTACAACACTTTCCATATTGGGTTGAACACGCACTCGACCTAACACACAACAGAACTTGAGTACTAACCGGAACTCTAACCTGGTTCCCAAAACCTGCTATCACGTGACCCCATTGTATCAGTACCGCACTCATGCCCGTGATCAAAGTGTCACAGTAAACCATGAAATCATCTACACCCTCTGGTAGGGTGAGAATCAGTGCCTCACACAACTGTTGTCTGAGAGTATTAAAGGCTACCTGCTATTCAGGCCTCAACGAAAGGCCACCGACTTCTTTGTCAGTCGGGTCAAAGGAACCACACTCTCGGAGAAGACCCATGTAAATCTCCGGTAGTAACCTGCTAGACCCAAGAAACTCCGAATCTCAGATGGAGACCTCGGAATCTCCCACTACATCATGGCCTCTATCTTGGCCGGATCAACTAGAATACCCTTCTGGTTGACAAGGTGCCCAAGAGATTGCACCCCGCGCAACCAGAACTCACATTTTGGAGAACTTTATAAAAAGTCTCTCCCCCACATAAATTCGACTAAGTCTTCATTGCACGTAAAAATTGAAGGATTTCCATTCCTTCTCACTTTCTAATATCCCACTAATGACAACATGTGCCCGCCAATGCTTGCAATTAGTCACCGATTAAACCTTAAGATCTCACATCCTTGGAAATATCGATGAGTACTCTTGACATCTGATCCAGTCTAACACCTCGATCCATCTATAATGTTGTCAATTGAAGGTCTCAATCTTCACTCTGGTTGACGAATCCTCGTTCTCATTTCCAATCTTGCAGTACCACTCAACTCTAACCGAACACAGCCCATGCGGAAATACAACTCTCCTGAACATGTAATGACCAGCCACTTATGCATCTAACACCCGCGACTGACACTACCCTTTTCATGTCACCAGCTCTATCCTAGCAACGGTAGTGCCTTGAACTCCAAAGTTCATCCATAGACAATTACCGACCATACTTGAACAATGATAGAACCCCTGAACGTTGACTTCACTGTAGAACTATTACTCTAACCCTGACCGAGGATCTTCCCAAGCAATACTCCTGCACAGATCTCAATAAAAATCCAGAATGATAACGGTACACGCGGAACCCGCTCCGCAAGAAGCATCCCTTGTGGGTTCATCAATGACTTTAAGGCTTGCAGGATGGCATATATGATCCTTGATAACCCAAACACTAGCAGGAAACCGACCCAAGATCTAACTTATCCAAACTTACTCATAACTCCAACGCGATACGTATCCCCAACATCCATCTAATAGCAATAAAAGATGACATACCCGCAACATCTGGAGGAATACTAATCACCTTTTGCTGACATGACCAACCCTACTACCCTGTATCATCCTAAACCCTTGGAGTTACAACTCCCTCATGTACATTCTTGTACACACTGCATTGACTCAGGCCCTGCTGGTCTTTCACCCGATGATCAAAAGTCATGGGTCTCTTCCCGGGACCCTCTACTATACGCACCTGGCACGCACCTCTCTTTCCAGGGTGCTCCCAAATCGATCACGCATCTGCAACTCTTGGAGATCATATCCTTCAGGGTCAGACACCCCGTCACGCTCACTAGCTCGCTTGCCAAAGGCTAAGCTGCAACAACTAGAACATCCTCTATCCCCAAACTGGGTCACTAACTCCTTCCCGAAGCTTCTCAGATTCTCCAAGACTCTCACTGATTCGAGTATGGATCCTGTGCTTTCAGTAGTATGGGCCCAATACTACCTTCCACACCTATCCATACTTTCCTCAGCAATCCTCCCGAATCTTCCAAGTCACTTCCACAAACTGCTACTCCCAAGTCTCAATCATCCTCGCCACTAACCTATTGAAACATGTCCTAGGATTCCCTAGGTTCCCGTACCCACCCAGTCCTCAGCTGCTGAAAGATTCCCAGTAATGTCAACTAGCTACCTCACGAACATAGCCACATGAAACAGAGATAAGATAATCCTTCGAGTAAAAGACCCATCCCTAGAACGGTTGGACTCAGACAAGAGTTGCGCAATAGGGTCAAGTCTCTCACTCTGAGATTATCCGACCTGTGTCCCATGTGTTGGGTTTTGAGCATTCTAACACTCCTAAGTGTACATGCAACCCTAAATACCTTGGATCTATGTTTTCTCTATTATACATGCAAATATGAACTTCCAAGGTATTATCCTAATCTAGCATACAAAACCAATGAATATAACAAGATAGAATACATACCTCTTTGATGTAGAATGTCTTCATGAAGCTTGAGTGCCTAGTGCCTCAAGTGTCACACCTCAAATGGTTCACACAACACCAAATACACTTGGAATAACTTGAGAGAATTCTACACTTCATGAAAATAGGCTAGCCCTATCACTCACTCATAGAGCCCGATTTTCCCAAGAATATGATCTTTATATAGTGTTACAATTAGGGTAAACCCTTAATTGTCATGGCTTTCCATTTCCTTGGATCCATGGGTTCAAATACACCATGGAGCATCCTATGGGTTTTAGCCCAACTTAATAATCAATGGAGCATTAGCCCACTATACAAGTATGGATGATTTACACAATCAACCCATATATTTAATTAGTCTTCTTTTGATCACTTAATTAATCCTAAATTAATTCTTGATTAATACTAATTAAATAATCTTATTATTCTTATTATTAATATACTAGAACTTATAATATATTTATAACCATAAGTGTCTTATTTCTCTCATTATAGTCTATCCAAATGCATGATGCCATGCAACCCAAATGGACCATGCCGAGTCGGGTCAAGTCTTACCAATTATAGTTATGGACCTAGACATTAATCCAACACCATGTGACCTAGCATATTCACTTAATAGCTAGCTCACATTACTAAGATTCCCACAAAGCACAAAGCAATCAACATTCAGACAATGGAAAATCGAACCATCATATTCCAATCAGATCATTCTATCATCTAACCAGGAATTTGTACATGCAATTCAAATGCTCATACAATCAGGAATAACCTAAATAGGATATCCTATTACTGGCTGATCAGTACTAGCATGCAAGTTTAGAATCACATACAATAGGCATATAAGGCATCCTCCTAGATCCTTAGCCTTAATCTAGCATGTAATTCTCATAACCAAATCATAACATAACATGTATGGGTATCTTGGGGAAAACTTACTTGAGCTCAGCTGATTGCATGCATCACACACTTTGTTCTTTTCAAAGTTCTTTTCTCGTTCAAAGTCTGTAACATCCCAAAAAACACAGTCTGAAAATTTCGTTTTAAATCAGTAATAAAACCATATTCATCAATGTCATATAAGAATCATAAAAAATGTATGTCAAAATATGATAACAACTGTCAAACATATCAGAGTATAAATATCCCAGGCTGAACAAATGGTGTGTGCACTGCAATCTTCCCGAGCTCCTCTTTTGAAAACTGAGTACCTGAAACCAAAACTGAAACTATAAGCACGAAGCTTAGTGAGCTCCCCCAAACTACCACATATCATACAATACATATAAACACATACTGGGCCTTGCCCACTGCATCGGACCGAAGTCCAGAAACTGCATCGGACCGAAGTCCGGAACTAACCAGGGCCTTGCCCTCTGCATCGGACCGAAGTCCGGAACTACTGAGGCCTTGCCTCCTGCATCGAACCGAAGTCCGGAACTAACTGCATCGGACCGAAGTCCGGAACTGACTGCATCGGACGGAAGTCCGGAACTACTGATCATAGCATAGCATAAACATATCAACTAGCATGAACACATAAACAGCATACTGTATCGGGCTGTAACCCGGAACATATAACACATAAATCCTGTCTGAGCCACGAAGTCATCAAACATAATAAAATCTGCATCGGACCGAAGTGCGGAAGCTACTACTAGCTATACGGGCCGGCATTGTGGCCTTAGACCCGTTCCTATTGGAAGGAAACTCACCTCTCACTGCTGAAGTCCCGCAGACACAATCCCACACTGATGAAGTCCCGTAGACTCAACCCCAGCTGTTGGATGACAGATTCCCGAACTGTCAACACCAAAATAACACCCAATTAATAATTGGGTTCTAACACATAACTATAAATACATGCTTTGGATACTTACTACATTACCCCTAGCTTGGCTTACCCAAGCCCAAGGCCCAATCCATAGGCCCAAGTTCAACTAGGGATCAAAGCCCAACATATGGCCCAATTTTCCAAATTGGGCCCAAACCTCTACATGGACTCCCCTTAAGGCCCAATTGTCCAGTCCATTCCAACATGTCTCATTGTAGGGGCCCAACATCATACAACTATCTATGCCCCAACTATGGCCCAATTTTCCAAATTGGGCCCAATCCTTCATATGGGCCTTACCCTAAAGCCCAACTAATTACTCTAGTCCATTTAATTATTCTTGGATGGCCCAACACAAAGCCCAAGTGAAATTAGGGTTTCACAAAAAATGACAATTAGGGTTAAGTGTTTCTCACTTAACCCATTAAGGGCTTATCCCACTAAGTACTTAATCCGTTAAGGACTTAATCCATTAAGTCCATTATTGCTTAGATTAATTTCTGCCAATGATTGTTATTTAATATTTCACTTATTAATTAAGTCTTGTTTGCATCCTGAAAAATTCTCAAATATTAGGATTTTCTCAATTAGTCCATTAAGGACTTGATCCATTAAATTCATTTACTCTACTATATAAATGGCATGGAATAATTTGGCTTAATTCACAATCCAATCCAAATGACCCAAAAGTGGGTCCAAATAAGTCCAAGGCCCAAATACTCATAATTAGGGTTTTACACCCAAACATGGCCCAATAGGCCCGAAACCAATATCTAAGCCCATTAGGGTTTGCTAGCGGGGCACCACCCACTACCACCTAGGGTAGTGGTGGTCGATGGCGGCTCACAGCGGCGGCCACCACCCTAAGGTGGTGGTTTTCCATTTCTTTTCATTAATATTTTGGAAATTACAATTACAATGCTTAGACACACACACACACACACACTAACTAACACACACATACACACAAACACACCATGGCGGCCGGCGGTGGCGCTTGGCGGCAACTACCACCTCATGGTGGTGGTGGTGGTGGTGGTCCTTTTCTCAACTTTTTCCGGCTGAGAACTTTGCAAACAACTTCCAAAAAAAACACTCATACAAGGATCTACTCACACAGCCACCACCTCACGATGGCTTGTGGTGGCAGGAAGTGGTTTCAGGGCAACAACCACCATGGTCGGCGGCCATGGTGGGTTTTCTCTCGATCTCCGGCTAAACTGTCACGCCCACACAACAAACATAATCAGCAACAGCTTTGCAAGCTAATCTGAACAAGAAACAACATAGTACCCTCACGACTTCAATTGCAAGACGCACCGAGCCACCCACCTGGTGGCGTTTGGTAAAGGCAGCAGCAACTCAAGTGGCTCATCGGTGACACAACGGCGTTGCAACAACGAACTAGAGAGAAGAAGGGGCGAAGAGGACGAGCGGAGACCACCTTGGAATGAAGCAATGCCCACATCAAAAGTGGACGGCACAAGGGCCACCGACCTCGCTGTGGATGAGGCGTTCGGTGGTGGCTTCATCTTCTTCACAAAGGCAGTGTAGCGGCGACAACACTCCTGTCGGTCTTCGACGGTTGTTTATGACTTCACCGGTAGCAGTTTATGGCGATGAAACAGTGGCAATGGCGTCGTTATCGGCAGTAAGGTGGAACGCCGACTCTCGGAGTCTAAGGCTTCAGTTGCGGCGATCGTCGGAGCTTCACTTGATCGGAGTGTGAGAGGGGAGAACGGGATGTTGGCGGCTGAAAACATGAGTGGCGGCCGATACACACGTAGGTTTAGGGTTCACTTATCACTTATATACCCGGTGCCTTAAAACACATTCCCATATTAACATAATTGATCCCCCCTTCCTTCTTTTCTTTCATAATAACTCCCTAAATTACCAATAAACTCTTCAGCCTTCAAATCTTTTCAATTTAATCACGAACTTACTCTTTTAACCCCGACTTATAAAATTCTTCACCAATTCGTCTGGGACTCACATTTACTAATTTATTTAAATAAACGGGGCGTTACAAAGTCTTTTCAAACTTCTTTTCATAAAATGATTTTACTTTTGAAAATTTTCATACCAAGTCCTTAGTTTGAGTTCAGAATCACCCGAGAGTGTGTCCGAATCCCTCAAACCAATGCTCTGATACCAACTCGTAACATCCCAAAAATACAGGCCAAAAATTTCATTTTTTAAATACGTCCTTATAAACCAACAGTGTAATAAAACATTTGTAATATCATGTCCTGTCAAAACCAAAGTAGAAATAATTAAACATGTTATCATAAAACAATATCAGAGTGTAATCCCAAAACCACAGTGTGATGTGTTGCGATCAAGCCGAATCCTTTCCTTTAGACACGAAGTACCTGAAACCAAAACTGAAAACCGTAAGGATAAAGCTTAGTGAGTTCCCCCATCATACCACATACCATACAATAACATAACATACAAATACTGTCAGGGATATCTGGGTGCCTGACCTACCCCTTCGGTCCTTTCGACCGGATACTGCCTAGCATATCTGGGTGCTGGACTCCCCTTCAGTCCTTTCGATTGGATACTGCCTAGCATATCTGGGTGCTGGCCTCCCCTTCGGTCCTTTCGACCGAATACTGCCTAGCATATCTGGGTGCTGGCCTCCCCTTCGGTCCTTTCGACCGGATACTGCCTAACATATTTGGGTGCTGGCCTCTCCTTCGGTCCTTTCGACCAGATACTGCCTAGCATATTTGGGTGTTGGCCTCCCCTTCGGTCCTTTCGACTGCATACTGCCTAGCATATCTGGGTGCTGGCCTCCCCTTTGGTCCTTTCTACCGGATACTGCCTCATAATATCATATCACACATATCATAATTTGGCTAGCATGGCTGAGTACTAAACTACCCCTTCGGTCCTATCGACCGGTAACCATGGACTATTTCACCCCTACTACCACTATCACATAACATCATAACATGCTAGCACATAAACATATCAAGTAGTAGCAAACCTAGATGAATATCACAAAGACAATCATCTAACATACAAATCATACTAGTGGGCCGGTATAGTGGCCTTAGACCCACCGATATTGGAAGGTAACTCACCTCACACTGCTAAAGTCCCGAAGACACAATCCCACATTGCTGAAGTCCTGTAGGCTGAGCCCCAGCTATTGGTTGACAGATTCTCGAACTGTCAACACCAAAATAACACCCAATTAATAATTGGGTCCCAACACATAACCATAATACATACTTGAATAATTACTACATTACCCTAGTCTTGGCTTATTTAAGCCCAGCAAGGCCCAATCCATAAGCCCAAAGCCAACTAGGAATCAAAGCCTCACATATGGCCCAATTTTCTAAATTGGGCCCAAACCCTTACAAGGTCGTACCATAAGGCCAACCATTTAGTCTAGTCCAACATTCAACATTATAATGGCCTAATATCACATAATCATAAAGGCCCAAACTATGGCCCATCTATGGCCCAATTTTCCAAATTAGGCCCAACTCCTCATATAGGCCTTACCACAAAGCCCATTAATTATTCTAGTCTATTTGCTTGATCTTGGATGGCCCATTTATCATCCAATCATCAAGGCCCAAATGAAAGGTCCAATAATAAATCCATGTGAAATTAGGGTTTCACATAAAATGATGATTAGGGTTAAGTTTCCTACTTAACCCATTAAGGACTTAATCCATTAAGTCCAACATTGCTTAGATTAATCTTTGCCAATGATTATTATTTAATATCTCAAGTTATTAAATAATTCTCGTGTGTGTGACACCATTAATTCTTAAAGTTAGGTTTGCATTGGCATTAGGGTGTTCCAATCCAAATATTAGCCTATTTATCAATTTGTTGGCCTTTTATGACAATTAGGGCTTTATTGGGCCTAATAAGCCCACTAAAATCTTATTAAGCCCATATAGGTTTAATTGAGTCCATTAGAGTCCATTAAGCTTCATTGGTCCCATTAGAACTCTTTTGTGCCCATTAGGGTTTCTAGCACCCCAAACGAATCTATCACAAGAGGCAAAGCGCACCGCCACCCGACACGGCGGCTGGTGGCAGCAAGAGGCGGCAGCCACCACCCTACGGTGGTGATTATCGGTTTTCTTTTCATTATTCCAATTTGTAGTACACTTTAAAGTGGTAAATATCAACTAAAAACACACATACCCACTAAACACACACATACATGGTGGTGTATGGTGGCAGCCACCACCTCATGGTGGTGGTGATGCCTTTTCTGACCAAATAAACACCCACACCTCTCCATTGAATTAAACACCCACATCCATACTTCTAATTTGCGAGATACACCCCAGCCACCCTCCCGGTGGTCCACGACGGTGACATCAAAATTTTTGGGACGACAGCCACCACCTCACAGTGGTGGCGGTGGTTTCTCTCAATTCCCTGACAAGCAGCAAAGCCCACCATGCGAATCTTGAAGCAGAAATCACACACACCTACACAAACTCACAGAAAGCACACACGCACGCGTTTCCTTGCTTGCAAGTGGCGGCGTACGGTTGCGGTGGTGACATAGAAAGGTGGCAGCAACACACCCGGCTTGCTAGAAGTGAACCCAACCACCCCTTTGGTGGCATCCAGCAGCTGGAGAGTAACGAACGTTGACCATCATGACGCCACTCCTTCGATCTCCACTGATGCAGCTTCGTTCCCCTCCCAGTTGGTCTTTAATGTCGCTCGATGGCTGTTAGGTGGTCGGAGAACCTCTGGGTGGATGGTGGCGGTGACCGGTGACTAAGAGGGATAAGGTGGCGGTTGTTGGGAGAGATGACGGCTGAAGAATATGTGGAGTATTAGGGTTAGGGTTGGGTGGTGATGATGGGTTTATTTACCCCGATCCCTCAAACTTGTTTCCATAATGGCAATTTTAGCCACTCTTTTTCCAATTTCTTTAAAAATGTGATCCAATATTTACACTTTCAACCCAATCCATTGAGATCCCTTGCAATTTATGTCCCATAAATTATCAAACAGCCCCCAATATCTTAATTATGACATAATCAGCCCCTCCACCTCATTTCCTTTTAAATTAAATTCAATTAATTACTACGGAGCTCCTGTCTTTATAAATATTTATAAAATGAGTCCCAAACTCACACTTTTAACCCACGACTTCTAAAAATGTAGCAACTAACTCCTCGAACCCAACACTCTACATATATAATTATTTATTTTAGGCTACCATTCGTCATTAACTTATATATTTAACTAATAAATACACAGGTGTTACACCGGCATACCCTTTACTATGCCCAACTTGCAACTCGATCTCGAAAGGGTTATGGGTCTACTGCCCGTTATGCTCAGTGTACTCAGGAGTACACCATGCATAATCCCCATAAGCCCAAACTCTTTTTTAATGTATTAATGCTTTAAGACTTAACATCCAAGCTATAGATCTAACCCTAATAAACATCTAAAATCATGAAGTTGCAACCTTATGCCTTTGTATGGCTACAAGGAGCCCAAAACCAAAAGCGTAACTCATATAACCATTGAAAACTCCATAACTCTTGCATGGAAGAATACCAAGGACCAAGCTTGCATTTTTATGACACTAAACACTCTAAAATGCTTGAAAGGACAGCTCAATTGATCTGGAGTAGACAATACTCAAGAGACCAATATTTTTAGGACAAAAAGGCCATAACTTGCAACCTAATAAGATCTAGTAAGGCAATCATCAAGATTTGAACTTTATACCTCTATAAGAAGCACAAGGATGAGACGAATCTGGATCCAAAAGCTTGAGAGCAACACCAAAAATTCAAAGGTTTTCCTTCACCACCAAGAACACCAAAATATCACTAAAAAGCTTTTAAACTTGCCTATAAGAACTAGGGTTTCGAGATAAGGGCTAAGAGGGATGGAGGCTAGAGGTAAGGAAAGGTTTGAGGCCATTAAGTTCTTTAAATAGGTTCCAAACCCTAAAAATTAGGGTTTGGAATATTTGTGAGTTCTCCCTGTGTACTATTACATATGCAAAAGAAATCCCGCCACCCATTAATGAACTACACTTGGCATACCATGAGGTACACCCCACTAACGACTGGTTTTGCAAAGATTTTAAACTTAGAGCCAAAAATGAACGGTACCTGGAACACGAATGTTACAATTTCTGTCAAGTGTGGATGATATCAATCAAGCATTAAAGAGATAGAATAATAAAGTTTTTAAGTAAGATAATATAGTATAAGAATATGAATAGTAAGAAGAACATAAGAACAAGGAGAATGAAAATGATTTGAGTGAATGATTCTTTATTGATGATCCAAAACGAGTGTGTAAAAGGTAAGGAATTATATGGGGTGATGGTCCTATTTATACTAACCTAGAACCAATATCAACAAGAGAAAAATGTACTAAAAAGTAAATTGTAGATCAACCACCTGACAGAGCGTTGTGGTTGACCTTGTGTCCTACAAGTGTTATGGTAAATGGACAAAGTAATAATAGACAAAATAGTACTAGTCTTCGGATCATCAGGTCATCTTTAATCTCAAAAATCCTCACTTCATCAGAAAGATAATACTTCGAAAAAACAGACGTCTTAGAATCTTGGTTGCCTCAGATTGTCTAAGGATCACTTGTCATGTACTAACAAATTGCCAACATTATAAAGGGTTATCAAGGCATTCCTTCTCAAGAGAAAAAGTTGGCTCTGAACCTAATGATGAATAAGGTTAGGAATCTTAACTTGTTTTACATTGATGCCTCTGCCTCATCTTCCATGTCTAGACCTCATGTTCCATCATGGAGAAGACGTAGAAGAGCTAAGCATGCATCTTTTCACTTGTCTTTTGGTTCAATGGTCATCAGCAATTTTCTGTCTCCAGGAGTTATCCTTGAGGAACATATGTTTATTAGATTTGTAGTGCATGGGATGTTCTACAAGCATGCCAACGGAGTTATAAGTTTTATGAGATTAGATGACATTCCACTTGCACCAACTAAACATTTGTTTCATCTGAGACTGGTGAGTATATATCAAGACGTTACAAATATTATTGATTAGATGTTATCTATTGTGCTAAGTAAGAGAAGGAAGTAACTTGAAGAAACAAATGACTACAAATGGATCAAGCCTAAAATTATTACTAAAGCTGACAAAGTCTTATCTCACAACTTTGGGTAGTCATCTCTAAAGGTTTTGACTTCAAAAGATTGGGGGAGATTGTAAGGTTGAATATTATAATCTGATATGTCAAAGTTACTTCACATTGATCCTCTATTAGCGTCCAATACACTATCCAGTCTTCATCAATGTAGTGTGATGCTTTTCTTATCCGTTAAGCATCAAATCCACAATCTTAGTGATTAGGAACTTGTTTTTTATAGTTTTGTTTAAATCCTTGATATGTATAGATTTCCTATATTCGATATAATTTTATAGTATATAAGTAGTTCTAAGGTTCTTTATAAAAGTGATGGCACTGTGCAATATCTCTTTGTGAGAGAACAAGTTCTTAATGAAAACCTTAATTAAACATTGTTTTCGATTAAGACTTTGTGAAACCTTCTGTACTTGCAACTATATTATTGCTTGTTGTTAACCACAACGATCCAATAAAGTCATCAACGGTTGTGTCTTTGGAACAAACATTATTCTTTTCCATTATCATAATGAAATTAAAAGAGAAAGAACCAGAAGATATACCTAAGGAAAGATGTAAGAGCTTGGTTGGCAACCAAAAAGGGTTTCTATTCGAAGTCATACCCTCAGTTTATAGCGGGTAATGATGAAAAAATCTCAGGAATCTAAGAAATAAAAATGATGGTGTTTTAAACCTAGATATAATTGATGTGTCTTATTAGTATCCTACCAGCCATTTTTTGAAATTAAAATTTAAATCTAATTTTATCTCTAAGCCCAAATTTTAAGTGGCAATTGTTATGGATATAAATTCTCATTGGAATATTGTGCATGATTCAGAGAAGCGTGTTGGTCAGGATCATGACCAAGATGTTGAGGATTACTAACCCTCACATTTGCTCTTTATTTCTTTATTTATGTGATTTGTGTCTTAAATATGTCAAAAAAGACCCATCCAACTCGGAATCACAATCGGAAATGTGAAGAAAAGACCTAGTCACCTCAGAAATTAGGATGAGAGAAGATTGTTTGTCAAAAATCTCGGAAGAGAAGATAATCTCGAGATTCTAGGGATTTAACTAAGATTCGTTAGGCACTCTATGTATAAATAGGCAGCTAGAGACACAAACACACTCACACATACACGCATACACAATTATTATCTTTTTACTTATACTCTGCAATGAAACTCACTATAATTTGTACTCATTCATTTACTTAATAAAATCATCAATGGCAACCCAGATATTTCTGGCTCTTGAGATTTTGTGTCGGTGATCTTATTCAAGATCAATGGCTTCCCTCGTAATTCTTGAGTCTTGCATCTCAGAATCTTGGTTAAGATTTTGAATACAACGCTACAACTTGTACTAGTTTGATTGATTTCTACTTTGTTTATTTTTTAACAAAACATGCATTGCCTCACCCTCAGCAAACCAGATATATCCTTTGTAGTTTAGAATACTTTTCTTTATATACATGATCCTCGAATGCATCACCTTCATTCCCATAAATGGATTGTGAGATACATGCGAGGCATCATCGATTGTAGTCTACAGCTTCATGTTTGCACCATATTGTCTCTCACGGTGTACGCAGATACCGACTGGGGTGGATGCCCAGCCACTCGTTGATCTACATACGGATATTGTGTTTTCATGTATGAAAACTTTATCTCCTAATCGTCCACACGATAAGGTGTCATATCTAGATCCATTGTAGAAGTTGAGTATCGTAATGTTGCTAATGTCGTCGCCAAAATTTGTTGGCTTCACAACCTTCTCCAGGAGTTATGATGTGCTATGAAGAAAGCTACATTGGTTTATTGTGATAACATTAGTGATTCAGTGCGGTTTACATGTCCTCAAACCTAGTTTAACATCAACACACTGAACACATAAAGATTGACATTCATTTTGTTTGGGATAAAGTTGCACTTGGTCAAATACGGGTTCTTCATGTTTCCTCTTCAGCTAAGTATGCATACATCTTTACGGAAGGACTTCCTACTTCTCTATTTTCATATTTTCGATCTCATTCATCAAAACACTTATGTTACAACTATAAGGAGATGTTAGTTATTGAATTGTATTGTTGTATCTTAGTGTATAAACTTTTCTAGCTTTACCCAGTATGTAGTTAGCTTAGTTTTGACCTAATGCCCTTTTGTGTAATGTGTATATATGTTTGGGGTTTTACCCCTTTTAAATCAATAGAGATTTATTCTCCATAATAATTGCATGACATTTTTTTAATGTATTTTTTGTATAGTGGTTAGTGATTATTGTTCTCATTTTATGATGTAATAACCCTTATAAATAGTGATTAGTTAGCTTAATTAGATTAAGCTTCATATAACTCCTAATTTATATCAACATTAGATATGGTGAGAGTTCTCCCAAGGTACTTAATTTTTGTATGTGGTCATTGGTCCTCTAGTCTTGACAACCATACTAAAGATTTAGTCTCGGAGAAACTTCCGCTTGAGAACCACCGTTCATGGTTGCGTCGACAACCAAGAGGAGGGCCTAAAATGTTACAATGGATTGGCCTGGAAAAGCTTATGTGTCATGTTGGCTTGACTACCATCGATGGCATTGGGAGTTTGAAGTATTGGAGACTTTCTCCATGGATTCAACTAGAAACGTCATTATTCATAAAAACACGTTAATAGAAGAATAGCCTACGAGATGGAAAGAATCAATACAATCAAAGTCAATATCTTAATTTGGAAAATATTCATTAATAAACTACGAACTATGACAAAATTGGATAAGAAATAATTAAGGTTGACATTTCAATTTTTTTTTTTTTTTATAGAGGGACAAAGTTAAAACTGAATTCGGTCGGAATGTCACAACATTCTATGTTAGTTATTGATTATTTGTAGTAAAGTTTTATACTAACATCCTTGCTAATTTTGTTTAAAATATATATATATATATATATATATATATATATATATATATATATATATATATATATATATATATATATATATATATATATATATATATATATATATATATATATATATATAATTTCCTTTGTTATGGACTAAATTCAGAATGTTTTATTTAACGGTTTTCAAGTGTATACAATCTTTTTATTTCTTAAAAACATTATAATTCGAATGTATCGTTTTAGAATGATTATATGGTATTTATGAAACTGATTGTTCTTAACAACTTATTTTGCATCTTTAGAAAACCAAATAAATGAAAATGATAGAAAAATAGGGAAATGAGAGCGTGGTCAGATATAGAGCGAGGTCACAGCATCGCAGTTTCTATAATTATGAAAGAAAAACAACTGTGAAACTGTTTCTGAAACCGTAGTTTAACATTTTCTTTGTTTTGACTTATTTACTTAAATGGTCCTTGTATTTTCACTGCAATTTCATTTCAGTTCTGACAATATAATAATTGCATATTTCATCCTTACAACAAGGCAGCCTTAATGAATTTGAATGTTAGTGTTATTCGTTTTGTTAAAAACTTAAAATGGTGACATGCTTATCGAGTCTTGAGATGAAATTTCTTCTTTTCGATGAACTGAAACTGATTTATTCCAATCAGGTTTAGAAATCATATTTTTGTATGAATTTTTTTTTTTAAAAAAAAAAACTGCACTAAAATCTTTATATATCAGTCTTATAATCGATTTAATGTTTATATTTTTTTTATTCAATTAAGGTTCAAAAACCGATAATATATTCAATTTAAGCCTTTTATCTGGTCAACAGGTCATTCAACTTTCAAAAATTACATCTTTTTGCCCAAATTTCAAATTTTATTACAAATTTGATTCAAATTTTACATTTTTGGCCCATAAATTAAATTTTATTATAAGTTTGGTTAAAATTTTACCATTTTTGCTCAAATTTTAAAATTTTGTTATAAATTCATTCTAATTTTAGTTTTTTGGACAACTATTTTTTTTTAAATTTCTTTCTAATATGTTTTTTCTTTATAAAATCAAATTTATACAAAAAAAGAAACATTGTTTCACATAAAAAATCTTATATTTTCTAAACGAAATTTTTTTTTAAGAATTTTTGTGTATACGAAATATATATTTATAAAAATAAGTATTTATTAAATACATAAATATATACAAATCCGTTAGTATAAAAATATGTATACAAACACGTCTTTTCCAATATATATATATATATACACACACACACACACACACACACACAAACACCTATTTTATTATAAATACATTTGTATACAAATACATATTTATAAAAAAAAATGTAAACAAACACCTATTTTCATAGTCAACGTGTGTGTGTATACATTGTTGTAAAATTCGTCGAGTTGACCGATTACTCTTCCGAATACTCGCTATTCAGCCCCTTACCTGCAAGTTACAGAATATCGAGTACTCCACAATCAACCCGTTACTGAACTGACTACTGTTGTAAAACCTGGTCATGGTTTTTGGGATGTTACAAGATGTCTATTTGTAAAAAATATAATAATAATAATAATAAAATAATATTAACAAAAAAACCCTAGTTCCTCTATCATCATCATCTTATAATATGTTGATGATATGTTGGTAACTAGATCTCACATACATGAGATCAACAGATTGGAAAATAAGTTTTCTAGAGAGTTCCAGATGAAGTAATTGGAGCTTCTAGACATATTTTAGGTATGAGTATAGTCAGAGACTAAGTTATTGGTACTTTAAATTTCTCTCAACAAAATTATATTAAGAATCTTACAAAAATTCAACAAGCATAAGCCAAAACTAGAAGCACGCCTCTTACAGCCAGCTGAGGCTCTAAAAAAATCACAAAAGATAAATGAAAACAAGGAAGAAATAGGCAAAGTTCCTTATGCCTCAACAGCTAGCACGTTGATATATGTTATGGTAAGCACTATATTAGATATTGTTCATGCAGTATGAATTGTTAGCATGCTTATGTTAAATATATATGTTATGGTAAGCACTATATCAAATATTGTTCATACAGTAGGAATTGTTAGCATGCTTATGTTCAATCTGGACAAAGAGAGTTGAAAAGGAGTCAAATGGCTGCTATGATACAAGAAAAGCACTTCTTAGGTGCCTTATGTTCTAGAAGAAAGAATGTAGTCTTAGAAAGCTTTGTTGATGGAGATTTGGGAGGTTATATAAATTCAAAGAAAAGCATCACATGCTATTTGTTCAACATTATGGGTACAACCATCAGTTGGATGTCCATATTATATAATAGTGTTCTATCAACCATATAAGTTGGGTACACTATCATTATGGAAGCTAGAAATGATTTTATTTGGTTAAAGAGCTTTCTATTAGAGTTGAACATAAATCAAGAAGACTAACTCCTTTATTATGAGAACAAGAATAAAGTTCACATGATGAAGAACATAGTGTTCCACACCATAATGAAACACCTCTAAATGAGGTACTTTACTAAAGAAATAACAAACAATGGTATTATGCCCTTAAGAAATATCCTTGGTACGAAGAATATAACAGACATGTTTACCAAGGTTGTGACAATAAAGGAGTTGATATATATATATATATATATATATATATATGAATTCAGTTAGCCTTTCAAATTCTTGAAGAAAAGGTATGGATTCAATTAAAAGCAGTAAGAACTTAACAGGAAAACATAATAGTATGTTGCATAAACTCGCATACTTTTATTACTAAAGAAACTATCTCAAAACTTCAATATAATTTGTTACAGGAACTTAACAAAATTTTGTATATATACAGATCAAAACACATCAGAATATATCTAGGAAACGTAAATGGAACCAATAAAACTTTCCTTATAATGCATTCCTTATTACTCAAGGAAATACTAGTAATCCTTGGATGATACTTCAAGACTTGGACAACACACAAATTAAACCAAAATTTGGACAAAAACACGCCATTAGCCATGTGACATCTTCATTTTCACGGCTAGAAAAGACCGATTATGTTTATGCTTTATAAAAATCAGAGTACCCTTTTTATAAAAATGTTGCGGAATTTGTTCCCAGAAAAACATGATAAATACGTTATCAAAGCATTTCGGAATAAATGTATTTTTTTATTTATTTTAAAACATTGGGATGTCATCGGCAATACAGAAACATAAGCATAAATAGAACTCACATTCATTTTCACTAGTGATTTACATCTCCTTAATCTCTCAATGTAATGTAAGTTCATATAGACACCTATGATACAAATAAGCTGGAGTGGGTAAGGTTGGGAAACCTGGTGAGTACATAAGGAATTTAATTTCACAGTGTTATATCATATATATAATTTAGAACTCACAAAACATACAATTTCACCATATATATATATATATATATATATATATATATATATATATATATATATATATATATATATATATATATATATAAGCAACTCTTACCCCACCCTGTTAATCCTTACAACGAGACTATCCATACTCTCGGACCTTAAATTTTACCTCTTACTTAACCCATACTCTCGGATCTAATTCATGCTCTTGGATTAATAATTGTGTAACGACCAAAAATTTCAACAAAATTTAAACTTTTCAAAAACAACCCATTTTAATAATGTTATATCAAAAAGGTTTTCAATACATTTATTATCAGAGTATTCCCAGAACCATATCATAAACATAAACACGAGGAGCGGTACTATCACACCTTCGCCTTGTCACGGTCTCCTGAAGAACCTGAAAAACATTAAACCACAACTGTAAGCCCGAAAGCTTAGTGGGATACCCCCAAAATACCAACCACATATACGTCCTTCCAGGCTACGACCTTCCGATCAAGCAGATCACATAACATATCATCATCCTAACCAGAATACCGACCTAACTGGTCACTAGCATAGCATCACCCTACATATCAGGAAACTGACCTTAACTAGGTCTCTAACATATACCGTCCTAGCCGGCCTTGGTGCCTTAGACCCTGTCAATATAGTGAGGATAACTCACCTCGCGAAAGCCGATACTCTGAACTGAAGAAGCAGACTCTCGAATCACTAACTCGCCGCAAATCCCAAACTAGCCCACATAGCATAAATACACATTAGGCCAAACATACATCCACTTATCGGGCCAAGACCAAAGTCCAAATCTTATACAAAGTCCAATATTGGCCTAATTTACCAAATTGGGCCCACCTCACCAAATGGGCCTAGATCCAATGTCTATAACAATAATTGGGCCCAAAAATACTCTATCCACAATTTCCAGACTTGGCCCAATAACCAACTACTCACAAATGGCCCAAACTCAAAGGCCCAATCAGGGGGAGTATGCTAGGGGTACCCTCCTTGGTACGCGGGGTGTACACACTGAAACGTAACTAAGGATTGGGGCTCTGGCCCGCTACGCAGGGCGTCACCCTGTTGCTAAAAAATTTGACATAATGACTTAATGGTTCAAGCTCTTAAGCCCAAACTTCAGATCCTTAGGCCAAAAATGATTAGAACTCATAAAGTCTCAAACTTTATCACTTGGGATGTCCATAAAGCTCTTAATCCAAGGTCTTAATCCATTAAGGCCTATGTTTCTCACACATGGAACAAATACAGCCCTTGGGGCCTCATTTTTCTCACTCAAGACCTCTCCAAAGGTCTAAAAGGACAGATAATCTCCGCCAACACAAAGCATGAATCAAGATGAGAACTTTGGGACAAGAAAGATGCTAAAAACTTCACAACACTTAGATATATGCAAAATAAATGGCAAGCAAGAAGCTTTATACCTCAAATAAGCTTCAAAGGATGATATCTCTTCAAATCTACAAGATCCAATCGTTCCTTCCCTTCTTTGACAACTTCTCCTTTCTTCTTCTAGCTTTTCTTTTGCCAAAATGAGCTTCCAAAGGCTAAACACACCCAACAAAGGAGGGAATACGGGTTTCTAGGGTTTCTGAGGTTAAGGATGAGCTTATGGAGGCTAGGGTATGAACCAACATATTCCTTATATAGTGGATGACTCTAAATTAGGGTTTGGGGTTTCTGAGAGTACGCTGGGCGTACTCACCCGGCCACCCCGCAATCTTTCCTCCATTATGCTGGGCGTACGTCCAGCTTACACTGGGTGTACCCAGCCAAAACCCAAAACTCATGCATGCATGGGATCTTTCCCACTTATTTTACAAAGAGTTATAACAATGATCATCTTCAAAACACCGCAACTCCTCTACTCTAAACCCGCTCCAAAATAACTTTACATTCATATGAGGGTGACGAGAAGCCCAATGCTTCTAACAACATACACCAGCCCGAAACCTTCTCGGATGAAACCCATTTCCCGAAAAAGGACCAGAATTACCCTTCCTCTTAAATCTCAGGGACTCACAATTAAACATTTTAAGAACGGGGTGTTACAATTCTCCCCCACTTAAATTAGGCTTCGTCCTCGAAGCCTGCGACAATTCTACTCCAGAACTACCCCCGCAATGCACCGCCTGGCATTCACCGGACCAGGTTCCTCAAGACTTGGCCATCGAAATTGAAAACCCAACTTTACCTTTCTTGCTGACAGGATGACACATGCTTCAGCCTCAGAGCAACTCCCACGAGTTCTCCACCGCAATCTCATAACCACACTGAACTGGCTCTAGTGTCCTCGGGTTAGGAAAACCCCGATACACTGATGACACTTCCAAACATCCTTCCGGATGAATTTTCACCACATAAAACAAAATCTATCTGGAAATCCGAGATTCCATCCATGCATTCCTGCCGAGCCTCCGCAACCATCCAACCCGGATGTGATCCCATACCACTACCGCAATCACGCTGCTCAAAGACCATAATTGGACCACTTCAATCGTAACGTTGCGTTGCTGCTTTCACTTCCGCAAATTTACACTCCCTTATAGAATAACCGCTATCCACGCAACACACATGTTCTGAACCTGCTCGCAAGGACTCTCGAGTCCATGCACCATCTCCACTTATCATAATCAATACCCGGAGCCAGACCTTCTAACGCTAACACATCGCAACATACTCAAACCATTTCCTCGAACCGATCCAATAATACCTGCAGAGTCTTCAGCATGATTGGACCACCTTACCAGGCCTTCAGCCAATCTGGACCACTCTCAAAACCTTCAGCCAATCTGGACCGTCCACCAGGGCCTTCAGTCTAGCTGGACCGTCCCCTGAGCCTTCAGCCTGACTGGTATGCCTACCGGCCTTCAGTCTATCCGAACCGCTCGACTAGCATTCATCACTCCGAGTTATCTCTCCGGGAAATCCTCCCATGCATACTGTTCTAGCCCTCTAGGGGTTCCGAACTCTATCTCCATCATACATACTCGATCCCAGCTTGGTCCCAAGGCCTTCACAATCACTGCCATAGGTCTGTATCATGCCCCGCACGCCTGCTCTCACTCATACCAGCCTGCTCTCGGCTGACAGAAACACTGCGGAATCCCAAGCAGCTAAACAATCTCTCATGCCTATCGACCATCCGGAGAATTTCCAATTCTCCCCCACTTAGGGCACTGACTATCAACCCCCGGTCGCTATCACCGACCTCCCAAAACAACCTTGCACAAGACCCAACCCTTACAGGCAGACTGATTCCCACTAGAACTAGCAACCTTCACAAAATCACATTTCCACACTGATCAACCCGCTCGAAGGAAACTCAATCTTTAGCCAACCACTCGTCAGACTGCAGATGCTACCCGACATTCAAACCAACGCCACATTTCCACTAATAACCCTCATGAATGATAACCTACCAAAACCCGAACTCTAACCCATAACCATACCAAACCCTCAAGGAACAACGGATACCAAAACGAAAAACCACACAATGAGACTAGCAGATAATAATACTCCACAATAATCACAAGATAACAAGATATCAAGAAAGGAACATACCCGCAGCTGCATCCGACACTGCTCTGACCTCCTCTCCTAAAAGCTGAAAAGCATGACCTTGAGCCCTTGGGGGCTTCGCTCCACCCTGACCTCCGCTCGTGATCCTTAAAGTGGCCGGTGCTGGAGCCTGCATCGGTCCCGCAGCAAGCTGTGGATAGTTGACACTCAAGTGCCCAACCTGATGGCAATGATAACAAATCCTCAAATCTCGAACCGGTGCTGACTACCGACAATCCCTCGCATAGTGCCCCTCCTTTCCGTACTTGCGGCATGCACCACCGGACCGACAAACTCCAGTGTGACCCCTCCCACACTTCCCACAAGCATGGTTGCTATGATCTCCCACCCTGAAATCAATGGTCTTAGACCATTTCGGCGCCAGCTGCAACTGCACCGGAGCTTGCCTCAGCTCATGCAACTGCAACTTAATCTCTAACTCACGCCGCCTGGCGGCCTCCTGCAACTCCAACAAAGTCTCGCACCTCTGTGCGGACACAAACTGTCTGATATCTCTCTTTAGCATACTCAGATATCGGGACATCTAAGCCTGCTCCGAAGCGAACTCATGGCAAAACATCTCCCTCACAGTAAACATCCTAGTGATCTCCGTCACTGACTCCGAATCCTGCTTCAACTCAAGGAACTCCTGAGCCAACCTCTCCCTCTCGACTTGCGGAACATAACGATTGCTAAACATCTCTCTGAACTGATCCCATGAAACCGTAACCCTCTGCGCATCCGAGTATGACCCCGTGGTCAATCTCCACCAATCCTTTGCCCCGAGCCTTAACAGGTTCAGAGCACACCTTACCCTCTGATCAGCAGGGCATGAACACGTGAAGAAACACCCCTCCACGTCCGATAACCATCTAATAGCAACGATCGGGTCATGAACACCATCAAAGGTGAGAGGCTTCATATTATCGAAGTCCCGATGCTGAAAACCTCTACCAGCTCCTCCCCCTGCCGCTGCTACAGCTGTTGTAGCCGCCGCGGCAGCCGTCTCAGTGAGAGCCGCATAGCGCTCATCAAAATACTCCATCATGGCGGTCTTGATCGACCCAAACAGTTCCGGCAGCTCAGCCCGGAACAACGCAACAACCTCATCATGCAGGATCTCACGAATCCTCATATCCAACTCGCACGTGCTCATCTGACCGATAACCTCGGGCGGTACTGACCCACCCGGAACTCCCTCTCCTGCTCCCGATCCTGACCCAGATCCACTCCCAGCATGCCTCCAAATCACCATACTGAAAATAAACCACAAAATCTCAGACACTTCCCACTACCCCGGGGACCAACTCTCAGCCCAACCCTAGAGGTCATGGTTCCTGTGCTTTCAGTAGTACGGGCCCATACTACCATCCACACCTACCCATATTTGTATGAAGTACTACCACAACACCCTAGTGACAAATATATATAGCAAGCGCTCAATCCTCACTCCCAGAGGAACACTAGAAATCTCATACAGAGGGAAACCCTAGGCTAGCAGGCATCATAAAAAAGGCAACATTATCATGAAATCCTGAAGATCCCTAGCCTAGTACTAGCATGCTGTTCTATCAAAGCTCGAAAACAAATATCATGTATGGTATTTTGGGGTTACTTACTGGCTCCGGCTGATCGTACCTCCGCATCCTCTTTTTACTTAATTTGAAAACCATTTTAAATTCTCTTTAAAAACTCTCCTTGATTTGAGACTGGATTCACATGAATGTTCCTCCAATTCACTCAAACCAAGGCTCTGATACCAACTTGTAACAACCAAAAATTTCAAGAAAATTTAAACTTTTCAAAAACAACCCATTTTAATAATGTTATTTCAAAAAGGTTTTCAATACATTTATTATCAGAGTATTCCCAGAACCATGTCATAAACATAAACACGAGGAGCGGTACGATCATGCATTCATTTTGCCACGGTCTCCTGAAGAACCTGAAAAACATTAAACCACAACTATAAGCCCGAAAGCTTAGTGAGATACCCCCAAAATACCAACCACATATACGCCCTTCCAGGCTACGACCTTCCGGTCCAAATCATAAAGCCTTCTGGCCCATAACATAAATAGCATACATAACATAACGGAACATAGAACAGCCATGCATATCGGGTCTACTATGTGACTAGTCTTCCGTATCGAGCCTTCAGTCCACCGGGTCCACCCTCTGAGTCTAGTCATGTCCTTCGAGTCTGCAGTGTGGTTGGTCCGCCCAAACCGGGCCTTCAACCCACCTGGTCCACTCTCTGAGTCTACAGTATGACTGGTCCGCCCGCATCGGGCCTTCAGTCGGCCAGGTCCACTCTCCGAGCCTTGGCACGTCTGGTCCACCCTTTTGGGGCCTACAGCCTATCCGGACCGCTCGCTGGGCCTTCGGAACAACCCGTTCGCCCTGGGTATCTTGGCCTACAGCACAAAGCAGGACCGCCTCAACCCAACTCCAGTCCAAACAACCATGTGCACATAACATACAATCATATAACAGTTCATAGTCAGTAAGCCGATCAAGCAGATCGCATAACATATCATCATCCTAACCAGGATACCAACCTAACCGGTCACCAGCATAGCATCACCCTACATATCAGGAAACCGACCTTAACCAGGTCTCTAACATATACCGTCCTAGCTACCAGGATGCAGACATATCAATAACATAACAATAAATATCCGAATGTCAATCCGATAAAGGGCCGGCCTTGGTGCCATAGACCCTGTCGATATAGTGAGGATAACTCACCTCGTGAAAGCCGATACTCTGAACTGAAGAAGCAGACTCTAGAATCACCAACTCGCCGCAAATCCTGAACTAGCCCACATAGCACAAATACACATTAGGCCAAACATACATCCACTTATCGGGCCAAGACCAAAGTCTAAATCTTATACAAAGTCCAATATTGGCCCAATTTACCAAATTGGGCCCACCTCACCAAATGGGCCTAGATCCAATGTCAATAACAATAATTGGGCCCAAAATACTCTCTCCACAATTTCCAAACTTGGCCCAATAACCAACTACCCACAAACGACCCAAACTCAAAGGCCCAATATTAAGGTCCAATCAGGGGGAGTACGTTGGGCGTACACTCCTTGGTACGCGGGGCGTACACACTGAAATGTAACTAGGGATCGGGGCTCTGGCCCGCTACGCGGGGCGTACTCAAAGGTTACGCGGGGCGTAACCCTATTGCTCAAAAATTTCACATAATGACTTAATGGTTTAAGCTCTTTAGCCCAAACTTCAGATCCTTAGGCCAAAAATGATTAGAACTCATAAAGTCTCAAACTTTATCACTTGGGACGTCCATAAAGCTCTTAATCCATTAAGACCTATGTTGCTCACACATGGAACAACTACAGCCCTTGGGACCTCATTTTTCTCACTCAAGACCTCTCCAAAGGTCCAAAAGGACAAATAATCTCAGCCAACACAAAGCATGAATCAAGATGAGAACTTTGGGACAAGAAAGATGCTAAAAACTTCACAACACTTAGATCTATGCAAAATAAATGGCAAGCAAGAAGCTTTATACCTAAAATAAGCTTCAAATGATGATATCTCTTCAGATCTACAAGCTCCAATTGTTCCTTCCCTTCTTTGACAACTTCTCCTTTCTTCTTCTAGCTTTTCTTTTGCCAAAATGAGCTTCCAAAGGCCAAACACACCCAACATTGAAAGGAATATGGGTTTCTAGGGTTTCTGAAGTTAAGGATGAGCTTATGGAGGCTAGGGTATGAACCAACATATTACTTATATAGTGGCTGACCCTAAATTAGGGTTTGGGGTATTTGAGAGTACGTTGGGCGTACCTCAAGTACGATGGGCGTACTCACCTGGCCACCCCACAATCTTTCCTCCATTACGCTGGGCGTACCCAGCCAAAACCCAAAACTCATGCATGCATGCCATGCATGCATGGGACCTTTCCCACTTATTTCACAAAGAGCTATAACAATGATCATCTTCAAAACGCCGCAACTCCTCTACTCTAAACCCGCTCCAAAATAACTTTACATTCATACGAGGGTGACGAGAAGCCCAATGCTTTTAACAACATACACCAGCTCGAAACCTTCTCGGATGAAACCCATTTCCCGAAAAGGACCAGAATTACCCTTCCTCTTAAATCTCAGGGAATCACAATTAAACATTTTGAGAACGGGGTGTTACAAATTGTGCCCATTCCATACTCTCGGATAGGGACAAGTATCTATGTATAAATCAATTCTCCTGGATTAACGACGAATGACTATGTCCTATCCATACTCCCAGACTGAGGACGATTGACTATGTCTTAATCCATACTCCCAGATTAAGGACAACTGACTATGTCTTAATCCATACTCCCGGATTACTGATAGTTGACTATGTCTAATCCATACTCTCGGACTAGGGACAATGACTATGTCTAATCCATACTCCCGGATCAATCAAATATACTAAAGTTCTATTCTCTGAGTACAACTCACTCGTACTTGTAACAAAATACTACCCAATATTCCTCATAATTAATTTAGTTTTACTCTTTATGCTAAATCATCATATATAATCAGGTATGTTCTTTAACACGTATTTCAGGCAACATCAATTAACTCACACATAAACATATAATTAATACTTCAATCAATACTTGTT
Source organism: Lactuca saligna (assembly GCF_052625555.1). Taxonomy (NCBI): domain Eukaryota; kingdom Viridiplantae; phylum Streptophyta; class Magnoliopsida; order Asterales; family Asteraceae; genus Lactuca; species Lactuca saligna. The sequence continues at coordinate 307,937,682 of NC_136420.1, read as the reverse complement.
TTAAAATCATGTTCATGAAAGGGACTATGCACTCACTTGATAAGGTGGTTACTCAGTACTCGGACAGCGTTTCGTTTACTTTAAAATAATTTCCTTCGACCAAACCTAATATTATTACCACTAGATTTTAGCCTAATATTTACCGTGATTAATTATTTGTCTTATTATTATTATTATTATTATTATTATTATTATTATTATTATTATTATTATTATTATTTAAGCATTTAAACAATACTTTCCAACCACTATGTACAGGCAGGGGCAAGACATAAAACACCGGAGGGCAGGACCATTTTGGCATATAACACTTCTGAAATCCAACAACCCTATGCGACCCTTTAAACCAGATTCCCCGTACCGCGAGTAGTTAAAAAGGTATTATAACGACACTTATTTAAGTCATAATAATAGCTCAAATACTTATTATATGTTCATAATAACAATACTAATTTTAAATATAAGTTATATTAAAATAGGGTAAGAATAACTTACTTACAATGGGGTTTTAGCTAGGAGTCGGGCTCTGCAGGGGCAGAACTTCGTCGCTGAATCTTTCTAAGAAAGATTTGTTCAACGCTTCAGTGCTCACCTTACTATACTAAAACTACAAAAAGAGAAGTCGAATCACGAGGGACCGAAATTGTTGGGGGATAAGAAGAGAAAGACTCTTGAATCAAGAGAATGATGCAAAAAAATATGAGAGTCCAAGCCTCTTATTTATAGTAATTGAATTTACAAAAACTACCCTCCATAATTACTTAATGACCTTATAGTTATATAAAAGACTAAACACCCCTTCATAATACTATTTTTAATAGATTTAACGATATTTGTACTAAACTAATACCGAAAGTACTCAACACTAGTCTTATAATAACCGCATCGTCGATACCTTTCTAATGATATATACATTTGTGTGTGTGTGTCTATATATATATATATATATATATATATATATATATATATATATATATATATATATATATATATATATATATATATATATGTTTGTGTGTGTGTACATATATATGATTTATACTTTATTTTAATACGTAAATATGGTATTATAATTTGTAACTCCTTCATACGAACTCCATTTTTGACTTTTTTTATATCCACACGTTGATATATACGAGTACTACAACTTTCATTTAGACGCCGTCAGCTAATTCTCATTCTATCTCATATTAAAAAAAAATGTATTGAATTTATCGTGCTCGAAGAGTTGGGACCAAGATTCGTCCATATCATTCGCATATGAGCTCTATTTTTTACTGTCTTTTTATATTTTAACTCCTATTAAAGATATCTTCATTTCTCATTTAGATTATTTTGGCTGAAAATCGACCGATCTAAAATTCGAATTTTCGGGCTGTGCACTGTTTTGCTAAATCTTAGAAAAATCATAAATTCCTCATACGAAGTCAGATTTGGGCGTTCTTTTTATGGACGCTCTCAATTTAACATATTGTACGAATTTTCTTTAGATTACTAAGGCTAAAAAGTCCTTTATCATAAATTCACTAATTACGTCTCCCGGTGTCGTGTCGGTTTTGCCGTAAAACTTCGACGGGCCATAACTTCTTCGTTATAACTCGAATTTTGGTGTTCTTTATATGTACGGAACCCTTGTAACATATACTACAACTTGGTTAAGATTAATCCTTCTAAATAATCTTTCATCAATAAACTCATTTTTGATGTTCATCGTCTCTAAATTGACTAGCCCGGATCTACGGGCGTTACAAGCCACATTTGTTCTTAGATAATTCACCAACAATCACCCCTTGAATTTCTAAGTCGAGGTTAATTCTTGTACGCCAAGTAACGCTCAAATTTTTGTGAACCTTATCCGAGGTAAGACCTTCGTAAGTGGATCGACACCTTTCTTGTCTTACAATACATGTTCAACTATCACTTGCTCATTTTCAACACACTCTCGAATGAATTGGAATCGAGTGTGGATGTGTTTTCTTCTCCCATTAAATACAGGACTCTTTGACAGTTCTATTGTTGATTTGTTGTCTATACGAATCAACACCTTCTGTTTCTTCATTCCTGTCAGCTCAGCTAACAACTCCCTTAACTAATATGATCGGCATGCAGTTGTAGTAGCTACCATGATCTTAGCTTCACACGAGGAAAAATCTATTATATGTTGCTTCTGGTAGCACCAAATGATAGGTGAGTCACCAAGGTAGAAAACATGTCATGTTGTACTTCTACCATCATTAGCATCAACATTGTAACTATTATCACTATAACCTAGCAAGCTCAAAGATTTACTTCGTTTTTATATTATCCCAAAAGATGTTGTACCACGCAAGTAAAGAAGAATTTTGTTAATAGCATGTGTCACACCCCCAAACCGGATGGTGGAATTTTCTGGGGTGAAATGGAGCGCAGTATCACAATAATTGAATACGTCAAAATACAAGTACATAAAAAACCATCATACATTATAATAAGATAAGTTACATGTTCTAAATGTTAATTGTTTCTAATCTAATACTATATGAAAACAAAATAAACAAATGTAACGTATTCGCGTCGCTTCCCAAAAGCTTAGTCCCTTCTGAGTTCTGACAAATGATTACCTTAGAATACAAGTGATGTTGAAAGTGTGAACATTACCTTAGTGAATTCATAAGATTTTGTAGTGAGAAAACTGAGTATTTACTTCATAACACCAATAATGTTCGTAACAGGAAAAACAATATTTTCTTAAATATAGATGTAGTTTTAAAACTGTTGGGCTTAGAAGATTGCGTCTTTTGGGCTCGTTTGTTTATAATTCTTTGTATTACGGTTTGGGCTTGTCCAACCGTGTGTCTTTTATGCTTTGTATATAAGCTTATGCTTGCATGCATATTAGGTTAAGGATTTGAGAGATCTGAGAATACGATATTTTTCCAGACGACTAAAGGTTTCTTTGATCATACTTGTAACCTTCCAATCCTCTACAGTTGATGTTCTTAATCGAGCTCTTCTGAGGATTTTGTTTTAATCATTCAACACGTTTGATTCAATCTTGTCTTGTTCTTTTATTGTGTTCATATCGTCATTGTTTAGTTACTTGTTCAAGATCTAATCGATCTTTATAGATTAAAGGTTTGTTTAATCTCATTAATTGGTATCAGAGCAGGAGGCTGTGTAATTGATACACATCTTTTCTGTGAAAAAGATTTTCATTAGGGTTTTTCCGCAATCATTAATATTTATTGAGCCGTCATCTTTATTGACGTATCTTGATATTTATTATTTTGCCCTAATCCGCTTTATTACAAGTCTGATCTTTGAACAGGTTTTTACGATCATAATGGACGCGACACAATCAAACGTTATCAATATTTCAAACAGCATTGGTTCAACGACAAGGATTCCGATCTTATACACCAACGATTATGAAGTATGGGCACATCATTTCGAAGACTACGTTATTGGGTCGGAGGAAAATGGGTATTTGATTTGGGAAGCCATCACCAACGGACCGTTTTCTCATTCTGCAACGTCCAGAGTCATTAAAACTCAAAAAGAATACAATGATCTGCTTAAGGACGTGAAAGACATTGCACAAGATGAAAAAGACAAGTTCCAATGCAATATCAAAGCACTAAGATTGATCCGGTTTGCCCTTCAGTCCGATACATTCAGATTGGTTAGTTCTTGCACGACGGCGAAGGATGTATGGGACAGACTTCGTGAATTGTATTCTACAGACGAAGATCTCGAACATTCTATTCAAACTCTGCTTCTATCTGAGTTTGGTGAATTTAGACAAGGGGCTGAAGAATCTGTAACCCAGACATTCGATCGCTTCAATCATCTTCTCAGCAAGATGATCAAACATGATATCGAAAGGAAGCTCATCGAACAGAAAGTTACATTCCTGAATGGTCTAAGGTCTGAGTGGAGAGCAGTAGTTTCCACAGTTAAAGCCCATGAGCAATTTAAATCATACTCTTTGGCGAAACTGGTGGGAATTCTCAAGTCTCAAGAGAAAAACGTGGTGCAAGAAAAGAATGTCGTTTCCGGTCTCGGTTCGTTGGCTCTCTTGTCAAAAAGTAAAGCCGTTATGGAGGATGAAGACCTCAGCCTGGAAGAATATGATCTCACATCAGAAGATTATGCCTTGATGGTATCCAATCCCAAAAGGTTCATAAAGAAGAAATTTCCCAGCAACAAAAACCGAAACTGGCAGGGAAGTTACAGCTCAGAAAAGGTGGTTAATGAACCGAAAGTTGAGGAGCACAAGAAGGAACCGAAGGTTGACGGCGACTCTGGAGTGAGCTGTTTCTACTGTGGTGGGAAAAATCATTATGCTAAGGACTGTGTCCTCAAGAAAATGGCTGAGAAAGATGATGGAAACGATGAGGAAGCTGTGTTGCAGAAAAGGCTAGATGAGTTGAGAAAGAAGAAGTCTGCTACTAACCCGCCTTGTAATGCCCTTATTGTGCAGGGTTCTGTTCCAGGTGATGAGTTCGGTAGCACGGAAGTTTGGTCTACTGACTCAGAAGACGAGGAAGTGAGGCAGCCTACTCATGGAAAGGCGTTCGTGTCTAAGGAAGAAGGCAGTGGTGGTAAATGCCTTATGGTTTCTGACGTATCTCAATTGAGGGGATACAACACCGATGGAGGCAATGATGGACAGAATGCAAAAGAGGATATGTGCTTCACAGCCAAACCACTCAGCCAGCAGTTCAATGAGCTTGATGAACTGATAAAGAAGGTACAATCTGTTTTTGTTTCATGTAAAATACCATCATCCTCTTATGAGAAAGAACTAAAAGGTGTTAATACAAGAATATCTCATCTAGATAGTAGCTTAACTCAAACTCGGGTCACAAATTCTAACCTAACTGATCAATTGAGCAGGGCAGCGTCGAAGAGTGAGGAGCGGAGAATGTGGATAGAGTTAAAGGAATCGGAATTAGTCAGAGTTAAAGATGAAAACATTTATTTGCAAAGAGACAATTTGAAATTGTTAAAACAACGAAATGTTTTTTGTTTAATTGCTAAACGTCTGTATTCTAATATTACTCAGCTCCACTTGGATTGTGAAATAGGCCAAAGAATTCACCGCATGATTTTGCCCTTCCTGGAATTTAAGGAAGATGAAATCGATGCCGAAGCATATAACTGTGAAAGTGTGATATCATCTGATAACATAAATCCCACCTACATGTATGGACTGGACAAAATTGAGTCCTTCATTAAATCTAAAGACCACAAGCTCATGCTTAAAAATCTTTTGGATGAAAATGACAGACTTAAACTGAGGACCGAAACCATGCAAAAATTTGACTCTTTAAACATCAAAGTAAGCTCAGAAAACAAAATTGATGTTGAAAATGCATCTGAGCTTGATGAGGATGACAATATGAGTGAAATTTCTGTAGAGGACACGGTTGACTGCTCAGAATTTATTAAAACCGAGCCAGAAAATCACAAGAATCTTATTTCTGAAAATTCGGTAGAGTTCGCTCGGTTGTCCCATCAAAAATCCCCAAAATTAGTTGAGAAAGCTGTTGTGTATCAAAAGGTCAGGACTACTCCAAATCAAGTATACAAGGTAACAGGAGTAACTGAACATCAAACAGCCGAACTTGCAGCCATTGTAGACAAAGACAATGCTGATGGCTGTGATGAATACTTCTGGGAAGCTCCTATTGATAATGCAGACGAAACCATTGGTTTATCTGAACGAACTTCATGGAAGAGCAAAGGAAGATATATACCCGAACCTTTGAATAAGCCAAACAACTTCAGTGAGCCGAGCACTAGTGGTTCAAAAGATACTCCTCAGAAGGATGTTCACTCACCAACAGAAACCATTCCTTCGGCTTCTTCAGCTCAAAGTAATTCCACCGCAGTTCAAATGGAACCGATCAAGGGGTCAGCAAAAACAAAAGCAAATGTTCATCATCAACCATCTCAGATGCGGAACAGGAAGATAGAAAGGAACATCAGATACCGGAAGAACCTTTCGGAAAGGAAACAATTTTGGCGTTCCCAGAATGCATACTTCACTCATCAAGACAAGAATCTAAAGTATGAAGACATTCCTGAAGAAAAGCTTGAAAGTCCCAAAAACCGAAAGCCGAGGTTCGGTTCACAAAAGGACAACAACCGAAAGCAGAAGTTCGGTTCTGAAAAGGATATCAACCAGAACCAAAGGTTCTATTCCAAAAGTGGCTCGAACCAAACACAAAGGTTCGGTTCTGAAGACAAAAGAGTTCAAAACTCTAAGGTCGGTCCCTCCAATGATCAAAAACAAAAGGGTCACCTAAAGTCTCCTTCTAAGTCTGATTCTTTTCATTCTTCCAATTCTTCTTCATCCTCAGTTTCATATCAATCTCGTTCTAAATCTCATTCATCAACTGAGCAAAAGTGGAAGCAGAAAGTCGATAAATCCACATCAAAGACCGAATCTAACTCAACTAATCTTAACAAAATAAAAGTGTACACCATTAAAAGGAAAGATAAAACAACTCTCGTAAAAAGAACTTATCTTGTTGATATCTCTCTCATTGCTCCTGTTTCCATGCAAAGCTCACGTGGACCCAAGAAACTTTGGGTTCCTAAATCTCTCTAAATTTTGCAGGTTATAAGTGACGAGCAGTTTGATGAAGAATGGTACATTGATAGTGGCTGCTCACGTCACATGACAGGGAGGAAAGAAGAGCTTAGGGAGTACAGATCGCTTGCAAATGGTGGCAACGTCAAGTTCGGAAACAATTCTTTCGGCACCATAAAGGGATACGGAATGATAACCAATGGGGATTTCTCAATAAGGAAGGTGGCATATGTGGAAGGACTCCAACACAACCTCATTAGTGTATCTCAACTGGTTGGAGGCACAGGTCTCAAAGTCTCATTCGATGATGAAGGTTCAGAGATTATAGAGAAAAAGTCAAATAAACTAATTCTCAAGTCAGAGCGAAAGGGTGAAATGTTTCCCTTAAACATGAAACCCATCAAAGGAAACCCAGCTGTATGCTTATTGTCAAAAGCGCAATCCGATGAAAGCTGGTTGTGGCACCGAAGATTATCTCATCTTAACTTCAAAGATATCAATCGTCTTGTTACAGGAGGTCATGTAAGGGGCCTTCCATTACTCAAGTTCGACAGGGATCATCTATGTGCTGCATGCGAAATGGGAAAGCAGAGTCGTCAAAGTCATCCATCTATTATCAACACAAAAGTTGTTGAACCACTCGAATTAATTCATATTGATTTGTGTGGTCCTTCATCTATCGAAAGCATCGGTGGTAGCAAGTACATTCTTGTTATTGTTGATGACTTTTCTCGATTTACATGGGTGTTCTTTCTAAAGCTCAAATCTGAAGCGACTCAAAAGCTGAAAACGTTTATTACGCAAATTGAAGTACAACTCAAAAAGGTTGTTCGCAACATCCGAAGCGACAATGGTCTCGAATTCAAGAACAGGGAGTTTGAAGAGTTTCTTGCAGAGAAGGGAATTAGTCATAATTTCTCAGCTCCCTACACACCACAACAGAACGGAATAGTCGAAAGACGAAACCGATCCTTGTGTGAAGCTGCCCGAACTATGCTAAGTTTTGCTTCTTTACCTCTTTATTTTTGGGCTGATGCTATTTGCGCTGCTTGTTTTACACAGAACAGGTCATATCTCAACAAAAGGTTCGCACTCACCCCATATGAGATATTGAACAACAGGAAGCCAAATGTGAAATTTTTCCATGTGTTCGGCTCAAGGTGTTTCATCTTCAATTCCAAAGAACACCGCAACAAGTTTGATGTCAAAGCCGACGAAGGAATTTTCCTGGGTTACTCTCTCACATCCAAGGCATACAGGGTCCTAAATAAGCGTTCAAGAAAAATTGAAGAGACGTATTATGTGACCTTTGACGACAACTATGTCAAGAAGCTACAGGCTAAAGAAAATATCACAGGGGAAATCTTTTCTCCAAATGGCATGACTACAGTCTCGGTCGCTAATCTATTTGAGACATTTCTGGAGCTCTTTGACGAACCAGAGAATGCTTCACTCTCTGAAGCTGGTGCAGCAGATAACAAAGTTGATCATATGGAGCAGATTGTTGAAGATGCTGCAAGGAGAATGTATGGAGAAGAATCAATCAGTAACGACTCTCCTTCCAACGAAGCTCAAGTCGAGGGGGAGCCATGTACTCAAATCGAGGGGGAGCCAAATGCTCAAGTCCAGGGGGAACCAAATTCCACAACTTCAACCGAAGAGGACTCAACACCAGCAAGCTCAGGTCCACTAGAATCACACGAACCTCATATCTTCCAAAGTACACCAACTGAGCTAGAACATGACGATGTGACACTCGGTTATGATAGCCAATCTGAACTAGAAGAAATAATCAATGCCGACTTAGACCCAACCGTTGATCCAAATTACCCTCCTCTTATCAAATGGACCAGAGATCATCCTGTCTCTCAGGTAGTTGGGGATGTATCTGAAAAGGTTCTGACCCGATCACAACTGAAGGCAAAACAGACTTCCTTATTTTCAAAGGTAGAGTTTTGCATGTTCAATTCATTCGTATCAAAAGTTGAACCAAAGACAGTTAACACTGCTCTCGACCACTCTGATTGGGTTCAAGCAATGCAAGACGAGTTGAACGAATTTGAAAGAAACAAAGTCTGGCGCCTAATTCCAACTCCTCCAGATGCTTCGGTTGTTGGTCTCAAATGGGTCTTTAGGAACAAAATGGACAAGGAAGGTAATGTTATACGGAACAAGGCTCGTCTGGTGGTCAAGGGATATTGTCAAGAGGAAGGGATAGACTACGAAGAGACTTTCGCTCCAGTAGCTCGGCTAGAATCTGTTAGAATATTCCTAGCTTATGCTGCTCACAAGAACTTTGAAGTTTTCCAAATGGACGTCAAGTGTGCATTTCTCAATGGAGAACTTGAAGAGACGGTGTACGTAGAGCAACCTCCTGGATTCGTGAACGAAAAGCATCCAAATCATTGCTATATTCTGGATAAAGCTGTGTACGGCCTTAAACAAGCTCCGAGAGCCTGGTATGACACGCTTACAAAATTTTTAAAGATGTCTAAATTTAAACAAGGTTCGGTTGACCCAACCTTCTTTCGCAAAAAGGAAGGTAACCACCTTATGATAGTTCAAATTTATGTCGATGATATCATCTTTGGCTCTACAAATCCAAGCTTAACGGCTGAATTCAGAAAGCTGATGGAGACTAAGTTTGAAATGAGCTCAATGGGTCCTATTAACTTTTTCCTTGGTTTAAACATAAGACAGGGACCCGAAGGCATCTTTATTAATCAGGAAGCTTACACGAAGACTCTCCTAGCAAAGTTCGGTATGATGGGAGACTCAAAAGTCAAAGTCCCAATGGCATTCGGCACTAAGCTTACCCCATCTCTAGACAAACCAGCTGTTGATATCACGTTCTATCGTCAAATGATTGGATCGTTAATGTATCTTACTGCTAGCAGACCTGATATCATGTTTTCTGTGTGTTATTGTGCTCGATTTCAGGCAAACCCCCGTGAACCTCACATGCTTGCAGTGAAGAACATCCTCCGATATCTCAAGCGAACCACCTCCTTAGGTCTTTGGTATTCATCCAACTCAGGCTTCTTCGTTCAAGCCTATTCTGATGCTGACCTTGGAGGATGTGGACTCGACCGAAAAAGCACGACCGGTGGATGTCAATTTCTTGACGGGAAGTTAGTTAGCTGGCAATCCAAGAAACAGACATGCGTGTCGCTATCTACAGCCGAAGCAGAATACATTGCAGCCGCATCATGCACATCACAAGTGATTTGGATCCAAAGTCAACTTCGAGACTATGGACTCAATATGAAGAAGATCCCACTATATTGTGACTCCGAAAGTGCAATTAGGATTTGTCATAACCCAGTGCAACACTCCAAAACCAAACACATAGCACTACGGTATCACTTCATCAAAGATCATGTGGAAGATGGAAATGTCGAAGTTCACTTCGTAAGAACCACTGATCAGCTGGCTGACATCTTTACAAAAGCTCTTCCTGAAGCATCATTCAATCAGATATTGCAAGGCTTAGGCATGATGGTTGCAGAATCGGTCCCAAATCCTCATGTCTCTATTTAAAAAAAAAAAAAAAAAAAAAAAAAAAATTCAAGAACCGAACCTAACAGACCGCTCGGTCACTCTCTGTTCTGGTAAAATTCAAGAACCGAACCTAACAGACCGCTCGGTCACTCTCTGTTCTGGTAAAATTCAAGAACCGAACCTAACAGACCGCTCGGTTGCTCTCTGTTCTGGTAAAATTCAAGAACCGAACCTAACAGACCGCTCTGTCACTCTCTGTTCTGGTAAAATTCAAGAACCGAACCTAACAGACCGCTCGGTTGCTCTCTGTTCTGGTAAAATTCAAGAACCGAACCTACCAGACCGCTCGGTTACTCTCTGCTCTGGCAAAATCAAGGAACCGAACCTAGCAGAACGCTCTGTTGCTCTCTGCTCTAGTACAATCAAGGAACCGAATCCACCAGACCATTCGGTTACTCTCTGCTCTGGCAAAATCAAAGAACCGAACCTAGCAGAATGCTCTGTTGCTCTCTGCTCTAGTAACATAACGGAACCAAATCAACCAGATCGCTCGGTCTCTCTCTGCCTCTACAATATAGGCGCTCATTCAATCAAACCGCTCGGTTCTTCCAAATCTCTGCTTCTTTTCTTTGTCTATATTTTATTTTTTTTATTTCTTTTTCAGAAAATTCAAATTTAACAAAAATATTTTATCTTTCTGTTTTTATTTCTTTTTCAGAAAATTCAAATTTAACAAAAATATTTTATCTTTCTGTTTTTATTTCTTCTTCAGAAAATTAAAAATTAACAAAAATATTTTGTCTTTCAGTATTTATTTATCTCTAAGTAAATCTCAAAATTTCAAAAATATTTCATATTTCTAGTATATGTAATTCTTGCTCAAGTGAATACAAGTATCTTCTTATGGAACGTTCATCCAGGTATGTTTTTCTCTTATAAGACTAGTTAGACGTCCCTAGAAGCATGCTGCTGTATGTTGTCTCAAGCCTCTATGACCTTGAGCATGCCTTAATGATTCGATCAATACCTATCGTTTCTTCCCAATCAGGCTATTCTCTCATATTCGGTCTAGAGCTACCTTCTTTTACTCATCTGAAACATGAGTTGCTCTGCTTTGTCCCATTTATGTAGCAGAAGGTACTTTCGGTCTCTTATCCATCTCTTCAACTTCTTCACTTACATTCGCTCCCCAAAGTAACCCTTGATGCTCTCGGTCTTTACCACTGAGGCTTATGGTTGCACAACATCTGAGTTCATGATCTTAGATTCGATTACCACGTTCTGAGTGAAACCCAAAATCCAACACCTAAATAGAATTGACGGTGAGTTATTAACTCAAGCTTTTACTTGGAAATCTTCTTTATGAGTGATCTTTTATGAAACTGTCTCGTCCTAAGACATTTCTTCCCAAAGAGATCCAGTTTAATTTATTTTGAGATTTCTGTCTATATCATTCCCATCACAGAATACTTCCCACCTACCTGTTCAACAGATCACATCGGTCTCACAGGTAACTCTACCAACACTTAAGTTTTATGTCAAGACTTAATGTTTGGATTGAGTTCAGCCACCTCTTAGCCATCATCAGAAGACGCCTTTCATTGTTTCTCTAAAAACAACTGATCGTATTTCTCGGGATACCACACAAACACTTCAGGTCTCTCTTGACTCTGAAGGAAGCGATTCTTGCCCGGAATCTTCTGCCTTCTGTCTTTTATTTAGACAACACGCACTACCAAACACATTAGACTTATTTCCTTGTCTTTCACACTCTTATGCACGGAATTATTTTCCCACATTCTAATTACTGTTTGGCACATGGTTCTAAGTCTCAACTGTTACCAAACAAGGGCACAAGGGATTTCAAACGGTACGAAAAAGATTTGGGCGCGTGCAAAGGATTCGTTTCAGCCCCACGTGTCCTGACGTCTTCATTGAATACACCATAACTTCTAATCGCGCTTCTTCAGGCGACGTTTTGGGTTCCTAATCATCACGATTTTCTCTCTCCTGGGAACGGTATAAATAAGACGTGATCGTGTTCTTTGGCAGTTACCTCTCAAAGCATTATCTCTCTGAAAAAGTTGCCCCTGTTCATCTTCTTCCAAAAACTCAACAATGGCGACTTCTTCTTCCACTCACGATCAGTCTGCTTCTTCTTCTTTTCTTGCAATCAAACCAAATCAGAAGATGATCATAGAGTTGTCTCCATACGTCTATGACTCATATATGCTCTACGTGGTGGGATGCCTCACATATTCCCCATTGGTATTGGCATTAACGCAGGTGGAGGCAGTTCCAATGTCCCTGCTATCTCAAGTCTACTCCACCGCAAGCTATGACAAACACAAAGACCGTATCTATTTCTCTATTCACGACAAGAAGACTTCCGTTTCCAAAGCACGGTTTTGCTCTCTTCTAGGGCTTGCCGTAGATGCTTCTGTTATTTCACCAGACTTCATCACAACCGCCCAGATTTTTAAGATGATGTACGAGATGGGGTATACAGATGTTCTAACATCTGTTGGCAAAGTCAAGAAATCATGTCTTCCATCTCAATGGAATGGATTGCTTACCCTTTTAATTAAGGGTTTAGCGGAGCGATGTGGTGGTTCCGACACCACTAGCAAAGGATTTCTCACAATGCTGTATGGGCTTTACAACGGGATCAATCTGGACTATGGGTCGATTCTCTGGTCTCAAGTGGTTCAGAGTCTCAACTCTACCGCAAGGCACTCAGAAATTTCATGCGCCAGGTTTTGGACCCTCATCACCAGGAGAGCCATTGATTCTCTTGACATCCCTGTCATGAAGGATGTCCTTATGGCTTCAATTGCCACATACCACACCAAGAAAATCATTCTCTCAGATCCAAGTAAGTTCCTCCACTATGGACTAATCCCTGAGTCCATGTACAGATGTGTCACGCCCCACAGCAAGATTATGGCGGACTACAACTCCAGAACCCCCTGCCTCCTAGGGTTCTTTCCGAGGAACAACGTGCAGCTCTTGAGGCTCTGGATCAGCCTGCTAACCGAGGCAAAAGAGCGAGCAAAAAGGAGAAGGCTGAGATGAAGGAACCCGCACCCCAAAAGGAGAAAAAGAGAAGGTCCTCCAAACGCAAATCCGAGGCAGAGGCACCTTCTCAGCCGAGATCGAAAAAGGTCAAGAAGATGGCTAAAAGAGCCAAAGGATCTCCTTCTGAATCAAAACAGAATGTACCATCCGAAACAGAAGATGTTGATCCTCAACCCGAAACTGCACCCGTTTCGTCTCCACAAAACTCTCCTACCCCACCAGACGTTAATCCTCAAACCGAAACTACACCCGTTTCGTCTCCACAAAACTCGCCTACCCCACCTAAATCTCCCCAAATTACCAAATCTCCTTCTCCTCCTTCTTCCCCAAAATTTTCAACCCCAACCCAATCACCCAAACAGAACATCTCATGTTCTGTTCCAACATCAATTTCCCAAACCACAACCGAAACCACTATTCCTTTCACCATTTCTCAACCTTTCTCTTCTATCTCCCAACCTATTATCACAGAATCTATCACCATAACCACAACCCAACCACCAGTAACGGTCAACGTATCTGATACGGGGGCTGCTTCTGTGGTTGAAACCCCGGTCATCAACCCTCAATCCTCCCCTTCTCCATCTTCCAACTCCGGTGCTACCCTAGGGGGTGATGATGATGAATTTGATTCCATCTATTACAGCCCTTACCGGATCCCTACCGACACCGATACAGATACCCCAGTGTCAAGTCAGCAACTTCAAGAGATTCACGCAAAACTCGACAGTCTGCTGGCTGACAGTAAAGCATATGGGGGTGCTGTGCTGAAGGCTTTCATCGAGTCAGCAATCCAGACTTACACCGAAGCCTTGGATCGCTCTACTGACGCTGTAGACAATTCAGCAGCCTCATGCTCCAAAGCCACTAAGGAAGTTTCTGAGGTTGTTCATACAACTCAGATCTTTCTTGATTCTCTCAAGGCTCATGCTGATTCAAATGCTTCCAAATTTCAAGCGTCAGTAGACTCGTTCGCAGCCACCCTTCAGGGAGAAACCAGGAAATTTGAGGCTCTGCGTGCTGACCTCAAAACTGAATCCACTTCAATTCTCAAATCTTTGGATTCACATTTTGCCTCTTTAGCAGCCGAGAGCACCCTGAAGGAAGAAGTTATCAAGCACCAGGCAACTATTGACTTACAGAAAGTTCAACTGGCCCAGGCACAACAAGAAATCACTTTACTTCAAACTCAACGGGCAGTTCTTCAGAGTTGCGCTGGTGACGTTAAAAATATGTTAACCGGTGTTCTTGACTCCCATGATCCCTTCCTAACCCTCACTATTCGTCAGCATCTCCAGGCGAAACTCCTTCCGGCGATCACTATCCTAAGTGAAATGAAGGGTGTCTCGGAGAAGCATGTTCTTCCGAGACAAGGGGGAGAGGAAGGTATGTCCAAACAAGAACCGAAGGGTAATGTAGCTTCGGGTTCTGGTAAACATGTCCTAGTTGAGAGCGAATCAGAATCAGATGAAACCATTACTGAAGCTCTTCAACGCAAGAAACGGGACAGAGAGCTTGATGAAACATTGAAGATAGCTCGTGAGGCAGAAGCCAGAGAAAGGAAAATCCGGGAGGATGAGGAGGCAATTCAAGCTAAAAAGACTCTGTTCCCAGATTGGGACAGAGACACACTCATCACTCAAGCAATTGAGTTTCCTTCTATTTATTGGTTGGAACCGATTGCATCTTTTGAGTGTGAAAACTCCAAAGACTCGCAGTTCGACATGCCCATTACGCGTAAAGCCTTCACTTTTCACTGCTTTGATGTCACTGCAAACGTCCCTCATCCGAACCCGAAGGTTGACAGGGAGCTTATTGATTTCTATCTGAAATTCGGTCAACCTCAGTACTTGACTTGGAGCGCCCAGAAAATTATAAGAGTCAAGGTACTGAAACCAACCCAGGCTGGGAAATTTGTAAACGTCAATTTCAAAATCAACAGAGGAACTGCCAACACCGAAAATCTTATTTCTCTGGCAGATCTTCCCAGTCTGAACCCCCACGATTGGATCCTGCTATACAACATTCTTCTCTCCAACCAGAGAGAATATGAACCAATACTTTCTCATCTTAAAAGAATGTTGGCTTCCTATGTCCATGAGCTAGCCACTATGGATCAGGAAATAGCAAAGGTGATGAATAAGAAACCGACTATCAAGCCCACTTCCAAAACCGGAGATGTCCATAAAATGAAGTTGGGGCAGATTGATTCTTCCAATCTGACAGTTATGTTCACAAGGGGGGATAAGCACAAGTTTCTGTTTGCGTTGGTAGACAAGCATCTGTTCTCTACAGAGTGTCTGGAGCACATCATCAATATCATTCACCGATGCAAACAGAATACAACAGCAGATAAGAAGAACTTTACAGATATGCTTCGTTGGTATATTACCTTCAGGCATCATATTCTAGCTTTGATACCGAAAATTTTTCAAACGGTAAAGAAGCCATCTGCTTTGAAGACAGAGTGAAGATCTTGCCCCAAATTGACGCAAAGGGGGAGATTGTTGGGCTTAGAAGATTGCGTCTTTTGGGCTCGTTTGTTTATAATTCTTTGTATTACGGTTTGGGCTTGTCCAACCGTGTGTCTTTTATGCTTTGTATATAAGCTTATGCTTGCATGCATATTAGGTTAAGGATTTGAGAGATCTGAGAATACGATATTTTTCCAGACGACTAAAGGTTTCTTTGATCATACTTGTAACCTTCCAATCCTCTACAGTTGATGTTCTTAATCGAGCTCTTCTGAGGATTTTGTTTTAATCATTCAACACGTTTGATTCAATCTTGTCTTGTTCTTTTATTGTGTTCATATCGTCATTGTTTAGTTACTTGTTCAAGATCTAATCGATCTTTATAGATTAAAGGTTTGTTTAATCTCATTAAAAACCATAAAACTATAATGTAATATTAAATCTTTACTTATATCGAGTATGAAAATGAAGTTTCATATTTGTGTAATACTAAATAGGAAATTATTAAAATAGTAGATGTTTGTTGTAGCTATTTGTGAGTGATTATAACTTTGCTATCGACTATGTCGTGTGCCTGCCTGACATTCTTCAAGCGTCTTGATATGTTAAGAAATTTGTCACCCTAGACCCATCGATTGTAGTTATAGCGAACAACTATAGGTTTAGATTCTCGGTCCCATATAGATCTATACACAACTCTTTGTGGTCACCTCCCTAGTCTCAGCTGCTAGGGCTTGTAGCTCTAAGGCAGCCACCCTCTCATCTAAGGAGTGTATGTGGGTCGTAGTGTCCACATGCTTATCCTATAGAGATAGTATGGTCACCCTATAGCGGTCTTGTTGTTCGTCGATGTGTCAAACTCATACTGTCGTGATTCGGTCCTCACCTTAGATCTCCATCACCTCATTGTTGAGGGTTTGTACTCGGGTGCCCAGGCGGGGCACTCATGGTACCATAATAGGTAGTGTTCCATATGTGGGGGTACTAGGGCCCATGGTATGGTGCGATGGATACATGTCAAAATATGGATCGTAGACTGTCCTCTCTCGCCCATTAATATACGTGTGTCACCCATTGTGGAGGTGCATCCTGAACAGGAGCAGATATCAATGACGAAGTTAGTCTCTAGATGGGTAACACCCTCTTGTTAAGATTTTTCATCCAAAGAGGGCCTCCATTGGGGTTTCTATATACCTGAAAAAAGGGAGGTGGAAGGGGCTCATCTCTACCCCTGATGGGATAAGCCTCGTCAATTATCTCCCCGATATATATCTCCTCGTCTAACTCCTCCTCGGAATCCTTTTCTAGATTCTCCTCAGGTTCTTCCTCTTGGGTCTCCTCATCAAACTCTTCTTCTAAATCCTCTTCCTTGATCCATCCATTCGTTGTCAAAGCGGGATAGTAGGGGTCTCCATGGTGGAATCCTGCCATGTCTAAGAAAGATAGGGTGTATAAGTGTGTAAACTATAAGACTCTAATATAGTAATTAGTACTACTAAGTTGTTAATGTAGATCCTTGATGGGTTTATTAAGTATTGTTATGTAGATTACTTGAGTTTTATATTGATTTCTACTATGCCCACACTTAGTTACATGTCGATCAAACTCTAGTTAGGCATAGTTGATCAGGCTACGTCTTCCCATGATTTGAAAACTTGTTATACTAGGTTTATTCATAGTGTTCAACCCAAACTTTGATGTTCTTGGTTTGTTTTATTGCGACACTGCCTTTTTATGCGTGTGTATACTTTTATATAATTATTATAATCCACTATAATTTTTAAGATATGATTTTTAGCTAGAGGTATTAATCCCCGTATCTATAGTTGTATTTCTTACATGGAAGAATATACTTAGTTCGCCATAGGAAATTTATCTGATACCTATTTGTCACACCCCCAAACCAGATGGTGGAACCGTCTGGGGGTGGAATGGAATGCAGTATCACAATAATTGAAAATGTAGAAACACAAGTACATAAACAACCATCATACATTATAATTACATAAGTTACATGTTCCAAATGTTAATTGTTTCGAATCTAATTATTGTATGAAAACAAAATAAACAAATGTGACGTCTTCACATCACTTCCCAAAGTTTACTCCCTTCCGACTAATGATTACCTGAGAATACAAGTGATTTTGAAAGTATCAAAATTGCGTTGGTGAGTTCATAAGATTTTGTAGTGAGAAAACAGAGTAGTTCCTTTGTAAAACTAGTAGTGTTCGTAACAGGAAAAACAATATTTTCTTAAATATAGATGTAGTTTTAAAACCATAAAACCATAATGTAATAGTAAATCTTAAATTATATTGAGTATGAAAATGAAGTTTCATATTTGTGTAAGACTAAATAGGATATTAATAAAATGATACATGTTTGTTGTAGTTATTTGTGAGTGATTATAACCCTGCTAGCGACTATGTTGTGTGCCTGCCCGACATTCTTCAAGCGTCGTGATATGTTATGATTTTTGTCACCCCAGACCCATCGGCCGTAGTTGTAGCGACCAACTATAGGTGGGGATTGTCAATCTCATATAGATCTATACACAACTATCCCGCTCATTTAATATTTGGGTTACAATATAGGACTTACCACCGTACTTGTTTAGTACTATGAAGAAGATGTCTCACATAACCATTCAACGTGATCTTTTTCACTGTTCGCAAGTATTATGAAATCTCCGTTGCATTTGTAATTATAAAAAATGTTCATGATAATTACAGTATGTAATAATTATATTTCTATATAATTATTTTTCATATCTTTTTCATATCTTTGTCGTTTGTTTCATAAATTATACATATTATAATTTATATAAATGTTTTCGTCGTGTTATTGTATTTATTCATAAAATATGTTTTATATATATATATATATATATATATATATATATATATATATATATATATATATATATATATATATATATTTGAAGCAAGTAGTTTTCTTAAATCTAAGGCACTAAATAAAATCAATAAAGGAAAGAAAACAATTTTTGTAATAAGTGAGGACAACTTACTAGTTTTGATCATTTTATGAAACTAATGAGAGCATTTAAAATCTTGTCTTTTGCCAAAAATCATATGGTGCACTTTTTGTAACTATTTTTACTAACAAAATAATATTATGTATTTTTTGTTGATGATATCGAAGTGTAAGAGTTTTATATGTTATTTTCTCAAACTAAATATGAATATTAGCTTATCATAACATATTTTTTTAGGTAAAACACTTTTACAATAAAATAACCGAATATATTAAACATACTATATTTTGAGACCAAAATAAATAGTTAGAAGACTTGTATCCCCCTCCCCTTAAAACATTTAAAAAGTAGAAAAATGAGGGGTAATAAGTAACCTTTTTTTCTTTCCCTATAAAATGGTGAGTAAGAGAGAAAGATTTAGTTCGTGCAAGAAAACACCTTCTTGTGTTTCTTATGAGAACTTGACTAGGGTTTTTGGTTCAAGATGGTGATTATGAGTGAAAAAGTTGATGATAATGATATGGAAACTTATCAATAATTCTTGCAAACACTTGGAAAAGCCTTGAAACAACTTGAAAAACATTGGGGGAACTTGAGAGAGTATGGATGAAGTTTGAAGATGAAATGGAGGTGGGTGTGGACACTCATGGTCGTAAATAACAGAGGAGTGTGAGACGGTGGAGGAGAGGGAGGGGTGGGGTAGGTTACATGGGGAAGTGGCATAGTAAGGTCATTAGAATATAAAACTTAGGGTTAAGGCTTTTCGAATATTAAATTTAGGGCTAAGGCTCTTAGGGTTTTATATTCTAAAGTGTTGTTTAGAATGACATTGTAATAACCATAAGGAGACAAAATATGTCTCTAGTTAGTTTTCATAAAGACTAACTAGTCTCTTTTATAAAACCTTTGGTTTTCATATAAGTGTGATAAAATGTGTTGTGTATTTGTATAACTTTGAAAGATATAATTACTAACTATTAAGTTAATCAATATTGTTGAAAATAATATTAATAAATGCGTAATTAAATCATTTCCCAATCCGTTTTGCATAAGTATGAGCATCTAAACGCAGTAGATTTCCGGATTGGCGGTATTTGATATTTTACCGGAAAAATTAATGGAGAAAAGAATTAAATAATATTAATAAATGAGTAATTGTATTACTTTCTATAAAATGGGTTCCTGAATTTTATACTTATTGTTTATGGCACGTTATGGTGCGTTTAGAGCCAATACAAGGTGTACATTTATTGTTTTCTGAGACTTAATTGTCATAACTTTTGAATGCGAGCTCAGTTTTAGACGTTCTATATGTCTATAAATTCGTAACAAAATTATCTTGTTTTTTGAATATTGCTTATACCAAAATAATATTTTTGTGATTTATGGAATTGCTATGCTACTGTAGTTTATTATTCGTAATTAAAGCGTTTATTCGATAATTGATTTATAGTGGCGCATGTAGTACTATAATATCCAATAATACATTAGAAAGGTTATGAAAATTACGTTTCACCATTTTAACCTAAATTATGCTTCAGCGGACTTTTGTTGACTTTAGTTGATCAAAATTGATAGGTGTCATAGCATGTGCATGAAATGCTCTTGGACATTGCATGTAACGGCTAACTACTCCAACCGAATATGCTAAATCTAGACGTGTGTGCAAGATATATCATAAGCAACCTACTATTTTTGAATAATGGATAGCTTCAGCTTCTGGTTCATCTTCAGCTTTTGACAGCTTTAGTCCCGGCTCCATCGGACATTAAGTTGCATTACGCTTTTTCATGTTTTCCTCTTTTAGAATCTTCATAGGATAATTGTCTTGTTTCACCTTTACACACCCACTTTCTTGAAAAACTTCAATTGCCAAGTAGCAAGTTAGTTCTCCTAGATCTAACATTTTAAATTGCAATGCCATCAATTTCTTGAATTGGTTTATGAACTCTAGACTGGTTCTTGTCATAAATAAATCATCTACATAAATCGTAACAATTATATATTCTCATTTTAAAAACTTTCTATAAACCATATTTTCTTGCATGCATCGTTGAAAACCCATATTTTTCTACGTGTTATTAAGCTTCAAATTCCATGCTCTTGGAAATTAATGAAGACCATATAAAGCTTTTGCTAATTTGTAGACTTTTGTTTCTTCACCTTGTTTCAAAAAACCTTTAGGTTGGCTAACGTACAGTTCTTCTTTGAAATCTCCACATAAAAATTCCATTTTTGCGTCCAAGTGAAGAATCTTCCATCCGTTCCTAACTGCAAGAGCAATCAGTAGTCTTATGGTCTCGAGACGAGCTGCCGACGTGAATACTTCATCAAAATCAATACATTGATCTTGTACATATCCTTTAGCAATTAGATGCACTTTGTACCTTGTGATTGATCCACTTGTATTTCTTTTAACATTTTACAACCATCTTAATCCAATAGGTTTAGCATCTTTAGGAAGGAGGACAAGTTCTACGTGTTGTTCTTCTCGATGGAGTCAATTTCGCCCTTCACTGTTTCGAGCCAATTCTTATTCACTTTGGCTTCCATAATAGTTCTTATTTATTCATAAAATTTCAATATTAAATGATCCAAATTTATCTCAAAGTCATTTAATCTTCTTGGCAACATTGAAGTTTGAGTAGAGCAGCAGGATGGGATGGAACTTGCATTGTTATTATGATCATCACCGGGTTGTGATGGGTTGTTATGATTGTGACAAATATGATTGGTTTAGTCGGTGGAGTTCGGATTCGAGAGTTGTTCAATTTCGGATGCAATTGGGCCCGGACCACCATTATATTGGGCTACTTGATCATTACTCCACAATACCATAAATGTACACGGTCCAGTTCCAACCTGATTTCCGGGTTCATTACTCCATTTACATGTCATATTTTTATCACAAATTTCATAGGAACTTATAATTATTTTATTTTCCCGGGATTATATAACTGAAATCCTCCCGAATTGGGTTCCTTTCCAAAATACACCAATGGATGTGACATATCATCAAGTTTCTTCAAATATTTTGAGACAATTCTTTCATATGCAACACATCCAAATACTTTCAAGAGTTCAAGGTATGGTTTTTCTCCATAAAATTTTTCAAATGGTGCAACATCTATCAATGATCAAGTTGGTGTTCGATTTATGATGTAAGTTGCATGATAAAGCGCTTCACCCTAGAAACATCTTTTGCTTTCATTAGACACCATGTCTTCTCTAGTAGAATCTAATTTCTCCATTCAATAATTCTATTTTGTTGAGGTGCGTAAGGCTATGTCAACATATGTGTTATCCTTTCTTCATCACAAAAACGGTTCAACCCATGTGATGTGAATTCTCCACCTCTATTCGTACAAAATATCTTGATCTCTTTACCAGTTGTTTTTTCAATTGATGTATTGATACTTTTAATAATTTCGGATGCATCACTTTTGTGATTCAAAAGAAAAGACCACATGTATCTAGAATAATCATCAATAAGAACTAAAATACAAATATTACCCGCTTGGGTAGGGGATCAATCGGTCCACAAATATCTCCATGCACCATCTCGAGAATATTTGTAGCTCTATACTTAGCTTTCTTTGCAAATGACTACTTTGTTTGTTTTCCAACCGTGCAAGATTCATAAAGTTGGTCTTGGTGTTGGATTGTCGGTACCCGTTTATCTAGCTTGTGCATCAAGTTTAGTATGCCAAAATTAATGTGGCCAAGTTGTGTGTGCCATACACAAGCTTCTTCATTGAATTTTGCTTGCAATTAATGTGGTTTTCCAAATTTTAACTTTATTTTTTAGAGTCGGTTTGCACTTTAGGAGACTTTCATACGAAAAGTTTCATCCCCATATCACATGGTTAAGAAATCACCACT
Source organism: Lactuca saligna (assembly GCF_052625555.1). Lineage (NCBI taxonomy): Eukaryota > Viridiplantae > Streptophyta > Magnoliopsida > Asterales > Asteraceae > Lactuca > Lactuca saligna. Next base: position 307,915,172 of record NC_136420.1, on the reverse strand, counting down.
CATCCGAATGTCACAACCAGTTATCGTAGATTGTCTAAGGCTAATAACATTGCTATCACATGATGGGATATAATAAATATCCTTCATTATTTTTTCCGCACCGCTTTTTCCTTCGAAAAAAATCAAACCTTTTCCTTTAATGCTAACACACGATCCATCTCCATATCTCACATTTCCCATTATATTCTTATTTAATTCAGAAAAATAAGAGTACTTTTCAGTCATGTGGTTGCTCTCACCATTGGTCTAAGTACCAAATTCCGTCTTCATCGGCATTTTCTTCAAATTTTGGAGGGATATATTTGTCTTCGTTTAAGAACACCATTTCTTGAATTGTATTCATCATAAAGAGCGTACCTTCTTCATGATTTGTATCTCATTTGTGAGTCTCATTAAGCCTTTCCTCATGATTTTTGGTTCGATCCGGACATCTAGAAGTGAAGTGTCCATATTTGCCACACATGTAACATTGGATGTTTAAGAGATCTCTTTGATTGCATTGTTTCCCCTTTTGCTTTTGATCTTAAAGATTTTTATAGGATTCCAAGTGACCATGAGTTGGTGTGTTACCTCGACCACGTCCTCTACCTTGATATTTTAAACTCTGACCTTTGCCTCTTGATGGTTCGGTGTTTTTGTTGGATGATTATGCTTTGGAATATAGTAATTTATCTTTAATCTCGGTTAATTTGTCTTCTCTCTTGATTCTTTCTTCATAAGATTTTAAGCAACCAACCCCGTCTTCAAAGCCTATCCTCTTATGGTCTAAAACTTATTTAAGGGATGCAACAATGTAGACAAATTACCTAGGGAGGCTCGCAAGAAACTTCTTTGCAAGATTCTGTTCAGTCATGACCTCTCCCGGTGAAGCGGATTTCGAAGAAATTCCATATAATTTTGCTGCAAAGTCATTTATGGTGCTTGTGTCACTCATCTTCATATTTTCAAAATATGTGATTAGGGTTGGGAGTTTTGCTTCCGTTACACAATTGGCTCCTAGATTTCCTCTTTTTATTGCATCCCGCATCTCTTTTCTAGTTTTAGATTACTAATTTAAAGAATTAAGTCTTCCCGAATCCATTAAAACAACAATCCTTTGAGGATGTTTTTCTTTTTCATGTCATCTATTTCGGGATCTATTACATCCCTGATGCCATGAATCCCGAGTAACACCTCCATGTGCATCTTCCAAATTGTGTAATTCGTGGATGTAAGGGTTGGGCACTAAAACGTCAATGAAGTCGTTTCCTTCACCGGTGGCTGTGATGATTCTCCTCCTCTCATCACTAGTTTTCTGATTTTTTGAATAGGTTCCACATGAACTTTGTTTCAGATTCAGATTGATCCTACAAAACCCACCTCTAGAATAATAGTTTTCTAAAGGTTTGTATCTATCAAATACACTCAAGTATGAATAACAAAGAAAATATTAAACTGAAGAACACGTATAATCACAAAGATGCTTTCACTAAGAAAGAAGGGTTCTCACAAAGAGAACGAGGTCACAAAGACGGCATAAAGCATTGCCTTAGGGTTTCACCCTAAGGTTGATTATATATGATTACAATAACTAATATCCCACTATTTTGTGGGTGTTTACATATCTAAGTAAAGTTCAAATCCTAATCACTAAGATTATAGATCAGATATCTATATATATACACAACATATATCTACTTAATATACAAAGATTACTTAAATTACAAATTTCATGCAGATGTTGATATATTTGGGTTGGCGTTGGCACTGATGATCAATTTGAAGTGTTTGACTCATCAGATCATAATGTGTGACCTTATAATCTCCCCTATCTAATGATGTCAAAACTAATATTCAATAATTCTTCAGCTTTAACGAATTCTCCCATGAGAAAGTGTATGAATCTTCCCATTTTTGTTTATCTGTAGTAGAAACAGTAAGAGCAGCAGAAACAATCAGCGGTATCATGAATTGCAGCAGAATGATTGATATAAGAGGTGATAGATTGTTGATATCTGCTCCCCCTTAAATTTATCTCCCCCTTAGATAAATAACATATAATGTTGATATAATGAGTCATTGTGATACATTGTGATTAGTTCTAAAATGGTTTGCTTCGAAATTGTTCGCTTCCTCGTGCGCATCCAAAGATTAGAGAATGTGATAGATTGCAATCATTGGCATCCCGACACATCCAATCACAACCTGATTTCTAGACTTCAAGGACTTACGATAGTTCGCATCCAATCGCAACCTGAATTCTTCTCATAATAATTTTTTCATTCAATACCCCTTTTTTATGATAAAAACTAATCTTTGTTTAGAGATTTTATCATGGACATGAATAAACATTTCTACCCTTTTTGACATCAGTTGCATTGTAGTATTAGTTTAAGCAATCAGTGCGACAACGAATCAAGGTTGTAGCTATTAATCAAGTGAGATTTTTATGTCTTTCATATCATGGTTTTGAACTAGCATTCACTAACATAGTATTGTGAAGCTTCATCGGCGTATGGTTTCATATGTTGAATCATTAGCTTCTTTTATTATAAGAATAAAGTGCGAGAGTAGGATGACACGTGTAATGCATTCTGATATGAAATGTACCCATTGGCATAGTGTTGAAGTTGTATCAATGTGTGGCTAATACAGTGAATCATCAATGTTTTTTAATAGAAGATTTGTTAGGACATAATGGGTAGGTGCATGTAATACATCACGAGACGTGATATACCCATCACCACTGATTTTTCAAATTCTCATCAGCGTCTAGTTTCATACACAGAATCATAAAATTATAAAGAAGAAAGTAAGTTGATAATGGATTTGTGCGTATGATAAGTTACACTACATAGCCTAACCATCGACATAGAATTTTCAAGCTCTCATCAGCATATGGTATGTTACGCTGAATCATAAAACTTTTAAGAAGAATACAAGGGCAAGAAAGGATTGGTGTGTATGATAGCCTACGATACATTGACTAACCATTGGCACAGAGTTTCAAAGGTTTATTAAAAAGAAGAGTACGGAGGGAATGGAAAGTTTCAATCACACTAAGGTGTAATCAGCTTAAATCAAAAACAGTGTAAACTTATCAACAAGAAGTGGTTCAACTTTTGTAACATAAAGTTAAGTTTCAGTCTAGAATTTAAAATTCACAATCAATTCATTTAGTATGGTACACAACAAGAGTGTCAAGAGGATAATAAAGAAAGAAATGATTAGCTGATGACTAGATAAAAGGGAATATACAACTTTTTCAGAGAATCAGTATGTGGCCTTTTTTAGGAGAATCATAAAACTAACACTAGAAAATCTTTTGAGTTAAAAGCTCAGGAATCAGTTTCCTTTCTTCATTAAATCCCCCTCAACACCATCTATAAAGGATACACAAGCAAGGTCAAATACCTAAATCATAAAGCATAATTCAGAACAAACTAAGAAAGCAAATGCCTTTAACCATTGAGGTTTTGTAGATGGATTCCAAACTTCATGTTCACCAAGAACAAGAGAATAACAAGAACCAGTCTTTGTAACTATAATAACGTGAATTTCCAAAACAATTTTTCATTCCATACATAATAAATTTCATAAGATAATTTCAAAACTCTTTCAATCAAATGTTGTCTCAGATTCTCAAACATATGGATCTTCATCAATGTGTACAAATCATGTCAGCGCCTTCCCGCGATCCTCGCTGGTACCTGAAACGCATATCACACAACATTGTAAGCATAAATGCTTAGTGAGTTCCCCAAAATACCACATACACACATACGCCACTCAAGGCTACAACTCTACAAGACCTTCCAGTCAATGTGTCTCAGGGGACTTCCGTCCCACAATCCCATTAGACCTTCCGGTCCCTCTTCTCTAACCTTCCGGTCCTACTTTTCCGACCTTCCGGTCCGTACCATATTTATCTTCCGGTCCATACCCTGTTGACCTTCCGGTCCATATCATAATACTCATAACATAACATAGCACATACATATCATATAACAGCATGCACCACGTACTCATCATATCACATACGACCTTCCGGTCACACATAATTACCACTTTAGGTAAAGTATAGTGAGAAGACTCACCTCACATAATATCTAGTAAACCTTCTGGGTTGATAACCTCGATCGTGCCTCCGCCTAACACATAAGGCAAACATTTATAATTAATACTTCCTCTTGTCCACATCTATATAGAATGGGTAGAAGACCATTCTACCCCTCCCTGACCTCTCTTGAACCAATTTGACCAAAACCAGAAGGTCAACTGAAGTCAACCCTAGTCAACGGTCAAACTTTGACCAGTCTCGTCGAGTGAACTCGTGTGACTCGGCGAGTCCATGCCTATCCTCTTAATCCACATAAATCCTCACTCGACTCGTCGAGTTAACCTTTCATTCGACGGGTTACCACTGGTCACGAATCACAGGGCAACCCGACTCGACTCGTCGAGTCCCTTTATGGACTCGGCGAGTTCTCTCCATGGCAACACTCAAAAGAGCTTCTGAGGTCAAATCTGCTTCTCTAACCTATAGATCTGACCTTCTGATACACAATAATCATGTAAAGGCCCAACCTTTACACTCATGCGACACTCGTAGGGATTCTTTTGATGAATTAGCTTCTAAAATGGCAAGCTACGTTCATCTCTCCAAAGGAATAGCATAATGCAGGATAGATAGGACTCTCTAGACCTCTTAAGATCCAGATCTAAGAAGAATTCCACCCTGGGACCTCATATGCTTCGAATTCAAGCTAAAGAAGGCATAAGAAAACCCTAGATTTAATGATTCTACACACAACATAAGGAAGGGGCGAAATAATACCTCAAAATGGAGATCCTTGCTTGGATCTCTCAGAATAACAACCTCCTTTGGCCCTTCTAGTTGAATCCCTTCATTTCCTTTGCAAAAATCCCACCAAAATTACTTGATTTCATCATAAGAACTCTCCTTTGGCTCCAATGGGGGTTTAGGGTTTCTCACATGAGATTTGAGGCGCATCCAAGGTCATAAGTTCCTTTAAATAGGCTCCAACCCCGGAACTTAGGGTTTTCTCTGCCCAGTACATACTCGGCGAGTCCATACTTGGACTCGTCGAGTCTGCTCATTAAATCCACGTGATTAACCCGACGTGACTCGGCGAGTCAGACCTACGACTCGTCGAGTCCCTCCCAAATCCTCAAAATTGAAACACGGACTATCATACCCGAAATTCCGGATGTTACAAATCTCCCCCACTTAATTTGATTTCGCCCTCGAAATCGCTTCTCAAACCACCTAGATAGAAACCAAACACCCGAAAAGCACCACTGAAAGGATCTCACACCAGAACGATATCTTCCTTCATGGATACCTGAACCCAACCTGGAACTCCTAAATTCGAAACAAAATCAGACCCTCTGCTGCTAAGATATCCCTTCTGACTTCCAAATATAAACCCAACAATCGGGAAAATTCTAGTGGTCTGGCCCGCCGCCAGAGCGCCCACTCATGCTATCACCATGATAATCACCCCTCGAACATCAAACCCTGATAACTCACTGCTCCTCTGGTTCTTACATGATAAAATTCATCAATCGGCTATCGATCACTCATACCAATGTACCAAACAATCTGGATCATGCCCCAAGGAATGAAAAGGCTCCACGTCCCCCTATGGCTCACTCACTGAGTTACTATCATAATCCATCCGAACAATAAACTTTCAACACCCTGTTATTAGACCCAAGAAAAATCATGCTCGATCAGAAGTCCTAAAACATCCAAATATCACAACCCTTCACCTTTTCCTAGATATCTCTTTGACAATAAGCACCTGGTCTACTCTCGACCCCACTGTTGGACCTCTAAAGGTTGCCCCCAACAAATACTACAAATTCCAACTGATGATCAACTCAACCCTACCTCTGTCGTCTACTACTCATCGATCCATGCATCTCGCGGTGCCTCCCGCCCCAAGTATTGGCCTACATAGGTCCAAGACATCAAATGACAACAATACTCCTCAACATAGAACCTGTCTCAGAATCCAGAATCTCATCTCGCCTATACAATGCACCACCAGGGCCAAACTCAACACGAGATTTTGGTCCGACTCAGAGTTGGAACCACTCGTCCCAACGAAGCACTCAACTCCGAACTCATTCCCCATAACCCATGCGTACCTCACTTATCCCATTCCTTCAGATTGCAATGTCCACACCTCACTCTGAACATAATGATTCCCGATCATTGAGGAGGCCCCAGTCTCTCCCCTAGTACGACCACTAGTCTCCTAAAAACTCATAAATTAGGGCCCTCCCATACCTAAAACTCTTCTGCGTCATGCTCTGATCAAAGAGTACTTCCTCATAACTACCTCTCGCTGACTAAAGATTACTACGGCTTCCCGTAGCATCGCAACAACCTCCCTCTGACTAGTGAGTACTACGACTCCCCGTAGCATCAAGACAACCTCTGACTAGTGAGTACTACGGCTTCCCGTAGCATCACAACAACCTCTGACTAGTGAGTACTATGACTCCATGTAGCATCACAACAACCTCTAACTAGTGAGTACTATGGCTTCCTGTAGCATCACAACAACCTCTGACTAATGAGTACTATAACTCCCCGTAGCATCACAACAACCTCTGACTCTGACTAGTGAGTACTACGACTCCCCCGTAGCATCACAACAACCTATGACTAGTGAGTACTACGGCTTCCCGTAGCATCACAACAACCTCTGATTAGTGAGTACTACGGCTTCCTGTAGCATCACAACAACCTCTGACTAGTGAGTATTAAGGCTTCCCGTAGTATCACCACAACCTTCTCACTGACTGGTGAGTACTACGGCTTCCCGCAGTATCACCACAACCTTCTCGCTTCCCCACAATCTCATTTACACGTCGATACCATACTGCCTTCACTTACTAATATTTCGCGGACCAAAACATAGATAAGTGCATGCACTTACCCGAATTATGCATCACTATATCTAACGGCAATCGACATAATAAAACACCATTCTCTACTGCAATCCATATTCTTGGACAATCTCACTTGTTGCCATTAACCGAAAGGGCCCCCACTGGAATCGTAGATGCTTTACCCACCACTTGTCGTCTCCATTCATGACTCAAAATTATCCGAAATCCAATGCATTAAATTTGGATACCTCGATACACCACCATAGAACCTCATGATGTCTCGCCTCATCCACTGATCTTCCTATTCCACAACCTAAAATTGGTTGTCTAATCAACTTTTGCGCTTCCCTAACTAAATAACAGCACCATCATTGAACCAGAATTCCTCAACCGCCAAACTCACCATATGAGCCAACCATCTCGAATTCACCATTATGACCTCGAAGCATTCCCGTTCACCCCAAGGTCTCCGACCAATGGCCACTTGCCGTGGAGGCACTCATCCTTTTCAAATATAGCACATGCATTATCTCGCTATGCACCTTTACTCAATCACCAATATCCCTGGGCACATGAATCCACACTGCAGGTCTCTATATCCAGATCTCTAACCATTCTCGATCGAATCTCTAATCCCCTTAATAAAATGCTTGGTTCTCCCCCACCTAGGGTTTGAACCATCCCCAATCGGCGTACTAGCAATCTATCCCACAGACTGTTTCCACCAGTAACATCGCACCTACTCTTGGAAGGTGTGATGCAACGCTCGATGATCTCCCGACATAGATCGAGCAACTCCAAATACCCCAAAACTCAGACGAAATCCTCAGAACTCCTCATCATGTCTGCCTCTAGTCATTCATAATCTCACACCATTCCATCATTGGACCTCCCAACTGTCCAGTATTAACCCTGACTCTTGGTCTGGAAGTAATGATCTATTATACCCCTAATCATCGACTCCTCAACCAACATTCCATCACGTCACTTATCATAAGAGCAGAAACCATATTTCCACTCTTGATACCCATCAAATACAATAAGGGCCACTGTCCTTATATACTCCTCTTGATCGTCCGACGCTGCAGCTAACACATGCCCTATTATACTCAATTAGGGTGTATCCGGGCCCTTGACCATCCCAGTCCCCACTAACGACCTGTTCAAGCTATATCTTTACCTCGCGGAAAACCTACTGCCATTTACTCTGGTTGAAGATCATCACCAGTGCAATCCCACATGGCTCACCCCCAAACCCAGAAACTGAAATCTCAACACTCTCTTTTGTCTCCCACAGGAAGCGGAAATAGCACCACTCGGGTCACCGAAAGTAACATCTCCACTATCGGACAGTCGCCCAGCCCAGACCGTATTTTCCCAAAACGCACCATCCTTACTCATCCCTGAGTCTTGCGAATCCAACTGACATATCACCAACAATCTCTCGGAGCTCACTTGATTTCGCCATACAAGGGATGCTCCACTAAAACTCGTTCATCATGGCCTTCTGGCCCCACTCCTTCACCTATGATCTCAGTCTAGACAATCACCATGGAATAACCGATAAAATCAAAAAACACTAACCGCCACCTGTCATGGTACTCAAACCGTGTAGCCACCTCTCGATCTGCTACGAATCATGGTACCACTACCATGTCATCTCCTTTTAATCTACTACTAATCATGGTACTCGAACCATATTCCCTCTTCTCAATCCACATCAAATCATGACACTCGAACCATGACATCACCTCTCGTCCTACTACAACTCACGGTACTCGAACCATGATGTCATTGCTCGATCCGCTACTTATCATGGTACTCGAACCATGACATCACTTCTCAATATGCCACTTATCATGGTACTCAGACCATGACATCACCTCTCAATCTGCCACTTATTATGGTACTCGGACCATGACATCACCTATAAATTTGCTACTTATCATGGTACTCGAACCATGACATCACTTCTCGATCTGCCACTTTAGAATCCTCTAGAATAGCCTACCGGATCACCACGACCATCTCGTCATGAATCATACGGTGAATCTCATCATCGCTAACACCGCTGCTCTCCGGTGTATGTCGTGTACCAACCATGATGTGTCCCAACATAAAAGAAATCAGAGACTTGCTCGAGTATACTTGCACTCGATCACTCAGCCCTACTTGTTCCTTAGCATCCCAAGGATTCTTACTTGGACTGCTCACTGATCCGGTGCTGCCAATAGTACGGGCCCTATACTACTTTCCACACCGCATTAGCATTCATCCCAAGTCTTCCTCCTAGGATCCCAAATCACAAGTACTCTATATCTTGCTAAGCATAGGCTACCTTCCGTTAGTTCACTCGTAAGCTCCTCAATGCTACCTACTCACTCTCGAAGTATCTCATAGCAGCAACAATCTCCTAGGCTAAGGAATCACAAATCAGGCCACTCTAGTCCTAATATGAATACCTAGCCTACTCTAGAATACATAGCATATCACATAATATCACATAACCATAATGTAAGGGTATTTTAGGAAATCACCGCTCGGGCGCTGACTCATCGTACACATTGTTCCCCCTTCATGTTCACTAAGAAAGCAAATGCCTTTAACCATTGAGGTTTTGTAGATGGATTCCAAACTTCATGTTCACCGAGAACAAGAGAATAATAAGAACCAGTCTTTGTAACTGTAACAACGTGAATTTCCAAAACAATTTTTCATTCCAGACATAACAAACTTCATAAGATAATTTCAAAACTCATTCAATCAAATGTTATCTAAGAATCTCAAACATATGGATCTTCATCAGTGTGTACAGATCATGTCGGTGCCTTGCCGTGATCCTCGCTAGTACCTTAAAAGCATATCACACAGCACGGTAAGCATAAATGCTTAGTGAGTTCCCCAAAATACCACATACACACATACGTCACTCAAGGCTACAACTCTACAAGACCTTCTAGTCAATGTGTCTCAGGGGACTTCCGTCCCACAATCCCGGTAGACCTTCCGGTCCCTCTTCTCTAACCTTCTGGTCCTACTCTGCCGACCTTCTGGTCCATACCATATTGACGTTCCGGTCCATACCCTTTTGGCCTTCCGGTCCATACACTGTTGACCTTCTGGTCCATATCATAATACTCATGACATAGCATAGCACATACATATCATATAACAGCAAGCATCACGTACTCATCATAGCACATACGACCTTCCAGTCACACATAATTACCACTCTAGGTAAAGTATAGTGAGAAGACTCACCTCACATGATATCTAGTAAACCTTTTGGCTTGATAACCTCGATCGTGCCTCCGCCTAACACATAAGGAAAACATTTATAATTAATACTTCCTCTTGTCCTCATCTCTATAGAATGGGTAGAAGACCATTCTACCCCTCCTTGACCTCTCTTGAACCAATTTGACCAAAACCCTAAGGTCAACTGAAGTCAACTCTAGTCAATGGTCAAACTTTGACCAAACTCGTTGAATGCACTCGTGTGACTCGGCGAGTCCATGTGTGTCCTCTTAATCTTCAAAAATCCCCACTCTCGTTGAGTTAACCTTTCATTCGACGGGTTACCAATGGTTACAAATCATGGGGCAACTCGACTCGACTCGTCGAGTCCCTTTACGGACTCGGTGAGCTCCCTCCATGGTAACACTCAAAAGACCTTCTAAGGTCACATATGCTTCTCTAACCTATATATCTAACCTTCCCATACACAATAATCACGTAAAGGTCCAACCTTTACACTCATGCAACGCTCATAGGGCTTCTTTTGTTGAAATAGCTTCTAAAATGGCAACCTAGGTTCATCTCTCCAAAGGAATAGCATAAATCAGGATAGATAGGACTCTCTTGACCTCTTAAGGTCCAGATCTAAGAAGAATTCCACCCTGGGACCTCATACGCTTCGAATTCAAGCTAAAGAAGGCATAAGAAAACCCCAGATTCAATGATTCTACACAAAATAGAAGGAAGGGGCGAAATAGTACCTCCGAATGGAGATCCTTGCTTCGATGTCTCAGAATAACAACCTTCTTTGGCCCTTCTATTTGAATCCCTTCTCTTCCTTTGCAAAAATCCCAACAAAAATTACTTGATTTCATCATAAGAACTCTCCCTTGGCTCCAATGGCGATTTAGGGTTTCACACAGGAGATATGAGGTGCATCCAATGTCATAAGTTCCTTTAAATAGGCTCCAACCCTAAAACTTAGGGTTTTCTCTGCCCAGTACCTACTCGGCGAGTCCATACTTGGACTCGTCGATTCTGCTCATTAAATCCACGTGATCAACCCGACGTCACTCGGCGAGTCAGACCTACGACTCGTCAAGTCCCTCCTAAATCCTCAAAATTGAAACACGGACTATCATACTTGAAATTCCGGATGTTACAGTAACCAACAATTTAATGGGCTCTAATCTGTGAAACCATCGAGTTGACAAGATCAACACGTGGGCACTCGTGTCAGTAGATGAAAGTAAGACACATTGTATTGATGGAGGCTTTTTTTCATCAATAATAGTGATTGGAGGAGAAAGAGGGCATTGTCAACAAGAAGAACACATGATGACAGTATTCTCCTCAACAACCAGAGCACTCAAAACATTTTGCACGACACCAGCTCTTTCTAACTCCAGAAGGGGAGATGTTGTCGTGACAACAAAACAAGTTAAGAACTTCCAAAAAATATCAAAAACATACTTTGTTGAACTCATGAAATTTCTAAAAAACACAAATAAAAAGAAAACAATATTTAATGTGGTTCGAGAAAGGTGACCTACGTTTATGGCTGAATGAAATAGAGAGAGAGAGAGAAAGAGAGAGAGAGAGAGAGAGAGAGAGAGAGAGAGAGAAAGTTTTATTAACGTTCTAGAACTATTACAAGCACTCAAAATTGTATCTCACTTTGAGCTCTTATAGAAATATAGTAATTTACAATGATGCAGATATAAGCCTATTTATATTTGAGGAGATCAAACTTAAAACCCTAATAAGCCAAGCCCATTGGCCCATAGGCCCATGAATGCTGATAACCAATCATATTCTGACATACATAATCTTCTGGAAGATTCATGCATGTCATACAACCCATGAGCATCAGCAATACAAATGATGGACCACCTTAACCATAGTGGAGAAACCTGATGCATATGGAGCATCGTGATTGCTAATGGCCCAACATCTATCATGATGGCACAACATGGTGTATTTCTTGAGTATGATTATCTTCTAAGCATACATGGATCAACATGGCACAACAAAGGAATCAAGATGGCGCAACATCATCTTCATGGATCAACATATGCTTGGATCAACATCTCCTTGGCTCAACATCTTCACTTGGTTCAACATCTCCTTGGCTCAACATCACCTTGGCTCAACATCTTCTTGGCTCAACATCTCTTTGGCACAACATCAGCTTGGCTCAACTTTAGATATGATTGGTGCATCATTTTAACATTTGGTGCAACATCCCTAAGGATGAACAACTTCCTTCTACATGGCGCAATATGATTCTCCATGTTGCTCCATGTTGCTCTAAGTTTCTCCAAGTACTCCAAGTTGCTTCAAGTTTCTCCAAGCCACTCCAAGTTGCTCCAAACCATATTTTGGAAGATATGTTCCTTGTCACTTGATCCTTTCCTTTGTCTGATGATTCATTCCTTTCTTATAAGATCTGTTCATGTGTCACATGCTCCAGGAACCTCAAGTGCTCTATTATGATCTAAGTGCTCCATGTTGAACAAGACTTCATACCCAAACAATCTCCAACTTGAAGGCTTGAACAACTTCATCTACCATTCAAATTTCACCATTCCTCAAAGTAAGCTCTCTCTCTCTCTCTCTCTCTCTTTCTCTCTCTCTCTCTCTCTCTACTAAGCCCGTATCTTCAAACTTATGAAATGCCAGTTGAATCGATGCAAATCTTCAGCTTCTCTGTGGTAACCACCATGGTGAACATATCAGTTCGATTCTTCATTCCAAGGATATTGTTTTAAGTTTAGAGTCCCTTCATTGAATAACTCTCGAATAAAAAGGTGCCTCATCTAAATGTGTTCCGTTCTACTATGAAACATTGGATTCTTTGCTAAGTGAACCGCACTTTGGTTGTCACAGTGCAGTACATAATCATCTTGTTGCACTCCAAGTTCTGAAAAGAAACTCTTCAATCATATGAGCGCTTTGGAAGCTTTTGCAAGTGTCATGTATTCTATTTCTGTGGTTGAAAGAACAACATTATTTTGTAACCTTAACATCCAACAGATTGATGTACCTCCAATCATGAATGCATAACCCGTTGTGCTCTTTCCTGAATCTATACATCCACCTAAGTCTGCATCATCGAACCCTTCTAAAACTATTCCTTTTCTTTTAAAACATAAGGAACATTCAGCTCTTCCATTTAAGTTATCTAGTAACCATTTCACTCCTTCCTAATGTTGTGTTCCTAGATTTGACATGAACCTACTCATAACTCCCACTACATGAGCAATGTCAAGTCCAGTGCAAACCATTTCATACATTAAACTACCAACTATAGATGCATAGGGTTCTTTTGTGATGTATTCTTTATCTTCTTCCATTTTTAAGGATTGCTTCTTGTTGTGTTTCAACTGACTCCAAAATGGTATACTTTTCGATTTCGCATCTGCCATGCTAAAATTTTTTAAAACTTTCTTCATGTACTTGGCATGTGAAAGTTTTTAGTGTACCGGTAACTATGTCCCTGGCTATGCCCATGCTCAATATTTGTTCAGTTTCCCCTAATTCCTTCATCTCGAACTCAATGGCCAATTTCTTCTTTAGCTTATTGATCTCCTACATGTCATATCCAACAATCAACATGTCATAAACATCTAATAATAGGATGATATAAGAGGACATGAATTTCTTCAAATATCAGCAATGATCCATCTTACATCTGTTGTACCCATTCCTCTGCATGAAGCTATCAAACTTCAAGTAACACTGCCTTGGAGCCTACTTGAAACCATACATACTTCTTTTTAGTTTGCACACCATATTTTTCCTTGCCAACTATGGAACACCTTCTGGTTGTGCCCTGTAGATGTCTTCTTCAAGGTCACCATTGAGAAAAGTTGTTTTCACATCTAGTTGCTCTAGATGGAGATCTTCTGAGGCCACAATTCCCAAAACCATTCTAATTCTAGTCATCTTCACAACTGGAAAAAAGATCTCATTATAATCAATCCCTCTTTTATGTTGTAACCCCTTCACTACCAACCTTACCTTGTATCTCTTGGTGCCATCAATCTCATCATTAACCCGAAACACCCACTTGTTTTGCAGACCAAGGACCAAGTGTAATTCTTGTCAAGTGAGCTCAATTCTTCTTCTATAGATTTCTTCCACTATATGGATTCTTTCATCCTCAAGTCTTCTAGATAAGACTCAAGTTTTTCATTCTCTATAAACAACAAGAAGTTTTCTAACAACCTAATTTTCAAGGCCAACAATTTCATTTGATATATAACGATTTATAAAAACATTTATAAGAAAACATCATCGTATCACATCATATCATAAAACCATAATCACATGTCCTAAAAGCATTTGATGAAATAGTAATAATATCATAGTACAATCCCAAGAATCTCATAATGTGGAAATCCAGTATGTGTGTGATGCGTTGCTACCGTGCCGGCTCCTTCCCCTTCAATGAAGAGTTACCTGAAAACAAAACTGAAAATTATATGCACAAAGCTTAGTGATTCCCCCCATCATACCACATACCATACATAACACGTACTGCCAGGTATATTTGGGTACCCGACCTACCCTACTGAGCATACTAGAGAGCTCAACCTACCCCTGCTAGGCATACAGGTGTGCCTAACGTACCCCTGTCGTACATATCGGGTTGTCCGACATATCCCTCCGGTTTATCTCAACTAGTTACAGGGACTATTTCACCCCCTAATACTACCACATAAAAGCATAACATAATTATATTGTCAGGCATACCGGGGTGCCCGACCTACCCCTTGGCTCTATCGATCGGATATGGGGAAAATTTACCCCCTACTACCACTATCACATAACATCATATTATACTAGCACATAACACATAACAGACAGTTGCAAACCAGAAAATTATCATGAAGACAATCATCCACAATCATTCCTACTAGTGGGCTGACATTGTGGCCTTAGACCCACTTCTACTGGAAGGTAACTCACCTCAATGTAGTATAGTATTTGAATTGCCCTTGGTCCTGGGATCAATTCCTCTCAAACTCCTCGACTCCTACACATAACAATCTTCCTTAATCACCATTTCATACTCATAATCCATTCAAGGGGTGAGTTCCTTCTGAGCCAAAATCAAACTCTTCTTTTGACTATGATTTGGCCCTACAGTGGTAGAACCTGGTGAACCGGGCGTACTACTTCTCAACCTTCTGTGAACTTTTCTTCTCTTATGATTTTTGCTACTTTGTTTAGTTTAGTGATTGATATCTTAGAGAAGTTGGTAAAGTAAAGACAGACTCTTTCGAAAGTAATGTTGGCTAGAAATCGTCCTCATCGAATTGTACGCATGCGAATCCTTATATACAAAATAGTGTATTCGTGGTATTCTCTTCCCAACTGCATATTCTATTCCGAATTCGTCAACACCTTGGTTAAACTCAACTTTTGTTCAAAGTCAACATCTGGTTTACTCCACTCGCCAAGTTGGTTCGTCAACTCGTCGAGTTCCATAATTAAGAGAATCTTGATATCGCGATCTGACTCGTCAAGTTGCCCTTCAACTCATCAGGTTTCTCCTTATGATAGAATCGGGACTTTCCATTTGAACTCATCGAGTCCTTCCTTGGACTCGTCGAGTTCATCTTCATGTCAGCTGGGAAAGTTGCTCGTAACTCGTCGATTTCATCCTTGAACTCGTCGATTTCTGTAACATACACGTTTTGAAATCATGTTTTGTAATGAATAAAACTGTGAAATACTATGTGAAATTGAGTGTTGAGTTCTAACATGTGGTTTTTACTAGAAATGAAGTAAAATTGTGTTTAGAATCACTCATAAAATATTGGAAGTCTTATGAGATTCCAATTAAAAGTCAAATAGTGAAATTTAGCGAATATATAAAATTTTAAATAGGTAAAATTTTATTATTGAAAGTTGTAAATAATCTCGTTAGAAACTTGTAGGCGAAAACCTCGTCAAAATCCGAGTTATAACGAAGAAGTTATGATCAATCGAAGATTCTCGACAAAACCGACATGGCGCCAAATGATGTAAAAAGTGAGTTTTTGATAAACTACTTTTTAGCCTTAGTGACCTAAATGAAAGTCGTATTATACGTTAGACTGAGAAATTCGATAAAAAGAACACCAAAATCTGTCTTCGTATGAGGAAGTTATGATTTTTCTAAGTTTCGGATTAGCAGTAGACAGCTAAAAAATCGAATTTTAGATTGAGCAGTATTTGGCCGATACATCCTAAACAAGAATCGAAGGTATCGTCATTTGTAGTACAACGGTAAAAAGTCTGACGAAAACGGACGTCGGATGAAGAAGTTATGACTTTTTAACGGATTTTCCTTTCCCGATCTGTTAAAAATAATACTATTAAAATTAAATTCAAAATTATCCGACAAAGTCTAAACGAAAGTTGTAGAGCATAATTTTTCTATGCGTGCATATAAAGAACGTCAAAAATGGAGCTTGTATGCAAAAGTTATGGATTTTAGAAGTTTAGGTGCAATTTTCGAGAAATTCGCATGGATAAGAAGAGGCCACGTCACCTCGCACGAATAGTTGCGTCACCGAAGTCATGGCCCAGTCTAAGGAGCAATGCGTGTCGCATGTGTGGAGGAATCTAAAGCAGCCACGTCATTCCCACGAGCCTCTGACGCACCCTTCGCATCGGAACCACGTCCGAGCCTCGCTGCAACCTCGTGGCCTCCACTTCTCTTGTCGCGTGTCCGAAGCTCGCATGAGCCAAGCCTCCCCTTCGGTCCAAGCTTCGTAGCTACGATGTGGGGCTTCCTCAGCCATGAAGTCCTTGGTCTCGCACCCTATAAAAGGGAGACCTGCGAGACTTGCTGACTAATTTTGGAAATTTGCCACTTTTCACCCCTTTTTCCATATTTTCTTCATTTTGACTTTCCCCGAAGCCCCAGTATCAATTTTAGCATCCGAAACACATACCAAAGCTCCTGAGAAGCCCGAAAATTTTATCTTTTCGGTTTTAAAGCCCTACCTTCGCAGAACCCGGTTTTCAATTAAGCTCCCGTTTTTCAACATAGAAGGTCATATTTAAAGCCGAAGTGCTGCCCAAATTACTATTTTGACCCCCGTTTAATTCAAGGTGAGTTCAATATATAGGAACAATTGTATGTTATGTGTTATATGTGCTATGTACTTTTAAATGTTATTATTCCGGGTTATTTTCCCGTGTTATTTTATTTTCTATTTTTATAGCAAATGTAATACCTTTGACCATGTGATCAGTGAAAGGACTTAGATTCATATTGGTACTGGTACGTAGCCTCTGGCCATGTAGAGCATGTCTCCGTAAGATAATGACTTCTATTCTATGGCATTGGCAAATGGTTAGACAGGACTATAAGCCCGAAATCTAACAAGATGTTAATCAGAAATTGTATGTCTTCTATACCATTTGTGCCAAAGTTTTATTGATGTATATCAAGTATGGAAATTGTTATGTCTCATTGATTGTACATCTTTGACTCAAGTCATCGCATGATATGAAATGCTTAACACATGATTCTCATATGCCTTTGTTGTTCCTTGTTTCTCTTTGCTTCTGCCATATTTAAGTATATATATATATATATATATATATATATATATATATATATATAGCATAACGTTATATTGTATCTATTATTGAACTCACTAAACGTCACTGCTTATCCTATCGATGTTTAATAATTGCAGGTGATAAGTAACTAGTATGATCACATACTGTTGAAAGATTTAGAATAGTTTGTAATAGTACTTTTGTACTCTAGTTTATGTTTGTATAAATTACAATATCCTGAGTAGTTATGTAATATATAACACTTTGTAATAGTTGGTTTTTATCCAGTAGTTTGTAATCTCTTTATCAATGTAAAATATTGCTTTTATGAATATGCAATTAGCATGTTTTAGAGTAATAATATTGTGAAGTATGAAAGTTTGGGTCTTTCAAAAATACAAAAGTTGGGGTCTTTCAAGTTCCATGATGTTCAAGTCCATAAAGGAGCCCAACTTGCTAAGTCATCTTCAAAACTCAACAAGTTGTTCAATACCAGAAAATATTACGAAACTATGACCCAACTAGTCGAGTCGTATGAGCAACTCATCGAGTCCTTCAATATCCAAATCCATACAGCCGACTTCAATCGGGCTTAATGCATCTAAAACGTAGATCTGACCTCCTAGGGTCGATATTACACGTAAAGTTACAAACTTTACGTGCATGCAAGGTGTTATGAGCCAAAAACACCATTTGCATGTCTAAAATGAAGTCTATGCCAAAGGGAATGGTTAAAGCATGATAGATTCGTGAACTTTATTTCTAGGGGCTGAAAGGGATTTGGATCTGAAGTTACAACTTCAGATCTCACTCCACACTCAAAAAAGGTTCACAAAATTGCTAAAAGATGTCCCTAAACTCAAACATGGAGAGATCTAGCAATAAGGAAGTCAATGAAGCAACATTATACCTTAAAGGGACTGGAAATGGAGCTTGAACCCCAGATCTACTGCTTACTTGAACCTTCTAGCTCCTTTTTCATGTTCCTCTAGCTTCAAGATCACACAAACACTCTAATAAACGACTCACACACTCAACAAAGCTCAAGGGTCACGAGTTAGGGTTTTCTGGACTAAGGGAGATGATGGGAGATGCATGGGAGGCTGGTTAATGTGTTTAAATAGGGTGCAAACCCTAAAATTTAGGGTTTCATCCAGATAGGTCTACTCGTTGAGTCGGGGCTTCCAACTCTGTGAGTAGGCTCTTCTACCCGCATCCAAGATTCGCATCTACTCAACAAGTTAGGGCCTCCAACTCGTCTAGTCCCAATGTAAAAATAAAAGAATTCATATTTTAAAAAAAATCGTACCAGGAACTAGGCATTACAAATCTCCCCCACTTATTTTAGACTTCTTCCTCGAAGTCAGCTGCTGCACCTGGAAAAAGCTTGGGGTAGTGCTCCCTCATCTCGTCCTCTGCATCCCAAGTCCATTCTGATCCCTTGCAGTGCTGCCATTGCACCTTCACTAGCTCGACCCTCTTTTTCCTCAGATCCTTTGACTTCCTGTCGAGGATAGCTATTGGTCGCTCGATGTAGTTCAGGCAGTCATCCACCTGAATATCCTTTAGAGGCACCACTACAAAATCGTCTACCAAGCGTTTCAATCGGGCTTCACGTATCTAAAATGTAGATCTGACCTCCTACGATTGATATTAAACATAAAGTTACAAACTTTATGTTCATGCAAGGTCTTATCAAAAACACCATTTCCAAGTCTAAAATAAAGTCTAGGCCAAAGGGAAGGGTTAAAGCATTATAGATTCATGAACTTTATGGATATAAGGATGAAAGGGATCTAGCTGAAGTTACAACTTCAAATCACACTCCGTACTCAAAAAGGTTCACAAAATTGCTAAAAGATGACGCTAAAGTCAAACATGGAGAGATCTAGCAATAGGGAAGTCAAGTAAGCAACTTTATACCTTAAAGGGACTAGAGATGGAGCTTGAACCCTGGATCTTCTACTTCCTTGAACCTTCTAGCTCCTTCTTATTCTTCCTCTAGCTTCAAGATCACACAAACACTCTAAGAAACGACTCACACACTCAACAAAGCTTAAGGGTCACGAGTTAGGGTTTTCTGGACTAAGGGAGACATGGGGGCTGCATGGGAGGCTGGTTAATGTGTTTAAATAGGGTTCAAACCGTAAAATTTATGGTTTCATCCAGACAAGTCTACTCGTCGAGTCGGGGCTTCCGACTCGGCGAGTAGGCTCTTCCACCCGCATCCAAGATTCGCATCTACTCGACGAGTTGGGGCCTCCAACTCGTCGAGTCCCAATGTAAAAATATAAAATTTCATATTTAAAAAAATATGAAACAAGAACCGGGTGTTACAAGTTTTTTGAAGGAGAATACCTGAATGGAGGCCTTTGTACTCTAGTGGATCTACGGTTGGTAGGAGTTTCAGTTTCTACACCTTCATTCTTTGAACTACTATCATCCATGCTCCCATTATCACCAGCTTTATTAGAGCTGTCACTGCTTCCTGAACTTTCACATATCTTCGGAGTACTGATAGGTTTTATAATTGTTTCTTCTGAAGTTTCTTCTAACTTGACTTGTTCTTTCGTTTATGGTTGCTTGTTCCTGCTTAATCCCTTAGCAAGTTCATCCTTGTTTAGCGCATTCTAATCTAACACCACATCCCGACTTCTAAAAACCTTTTTGTGCTCGTTATCCCAGAAGCAGTATCCTATGATGTCTAACACATAACCGATAAAGGTGCACTTCCTTGACTTTACCTCTAGCTTGTCTCTCTCGGATTCTTTAACTTTTACATACATGACACAACCAAAGACCTTCATGTGTTTGAATAAAACCTCACGAATTTTCCATTCTTCCTCTGGAATCTTGAACCCTAAGGGAATTGATGGTCCTCTATTGATTAGGTATGTAGTTGTCTTGATTGCATTTTCCCAAAACATCTTAGTTAAACCTGCATGAAATCTCATGCTCTTTGCCCTTTCATTCAGTGTTATATTCATCCTCCCAGCTACTCCATTCTGCTGAATAGTTTCTAGAATGGTCTTCTGCATCCTGATTCCATGTTAAGCACAAAGTTCAATGAATTCTTTGTTGCTATATATTCGCCCCCATTATCGGATCTAAAACACTTGATTTTCAAGTTAGCTTCATTTTCCACCATTGTTTTCCATTTCTTGAGAGAACTAAAAACTTTAGACTTCTGCTTCAATAAATAGACCCAAACTTTCCAGGTGCATTCATCAATGAAAGTAACATAATACTGAGATCCTCCCACTGAAGCAACTTAAGTGGGACCATAAACATCTAAATGAACAAGCTCCAATTTCCTTGCCTTGGGTGGATGCCCTATCTTCATGAAAGTAACTTTCCTCTGTTTTCCAAGAACACATGGCTCATAGAAATCCATTATCACATTCTTCAGATATATAATTCTTGCTTTAGAGGCAAGAATATTCATCTTTTTCACTCATGTGCCCAAGTCTCTAGTGCCATAGAGTGATGCACCAACTTCTTCAACAACATGTGTCTCATCCTCATAGACTTGCATCATGTAAAGTGTAACCCACTTCTGAATTCTGGCAACCACCAAGTTTCCCTTTGTCACCTTCCACAAATGATCACCAAAAGTGACATGGTGTCCTTCATCATCAAGTTGCCCCACTGATATCAACATTATTTTCAATACTGTAATAAGCTAGACATTCTTTGAAGTCCACTTTCCACCAAAATTAGTCTTGAGGACAACATCCCTAACATCTATAATATCAAGGCTCTTATTGTCTACTAGTCTGACCTTCCCTTGGTACTGCTTGAAGTTCTGCATTACATCTTTGGAGTGACTAGCATGGAATGACGCACCAGAATCCATGATCGAGGATTCAATTGATTTTTCAACTACACAGATAAGATCATCTCCTTCAGAGTTTGATTCAATATTCATCTCATTCTTGTCTTTGTCTGCAAGAGGCTTCATACATTGATTCTTTAAATGGCCTTTTTCTTTGCAGTTCCAACAGATGATGTTCTTCTTGTTTTTCGATACACCTCTCTTCCTCGACTTTGATATTCCTCAACCCCTACTCCATTTGTTCGACTTCCTTCCTCTTTCCTCAATACTAAGAAGACTGTTAGAAGATTCTCTAGCACTTCGTTTGCATACATCCTCACCAATGATTAAGTCGCAGATGCCTTCGAATGTCAACTTGGCACCTCCAGCTGGATTACTTATTGTTGTCATTGTACTCAACCAAATTTTTGGTAATGATGATAATAGTAGTAATACTTGGACTTCATCTTCAAATTTAACCTCAACTGATGTCAACCCTGACAGGATTAAATTAAATTCATTGACATGATCAGTCACTGAGCCACTTTCCTTCATCTTCAGATTTACCAATTGTCGAATCAAGTGAACCTTATTCACTACTAAAGGTTTCTCGTACATGTTAGATAACGCTTTGATCAACCCATAAGTTGTCTTCTCATTAACAATGTTGTAAGCAACGTTCTTTGCCAATAATAAACGCACCACACCAAGTGCTTGTCAGTCTAACAACTGCCAATCCTCCTCCTTCATAAGGAACGAATTCTCTTCTCACAAAGGTTCATGTAAATTCTTATGGTATAGGTAGTCTTCAGTTTGCATCTTCCAAAAACCGAAATCTTTTCCACTGAAATTGTTCGATCTTAACTCTCCCATATTTAGCCATAGCTCTAATACTAGTTTGTTGGGTGATAGCAAAACAAGTTAAGCACTTCAGACAAAAAAAAAAAAAAAAAAAAAAAAAAAAAAAAAAAAAAAAAAAAAAAAAAAACTTCAGTGAACTCACGAAAACTTCTGAAAAATGTAAATAAAAAAAACACAATATTTAACGTGGTTCGGTCAAGATGACTTATGTCCACGGGCGAATGAGAGATATGTGATTTTATTAACTTTCCGGAACTATTACAAGCACTCAAAATTGTATCTCACTTTGAGCTCTCAAAAAAATCAGGCAACTTACAATGATATCAATATGAGCCTATTTATACTTGAAGGATCAGACTTAAAACCCTAATGGGCAAATCCCATTGGCCCATAGGCCTATGAATGGTGCCAACTAACCATATTTTGCCATGAAGAATTTTTGAAACATTCATCCATGTCATACAATCCATGAGCATCAGCAACACACATGATGGACCACCTTGACCATAGTAGAGCAACATGATGCACAGGTGGAGCATCATGATCACTAATGGCCCAACATTTATCATGGTAGCACAACATGGTGTATTTCTTAAGTATGATCATCTTCTAAGCATACATGGATCAACATGGCACAACAAATGAATCAAGATGGCACAACATCATCTTCATAGCTCAACATTTTCTTGGATCAACGTATCATTGGCTTAACATCTTCACTTGGCTCAACATCTTCACTTGCTCAACGTCTCCTTAACTTAACCTCACCTTGGTGCAACTTCCGACATGATTAGCACATCATTGTTAGCAACGTGTCATAAAGCCTAACAAACGAATAATATAAATAAAAATTATGCTCTAATGCACTAAGGGGTAGTACAGGAAAGCAAGGTCGAATCCATAGGGACACGTCTAAGGTCTATGCCTCTCTTACATAAGGCACACGCTAAATTAACAGAAATTAAAATTAGGGAATTTATTGACTATTAAAGCTAACTTGGACAGAAATTTAAAAAAGAAAAATGCAACTTAAACACTAGAACAAAATTCAGAAGGTAAAAGCAATTTCAGTTTTGCGGTGACTCTCCTAATCATGCAAATAACCATCAACATGATACTTAAATTTTGTAATGTTTAAGCTTAACTGACTATCAATAAGCTCTAACAATTTTCTTTTACTAAAATGTTTAACAAAGACAAGCTCTTTGAATTAAACCTTACTTTTTAATAACTTAACTAAATAAGAACTTAATGACTTTAGAAAAGTAGCATTAGACACAACGTAAAATTCCCAATAAAGTCTAATACTTATCACAAGCAAAAAAGCATAAAGACTTGTTTGATCATTTTATATTAGAGGGTACCCTAAAACTGAATTAATCTAATATTTGTTACTTTTACTGATTAATAAAGATAATTATGGATCTAAAAAATTCAGATAACTGGAATGATTTATTAATAATTAAAGTGGCCAACAAAAACTAAATCAAAATCAAACGTTCAATTAAGCATAAAACCGATCAAACTAAACAGTAAACACAATAAAAAATCTTGCCTAATGATTACTTGCACAAAAAGTCGAGTCGTTTGTGAAACTGAAATCTAATGTTTTTAGTCTAACATGGTTAAAAATGAATTAAAAGAAGTAGAAACAAAATCTATTTGACAAATCTTACTAAACGAAAATAAAACTCGGATCGTGTTCTTCATATTTATTTTGGTCACTTGAAAACCTCTAGAAATTGCAAATCAGTCGTCTGGAATCACAAACTAGGCTACTGGGGTGTTCTTCAAAGCCTTTTATACGTCCATTCAAAAAGCGTGGAAAATATGTGATCTCATATACTGATTCTGCGATCACATTTTTTTAAAAACAAGTCCTAAGGTGATTTAATTCAATAAGACGCCATTTTTGAGCTTTTCGGGACTTCGTGGAAAAACTGCAATCGCATATATGGGAAAAGCGGTCGCATTTTTGGACTTTTTTTTTTATCAGATTTTTGCACGAATAAACCTCAAAGTAATTGTTCGAGCATAATCTGCGATAACATATACGGAAAATCCGATTGCATTTCTTCATTCCTGCCTCATTTCGGGCTCTATTCATACTGTCAAGCTATTCTTGATCATTCTTCAGCATCTTTCCTTAATTCCATCTCCAATAAAGCTCCAATGCTCCCTAGAACACATCCCGAGATGTCACATGTGTCAATGTGCTCCAGTTTCACCTAAAAATCATAGAAAAAGTGAGTAGTATTTGCATTCTACATATATAATGAAAAACACACAATTTACATTAACATTAGGGAGATAGTTAGCTTTTTATAGAAAATAATAAGAAAAACATGCTAAAAGATACGTAAAAATGCATCGAACAATCATACTATCATTTGGCACAACATGCCTAAGGATGGCACAACTTCCTTCTACATGGCGCAACATGATGCTCAATGTTGCTCCAAGTTGCTCCAAACCACCTTTTGGAAGATTTTCTCCTTTTTCACTTGATTCGTTCCTTTATCTAATGATCCATTCCTTTCTCAGAATATCCGTTCCTTTTTCACATGCTCTATGATCATCAAGTGCTCCATTGTGATCTAAGTGGTCTATGTTGGACAAGATTTCATACCCCAATAGATGCAGATCACTTATAGATAAAATATTGATAAACCTGAAAAGAAGAATAAAGAGAAAAGAAAGCACTTGTAAATATTAAATACAAAAATTTAGCAAGTGTAAACTTCTTTGAAAGAAAAATAAAGTACTTGTTTTTGTGTTTTTTGTTTTTAAGAAATCAATAAAAGCAAGGTTTTTCAAAGCAAGTTAAAAGTAATTAAGACATTGAAAGCATGCCGAGATTAGCAATCAATTTATTCAAGGTCTTCTCATCCAATTCCTTAGTGAAAATGATAACTGATTGATTAGTGGATGGAACATATGTGACATCCCCATTTTCACGGTCAGAAAAGACCGATTTTGTTTATGCTTTATTAAAATCAGAGTACCTCTTTTAATAAAAATGTTGCGGAATTTGTTCCCAGTAAAACATGATAAATACGTTATCAAAGCATTTCCGAAGAAAAAGTATTTTTATTCATTTTAAAACATTTGGGATGTCATCGTCAATATAGAAACATAAGCATAAATAGAAATTACATTCATTATCACTAGGGATTTACATCTCCTTAATCTCTCAGTGTAATGTGACATCATAACAATACCTGTGATATAAATAAACTGAGTGGGTCAGGTTGGGAAACCTGGTGAGTACATAGGGTTTTCAACCCACAATAATATAATTATTATGTTTAAACAATCAATCAATCAGCCCAATTACCCATCCCCATTATCTTCTTTATTCTTAAGGATCTACCCTAAGAATTTGCTATTTCTCGTTCACTCATTCCTAAGGATCATCCTAAGGAATCGACACGAAGTCCATCATTGCCATGATTTTCACAATGGGCACTAAGCCTGCATAGTCGCCAGGGTTTAGGCATCAAGTCTGCATGATCACCAAGGTTTAGGCATCAAGTCTGCATGATCACCAGGGTTTAGGCATCAAGTCTGCATGATCATCAGGGTTTAGGCACCAAGTCTGCATGGTCACCAAGGTTTACAGTACATCGGGTGAGCACATCGTTCACAACACCTACAGGTTGCAAGCCTGCTAGTGTTCCACTAGACTATCTAGAATAGTCCGTGGTTGTCATCCATATGCTGCTGAATGACGGGGACATCATTTGGTGAAAACGCTTCTCACATCGTCCACCTCTCACCCTCACCTCGTGGTCTATAATACCTCTCAACTCATCATCCAACTCATATTCCATCTATTACATCTATCCATGTTTTACCCCAACATTATCGTAGATATAAAACACATACACAGTTTAAATTATTTAAAACGTGTATAAAATTGTTCATCCAGCATAGACAACAAGTATTGAGGTAATACATACACATAGCATATAATTTATATAACATACTTCATATCTATGTGTAAGATGAAAGTACCTATGCACTCACTTGAAAGGTGGTGACTCAGCACTTGAACCGCGCTTCGATACTCTCAAAACAATTTCCTTCGATAAAACCTAGTATCAATACCACTAGGGTTTAGTCTAACGATAATCGCGACAAATTAATAGTCTGATAGATATAAATAAACTGAATGGGTCAGGTTGGGAAACCTGGTGAGTACATAGGGTTTTCAACCCACAATAATATAATTATTATGTTTAAACAATCAAGCAATCAACCCAATTACCCATCCCCCATGATCTTCATTATTCTTAAGGATCTACCCTAAGAATTATCTATTTCTCGTTTACTCATTCCTAAAGATCATCCTAACGAATCGGCACGAAGTCCATCGTTGCCACGGTTTTCACAATGGGCACTAAGTCTGCACAGTCGCCAGGGTTTAGGCATCAAGTTTGCATGACCACCAAGTTTTAGGCATCAAGTCTGCATGATCAACAGGGTTTAGGCATCAAGTCTGCATGATCATCAGGGTTTAGGCACCAATTCTGCATGGTCACCAAGGTTTAGAGTACACCGCGTGAACACATCGTTCACAACACCTACAGGTTACGAGCCTACTAGTGTTCCACTGGACTAACTAGAATAGTCTGTGTTTATCATCCATATTTTTCTGAATGACGGGGCCATCATTTGGGGAAAAGGCTTATCACATCTTCCACCTCTCACCCTCACCTCGTGGTCTATAACACCTCTCAACTCATCATCCAATTCATTTTCCATCTATTACATCTACCCATGTTTTACCCCAACATTATCGTAGATATAAAATACATATACAGTTTAAGTTATTTAAAATGTGTATAAAATTGTTCATCCAGCATAGACAACAAGTATTCAGGTAATATGTACACATAGCACGTAATTTATATAAAATACTTCATATCTATGTGTAAGATGAAAGTAACTATGCACCCACTTGAAAGGTGGTGACTGAGAACTCGAATAGCGCTTCGATACTCTCAAAACAATTTCCTTCGATAAAACCTAGTATCAATACCACTAGGGTTTAGTCTAACGGTAACCGCGACAAATTAATAGTCTGACTATTATTATTATGATATAAGCGTTAAATAACACTCAATATAACTCATAATAATAGCCTAAATATTTATTTTAAGGACCTAATAACATTACTATAATTATTTGAAAGATATATTAAAAATTGCATATGCGTAGCTCACTTACAGCAGATTTTAGATAAAATCGGGCTTTGCTCGGAGTAGCGTTTTGAAACCGAAAGACCCTTTTTCTCGAGACTCCGGGAGCCTCGGGGCTTCCTTAGGGTGCTAGGGGGTTTACCTAGGCTTAAGAGAGGCTTAGGGGTAGTGAGAGAAAATAGAGAGAGAAAGTTGTGGTGGAAGGTGTGAAAAATCCGAGAGGCTTCGCCTCCCTTTTATAGGCCTCAGCCTCGGAGTACGCTGGGCGAACCGAGGCCCTTACGCGGGCGTAATTCAGATAGAGCTGCCAGATGGCGAGACCTCGGTGGAGCGACGTGGCTTCTTTTCGGACCGCACAAGGCCGAAGAACGTTGGGCGTACTCCATTTCGGACGTTGGGCGTAATGTGAGGAGTGATGTGTCCGAATCCGAAGCAATGCTCTGATCAGCGATGGACGATCTAGATCGCGCCACGTCATCAAGTCCGCATCAGTTTCGCAATTTCCCCCTCCGACTTCTAAAAATCGTAACTTTCGCATACGAGCTCCGTTTTTGACGTTCTTTATATCTTCGTGAAGGTGGGAATGTAATATACAACTTTCATTTAGACTACGTCAGCTAATTTTGACATTATTTTAAAAGTTATATTATTAGCAGGTCGGGACATGATTAGTCAGTTAAAAATTCATAACTTCTTCATCCGACGTCCGTTATCGTCCATCTTTTTCTCGTTAAGCTAATCTTAATGAGATCTTCGATTCTCATTTAGGTCGTGTTGGCTAAAAACTGCTCGATCTAATATTCGAATTTCGGATTGTACACTGTTAATCCAAAACATTGAAAAATCATAACTTCCTCATACGAAGTCAGATTTGGGCGTTCTTTTTATGGACTCTCTCGGTTCAATGTATTATACGACTTTCATTTAGATTGCTAAGGCTAAATATCGCTCTATCATAAATTCAATATTTATACTTCCCAGTATCGTGCCGGTTCCGTCGCGAAACTTCGACGGGTCATAACTTCTTCGTTATAACTCGGATTTCGGCGTTCTTTATATGTACGGAAACCTAGTGAAATATACTAAAACTTGGTTCAATCTATTTATTCTAAATAATCTTTTTTCCAAAAGTCATTTTCGACCCTTATTGCCTCTAAATTGACTAGACCGGATCTACGGGCATTACAATTATCTCCCCCTTAGGATGATTACATCCCAGAATCATAAACGAAACATGGCTTACATGATGAATCCATACATTATCTCTTCATCGTAAGTCATAACTTCGATGTTTCTGTGAACGAGTATCTAACTCTTAGACTCCTTAACTACAGGCGGTGCTCGATCTTGCATCTGCACTTTATCTCATGTTAGACTTTCAATCATGATCTTCATGTTCTTATGTGATTTAGTCACGTCGTAGTACTTCTAACTACAATTTTCTTACTTTAACAGCGATCACAATTGCTTTGACTATCTTCAATCTTCTGGCTTAAGTTGGATGTTACATCGAACTTGGTTCTCTGAACCATGTAACATACTCATCGTAGCCGGACTTAACTTGATATGACCTTTAGGTTCGGAATAACAACAATCTTATTAGTCATTACCAAAACGATGGTTACAACATGCTTGAATAAAACGGTATCAATTACTAGCTTCTTGGTAACCTTGTGACTTTCCATGATCCAAGCGTGAGTCCTGTGCTTCCGGTAGTATATGCATCTACTACCTTTCACACTTATTCATACTCATCCCAAGTATTGTCTAGTAGTCCCCAAGTCCTAAATCACAAAACAATTTAACACATACGAGTGTAACCAAATAATCATAAAAAATTCCCTAGACTCTACTAGGACTTCTTCCATGCATATCTTCAATCATCAATTATGCTTCAACTCGGTTGGTGATGTATATTCTAGATGATAGGAAAACTTTAGTAATTATACCAATCGTTTTATCATCCCGCCAATCAAATGTGTACATTCAAATGTACCCTACTTCTATAAACGTACTGCTATTTTATCAGACGTATTCTAAAGGCAAGATCCCACTCTTAAAATATCTTCCGATAGGGATCATTCACCATCGTAAGCCTTATCATTTCCTCCATTTGCTCAGTCTGCTATGAGTCCTTATCATGACATTCTATACACCAAAGCCGACGTTCGGTGTATCGAGACGAGAATATAGACAGAGGAAGATTTAGACGCATATTCCTCCGTATTACTCCGAAAAGTTACATTCCAGTTCTAATATCGTAATTAAACGTTTAGAAACCTGAGCACATAAAATTTCCAGATCTGGTCGGCAACAGACCATAGATCCGATCGAACAATAGCATAAAGCATCACAAATCATTTAGCACATAAAAGCATTTTAGGCATCTTCCCTAATTAAGCTAGTGCTTGTGTCTATTCAGGTGTACTTCCTAAAATATATTAGACACACTCCTCACGATCATCGTTTAGCATTCTAAGTTTAAGTCTAGAAATAAATTCTTATTCCTAGTTCGCTTAAACAAATGCTTTGACACCAACTGTGACATCACCCATTTTCATAGCCAGAAAAGACCGATTTTGTTTATGCTTTATTAAAATCAGAGTACCTCTTTTAATAAAAATGTTGCAGAATTTTTTCCCAGAAAAACATGATAAATACGTTATCAAAGCATTTCCGAAGAAAAAGTATTTTTATTCATTTTAAAACATTTGGGATGTCATCGTCAATACAGAAACATAAGAATAAACAAAAATTACATTCATTATCACTAGGGATTTACATCTCCTTAATCTCTCAGTGTAATGTGACATCATAACAACATCTGTGATATAAATAAACTGAGTGGGTCAGGTTGGGAAACCTGGTGAGTACATAGGGTTTTCAACCCATAATAATATAATTATTATGTTTAAACAATCAAGCAATCAACCCAATTACCCATCCCCCATGATCTTCATTATTCTTAAGGATCTACCCTAAGAATTAGCTATTTCTCGTTTACTCATTCCTAAGGATCATCCTAACGAATCGGCACGAAGTCCATCGTTGCCACGGTTTTCACAATGGGCACTAAGTCTGCATAGTCGCCAGATTTTATGCATCAAGTTTGCATGACCATCAAGGTTTAGGCATCAAGTCTGCATGATCAACATGGTTTAGGCATCAAGTCTGCATGATCATCAGGGTTTAGGCACCAATTCTGCATGGTCACCAAGGTTTAGAGTACACCGCGTGAACACATCGTTCACAACACCTACAGGTTGCGAGCCTACTAGTGTTCCACTGGACTATCTAGAATAGTTTGTGGTTGTCATCCATATTCTACTGAATGACGGAGCCATCATTTGGGGAAAAGGCTTCTCACATCTTCCACATCTCACCCTCACCTCATGGTCTATAACACCTCTCAACACATCATCCAACTCATATTCCATCTATTACATCTACCCATGTTTTACCCCAACATTATCGTAGATATAAAATACATATACAATTTAAATTATTTAAAACGTGTATAAAATTGTTCATCCAGCATAGACAACAAGTATTCAGGTAATATGTACACATAGCACGTAATTTATATAAAATACTTCATATCTATGTATAAGATGAAAATAACTATGCATCCACTTGAAAGGTGGTGACTCAGCACTCGAATAGCGCTTTGATACTCTCAAAACAATTTCCTTCGATAAAACCTAGTATCAATACCACTAGGGTTTAGTCTAGCGGCAACCACGACAAATTAATAGTCTGACTATTATTATTATTATACAAGCGTTAAATAACACTCAATATAACTCATAATAGTAGCCCAAATATTTATTTTAAGGACCTAATAACATTACTATAATTATTTGAAAGATATATTAAAAATTGCATACGCGTAGCTCACTTACAGCGGATTTTAGATAAAATCGAGCTTTGCTCGGAGCAGCATTTTGAAACCAAAAGACCCTTTTTCTCGGGACTCCGGGAGCCTCAGGGCTTCCTTAGTGTGCTAGGGGGTTTACCTAGGCTTAGAAGAGGGTTAGGGGTAGTGAGAGAAAGTAGAGAGAGAATGTTGTGGTGGAAGGTGTGAAAAATTCGAGAGGCTTCGCCTCCCTTTTATAGGCCTCAGCCCCGGACTACGATGGGCGTACTGAGGCCCTTACGTGGGGTGTAATTCAGATAGAGCTGCCAGATGGCGAGACCTCGGTGGAGCGACGTGGCTTCTTTTCGGACCGCACAAGGCCAAAGAACGTTGGGCGTACTCCATTTCGGACGTTGGGCGTAATGCGAGGAGTGATGTGTCCGAATCCGAAGCAATGCTCTGATCAGCGATGGACGATCTAGATCGCGCCACGTCATCGAGTCCGCATCAGTTTCTCAATTTCCCCCTCCTACTTCTAAAAATCGTAACGTTCGCATACGAGCTCCGTTTTCGACGTTCTTTATATCCTCGCGAAGGTGGGAATGTAATATACGACTTTCGTTTAGACTCTGTCAACTAATTTTGACATTATTTTAAATGTTATATTATTAGCAGGCCGGGACATGATTGGTCTGTTAAAAATTCATAACTTCTTCATCCGACGTTCGTTATCGTCCATCTTTTTCTTGTTAAGCTACTCTTAATGAGATCTTCGATTCTCATTTAGGTCGTGTCGGCTAAAAACTGCTCGATCTAATATTCGAATTTTGGGTTGTACACTGCTAATCCGAAACATCGAAAAATCATAACTTCCTCATATGAAGTCAGATTCGGGCCTTATTTTTATGCACTCTCTCAGTTTAATGTATTATACGACTTTCATTTAGATTGCTAAGGCTAAATCTCGCTCTATCGTAAATTCAATATTTATACTTCCCGGTATCATGCCGGTTCCGTCGCGAAACTTCGACGGGTCATAACTTCTTTGTTATAACTCGGATTTCGGCGTTCTTTATATGTACGGAAACCTTTTGACATATACTACAACTTGGTTCAAATTATTTATTCTATATAATGTTTTGTCAAAAAGTCATTTTCGACCCTTATTGCCTCTAAATTGATTAGCCCGGATCTACCGGCGTTACAACGTAGAATAATTCCACTTTTCCCTTCTGAACTATGTCCCTAATGAAATGATGATGGATGTCAATGTGCTTGGACTTAGAATGTTGCACAAGATTTTGAATCATTTGGATGGCATTAATATTATCGCAACAAATAAGAGTCTTTGTGAAGTTGAAGCCATAATCTTGTAGCTGGTTTTGAATCCAAGGAATTTGAGCACAACATCTTCCAATAGCTATATATTAAGCTTCAGCATTAGAGCAAGATACTAACATCTACTTCTTGCTGGACTAGCTCACCAGTCTATTTCCCGATATTTGAGCTCATCCTGAAGTACTTTTTCGATCAATCCCTCACCCACCATGATCTAAGTTAGTGTATCCTACCAGCTTAAAATCGGAGTTATGAGGATACCATAACCTAAGATCAGTTGTATGTTTCAAGTAACGAAAGATCTTTTTACAATGAGAATACGAGATTCCTTAGGACAAGATAGATAACGAGCATAGAATATGGTGGTGAACATAATGTCAAGGCGACTAGCAGTAAGACAGAGAAGTGATCCTATCATTCCTCGATACAAAGTTGCATTCATATCAGTGCTAGTTGGACGAGCGGAGATAGACGTTGATGAAGACATTGGAGTATTCCCTAGTTTGTTATCAAAAAGACTAGGGGTAAAAAATCGGGCCATCGTTTCATGTTTTTGTCTGACATGACATAACACGACAAGGTTTTATGTAACACGAACACGACAAAACACGATGTCGTTTTTTTAACTAACACACAAATGAACTAATTAAAAAATGACATACACAACACGACAAAGATAATCTACTATAACAATTAGTTTATTTAATTAATATTTAATCATACATAACACAACAAACATGAAAAACATGACAAATACAAACATGGCACGACACAATATCGTGTTTTTTACACTTGACATGAACACGACACAAATACAAATTCAAATTTTAATTTTATCCCAACTTCATTTTGTTTCTTGTATTTTTGTCGTTTCGTGTCATTAATTGCCACCCTTAAGAAAGACCAAACTTCTTCAATGTTTGCAATGTATTTAGCTTGACAGAAAAAGATTCCATCAGTGAGTTGTTAAACCTACAAACCTAAAAAAAAAAGTTACTTCACCCATCATAATCATTTCAAATTTCTTTGCCATAACCTCAACGAAGTCAAAACTCAGTTTTTCACTAGTGGGTCCGAAAATGATATCATCAACATACACTTGATCAAGGATGATATGAGATCTTGATTGCTTGATGAACAAAGTGTTTTCAAATTTTCCTTGTTTATATCTACTCTCCAGAAGATAACTATATAATGTGCCATACCATGCCATAGGTGTCGGCTTCATACCATAGACAGCTTTATCAATACGATATACATGATTAGGAAATTCTTCACTTTCAAACCCTGGAAAGCTGACTTTACATCCATTTGATAGACCTTGAAGTTCTTGAATGAGGCAAAAGTAAGGAACATACGAATTGCCTCAAGTCTAGCTACATGGGCGAAGGTTTCATCATACTCCAAACCTTCCAACTGACAAAATCTTTGGGCCACAAGTCTTTCTTTGTTTCTAATAACAATTCCATCTTCATTCATCTTGTTCCTGACCACCCAGCGAGTACCGATAATAGTCCTTCCTTGTGGCCTGGGAACTAGATTCCACACTTGATGACGCTCAAACTCATTCAGTTCGTCTTGCATAACATTAATCCAGTCAGCTTCTTTGAAATCATCAATAACATTATTTTGTTCAATCATCAAGAGAAAGTTCACAAATAGGGCTGGCAATTCTCGACACGACACGCGACACGACCCACAACACGACATGAAATAAATGGGTTTGGGTTGAGTTTTTCAACCTGTCAACCCGCCAACCCGTTTATTAAACGGGTCATATATGGGTTTCTCAAAAAATAAATTGGTTGACCCACCAACCGGTTTATATTCTTAATAAAAAAAATTATTATATTTTTAAATGTATTTATGTGTCAAGTATTAATATTAATAAGTATTATATAATATATACCACTTATTTATAGACCATTTGATTGTTTTGACATTATTACTCGTGGTGGATGGTCTAAGGTTATAAGTCGTAACCTATAAGGCTAAATCTGTAACATGTTTCTATGAATGTTTTTAATTTTCATTTGGATGTTTAAGACTTAAATATCTAAAATTTAGACCCACGAACCCAAATCTGACCTACGAACCCGCCAACTTGTGAACCCGTATAAATAAATGGGTTGGTGGGTCATATATGGGTTTATGCTCCAAACCCGCCAAACTGTGACCCGCCAACCCGTGACCTGTATATTTAAATGGGTTGTGTTTGGGTTGGCATATTTTGACCCGCCAACCCGCCGACCCGCGACACGCCAACCCGAACACGACACGATTGCCAGGCTTATTCACAAACATGCAAGAGTTACTGCTGACTCTGCTGCGAGTAAAAATCTCATAATTGACATCTCCAATAATTTGAGATTCAGGATGATCTTGAAGAATTCTTGGATTAGAATTTTCATTCAAATTATTTGCAATTGAATCTTTTTGATTTGAGAAGTTGAATTTTTTTAAGCTAGAAGATATTAAAAGACTTTGGTCAACATATTTGTCAAGAAGAGGACGCACAGACGTTTTTAGATCTACGGTTTTCTAAAAACAAACAGTCTACAAAAGCTAATGTCTACGTATAGTCTGCATGGTGCAGACAAAAAAAGATGAAAAGAATCTAAAAAAAATAAAAAATAATACACAAACAAACAAACACAGGCTTAAGGAGTCATGGTGTTTGGTAACAAGGTTGCGGTGCTCGGGTCGTTTCTAAGGAGTTGCGATCCTGAGCGGCAAAACAATAGTGCTCAACCAAACCAAATGGTGACATATTGGGCTTTTAAGGCCCACGTTGAGTCCTAAGTCAACTTTTGTCATTATAAATATAAACATCTTAATATGCCTTTATAACCCAAAATAGAAAGACTGTGTGATGACTCTATATTCTACAAATCTAATAAAATCTCATTCTAGTTCGCTTTTACCTAATATTTCTAACAGTTGTAATTCTGTGAAAGCCATTCACAAGACGAGAAAAAATAAATTTGGGAATGTTTGATCGTCGATTTGACTTTATTCTACCTTGTGCTTCATCATGATAAATAGTAATGTTGTATATGGATGGAATTTACTTCTATTCTTTGGGAATAATGTTTGTAGGAACTAAAACTAGAGACAAATGATAGAAAATGCATGAAAACGAAGCAACATATTATGAGGAAATGGTAATCAACCCTAATATTATTATTATTATTACTATCGAAAAAGGGCCATAATATCATTGTTTTATTTTTTATACATTGTTTATCCTTTTGGACTTGTAGAACACACCTCATGAGATTTTTATTTACATTTATGTGCGTTTAAACCTTTTTAAAGTTGAGTTTTTTTTTTTTTTCTTTAATGTACTTATTTTCAAAGTGTATAACGATTTTCAAAAGATGCTTAACATAATAAATGTAACCGATAAATTTATTTAAAACACAATAATAACAAGTTAATTTCAACTTTATTTTATTAACATCATATCAAACAATTAAACTAGAAAAAAAATAACTACAAAATAAACAAATCAAACGTCTCAAAAGTCTAATAAGAAAACTTTACTTAAAAATCACATATTATTGTTTTAACAAAATAGTTCTTGTAAATTGTAATCATACTTAATCATATTAAGGGACCGATATCTAAAATTCCTGATTACTCATTTACTTGAAAGAAACCTCCAAAAAATGTCTTTAGAACATTTCAAAAATCTGTTCAAGAGAAAATCAGAAAACCAAATTCAAATATTCAAGCAAGAAAAATCTTTGGTTTGTATGAAAAAAAATGAAAATATTCAAAAAGAATAACAAAAACTTACATTTATCGGCATTTCTGCAATCACAAGATTGCTGCTTTCCTCAATGGTTTTAAGAGTCACCACTTCTCCCCCAACAACCATGTTAATCACAATCCCATCTAACATTATTCAAGAACATAACTTTAAGATATTATTTTTATATAATTATTAATTAAAAAGTAACATTTATTAAAAATATATATGGAAAAAACCTGTAGCCAAACAAGTTGTCATTCGCCTCATATATGATTCCTGATAAATATCAAATATCGTTTATTAAACAGAATCTGTACATAAAAATAAATAAATAAGCTAGTTTATATGATTATATTTAGGTATAATTGTATGAGAGTACCTTTTTTGATGGGAGTTCATAGTTTATAAGAACACTAGAACTGATGGATGATTCTCCTGAAGCAAGAAGAGGAAGACAAGCATCAGTTGCAACAATCATATGAGATTTCTGTTCTTCCTTTTCATCTCCAGATTGAATGGCTGCTGAATTTTGCTTCCATTTTGTTGTTGCATAGCGAAATTTATCTAGAATCAATGCACGTTCAGCTTCAGCAAGGTCACTATACTGAGAAGAAAAGGTTCAGAAAATGGTGATAGAATGTAAATTATTGACCTTGAATGCAAAGATGTTAAGAGAAAAAGGTAGATGAAATACCAGAGGTGTAACAGAGATGTAGGAGATGTTGGAAATGGAAGAACAAACAGCATCAAGCTCATCTCGTGTGCTGCAACAAACCACCATTGGCAGCCATGGACGACGCCCTGCCATTTCTAATAGATCCACCAATGTCTCCTGTCGATTTTCACTCAAAACTTCAATAACAATCTCGAATTTTCTCCATGAATGTAATAGATGATTCCTATATACTTCCAAATTGCAGAGAAATATTGAATTACGAATCGGATTATAGTTGAAAAAATACACAATTTTCACCTCCGGATTGAGAATTGAACTTAATATGAAGGATAAAGGATTTTTAGGGATAAATTGAGGAAAGATCTAAATGAACATGGAGATAGAAAGTCGTGTATGTGGTTGAATTTTACAAAAGGGATAAAATGAATTGATGATTCCGAATAAGAAACGATTTTTCTTAACTGAAACTAAAATAGAGCAAGAGATTGACCATCTTAAACTGGATTCTGTCGACGGCGAGATAGAAATGGCGTTGTGGACTGCAATATACACAACATGATTCATCAAATTAGCTTCTCTATACATTCTCGCTCTAGCTGTGAAAACAAAATAGTTTCGAATCAACAAATGAATTACAGTGAAAAAATCAGATTCCGATACCTAATTGCAGCGGGAGCAGGGGAAGGATGTGAAGATGCCTCCATTATCTCCATCTCCGGCGAGAAACTCCGGCGAAAAAAAAAACCCTACCGATCCTTCGCTTTGCAACGCAGTCAGGCAATAAGGTTTTACCAGTTCGTCGAGCATCGTGACTTATTTTAAGTAGTTTACAAAAGTAGTTCTTAGGATTAATTAATTGTCATATTTACTCTTTTTTCTTTCTATTTTTCTATAAAGGTCCTTATCACTTGGATTTTTCCCCTTTTAAAAATGAGTTATAACTTATAATTTATAAACACGCCATGAGGATGGAGAGAAAAAGAAAGGGGTAATGACTTAGGAGGTAATTAGGTTTTTAGTTTGTCTATGTTAGATTACTAAGATTTTTTTATTTTTTTTTTATTTTTATTTTTATTTTTTTTTTTTTTGCGTATTAGATCAATATCATTGTTATTACCGTTTAGAAATAGTCATTTTTACCTGTTTCTTTGTATTTAACCGGTAAAAATGATTATTTCTAAACGATAATAACAACTATATTTGTCTAATACGCATAAAAAAAAACCTTAGTGACCTAATACAGACAAACTGAAAACCTAATTACTCTCCTAAGTTATTATCCTAAAAAGAAAATACTCGAACATGAAACTTTTGCAACGGTTTTTGCTACATAATCCTAATCGAGGTATAGAAAAAAAATCTATAAAAATATTTGAGTTTGATATTGTGATGATATAAAGTTTATTTCAATCTAATTATTCGATCTTATTATCTTACATCGAATCTTTTATATTTTTATAATATTTATAGTTTTGTTATTAATATATACGATTTTTAAAATTATATTTGAATATTATATGTGATATTATAAATACGAAGTTTATTATGTAATTAGTGTTTACATCATAATCCATAATATTGATATATAATACTTTCATAATTAAAATTGCAAAGTTGGACTCTCAAGCTCCTAGCATTTCGTACTCGATTATCCAAGTTGACCGTATGTTGAGTTGATGGCACCAGTATTCAACGACTTCTTTAGTTTCATTCATCTTTTGTCTCTATCGTCTCACCAATTCTCGAGTCATGATCATCTCTCACGTTTTTACTATGTGAGAAGTAGTAAAAGTTCCAAATGTTGCAAAGTAGCTAAAGTTGACAAAGGTTACTACAAAATCGAAGTTATCTAATAAAAAGTTGGAACATAAAGACAATTTTTTTTGAAAATCAAGTAGAGATTCTTGAGTTCATTACAACACTTAATAGGGTCAATATTCTAAATAGTTTCTTTTATAACAAAGACAATAACATTAAAATTAAAGAAGCTAGAAAATGATATAGTACAAAGTACAGTATGATTAATAAACCAATCAAACTAACATTACCTCGACAATTTAGCTATATACTTAATCTAATCGAAAGTCAGAAAGTTGAATATCATTCGCCGTTCTCATCAGATTGCACCTCTACTTTTTGAAAATGATATCATTCATAGCTTTCCATAAAGGCCACAACACTATATAAGCCAAAAAAACAATTTACATCTCCTTTTGTCAACCTTTCAGATAAAACCAAAATGAATGAAGAAAAGTTCACATGGGAACACCTATAGGTCTCGACCAAGCACAAAACCACTTCTCCAAACAAAACAATTCACTTTCAATGAGATAAAATTAATCCAATTGAAAGATAGGAGTCAAAATCACCCATGCACATTCCTAATATGCTAACCAAGAAATATCCATTTGCATTATCTTTAAAACTCCAAGAACTAAAAGATGTAGTCAACCTTACAATCTCAATTTCATGCGCAACTCCACAAGTTGATTCGTCTCTCTACCTCTTCTCAGCGGTCTATTCGAGCACCACATCGTCCCCATGTATTATGTGTTTACTTCTTTAAAATGACACGAAGACAAAAAAAAAAAAAAAAAAAAAAAAAAAAAAGTAAAAAAACAAAACAAAAAAAAAATAGTCCAAAGTTCTATGAAATGTGAAAAAAACAAATTAAAAGGTTCTTAAATATGACAAAAAAAATTTTGTTAGGTTCTTTTTACCCCTACTCCATTTTCATTTAATAATATTCTTAATGATTGCAGTTTATCTTTTTTTTAAATAATTAATCATCAATTAGTCTTGCCTTTTAAGTAATCATTATCATATAATTATTATTACATTAACTTTTTATATTTATTTCATTATAACTTAATCAATAAAACTTTAAGATTGTACTATAAATACTCATTTATTCATATACTATCGCAACACCATGATGCACAAGCATTATTACATTCATATTTAAGGGGTAAACAATATTAGAAGGGTATATATAAAAATTACAAAATGTTATTATTTAATAATTATATTTTTATTATTAACTTTACTAATAATAATAATAATTTGTCGTTGTCGTTTTATATATATATATATATATATATATATATATATATATATATATATATATATATATATATATATATATATATATATATATATATATAATCTTTTTTACCTAATTTGATTTCAAAAAACTAACAAAATTTATTGTATTTTTTTGGAATATAAATATTTTAAATTAATAGGTATCCAATCTAAAGATGGCAAGTCGTAGAAAATTAAAAACTAATAACTTGTTTCAAAAATATGAAAAATTAAATTGATTCTTATTTTTTATGCTTACAAATATTTCTACCAAATAAAATTATGACAAATGTTATCATTTCATATTTTTTTTTAACTAGCTCGTTAAGATTATATTAGGAATATATCAAATAAAATTAAATTGAATTATAATTTATCATAGGTAAAAATATTTATAAGCATAAATGTAAGAGGTAATTCTCCAAAAATATAACTTCAAATAGTTTATAAATAGTTAAAACATTATATCCGTCAGAAATGATAATTTTTAATATTATCGCTTAAATTTAACTTTGTATATCACCCATTTCCAATTTCCCGTAATTGAAC
Source organism: Lactuca saligna (assembly GCF_052625555.1). NCBI lineage: Eukaryota > Viridiplantae > Streptophyta > Magnoliopsida > Asterales > Asteraceae > Lactuca > Lactuca saligna. The sequence continues at coordinate 307,874,324 of NC_136420.1, read as the reverse complement.
GACATAAGGAAGGCTAAAAGCCAAAATATATGCCATCCCTTCTCGTTCTTTCCAAACCTTCCTTTCATCTATCTTCATCATTTTCTAGATCCTTCCAATCCTTTCTTTCACTTATCTTCATCATTTTCTAGAGTCTTCAAAACGCTTCCTCTATTATCTTCACCTCTTTCTAGATCTTTCTAACTTTTTTTTTTTTTTTTTTTTTCATTTTACTCTCTCCATACTAAACTCCAAAGAAAAGTATGAAAAACACATTTCGTTTTTATTTTTCTGCTTCCACCTCATAAATACTAATAATTCACAAAATATCAATAAACTACAAAATCAAAAATGTTTCATATATTGTTCGAATAATTGTTTTTTTTATCAAAAATAATATAATTAGTAAAAGTATTTTACAAAATAAATTATTATTTTATATTAAATATTCAAAAAAATATCACCTTCATCGTCTGTGCATTCAAACATAAATATATCTATTCAAAATTGAAGTACTCTATTTATTATTCGTTCAATTTCAAAGTATTTTTTTTTAACATATTTTATGCTTTAAATGTTATGTTATTAAATATATCCTTTAAATCCAACATTAGAAATTTTATTTTGAGACACGTGGCACAATTTTGTTCACAAAATTTTCAGCTTCCACACTCGTAAAGTAATAGCAGGGATTCGTTGTTCGTTGACGTCTAGAGCATCTCCATTCTCTAATAGCCATTGAAGGTAACCTCCATTTTCTTCTATTCTTCGTTTCAATTTTAAATCGAATTTTATAGTTTTCATTACTAATCAGAAACTTCTACATTCAAAACTGTAATTTAAATCCAAGTTTTTTTTTTTTCTCTTATCTTTAAAAACACCCCAAAGTTCTATAATTATTTATTTTTTTATTTTAGTTTTGTTTAAATCTTTTATAGCTTTAGTCTTCGACTCAACTACATGTCAATTAAACTCTCTTAAGAAAATGTAAATATTATTAAAACTTTTATAAATTATATTAACTATCAAATAAATCCTAAAACTCATTCTTTTATTCTTATAGTCATAACCAAGTCGTCCGATGATCTTTGCTTTTTCAATCTGAATGACTCCAATTACTCTGAAGATGAAGAAGAACTATGATGCCCTATCAATAAGGATGAAGGATAAGGTGAGAAAAGCCACAAGAAAGGCAACATCATCTTCATCAAAAGAAATGGATTCTATGGATGAAATGATTAACGAAATTTCTGGCAACATAAACTTGTTATGTTCATACATATAATGAGCAATTGGAATTCGAAAAAGGAAGTGCGAAGAATAAAAATTAGAGCACCAAAAATGAAGAAGAGAAGCCAAAGGACTAGGGTTAAAACATTTAATCGTTGAACAAAGGATCGAAGAAACTCATATGGCGATCCCACTAATGCAATTGAAAATTTCAGGGTAATACTAATGGTGAGTTCCTAGAATACATGTTAAATTAATATATTACTGATTTTGTAAAATATTATTATTTACATTATATCGGTAATTTATAAAATTCTAAAATGCTGAAAGGTAAGGAATAATATTTCTTGTCTTATATTACACATAGTCTTAAGATAATATTATACATGGTAGTCACTCTACTTAAAATTTATGATAATATTATATATGGTCATTATAATGGCCAATTCTTTAAGCTAATAATAGACGAATACTCGTATGTTGCGCAGAATACAATAATATATATTTGAAATTTTTACAAATATATGTTTTTTAAATATATCAATGATATTGTTATTAGTTATTTATGTAATAAATCTTATAATAAGTTTGTATAAACATTGTTTGTTTAATTATATGATAATGTAAATATATTTTAAAATTATATAATCCTAAGTGTATTAATTACGTCTACCTGCAAGGTTACTTATAAATAAAATTAAATATAATATATGATTTAATTACATATATAGTTGTTATGATTAATTAATTTAAAAAAGTTTATTTGCTTAAGATTTTAATTTCTATCATTGTAATTATTTAAAACATCAAACATTGTTTTAAAATTGAAATTTAGTTTATTTAGGTTTGGTATTTATTTAACTCTATTAATCAACTTATAATCATTATTAGAAAGACACTACAATTTATCACATTTAACTATTTACAAAATATTTGTTGGGTTGTTTAAGTTAAACTAAAATTTATATTTAAATTGACCCTGTAATGTTATATTTAAATTAATAATTTAAGTATTTTATACAAATTATTCCAAAATTGTATCTTTAAAATGATAATGGTTTACATCCGATACTATATTATAACTAATAAATTAAGTACGATATTTTAAAAGTTAAAAAAACATAACTTTATAAGTAGAAGTAAATATATTATTTTAATATTGAAATTAAGTTTATATATTATTACACTTTAGGTTTGATATTTATTTAACCTTATTAACCAACTTATAATAACTATTATTAGAAAGAAATTGAAAAGTCATGGGAGTTTTAAATGAATGTGGTGAAAGAAAAAAATATATGAGAGTTTCAAATGAATGTGGTGAAAGGAAAAATGTTTCATTTATAATATAGTATGATATGAAATGATATGATATGATATTATATGATATTATATAGTCATTATGATGACCAACTTTCTAGAGTAAAATAATACCTAGTTGTTATGTTAGATAAATCTGAATGATAGCATTATACCTAGCTGATACTTTGAATATCTTAACAATATATATATATATATATATATATATATATATATATATATATATATATATATATATATATATATATATATATATATATATATATATTTATGCTTAAGTTATTGTATTCTAACTAATTATTAAAGTGATTAATGCATACTATTAAATTAAAGATAATTAAAAAATACCATCTAATTTCATTATAAAGATATTTTAGTTAATTAACATAAATTTAAAAAAAAATTACAAATTTTAAGAAATAATAAATTCTCTAAACTTTAAAAATATGATTTTTTGGATAATAAATATATTAATTAGGACATTCTAAAAGAATGTGTTTATGATCATCTTGAAAGAAACATTAAATTTTGACATAATACTATAAACATATATTATCAAGATTAATAATTTTTAATAAATACAAATTTTATATTAAAAGAATTTTAATATCTTAAAATCAATAATTACATTCATTCTTAACAAATACAACTATGAACATACATAAATGACATTCATTCTGAAAGAATGTAAGTAATAATCTTTAACAATTACGTTTATTCTTTAAGAATAAAAATTAAAATCTAAGTAAAATACTAATACATTCTGACAGAATATATGTTGCTAATCATTCTGACAGAAAAAAATATTAATCCATTCTGAACGAATATTATTGCCTTACTTTTAAATCCTTACCATGCTCCAAACCGAGTTTTCATTCTTCACCTAGCTTCTTTTTATTTAATTGATGTTATTTCTTTCAGACTTTATAGTTCCATAAGAATTTATAACCTTGCTTCAGCAATATCTATACAAAAATAAAAACAAATAGCATCAAATGCTTATGTGTAAAAGAAAAACCACCAACAAAAGAGAAGCTCAATACAAACATAGCGTAAAAGGAACCAACAGGAAAAATATACCACAACTCCAAGAAAAACCCACCATACTACCACTAAGCAACAACAAACAATTGCACACAAGCCAAAGAACCAGCAACACACACACACACACACAAAAAAAAAACCAGGGTTATAAGGTCAACCACCCTAAATACCATTCCGGACAACAAGAATCGCATATGAGCCCCAACAAAACCAAACAAGACAGCTACGAATCGAGCCAATCAAAACTCAAACTTAGGGAAACTCCATGAAACAAAAATGCATAGGAAGAATCCATAGAAACAACCACACCATGGAAATAACTAAGAAAAACTACAAGCAAATAGACAATAAACGACCAAAGAAAGCAAAACACACACACACACACACCCCACAAACAGACCCACCCCCACCCCGAAGCCACATGAAAGAAAACAATCAACTTACATCCAGAACCCTAACGTCATGTTCCTAGTAAATTTAGGAGGATAAGTTAAACAAAAAAAGTATGGTAAAGAAAAATAAATATTGTTCCATTGTAGCACAAAAATAAATGTTGAGATGGAGAATAAACGGTTATAACGAAAATATTTACTGTGATTTAGATAAAAAATTTCTTCTACAAACCTGTGATCATGTTGTTGTTAGTTCAATCGAAAACTCGAGGCACGGAAATGAATCTCTTCCATGTTAATTAGGAAGGCTGACAGCTTAACCTTCAAAATTTATTCGACATTAGAGTCGACAAATCAAATGCTTGGAATTCGCAAACCTAGAATCTGGAAGAAAATGAGCAAAAGAGAAAATCCCCACCCCGAAGCCACATAAATGTGATCTAATGTGGAGTAAAGCAAAGAAACAATAAAAAAAAACAATCAAATTTATTGTAAATCTAAGTGATTTGAAAACATGAAGAAAAAATAAAATTGTTTTAAATAAAAATTACAGAAGAGGAGGGTGGTCGCTTGATGACGGTGGTGGCGACATTAGGGTTTTTCTGATAGAAGCACCAACGAGACTCATCGTCTTCCGATGTATTATCGTTCCTTTTTTCTACCGAGATGCCCCTTGCTTCATATCAGGTACCAAAAATACCCTTGATCATAATACACTTGTCGGATGAGATAGTCTCCGATGAAGAAAGAGGCGTGAAGGATTTGCAGGTGACCTGGGATTTTCCCATCGGAGTGGAGAAATCGAGAATTAGGGATTTAGAGAGCAAGATGTGGAGAACATGGAAAAGAGAAGGCACCGACATAATAAACCGATTTGTGAATTAATGGGGTAGGGTTATAGAGATGGCAACTTGAATCAAAGGGAATTCCTTTAATTTGATCAATAACATAATTAATTAATAGGTAATATTACTTGTTTACCCTTAATGTAAGTTTTGAAATGATTGCTTCACAATCATTTCTACATCCACACAATAAAAAGTTAGAATACATGAACCTAGCTTTCTCTCTCTCTCTCTCTCTCTATATATATATATATATATATATATATATATATATATATATGTGTGTGTGTGTGTGTGTGTGTGTGTGAGAAATCAAAACAAAGTAGTTCAAAACAATGGATAACGAGATTGAAGAACGATAAACATACTAAAAGGCTAAAAAAATTGTGTTAGGTGAGAACGATATTATTCATCATTTAGTTGATTAGCAGTTAGATAACCCCATCTTATTAATGGTTAAATCTTAAGTGAACGAGAAAATATGTATATATTTATATGGTGATGACACCACTACCTGCGGTTGCCAGCTACAACCTTGATGATCAAATCACAACAGACATAAAATTTTAAACTATTTTACGATGTCCCGTGAAAAATTGTGTGTGGGCAACTATCAAGTCGAAAGCTTGATTATAATAACTCATTGTAACGTTGTTCAACCGCTTGTTTTGTATTTCGTATTTAGCTTACATTTTTCGTTTTGTTGTCATATATACGTTTAAGTAATGTATCTTAATTTTGATTCAATTTATTTTAGAACTTTAATTTATAAATTAATTTTAATTACTTGTCATTGTCTATAACCGATAACAAAAATTACCAGTAAGTTTAATTTTGTATATCACCAGTTGGCATAATATTTAATATTATCACTTAAATTGAACTTTGCAATTTGTATATAACCAGTTGGCATAATATTTAATATTATCACTTTAATTTAACTTCATATATCAGTATACCACCACTGTATAATTGAATGACATGAGGAAGGCTACAAACCAAAATATATTTAACTTACATGACACCCCTTCTCGATCCTTCCAAAGTCCAAACCTTCCTTTTTTTTTTTTTTTTTTGGTAGATCCTTGCAACCATTTCCTACATTTATCTTCATATTTTTTAAATCCTTCAAAACCTATACCACCACTGTATAATTGAATGACATGAGGAAGGCTACAAACCAAAATATATTTAACTTACATGACACCCCTTCTCGATCCTTCCAAAGTCCAAACCTTCCTTTTTTTTTTTTTTTGGTAGATCCTTGCAACCATTTCCTACATTTATCTTCATATTTTTTAAATCCTTCAAAACCTTTCCCTTATTTATCTTCAATCTCTTTCTAGATCTTTCTGAACCTTTTATTTCTTTTATATTTATTTTTAGTTTTTTACTGTAATATCCTAAAATTTAAAATCAAAAATTTCGTTTTTAAATAAGTTGTTATAAAAACCAACAGTATAAAAACATCCATAGAAACATTCCATTTCAAAACCAAAGTGTCAATAATCAAAACATGTTATCATTAAATAACATCAGAGTGTAGTCCCAAAGATCTCATGTGTGGAAAACATAGTATGATGCGCGGCGATCGAGCCAACTCCATTCCTTTAAAAACGAAGTATCTGAAATCAAAACTGAAAACCGTAAGCATGAAGTTTAGTGAGTTCTCCCATCATACCACATACCATATACACATAATGCCAATCCCTCGTTAGCTTTCAACCGGTATCTGACTGACATAACTGGAAGTTGGACTCCCCTTCGGTATTTTTCCATCGGTAACCGGGAGCTGGCATCTCCTTCGATATCTTTCAACAGGTAACCGGGAGCTGGCCTCCCCTTCAGTATCTTTCAACAGGTATCTAGGAGTTGACCTCCCCTTCAATATCTTTCAACCGGTATTCGGGGACTATTTCACCCCTACCACTACCACATAAATAATCTAGCATAAACACATAAATCACATACTACCTAGTATATCTAGGAGCTGGCCTCCCCTTCGATATCTTTCAACTGGTAACTATCTTCGGTATCTTTCAACCGGTAACCGGGGAATATTTCACCCATACCACTACCACATAGTAACATATCATACTAACACATAAACATAACACATAGTGGCATACTAGAAAATTATCACAAAGACAATCATCTAACAAACATCTCCTACTAGTAGGCTGACATTGTGGCCTTAGACCCACTTCTACTGGAAGGTAACTCACCTTACACTGCTAAAGTCCACTGTCAGTGTAACATCCATAAAATTCGAGCCTATTTTAAACTTTTTAAATCATTTAAAACCATTCAGTTATTACAATTTGTTTTCAAAATAGTTTAAACATCAGAGTTCCTAGAAATCATAATCATCAATCGAGGAAGTGTACGGTCACGCCTGCGCCTTCCCACGGTCATTCGTTGAACCTGAAACAATAAACTGAAACTGTAAGCTCGAAGGCTTAGTGAGTTACCCCAAAATACCAACCTTACACCGATATAACCATATAATATAAACATATAAGCAACAGAACAGCCATGCATCTCGAGTCTACAGTGTGACTGGTCCGCCCACACCGGGCCTTCAGTCCACCTGGTCTACTCTCTGAGTCTACAATATGACTGGACCGCCCGCACCAATCCTTCAGTCTATCTAGCCAACTCTCCAAGCCTCGACACGTCTGGACCGCCCTCTCGGGGCCTTCAGCCTATCCAGACCGCTCGTCGTGCCTTCGGCCTGACTAGGTGCCCTCCTGGGCCTGTAGTCTATCCGGTCCGCCCTGGGTATGTTGGCCAACAACACGAAGCAAGACCCGCCTCAACCTAACCCCCATACTAATCAAACAATCATGTGTATATAAATATCATATGTTAGCATGTATATAACAGATAATCATACCGATCTAACAGATCACTAACACATTAGCTATCCAATAACCAGGATTCCGACCTAACTGGTCACTAACATAACATCATCCTATATACCAGGATACCGATCTAAACTAGGTCACTAACATAATACCATCCTAACTACCAAGATGTAGATCTAGCAAGTCAATAAACATATCAAGCAAATACCCGGATACAACTCCGATAAAGGGTCGGCCTTGCTGCCTTAGACCCTTTTGATAAAGTGAGAATAACTCACTTCGCACTGTCGAACTGAACTGAAGAATCGAACTCCTGAATTGCTGCCTTACCAAAATTCCCGAACAACTGATCTCTCGACTCCTAAAGCTATCAATACCAAAATATCATTTAGTTTAAACAATAATCCTCCTTAGGGTAAAATGACCATTTTACCCCTAGCCCAACTTGGTCCATATCCAAGGCTCAAAATCATAATATGAAAAGCCTAACATTGGATGGGCTTCCCAAACCCACTAGTGGCCCACTAATGGCCCAATCTGCTAAATTGGTCCCGATCTCTCTTATGGGACTTACCCTAAGCCCACACATCTTCTTGGCCCACATTATCTGACTCTTGATGGCCCACTAAGGCCCAAAGGACCAAAATCCCCCCGTATGGCCCAAACCGGGGCCCAAAATCCATAAGTCCCATAACTGATGAGTACGTTGGGCGTACTCCTATGTACGCTAAGCGTACTAGCCAAATGATGTGTACATTGGGTGTACCTACTTGTACGCTCAACGTACTCCCCGGTTAAGTCATTTTCCCATTAAGTGTTTAATAATCAGATTCAGAAGCTACAAACACAGATCCAAGTCCTTTCCAACGTCTTAATCCATAAAGCTACTGACTTGGTGACTTTACATACCCCCGAATAAGTCCAAACTCCAAAAATGATATTCTACTTTCACGAAAGTGGTCTTAACTCTTGCATGAACCCATTAAGACCACCAAGATGACAACTTTATGTCCTAGGGAGTCATTTAGCACTAAGGGTGGCAACCCTTAGCCTAGAAGCTGGATTTAGACTAAGAAGCTTCAACCTTTGGACCAAAATGACTTCAAAACTAAACCACACTAGATTTAAGCACTCTTAGATAAAGTTTATAGCTTTATACCTCCAAGTGATCTGAAATGGAACCCCAAACTCAGATCTATTGTTTCCCCTTTGATCCACCACCTTGTTATACTCTTTGCTTGCTTGGAAATGGCTTCACAATCACAAAAATGCTCTCTAATGACCTCTAGAGCTCCAAGGACATCCAAGGGAGGGTTAGGGTTTCGTGGTGGCTATATGAAGATAAGAGGGAGGTTGATAATTGGGATGTTATGTGATGGGTTTTGAGCCTCCTAGCAACCTTAAGGTGCACATACAACCCTAGAAGCTTTGGAACTATGTTTTCTCTATTATACATGCAAAATGATTTCCAAAGCCTTCACATATCTAGCATGCAATCCTAGGTACATAAATAACAAAAACTCTAGATAGAATTACATACCTTTTCTTGTAGTGAGTAGCTTGGAGTTTATGAGCCTAGCACCAATAATGTGGATAGCTCAAGTGGTGTCACAAATCACCGAAACAAGTTGGAAACTCTTGAGAGTAGACTCTAAAAAACACGCGTCCATTTATCTCTCTACTCGGCGAGTTGGGGCCTCCAACTCGTCGAGTTGCTCTGATAACATGAATGTAAATTAATTAAATTCTATACCTAGGAGTCAGGATGTTACACTACTTCCTCAAAAGTGACAAAAATCATGCATGGATACTTCAAGACTCTTAAGATGGTAACTTCATGCCTTAAGGACACACACAACACCAAGGATGGCAACCCTAAACCTAGAAAACGACTTTGGACAATAAAGCTTCATACTTTGGACCAAAGAGGTCCAAAAACTCAACTCAAGAGATCTAAGCATTCATAAGCCAAGTTCACGACTTTATATCTTGAAAAGGTCTTAAATGAAGCAACTGATGGGTTTTGGTCATAAGACATCCTATGTGCTCATACAAATCCTAATGCTTGGATCTAGGTTTCTCTATTGTACATACTTTGAATCCAAGACTATAAACCCTAATTCTAGCATTCAAGTAATCATATTAATATGTAATTAGGTTTAAGATCATACCTTGATTGTTATGTAGCAATAACAATCCTAAATCTCCTTGATTTGACTTTGGAAGGCTTAGAGTCATAAGTGTCACTCCTCTAATGGCTTACAAACACCAAGAGCAAATGGAGAAGGTATAAAGAGAGAGAGGAGAGAGATTAGAATTCGTCCTTAGGACTTCTTGGGAACAAGTACACGAATTCTAAGGCCTTAGGGTCTTTATATAGGTGTAGAGATAGGGTTTCAGTCATTATCCTTATCTAGTTGCTTATCCACAAAGCAACCATAAGATAAGCCTTGAAAACCCTTATCCTTTATCCTTTGGACGATTTCAAGGATCCTTATCTCCTTGAATTCGTTCAACCCATATTTAGGATAACCATTACCATATTTTGTAACTATCACATAATTACAATTCAGCCCCTCTAGTTTAATTAATTACACTTGATCACAAAATTAATTTCTAATTAATTATTGACCAATATTAATTAAGCAAATATGATTTATCCTTTAATATATTATTCTTATAACATATTAATAAATCATAATAACCTCTCTCTCTTTATTTATTTCTCCAATCAAGTTGCTTTGGTGAAGGCAACCCAAAAGGACCATGCACCATCGGGTCAAGTACATACCAAAATAGTTATGGACTTAGACACTAATCCAACAGTCTCCCACTTGGATAAGTCTAATAACTATTCTGTGTATGACTTCAGATCCTGATCTGCAATCGTAGCTTTCCAAAGCCGCTGTCAACTCTGATCCAATCAGATACGCGTGTCCTTAGATAAGGGATCATATATTCCTCCATTCTAGATATCATATGAGATATGATTTCTAATCATTCTCTTTGTACTATATCTCGATTCCCGATTTATGACGACTGAATAATTTGAACAAATCAAATTAGCCCTAGCCCGGCCGAGCATTTACGTTTGTCATCACTAAACCATCGAGGGGCCCAAAGATATCTCTTTTATCCTTCTTTGGATAAAAGGAACGGATAAACTTTGATACAATGCTTGCTTGCACTCACTAACCAAATCACACACAACAATATGTTTTATATCACCAAGTTACTAGTGCGTTTTCATATTATCAATGTGCAACCGATTAGCAAGATACAACTCACACATCTCGGTTTCAAGAATATAAGATGTTATCGTCTCACCAATCACTCGTGATACAATTCATGGAGTGATCCAAGTGAGCGTGGGTTTAATCCAATGCTCAAATTCATATTCATAAGCACTCATGAATGTTGCAGCAAACATTTGCTTATGTCTAATACTCTTTTAGACAATCCACACACCAATTCACGACAGTCTTCATTCATATCTACTTCCAACATATGAACGACTGTGGCCTGTTTGAATAATTCGATTATTCTTAATAAACTCAATTATTCTGGAAGTCAAAACATGCAAAGTGAAACACAAGAATAATACTAATCCCATATGGCCTCAACCCTTTGAGCATAAATAAAACACGTTTTATTTATCACCATATCGATTACTCATTATTTGTCGTTTCGGGTAATCAACTTCTTACTTGAATTATTACACTTGTCCCATGCTCCTAGCATGCACACAATGTTTACCTATGGTTCTTACTTTTGTGAAATAGACAAATTGAACACATTTCCAATCATTCTCATATTACAACTCCAAATCCATTTTCTTAAGTGTAAGAATATCAAATTCTTGTTACTTATAGAATATACTAGATTCTAACACTTTATGCAACGATCCTTTTGTAATGTCACTGCATCAAAGTCTCAAAGACTATTGCCAATGATATTACAAAGTCCTCTAACGTAGATTGTTACAAGACAATTCCTTGGATATGATGTCTCTTACTCAAAGTACATTCCTTTGAACATCCTTTTGCATAAAAGTTTCTAATCTAGTCATAGATTTTCAATATTTACTTCCCAGTATGGACACGCTTCCATATGTTCCATATGACAACTCATTTCTTAATATAATCTTTTCTATTCGTCATAATGTCGATCTGGTCCATTCAATACCATGCTTCCAACTACTCACAAGCAACCAATCCTCGTCGAACTTTGGATTGTCCTTTGATAGTTGTTTAATTATTTTAGTCAAAACCAATTCTAGTCCCTTTTTCCTCTAAATGCGCTAGACATTTGGAAAATTTTAGAATGGTGAAACATTAAAGCATTTGCAATCGATCCTATACCCGAAGCCTATGAGACACGATGCACAATGTTTTATTTGCTATGTTCTCAAAATTCGAATTGTGAAAAGGAATTCCGTAATCATAATCGAAATTTTAAGAACACACTATGTACCTTTGACTAAATTTATTAACATTTCTCAACCTAAGCCTTTAGATTTGAAATGAAGCATAATATTCTCTCCCTTAATTATAGCAAAACAACTTTACAACTCTTACGACTTTGCAAGGTATAACTCTTGTTTTTCTATAATTAATATTACCAACTTGCAATACTTTCCATAATAATCATACAATCATAACTTTTATGCTCCCACTATCATGATGATTACTATAAAACATAACACTTATGCTCCCACTAGCTTCGACATGTATTCATAAACATCTTAACTTTCAGAAAGACAATACCTATTGAATTTCTTAAGTCCATGTTTCTAATACTTAGTGCTTTGATAATCTTTTATCAAGGCTTCTTGAAGTTATACACCTTTGCCTTTAGATAGTTCATATGTGTGTCTCAACAATTAAGAATAATTGCCAAACCTCACAACTCAAATTATGGAAAGGGATACCGTAACCATGATCGAATTTGAGAATGCAATTTTACAATCACTATCTTCTTAAAATCTTTCTTAGTGAAAGCATTTCCTCACAATCATTTTCATGAAGGAGGAAATCTTATGACACTTAGATTTAAATGGTGTATTTGTTCCTATCCATGTGAATTTGTTAAAACCAAAGTTTACAACAAATTCAAACTCATATGGACCGAGCCTTTTTTTAATCTTGAATTCTTGCCTTATGGTAGCACAACTGCCCACCACATCTTCCAAGTAGTTAAGCATCTCACCCTTTTCCTATCAATGTACCTTTCATTGATCAAGGTGTTTTGCCTTTTATGCGTTCAAAATGAGTACTCATAGGACTCACATGCATAATTAACTCAATTGGAACAGCACAGAATCAAAATATTGTCAACACGATAGGTTGTAAACCTCAACTCGTGTGCTAGTGATGATCGATAAGGTTTATTTGATTTGTTCTTGAAACCTTTCAAGACCATTAAGACTCCCACTGACTCATTGACATATAAGATTCTCTTGTCAATAAACAATTCTTGACAAACAAATATTCAAGAGTTAGTGTAGTTTTTATCAAATCACTTCATAAATTGGTCCTAGTTGGCCTTTGTCTTATCCAAGACATCACAAATTTCCATATTTGATGAATGTTATAAACCTTCTTAATACTTTTCACTCATTGTCACAATCTTAACTTTAAGACTTGTTATTGGAACGAAATATGATAGACTTCTTGATTTTTCCATTTCTTCAATTCTTGATTCCTCTTCTCAAACATACAATTGTACTAAGACTTACTTAGAGGATCAATTGAGATATGGTTCTTAATCATTAAGACCTATCATAAAGCATAAAAGGTACTCTCCCTTCTTCTTAGAATGGAGAAACTTTTATCTTTCTGCCTACTTGACTCTTCTTATTCGTTCTGCTATTGATTTAAACATTTTCAATCAATTGAGAATTACACTTAATCATATTTACTAAACCTTTAGTAAATCATGACAAATGTCTTTGTTACTCTTATGGTGGACTTTTATCAACACGCAACTTTGTGTACTTGATCTCCTAGTCCTTCACTTGACACTTTGTCAACGAATTTGTCTAATTTCCAAATATGAAATTTCTCATTCATCATGCAACCAAGTTGCGTGATTCCAAGTTTCTGTCCAATTGAAACTTGGGCGATAAGAAACTCTCCCTATTTGGTAAATTCTTGACTTTCCATAACACAATAAGAAACAAATCCATTATTGCTAATAATTTTAACATCAATTTTTCATACACGCCATTGTAAGGATAAATAAATAAAGTTTAAAATCAAAATTTATTTTATTGCGGAAAAATTTGTCCTTCACAATGCAACTCATTGAAAAACTTATGCTAATACATCTTTCTTAGCAATCTAATTCTAACTCTAAGTAGTAGCTCAAGAATCTAATCTTCGAGAAACGTGATCGAAATCCATTCCTTCACGATTAGATTCTGCTCACTTCTTCCCTTAAGCTTCCTTTCTTTTCTTTGATCTTACAAGGCATTAATTGTAATCTTATCACATTAAGCATTAAGAATCTAGAATAGAAGCTTAAAAGAGTTAGTTAATGGGTTTTACCTATATTAGAGCCATACGTTTCGACTCTCCCATCTCTTAGATCTCTTAGGTAAATAGGGCAGCTTCGTCTCCAATGCCCATTCTCTTGGCAATAAAAGCAAATTTACTCTTTTTGGAACAGGACATGGAACTACTTCAGACATCACCTTTCTCTTATGATCAATCTTTTCAATCATAGCATGTCTTTCGTTGCCATTGTCTATATCCATAGAGGTCTCGAAGGCAGATTCACCAATCAACTTTGCTTTTCTATTGCGCCAAACCATTGCTGATTCAACAGCAATAAGCATATAGGTGAGATCTATAAGGGTCACGTCGCGGTTCATCACATAGTACTCTCTTACGAACTCACTATATGAGTTAGGAAGTGATTGAAGAACCCAATCAACAACCATTTCCTCACAGACAACGGATACCAACATTCTTAACCTATCAATGTGTGACTTCATCCCTAGGACGTGTGCACACACCGACTTTCCTTCTTTATGTTCACTTGCCAAAAGGGTTTGAGTGATCTTGAACTTTTCAAGCCTTTGAACTTGTGGGTTAAGGAGAATAATTGGAGGAGGAGGAGGAGGAGGAAGTGAAGCATGCTTTCTTATTCCTCGATCGAATCGTGGAATATCATCTTCATGTGGAATGCTTGTTCCACGGGATTTGGGAAGACCATGGTTGTCGAACTTTGACATCTACAAAACGGGAGAAAAACGAATTCAAGTTAGTTGATAGATTGAGTCCTTAGTAAATCACCCAAATAAAATACTAAGGCTAGGACCCAACACAATATTCTACAACTCGGAAGAGGGATGCCGTAACCCTAATTGCAGAATATTTGAAGGTAAGTGAATGACGATTCACTAATTTCCACCACGAAAAACGAAAAAGAAATTTAAGTTTTAAATCTATGAAAACTCCTAGATCCTTTGAGATTCATTGAACTTTCAATGGCATGTTTAAATCTCGATATGCCCCTCTTGTTTGTGACTGGGATGCCGAGGATCACAAAGCGGGTGTGAATAACCATGCAAACTTACATGGTGCCCTCACATGTTACAATCACCTATTCGATGTGCCGGTAAACCACACACGCTCCACCGAACTATGACAAACATTGAGTCACCCTTTGCTACCTTTGCTTAGAACCATTTATTGTGCCGGTAAACCACACACGCTCCGCTAACGTCTTCGCAAGGGCACAAAGTGTAATTTCATGGAATTGCATCAATTCACTTTTGCCTAAGTAACTAAGATTGGGAATTTGAAAAACATTTAGTTACTTTTGTTGGATTAGTGTCTAAGTCCATAACTATTTTGGTATGTACTTAACCCGATGGTGCATGGTCCTTTTGGGTTGCCTTCACCAAAGCAACTTGATAGGATGATTTATGGAGAGTAAGGATTAAATATGATTTATTAATGTATTATGAGAATAATATATTAAAGGAGAAATCATATTGTTTAATTAATATTAGTCAATAATTAATTGGTAATTAGTTTTGTGACTAAAAGAGATTAATTAAACTTAAGGGACTGGAATTGTAATTATAAGATAATTATAATTTGGGCCATGGATTGCCTTGTATCAAGGGTTGGACGAATTCTATGGGGAAGCCCATAAGGAAATCGTCCAAGGGCTTGATTAAAAGGAGTCTATGGGTTGCTTAGGGCTTAAGCATCCAAATTAGGATTTCCTTGTTAGATAACCCTAATAGCCCAACTATATAAAGACTCCTTAAGGCTCAAAAACGTGGCTAAGCTTCTTGTAAGGGTTTACACACGTTTTTGGCAGCCTCCAACCTCTCTCCTCTTCATCCTCTTGCTTATGGTGTTTGTGAACCATTAGAGGAGTGACACTTGTGACTCTAAGCCTTCCAAAGTCAATACAAGGAGGAATTAGGATTGTTATTGCTACATAACAATCAAGGTATGATCTTAAACCTAATTACATATTAATATGATTACTTGTATGTTAGAATTAGGGTTTATAGTCTTGGATTCAAAGCATGTACAATAGAGAAACCTAGATCCAAGCATTAGGGTTTGTATGAGCACATAGGATGTCTTATGACCAAAACCGATCAGTGGTATCAGAGCCTAGCTTGGTTTCAATTGTATTGATGCATTGTATAACTGGAAAATCGTTTTTTGGGCTTTATGGCTGAGGAACTCGGCGAGTACCCCTCAACTCGGCGAGTACAGTGTAGTACTCAGCGAGTTCGAGCATCAGATAATGCTTATCTCGGGATTTCTTGTTGTTTTTTCATTTGGATAGTTACCTTATCATGTTAGATCAATATAAATCCGATTTTATGATATATATGACTATATTCTTGATCAAATTAAAGATAATTATCAATTAACAAGATAATTGTTTCCTTATAAGATAATTGATTAATTATTTTGAGTAAATTGATAAATTGTTTTGCAAGAAATCATTAAACAAATCAAATATGGATAATTATGTAACTAAATGTTAGTTTAGATTATTTGTTATTTGATCCTTGTTGTTATGAAAAGTTTCATATTTTACCCTTTAGGTTTTATAATTTAAATTTGAACCCAAAAGTTTTGAAGTTTTGAAATTTAAATAGTTAAAAACCTAATGTTTTGAAAAAGGTTTCAAAACTTGCCCTCAAGTTTTGGAATTTAAAAGTTGATTAAAAGGTTTAATTAGAAATGTTAAATTCTAAAACTCTAGTAATGTTTTGAAAAGTTCAAATCACACCCTTATGGTTTTATTAATTAATTAAGGAGTATAATTAAAAGAGGTTTAATAAATCCATAAAAGTTTAGGTTAACCTTTTAATTGAATTAAAATTGTAATTGTTAAAGTTAACCATATAGTATTTAAAAGTATAAAATACACCCTATACTATATATAACATTAAATGTCTAACATTATATATATGTATGAGTAAAAGTCAGTCTTACCGTTAGTAGGCCTCATTCACGAAGCTAGTCTATAAGGGGTGTTTAAGGAAATTGCCTATAAAATGGCGATTGAATGGGTATCCACTCTTACCCACCGCACTCTTGACTGGTGGAGGGTCGTTAGCCGAACGGGTAGGATAGGACGAAACCTTCCATTATAAGTATAATGAAATACCAAGTAACTAAATGTTTTTCAAATTCCCAATCTTAGTTACTTAGGCAAAAGTGAATTGATGCAATTCCATGAAATTACACTTTGTGCCCTTGCGAAGACGTTAGTGGAGCGTGTGTGGTTTACCGGCACACTAAATGGTTCTAAGCAAAGGTAGCAAAGTGTGACTCAATGTTTGTCATAGTTCGGTGGAGCGTGTGTGGTTTACCGGCACATCGAATAGGTGATTGTAACATGTGAGGGAACCATGTAGTTTGCATGGTTATTCACACCCGCTTTGTGATCCTCGGCATCCCAGTCACAAACAAGAGGGGCATATCGAGATTTAAACATGCCATTGAAATGTTCAATGAATCTCAAAGGATCTAGGATTTTTCATAGATTTAAAACTTAAATTTCTTTTTCGTTTTTCATGGTGGAAATTAGTGAATCGTCATTCACTTACCTTCAAATGTTCTGCAATTTGGGTTACGGCATCCCTCTCCCGAGTTGTAGGATATTGTGTTGGGTCCTAGCCTTGGAATTTCATTTGGGTGATTTACCAAGGACTCAATCAATCAACTAACTTGAATTCGTTTTCTCCCGATGTCAAAGTTCGACAACTATGGTCTTCTCAAATCCCGTGGAACAAGCATTCCACATGAAGATGATATTCCACGATTTGATCGAGGAACAAGAAATCATGCTTCACTTCCTCCTCCTCCTCCAATTATTCTCCCTAACCCACAAGATTGTAAAATTGAAAAGTTCAATATCACTCAAGCCCTTTTGGCAAGTCAGTGTGTGCACACGTATTAGGGATGAAGTCACACATTGATAGGTTAAGAATGATGGGATTCGTTGTCGGTGAAGAGATGGCTGTTGATTGGGTTCTTCAGTCACTTCCTAACTCGTATAGTGAGTTCGTAAGAGAGTACTATATGATGAACCACAACGTGACACTTATAGATCTCACCTACATGCTTATTGCTGCTGAATCAACAATGGTTTGGCACAATAGAAAAGCAAAGTTGATTGGAGAATCTGCCTTCAATACCTCTATGGATTTAGACAATGGCAATGGAAGACATCCAATGATTGAAAAGTTTGATCATAAGTGAAAGGCGATGTCTGAAGTAGTTCCATGTGTTGTTCCAAAAGAATCAATTTGCTTTTATTGCCAAGAGAAGGGGAATTGGTGACGAAGTTGCCCTATTTACCTAAGAGATCTAAGAGACGGGAGAGTCAAAAGTATGACTACGCTTTAGGTAAGAATCCACTATCTAACTCCATTAAGTTCCTATTCATTGATTCTTAATACATGATGTGATAAGATTGCATTTGAATGTTTTGAAGGATCAATGAAAAGAAAGGAAGCTTGATAAGAGAGCAAGATGAATCTAATCACAAGAGATGGATCTCGATCTCATGGACTTGAAGATTGGATTTTGAGCTTAGATAGTTATGATAGAGTTGTTAGAAATTTTCTTTTTACATAGTTTTCAATAGATTTTGCATTGTAAGGACAAATGTTTTTCCGCTGCTTTTATAAATAAAATAAATTTTGTTTGACTTATTTATTTATTTCTTTACTTCCTTGCAATGAAATCGTTATGTGAAAATTGATGTTTGCATATTTCTATAACGAATGGATATGATTCTTAGTTATGTTATTTATGGAAATGTCAAGAATTTACCAAATAGGGAGAGTTTCTCATCACCCAAAGTTTCAATTGGACAGAAACTTGGAATCATGCAACGTGGATGCATGATGAATGAGAAATTTCGTATTTGGAAATTGGACTAATTCATTGACAAAGTGTCAAGTGAAGGACTAGGAGATCGAGTACACAAAGTTGTGTGTTGATCCAGTTCACCATAAGAGTAACAAAGATATTCGTCATGATTTACTAAAGGTTTAGTAAATATGATTATGCTTATAAGATTAAGTGTAATTCTGAATTGATTGAAAATGTTTAAATCAATAGCAGAACGAATAAGAAGAGTCAAGTAGGCAGAAAGATAAAAGTTTCTCCATTCTAAGAAGAAGGGAGAGTACCTTTTATGCTTTATGATAGGCCTTAATGATTAAGAACCATATCTCAATTGATCCTCTAAGTGAGTCTTAGTACAATTGTATGTTTAAGAAGAGGAATCAAGGATTGAAGAAATGGTTAAATCAAGAAGTCTATCATACTTCGTTCCAATAACAAGTCTTAAAGTTAAGATTGTGACAATGAGTAAAAAGTATTAAAGGTTTATAACATTCATCAAATGTGGAAAGTTGTGATGTCTTGAATAAGACAAAGACCAACTTAGACCAAAATTATGAAGTGTTTTGTTTTGATAAAAGCTACACTAACTCTTGAATGTTTGTTTGTCAAGAAATGTTTATTGACAAAAGAATCTTATATGTCAAGGAGTCAGTGGGAGTCTTAATGGTCTTGAAAGGTTTCAAGAACAAATCAAATAAACCTTATCGATCATCACTAGCACACGAGTTGAGGTTTACAACCTATCGTGAAGACATTATTTTGTTTCTGTGCCAATCCAATCAAGTTAATTATGCATATGAGTCCTATGAGTTCTCATTTGAGTGCATAAAAGGCAAGGACCTTGATCAATGGAAAGTACATTGATAGGAAAGGGTGAGCTGCTTAACTACTTGGAAGACGTGGTGGGCAGCTGTGCTACCATAAGGCAAGAAATCAAGATTAAGAAAGTTCGATCCATATGAGTTTGAATTTGTCGTAAACTTTGGTTTTAACAAATTCACATGGATAGGAACACATACACCGTTTAAATCTAAGTGTCATAAGATTTCCTCCTTCATGAAAATGATTGTGAGAAAATGCTTTCACTAAGAAAGATTTTAAAAGATAGTGGTTGTAAAATTGCATTCTCGAATTCGATCATGGTTACGGCATCCCTTTCCATAATTTGAATTGTGAGGTTTGGCAATTAGTCTTAATTGTTAAGACACACATATGAACTATCTAAGGCAAAGGTGTATAAGTTCAAGAAGCCTTGATAAAAGATTATCAAAGCACTAAGTATTAGAAACATGGACTTAAGAAATTCAATAGGTATTGTTTTTTTTCTTCTGAAAGTTAAGATGTTTATGAATACATGTCGAAGCTAGTGGGAGCATAAGTGTTATGTTTTATAATAATCATCATGATAGTGGGAGCATTAATGTTATGATTGTATGATTATTAAGGCAAGTATTGCATAGTTGGCAATATTAATTATAGAAAACAAGAGTCATACTTTGCAAAGTTGTAAGAGTTGAAAGGTTGTTTTGCTATAATTAAGGGAGAGAATATTATGCTTCATTTCATATCTAAAGGATTAGGTTGTGAAATGTTAATAAATTTAGTCAAAGGTACATAGTGTGTTCTTAAAATTTCGATTATGATTACGGCATTCCTCTTCACAATTCGAATTTTGAGAACATAGCAAATAAAACATTGTGCATCATGTCCCATACGCTTCGGGTATAGGATCGATTGCAAATGCTTTAATGTTTGACCATTCTAAAATTTTCCAAATGTCTAGCGCATTGAGAGGGAAAAAGGACTAGAATCGGTTTTGACTAAAATAATTAAACAACTATCAAAGAACAATCCAAAGTTCGACGAGGATTGGTCGCTTGTGAGTAGTTGGAAGTATAGTATTGGAAATTATGGAAATGTTTCCATATTGGATGGACCATATCGACATTATTAGGAATATATAAGATTCTATCAAAAATAAGTTGTCATATGGAAAATATGGAAATGTATCTATATTGAATTGAATATTGAAAATCTATGTCTAAGTCCATAATTCATCCTATCAAGTTGCTTTGGTGAAGACAACCCAAAAGGACCATGCACCATCGGGTCAAGTACATACCAAAATAGCTAGGCTCTAATACCACTGATGGGTTTTGGTCATAAGACATCCTATGTGCTCATACAAACCCTAATACTTGGATCTAGGTTTCTCTATTGTACATGCTTTGAATCCAAGACTATAAACCCTAATTCTAGCATACAAGTAATCATATTAATATGTAATTAGGTTTAAGATCATACCTTGATTGTTATGTAGCAATAACAATCGCAATTCCTCCTTGTATTGACTTTGGAAGGCTTAGAGTCACAAGTGTCACTCCTCTAATGGCTTACAAACACCATAAGCAAGAGGATGAAGAGGAGAGAGGTTGGAGGATGCCAAAAATGTGTGTAAACCCTTACAAGAACATTAGCCACGTTTTTGAGCCTTAAGGGGTCTTTATATAGTTGGGCTATTAGGGTTATCTAACAAGGAAACCCTAATTTGGATGCTTAATCCCTAAGCAACCCATAGACTCCTTTTATTAAGCCCATGGACGATTTCCTTATGGGTTTCCCATTAGAATTCGTTCATCCCTTAATACAAGGCAATCCATGGCCCAAATTGCAATTATCTTATAATTACAATTCCAGTCCCTTAAGTTTAATTAATCTCTTTTAGTCATAAAACTAATTACCAATTAATTATTGACTAATATTAATTAAACAATATGATTTCTCCTTTAATATATTATACCCATAATATATTAATAAATCATATTTAATCCTTTCTCTCCATAATTCATCCTATCAAGTTGCTTTGGTGAAGGCAACCCAAAAGGACCATGCACCATCGGGTCAAGTACATACCAAAATAGTTATGGACTTAGACACTAATCCAACAGTCTCCCACTTGGATAAGTCTAACAACTATTCTGCGTATGACTTCAGATCCTGATCTGCAATCGTAGCTTTCCAAAGCTGCTGTCAACTCTGATCCTATCAGATACGCGTGTCCTTAGATAAGGGATCATATACTCCTCCATTCTAGATATCGTATGAGATCTAATCATTCTCTTTGTACTATATCTCGATTTCCGATTTATGACGACATTCTAATTGAACAAATCAAATTAGCCCTAGCCCGGCCGAGCATTTACGTATGTCATCACTAAACCATCGAGGGGCCCAAAGATATCGCTTTTATCCTACCTTGGATAAAAGGAACGGATAAAATTTGATACAATGCTCGCTTGCACTCACTCACCGAATTACACACAACAATATGTTTTATAACACCAAGTTACTAGTGCGTTTACATATTATCAACGTGCAACCGATTCGCAAGATACAACTCACACATCTCGGTTTCAAGAATATAAAATGTTATCGTCTCACTAATCACTCGAGATACAATTCATGGAGTGATCCAAGTGAGCGTGGGTTTAATCCAATGCTCAAACCATATTCATAAGCACTCATGAACGTTGCAGCAAACATTTGCTTATGTCTAATACTCTTCTAGACAATCAACACACCAATTCACGACAATCTTCATTCATATCTACTTCCAACATATGAACGACTGTGGCCCGTTTGAATAATTCGATTATTCTTAATAAACTCAATTATTCTGGAAGTCAAAACATTCAAGGTGAAACACAAGAATAATACTAATCCCATATGGCCTCAAACTTTTGAGTATAAACAAAACACGTTTTATTTATCACCATATCGATTACTCATTATTTGTCGTTTCGGGTAATCAACTTTTTACTTGAATTATTACACTTGTCCCATGCTCCTAGCATGCACACAATGTTTATCTATGGTTCTTACTTTTGTGAAATAGACAAATTGAACACATTTCCAATCATTCTCATTTCACAACTCCAAATCCATTTTCTTAAGTGTAAGAATATCAAATTCTTGTTACTTATAGAATATACTAGATTCTAACACTTTATGCAACGATCCTTTTGTAATGTCACTGCACCAAAGTCTCAAAGACTATTGCCAATGATATTACAAATTCCTCTAACGTAGATTGTTACAAGACAATTCCTTAGATATGATGTCTCTCTCTCTCAAAGTACATTCCTTTGAACATCCTTTTGCATAAAAGTTTCTAATCTAGACATAGATTTTCAATATTTACTTCCCAATATGGACACGCTTCCATATTTTCCATATGACAACTCATTCCTTAATAGAATCTTTTCTATTCATCATAATGTCAATATGGTCCATTAATACCATGCTTCCAACTACTCACAAGCAACCAATCCTCGTCGAACTTTGGATTGTTCTTTGACAGTTGTTTAATTATTTTAGTCAAAACCGATTCTAGTCCCTTTTCCCTCTAAATGCGCTAGACATTTGGAAAATTTTAGAATGGCCAAACATTAAAGCATTTTCAATCGATCCTATACCCGAAGCGTATGGGACATGATGCACAATGTTTTATTTGCTATGTTCTCAAAATTCGAATTGTGAAGAGGAATGCCGTAATCATAATCGAAATTTTAAGAACACACTATGTACCTTTGACTAAATTTATTAACATTCCACAACCTAATCCTTTAGATTTGAAATGAAGCATAATATTCTCTCCCTTAATTATAGCAAAACAACTATTCCATCCTTACAACTTTGCAAAGAATGACTATTGTTTTCTATAATTAATATTGCCAACTTGCAATACTTTCCTTAATAATCATACAATCATAACATTTATGCTCCCACTATCATGATGATTATTATAAGACATAACACTTATGCTCCCACTAGCTTCGACATGTATTCATAAACATCTTAACTTTCAGAGAGACAATACTTATTGAATTTCTTAAGTCCATGTTTCTAATACTTAGTGCTTTGATAATCTTTTATCAAGGCTTCTTGAACTTATACACTTTTGCCTTAGATAGTTCATATGTGTGTCTTAAGAATTAAGACTAATTGCCAAACCTCACAATTCAAATTATGGAAAGGGATGTCGTAACCATGATCGAATTCGAGAATGCAATTTTACAATCACTATCTTTTAAAATCTTTCTTAGTGAAAGCATTTTCTCACAATCATTTTCATGAAGGAGGAAATCTTATGACACTTAGATTTAAACGGTGTATGTGTTCCTATCCATGTGAATTTGTTAAAACCAAAGTTTACAACAAATTCAAACTCATATGGATCGAACTTCCTTAATCTTGATTTCTTGCCTTATGGTAGCACAGCTGCCCACCACGTCTTCCAAGTAGTTAAGCAGCGCACCTTTTCCTATCAATGTACTTTCCATTGATCAAGGTCCTTGCCTTTTATGCATTCAAATGAGAACTCATAGGACTCACATGCATAATTAACTCGATTGGATTGGCACAAAAATAAAATAATGTCTTCACGATAGGTTGTAAACCTCAACTCGTGTGCTAGTGATGATCGATGAGTCTTATTTGATTTGTTCTTGAAACTTTTCAAAACTATTAAGACTCCCACTGACTCCTTGACATATACGATTCTCTTATCAAAACATTTTTTGATAAACAAATATTCAAGAGTTAGTGTAGCTTATATCAAAACAAAACACTTCATAATTTTGGTCTTAGTTGGTCTTTGTCTTATCCAAGACATCACAACTTTCCACAATTGATGAATGTTATAAACCTTCTTAATACTATTCACTCAATGTCACAATCTTGACTTTAAGACTTGTTTTGGAACGAAGTATGATTGACTTCTTGATTTAACCATTTCTTCAATCCTTGATTCCTCTTCTTAAACATACAATTGTACTAAGACTCACTTAGAGGATCAATTGAGATATGGTTCTTAATCATTAAGACCTATCATAATGCATAAAAGGTACTCTCCCTTCTTCTTAGAATGGAGAAACTTTTATCTTTCTGCCTACTTGACTCTTCTTATTCGTTTTGCTATTGATTTAAACCCTTTAATCAATTCAAAATTACACTTAATCTTGTAAGTGTAATCATATTTACTAAGCCTTTAGTAAATCATGACGAATATCTTTGTTACTCTTATGGTGAACTTGATCAACACACAACTTTGTGTACTCGATCTCCTAGTCCTTCACTTGACACTTTGTCAATGAATTAGTCCAATTTCCAAATACGAAATTTCTCATTCATCGTGCATCCACGTTGCATGATTCCAAGTTTCTGTCCAATTGAAACTTGGGCGATGAGAAACTCTCCCTATTTGGTAAATTCTTGACATTTCCATAAATAACATAACTAAGAATCATATCCATTCGTTGTAGAAATATGCAAACATCAATTTTCACATAATGATTTCATTGCAAGGAAGTAAACAAATAAATAAATAAGTCAAACAAAATTTATTTTATTTATAAAAGCAACGGAAAAACATTTGTCCTTACAATGCAAAATCTATTGAAAACTATGTAAAAAGAAAATTTCTAACAACTCTATCATAACTATCTAAGCTAAAAATCCAATCTTCAAGTCCATGCGATTAAGATCCATCTCTTGTGATTAGATTCATCTTGCTCTCTTACCAAGCTTCCTTTCTTTTCACCGATCCTTCAAAACATTCAAATGCAATCTTATCACATCATGTATTAAGAATCAATGAATAGGAACTTAATGGAGTTAGATAGTGGATTCTTACCTAAAGCGTAGTCATACTTTTGACTCTCCCATCTCTTAGATCTCTTAGGTAAATAGGGCAACTTCGTCTCCAATGCCCCTTCTCTTGGCAATAAAAGCAAATTGACTCTTTTGGAACAACACATGGAACTACTTCAGATATCGCCTTTCTCTTATGATCAAACTTTTCGATCATTGCATGTCTTTCATTGCCATTGTCTATATCCTTAGAGGTCTTGAAGGAATATTCACCAATCAACTTTGCTTTTCTATTGCGCCAAATCATTGCTGATTCAGCAGCAACAAGCATATAGGTGATATCTATAAGGGTCACGTCGTAGCTCATCATATAGTACTCTCTTACAAACTTACTATATGAGTTGGGAAGTGACTCAAGAACCCAATCAATAGCCATCGCTTCACCGACAACGGATCCCATCATTCTTAATCTATCAATGTGTGACTTCATCCCTAAGACGTGTGCACACACCGACTTGCCCTCTTTATGTTTACTTGCCAAAAGGGCTTGAGTGATATTGAACCTTTCAATTTTACAATCTTATGGGTTAGGGAGAATAATTGGAGGAGGAGGAGGAAGTGAAGCATGATTTCTTGTTCCTCGATCGAATCGTGGAATATCATCTTCATGTGGAATGCTTGTTCCACGGGATTTGAGAAGACCATAGTTCTCGAACTTTGACATCGGGAGAAAAACGAATTCAAGTTAGTTGATTGATTGAGTCCTTGGTAAATCACCCAAATGAAAATCCAAGGCTAGGACCCAACACAATATCCTACAACTCGGGAGAGGGATGCCGTAACCCAAATTGCAGAACATTTGAAGGTAAGGGAATGACGATTCACTAATTTCCACCATGAAAAAACGAAAAAGAAATTTAAGTTTTAAATCTATGAAAACTCCTAGATCCTTTGAGATTCATTGAACTTTCAATGGCATGTTTAAATCTCGATATGCCCCTCTTGTTTGTGACTGGGATGCCGAGGATCACAAAGCGGGTGTGAATAACCATGCAAACTACATGGTGCCCTCACATGTTACAATCACCTATACGATGTGCCGGTAAACCACACACGCTGCACCGAACTATGACAAACATTGAGTCACCCTTTGCTACCTTTGCTTAGAACCATTTAGTGTGCCGGTAAACCACACACGCTCCACTAAGGTCTTCGCAAAGGCACAAAGTGTAATTTCATGGAATTGCATCAATTCACTTTTTCCGAAGTAACTAAGATTGGGAATTTGAAAAACATTTAGTTACTTTGTATATTATTATACTTATAATGGAAGGTTTCGTCCTATCCTACCCGTTCGGCTAACGACCCTCCACTAGTCAAGACTGCGGTGGGTAAGAGTGGATACCCATTCAATCGCCATTTTATAGGCAATTTCCTTAAACACCCCTTACAGACTAGCTTCGTGAATGAGGCCTACTAACGGTAAGACTGACTTTTACTCATACATATATATAATGTTAGACCTTTAATGTTATATATATAGTATAGGGTGTATTTCACACTTTTAAAATACTATATGGTTAACTTTAACAATTACACTTTTAATTCGATTAAATGGTTAACCTAAACTTTTATGGATTTATTAAACCTCTTTTAATTATACTCCTTAATTAATTAATAAAACCATAAGGGTGTGATTTGAACTTTTCAAAACATTACTAGGGTTTTAGAATTTAACATTTCTAATTAAACCTTTAATCAACT
Organism: Lactuca saligna; assembly: GCF_052625555.1. Lineage (NCBI taxonomy): Eukaryota > Viridiplantae > Streptophyta > Magnoliopsida > Asterales > Asteraceae > Lactuca > Lactuca saligna. The sequence continues at coordinate 307,846,827 of NC_136420.1, read as the reverse complement.
TTTAAATTCCAAAACTTGAGGGCAAGTTTTGAAACCTTTTTCAAAACATTAGGGTTTTAACTATTTAAATTTCAAAACAACAAAACTTTTAGGTTCAAATTTAAACTATAAAACGTAAATGGTAAAATATGAAACTTTTTATAACAACAAGGATCAAATAACAAATAATCTAAATTAACATTTAATCACATAATTATCTATATTTGATTTATTTAATGATTTCTTGCAAAACAATTTATCAATTTACTCAAAATAATTAATCAATTATCTTATAAGGAAACAATTATCTTGTTAATTGATAATTATCTTTAATTAGATCAAAAATATAGTCAAATATATCATATAATCGGATTATTATTGATCTAACATGATAAGGTAACTATCCAAATGCAAAAACAACAAGAAATCCCGAGATAAGCATTATCTGATGCCGAACTCGCCGAGTACTACACTGTACTCGCCGAGTTGAGGGGTACTCGCCGAGTTCCTCAGCCATAAAGCCCAAAAAACGATTTTCCAGTTATACAATGCATCAATACAATTGAAACCAAGCTAGGCTCTGATACCACTGATGGGTTTTGGTCATAAGACATCCTATGTGCTCATACAAACCCTAATGCTTGGATCTAGGTTTCTCTATTGTACATGCTTTGAATCCAAGACTATAAACCCTAATTCTAGCATACAAGTAATCATATTAATATGTAATTAGGTTTAAGATCATACCTTGATTGTTATGTAGCAATAACAATCGCAATTCCTCCTTGTATTGACTTTGGAAGGCTTAGAGTCACAAGTGTCACTCCTCTAATGGCTTACAAACACCATAAGCAAGAGGATGAAGAGGAGAGAGGTTGGAGGATGCCAAAAACATGTGTAAACCCTTACAAGAACATTAGCCACGTTTTTGAGCCTTAAGGGGTCTTTATATAGTTGGGCTATTAGGGTTATCTAACAAGGAAACCCTAATTTGGATGCTTAAGCCCTAAGCAACCCATAGATTCTGATACCACTGATGGGTTGTCAAAGGATGTTCAAAAGGAATGTGCTTTGAGTGAGAGACATCGTATCTAAGGAATTGTCTTGTAACAATCTCCGATAGAGGACTTTGTAATATCATTGGCAATAGTCTTTGAGACTTTGGTGCAGTGACATTACAAAAGGATCGTTGCATAAAGTGTTAGAATCTAGTATATTCTATAAGTAACAAGAATTTGATATTCTTACACTTAAGAAAATGGATTTGGAGTTGTAAAATGAGAATGATTGGAAATGTGTTCAATTTGTCTATTTCACAAAAGTAAGAACCATAGGTAAACATTGTGTGCGTGCTAGGAGCATGGGACAACTGTTGGAATTCAAGTAAGAAGTTGATTACCCGAAACGACAAATAATGAGTAATCGATATGATGATAAATAAAACGTGTTTTTGTTTATACTCAAAGGTTGAGGCCATATGGGATTAGTATTATTCTTGTGTTTCACCTTGCATGTTTTGACTTCCAGAATAATTGAGTTTATTAATAATAATCGAATTATTCAAACGGGCCACAGTCGTTCATATGTTGGAAGTAGATATGAATGAAGATTGTCGTGAATTGGTGTGTGGATTGTCTAAAAGAGTATTAGACATAAGCAAATGTTTGCTGCAACGTTCATGAGTGCTTATGAATATGATTTGAGCATTGGATTAAACCCACGCTCACTTGGATCACTATCTCGAGTGATTAGTGAGACGATAACATCTTATATTCTTGAAACCGAGATGTGTGAGTTGTATCTTGCTGATCGGTTGCACATTGATAATATGTAAACGCACCAGTAACTTGGTGTTATAAAACATATTGTTGTGTGTAATTCGGTGAGTGAGTGCAAGCGAGCATTGTATCAAAGTTTATCCGTTCCTTTTATCCAAGGTAGGATAGAAGCGATATCTTTGGGCCCCTCGATGGTTTAGTGATGACATACGTAAATGCTCGGCCGGGCTAGGGCTAATTTGATTTGTTCAATTAGTCTATCATCATAAATCGGAAATCGAGATATAGTACAAAGAGAATGATTTGAAATCATATCTCATACGATATCTAGAATGGAGGAATATATGATCCCTTATCTAAGGACACGCGTATCTGATAGGATCAGAGTTGACAGCGGTTTTGGAAAGCTACGATTGCAGATCGGGATCTGAAGTCATACGCAGAATAGTTGTTAGACTTATCCAAGTGGGAGACTGTTGGATTAGTGTCTAAGTCCATAACTATTTTGGTATGTACTTAACCCGATGGTGCATGGTCCTTTTGGGTTGCCTTCACCAAAGCAACTTGATAGGATGATTTATGGAGAGTAAGGATTAAATATGATTTATTAATGTATTATAAGAATAATATATTAAAGGAGAAATCATATTGTTTAATTAATATTAGTCAATAATTAATTGGTAATTAGTTTTGTGACTAAAAGAGATTAATTAAACTTAAGGGACTGGAATTGTAATTATAAGATAATTATAATTTGGGCCATGGATTGCCTTGTATCAAGGGTTGGACGAATTCTATGGGGAAGCCCATAAGGAAATCGTCCAAGGGCTTGATTAAAAGGAGTCTATGGGTTGCTTAGGGCTTAAGCATCCAAATTAGGATTTCCTTGTTAGATAACCCTAATAGCCCAACTATATAAAGACTCCTTAAGGCTCAAAAACGTGGCTAAGCTTCTTGTAAGGGTTTACACACGTTTTTGGCAGCCTCCAACCTCTCTCCTCTTCATCCTCTTGCTTATGGTGTTTGTGAACCATTAGAGGAGTGACACTTGTGACTCTAAGCCTTCCAAAGTCAATACAAGGAGGAATTAGGATTGTTATTGCTACATAACAATCAAGGTATGATCTTAAACCTAATTACATATTAATATGATTACTTGTATGTTAGAATTAGGGTTTATAGTCTTGGATTCAAAGCATGTACAATAGAGAAACCTAGATCCAAGCATTAGGGTTTGTATGAGCACATAGGATGTCTTATGACCAAAACCCATCAACTTTGTATTTCATTATACTTATAATGGAAGGTTTCGTCCTATCCTACCCGTTCGGCTAACGACCCTCCACTAGTCAAGAGTGCGGTGGGTAAGAGTGGATACCCATTCAATCGCCATATTATAGGCAATTTCCTTAAACACCCCTTATAGACCAGCTTCGTGAATGAGGCCTACTAACGGTAAGACTGACTTTTACTCATACATATATATAATGTTAGACTTTTAATGTTATATATAGTATAGGGTGCATTTGACACTTTTAAAATATTAGGTGATCAAATTTAACAATTATACTTTTAATTCAATTAAATTGTAAACCTAAACTTTTATGGATTTATTAAACTTCCTTTAATTATACACCTTAATTGATTAATAAAACCATAAGGGTGTGATTTGAACTTTTCAAAACATTACTAGGGTTTTAGAATTTAACATTCCTAATTAAACTTTTAATCCACTTTTAAATTCCAAAACTTGAGGGAAGTTTTGAAACATTTCAAAACAATTTAGTTTTAATCTATCTTAAAATTTCGAATTTATGACATTTAAATTAAAATTTTAAATATTAAAACTCTTGATTTAATAATTATCTTGAATTAGACTATTAATTTAATTATTAAACATTAAGGGATTATCTAAATAATGAGGATAATTACCATTTATTCATTTAAGTTATCCTAATTCCTTAAATATCTATATATATTTCGAAAATATGGATGGATAATGCAAGATCTTGAATTACCATATATAACAATTAAAGGATAATTACAGGATATGGGATAATCCAAATCCCTAAAAATTAGGATCTTATCTTCGGGAGGAGGCAAATTTCGAAAATCAAGGGATTATAACAAACCCTAGATTTCGAAATTTAAGGGTTTAAGGAAAGGATTTGAAGATCTTATTCAAACTCTTGCAAATTAGGGTTTGCAAACCCTAATCTCGAAAAACCCTAGCCTCTTAGGGTTTATTGGCAATAAACCCTAATATATCAAGTTCATACAATTGAAACCAAACCAATGGCTCTGATACCACTGATGGGTTTTGGTCATAAGACATCCTATGTGCTCATACAAACCCTAATGCTTGGATCTAGGTTTCTCTATTGTACATGCTTTGAATCCAAGACTATAAACCCTAATTCTAGCATTCAAGTAATCATATTAATATGTAATTAGGTTTAAGATCATACCTTGATTGTTATGTAGCAATAACAATCCCAAATCTCCTTGATTTGACTTTGGAAGGCTTGAATGTCACAAGTGTCACTCCTCTAATGGCTTACAAACACCAAGAGCAAATGGAGAAGGTATAAAGAGAGAGGAGAGAGGTTAGAATTCATCCTTAGGACTTCTTGGGAACAAGTACACGAATTCTAAGGCCTTAGGGTCTTTATATAGGTGTAGAGATAGGGTTTCAGTCATTATCCTTATCTAGTTGCTTATCCACAAAGCAACCATAAGATAAGCCTTGAAAACCCTTATCCTTTATCCTTTGGACGATTTCAAGGATCCTTATCTCCTTGAATTTGTTCAACCCATATTTAGGATAACCATTACCATATTTTGTAAATATCACATAATTACAATTCAGCCCCTCTAGTTTAATTAATTACACTTGATCACAAAATTAATTCCTAATTAATTATTGACCAATATTAATTAAGCAGATATGATTTCTCCTTTAATATATTATTCTTATAACATATTAATAAATCATAATAACCTCTCTCTCTTTATTTATTTCTCCAATCAAGTTGCTTTGGTGAAGGCAACCCAAAAGGACCATGCACCATCGGGTCAAGTACATACCAAAATAGTTATGGACTTAGACACTAATCCAACAGCAACAATCCTAGATCTTCTCCTTCTCCTTTTAACCATCACCTTGCTTCAACCTTCACTTCCTTGGAGAATGGATCAAAACACCAAGAATGCTCTCAAGAGGCCTTCTAAACACATGAACACATAATATATGAATTAGGGTTTTGTGGGAGCTACTTAAGGATGAGAGGGAGGATGGTCCTTAATAATGTTCTTTATTTAGTGCTCAACCCTAACAATTGGGATTTTGGGGATCATGGACGTACGCTTGGCATACTTCCTGTATGTTGGTCATACGTCTCCCAAACTGCGTTCCACTTTTCCATTCCTATGTTGGGCGTACACCAACCTACGTTGGGTGTACTCACGTGCATGCCACCTTTTCATGCATCGATGAAATGCAAGCTTTTTCCACCAAGGACTAAATCTATCGATAACTTCAAAGTATCATAACTCCATCATTCTAGGTCCGTTTCCAATGAACCTTATATCCACGAAAAGGTGGTGAGAATCCCTACGCTCCTAACAACACACCCAAGCCTTAAAACCTCCCGAACAAAACTCAAAATCTATAAAATACTATGATACCCAATTACAATCATACTCTTGGCTCCGAAGACAAACTCAAATACTTGGATCACTTATACCATGGCAACTACATCCTAAATGGACTAAATCCTTCCTTTCCCGAAGCCCTAATTCTCATGACAACTGATGACTGGGCCGTAGCCCCAGGCAACATAGCAAATTTGAAACCGAGTGTTACAAATTGCTTCGCTATAATGGACTTAAGGGAGTGGGCACTCATACTTAATTTTGAATCTAAATGTTTAGATCGTATATTAGTCAAAGACATATATGAATATGATGTTGAAATGTTTCAACATAGGAGATTCTGCATGTAAATATTATAGCAAGAAATTCAACATATATTCAATTCTTATACGAGTAACAATGAGTTGAGTCCCATATGCTTCAGATATCGGATCAATCATATATGTTATAGTATATGCTTATTCTAATTTTTCAAATGCCTTGAGAAGTATGAGAAAAGGATTAGAATTTTATGTGGTTAAAGTTTTTAAACACCTATCAAGAAAATTTTAAGGTTTTACCAAAGATTGGTTGTTTGTGGATAGTTGAAAGTATGTTATTATTTAGGGCCGATCATATTGACATGTTTTGGATTGAGATGATTCTTGGACATAAATTGATGGTCATATGTGAATATGGAAATATTTCCATAATGGGAGACGGTTATAAAATATACATGTGAGTTGGAAACTTTAATGCAAGAAAAGTGTTACAGGAGTGTACCATGAATTTGAAACTTCATAACCATGGAATTGTTTAAAGTAAAAAGTTCCATTGGAACATTCTGTAATATCGAAGGCTAAGTCTCTGTGACTTTAGAACCTCTACATCACTGGAGGTTAATGCCTATAAAGATGAAATTCCACTACATCTTGAATAACGATAAGAATTAGAAATTATAAAATGAGCATCGTTGGAGTAATGTCCAGTCAATCTATTCACAAAGGACGGACCATAGAGAGACATAGTATACATGTTTATAACATGGCATGATTGATGTTGTTTGATTAAAGTGGTTAGTTGATTACACGAAACAATATACAATGAATAAATTCGTAATTATTATGGTGAGTAAATAATGGAGATTTATTTATATTCAAGGGGTATGATACTATAGTTAATTAATTTATTATTTTTTTCACTTTGCATGTTTACTTCCCTGAGTAATTTAAATAATATTCAAAATCCATACTCGACCATACTTTTGGAAGTAAGTGGTGAATTAAGATTGTCATGAATCATTTGTAGATTATCTATGGAGATTATACATTGCATAAGGATTGCTGAAATATTCATGAGTACTTAGAAAATGGAGTTTTTGAGTATTAGATAAACCAAAACTTAGAGATTACTTCATCGATTAATTCATAAGTAATTCTAAGACGATAATATCTTCTATCTTCAAACAGAGATGCATAAGTTGCAATTTGCAAGTCAGTTGTGCATTGGTACTATGCAAACACATCAATAACTTGATGTTATAAAGCGTAGTGTCATGTAAAATTTGATAAGTAAAGGTTATAATTATGTAGTCAAAGTTTATTCCTTCTTTTTGCCTTAACAGAAAAAACAATATCTTTGGACCCATCGGTGAGTTGATTTTATCTATAAGAACTAGGTCTGGTCCGGACTAAATTAATGTGCTCAACTTTGTAGTCTGAATATGGTCATAAAATCGGAGATCGAGAAACAAATAAATGAACATGAGGTTGATGTTTTAATCTATGACTTTGTTCATATGATATCTTGTATGTAACGCTCGTAGATCCGTGCTAGTCAATTTAGAGATAATAAACATTAAAAATGGCTTTTGATAGAATATTATATAAGTTAAATAATCTTAACCAAATTTATAATATATGTCACAAGGATTTCGTATATATAAAGAACGTTGAAATCTGACTTATAACGAAGAAGTCATGACCCGTCGAAGTTTCACGATTAAACCGATACGGCTCCGTGTATCGTAAAAAGTACATTTTTGACAAAATATTTTTTAGCCTTAGCAATCTAAATGAAATTCGTAGTAGACGTTAAACCAATAGCATGCATATAGAGAACGTCCAAATCTGACTTCGTTTGAGGATTTTATGATTTTTCTAAGATTCAGCGTAGCAGTATACAGCTCGAAAATTAAATTTTATATCGATCGATTATTAGCCAACAAAATCTAAACAAGAATTGAATATATTATTAATAAGAGCTCAATGATATAAAGACAGTCGAAAACAAACGTTGGATGACAAAGTTATGAAATTTTAACGGACTTTAACGGTTTAAGACTATTAAAATATAACTTTAAAAATAAAGTCAAAATTTGACGACAGAGTCTAAACGAAAGTTGTATATCTCATCGATATCTACGCGTGGATATAAAGAAAGTAAAAAATGAAGCTTGTATGCAAAAGTTGTGATTTTTACAAGACAATTAATTTTTGAGTTAACCTCGGTGTGACACGTGGCGCGATATGGCATACACCTTCCTCCACAAGGCTTGAAATCTGATGGAGACACCTGGCCCTTAGTACACCCAACATAATTCGCATACACACAACATACTGAATACGCCCCACATAAGTCTTGTGTACGCCCCATGTACTGGGGACTGGGTAGCCTATAAATAGAACTCGATTTTCACTATTTTCCTCACACCATTCCATTCTATTCTCTCCCCCCACCCCCAAAGGCCTCAGTGACTTTCTCTAGCATTTCCTAGGTGTTATTAGCGAAGCTCCGGAGTGTCATAAAGCTCCGAGAAGTAGAGATTTCGGCTTAGAAGCTCTGCTCGTGCAAAGTCTAGTTTCTCGCTAAACCACTTATAAGTTGACTTATGCGTATCGTACTTTAACTATAACTTATGTTTAAGTTCATTATCGTTATTATGAACCTATAAACAAGATTTATCAGTGATTCTAAGTTGTTATACTGATTGATCTACTTATGGGAGAAGTGTCTAGAATGGTTACATTGGCTTGGTTGTTGGATTTCAAAAAAGCTATACGCCGAAATAATCCTGCCTCCCAACTGTCTTTCCTGACCGATCCTTACATGATAGATCTTGAAGTAGACTTTGAGTTAATGATGAATCTAGACTAATAAAGAGTCGTAGTAAATATTATACTAAGACTTAGTGATAATGATACTAGGTTACGTCAAAGGAAAAGACAGTTGCTAGAAGCGAAGCGTTGTCCGAATTTTGAATCATCACTTTAACAAATGAGTGCATAGTTACTTTCATATTACACATAGATATGAAGTATTTAATATGAATACATGCTAAATGTTCTTATTATCTGTGTTCCTGATATCTATTAAATTGTATACATATTGTTGTACCTATAAATATATTAGGTAAAGATGGGTAGATGAAAGATGACGTAGATGATGAAAGATGAAATATGATATAGATGATGAGAGATGAAAGATGAAATAGATGATGAGAGGCCTTGACTTTAAAGATGATGTCATCTAGCAGAGTATATATGACAACCATAGACTATTCTAGAGAATTCAGTGGAACACTTGCAGGCTTTGCAACCTGTAGGTGTTCGTGAACCATGTGTTAATCAGATGTACCCTAAAAGCACATTAACATGTATTGTGGGTGGACACCCTAAAATAATGTTGTCAATAAAGAAGATAAACCCTGAAAACTATGGACTTAGTGCCGATTAGATAAACCTTGGCAGCTATGGACTTAGTTCCTATTAAATAAACATTGTAGCTATGGACTTTGTGCCTAATAGATAACACTGGCAGCTATGGACTTATTGCCTATTAGATAAACCTTGGTAGTGATGGACGTCGTGCCTACTCCTTAGGACAAATCATTAGGAATAAATATGGAAGAATACCTACTGACAAGTATCATGGAGGAATCCTTGAACTAGTACTATCAACATAGATGATCCTTAGGGTAAATCCTTAAGAATAAAGAAGATAAAGGGGATGATAAATTGGGTTAATTGTTTGATGATTAAACATATTAGTTATATTATTGTGGGTTGAAAACCCTATGTACTCACCAGGTTTCCCAACCTCACCCACTCAGCTTATTGTATCATAGGTGGCGATATTAAAGATACATTATGCTGAGAGATTCAAGGAGTATTAGGCCACTAGTTTAATTATTGTAAGGCTTGTAATATTTTTTTATGCTTATGTTTCTGTAATGACGATGAAATCCCTATGTTTTAAGATAAATAAAATACATTTCCTCGGAAATGCGTTGATGATATCATTATCATGTTTTAGGGAACAAAGTCCACAATATTTTTCTTTGAAAATGATAATCTGATTTTTTAATAAGCATAAACAAATCGGTATTTTCCGACCTTAAAATTGGGGATGTCACATTGTAGAACGAAGGAATAGTCGATCACTTATCTTAGGGCCAACGTTTGATTTGAATCAGAGTTCGACAGTGGCTTTGGATAGTACATTTTGTTGTTTGGTTCGGGTTATACTTGCAAATATAATTATAAAGTTATCCAAGTGAGAGACTGTTGGATTAATGTATCTAAGCTCATAACTAAATTGGTATATACTTGTAATTAAATCAAAGTCATTTTTGGGTTGCCTTCATAACCATACATAACTAGAAATGATATTACGAGAGAAAAGAAATGATTTGTTCATATATTATATGATTAATATATTAATTATAAATATATAATTGATTTGTTAATTTATTATGTGATTAGTAAATTAAAATAAGATCAATGGTTAAAAATTTGACTTGTTATTTTATATGATTAATAACTTAATAAGAAATCAATGAAAATTAATTTAGACATAATCATATTTAACTAAAATTAAATTTTGGATTAATTGGAATTATTTAAAGGTGCAAGAATTGAATTGTATTTGTTCAATAGTTGAACAAAAGAATCAATTATAGAACCATCCATGGTATGGACGGTTGTGCAGGGATTCCTAAGGTTTTCGGAAGTCTCCTAGTTGTAGATAAGGAAATGATTTAAATTGTGATTAAATCTATTATTTAATTGATTCAAATATGGCTTTATCTGCAAGTTACCTTAACTATAAATAGGACCCCTTAGCTCATTATTTCTATGCATAACCTTTCTAAGAGGCATATGAATGGAATATCATTTTTTTTCCTCTCTCTCCTCTTTATTATAGGGTTTCTAGGGTTTTGGGTGAGTTATTAGAGACATCATACTTTTGGTGTTCATTTTCTAAAGTTCAAGGAATGATTCAAAGCATTGTTTGTTATAACAATTCAAAATGTATGTAATCACATTCTATGATTTTCGATAATAGTAGGATTGATCCAGGGTTTGTATTTCATAGTATGTTGCCTTAATGTGAAGACTTAGATCCTTAATAAATTGCATGTACCTTTAATTATTAAGTGTTATATTCCGCATTGTACATGAATTTTATAACCTATGAAACCCATCAATTTAATGACTAGGTGTTCAAGTTAATAATGTAACCCATAAAATATGTCACAAGGAGAAAATAATCAAATCATCACTTATATCGATAATTCATGTTTTTTGTAAACAAATTTTAGTTGAGACTTATTTGTAAATTAAGATAAAATAATATGACTTTAATAGAGATTTTCCCAACTTATTTAATAACTAAACGTCCATATCAACAACTAAGCTGATAAATAAAAAATAAAAATAACTAAATCGTTATTTTTACCGATAATTCATAATCTTGGGTAAACAAATTTTTATTTGAAACTTATTTACAAATAAATATAAAATAATAAATTTTACCACTTAAAATATCACAACATAATATACAATTGAAGTTTTGATAATATTTAATATTATCATTTAAATTTAAGTTTATATGTTACCCTTTCGTAAATTAAACAGACATGAGAATGGCTATATGCCATCCCCTTCTAGATCCTTCCAAACCTTTCTTTCATTTAGCTTCGTCTCTTTCTGGATCCTTCCAAACCTCTCCTTCATTTATCTTCATCTTTTTCTAGATCTTTCTAAACCATTTTTCATTTCATTTTTCTTCTGTCCTTAATCTCGAAGAAAGTCGTATAAAGAACAGATGCTGTTTTATTTTTCTGCCTACACCTCGAAAGTACAAAACCAAAACTATTCATATATTGCTTGAATATTGTATTTTCTTTTATGAAAATTAATACAATGTATTTCCTTCATCTTCTACACATTAATTCACCTAAATATTTTTATTCTAATTTGAAGTACTCTCTTTTATAAATTTTGTTTTATTATACAATATTTTAAATATTTTGTTATTAAATATACTAAATCAAACATTTAAAATTTTATTTTTGCGACACGTGGCACAATTTTGCTTCCACTCGAAGTAAAGTAGCAGCAGGGATTGGTTGACATCTGCGAATAAAAACATCACCAATAGCCATTGAAGGTAATTTCCTTTTCTTCAATGCTCTGTTTTCAGATTTCAATCGAATTGCATAGTTTTCATTCTTAATTTCAGAAACTCGTACATTCAAAACTGTAATTTAAACCCAACTTTTTCTTCGATTATTTTTCAAACACATTTTCCTACAAGATCAAAACAGTATGACTTTAACTCTTAAGGATCATTGATCAGTTTTCTTGGGTGACATTGAGCTTGTATTGCAATTTTCATGTTCTCGTTCAAGTTTCACAGGTCGCTGTGGTTTCTTGTAATCACTCGCCGGAAAATTAGTCTTCGCTTTATCTCCACGGAAGTGTACGGCGGCTCTGTCGTAAGCTCTGGCGGCTTGCTCCGCCGATCCAAAGGTGCCCAGCCACACTCTCACTTTCTTAAATGGATCCCGGATTTCCGCCGCCCATGTCCCCCATTGTCTCTGTCTTACTCCTCTATACTGTCTCTTCTTCTTCCTCTTCGTCTCTACTCTTCCACCACCACCATTATTCCTCTGTGCTCCGCCGTCGCAAGGTGCATTTTGTCTGAAGTAATTACACCCAAGACAGCCGTTGATTCTACAAATCTGACATACTTCCATCGGATGTAAACAGAGTGACATCATCGGAATTTCATGGTGGTTGTTGTGATCAGTCTCGTTTGTGGTAGCTAACGACGATGATGATGAAGGGTGGTGATTGGTGGTAATGTGGCCGGAGATTACCATCTTGAGTGCAGAGAGAATGATGGAATGCTCCTCCTCGGCGGGTAATGGACGCCAGATATTCATTACTCCGTCACGAAGTTGGTGGTGATCGACTAATTCGGTTTTCTGCATGTTTTTGTTTAAGGTTTTTTAAAATAAACAGTTGTAAGGGTGAATTGAGTGGAAGTGTTTATATAGCGGGAATTTTGTAATGTTAGTTGTACACGGTGGCATGTGACCGGTGATGACGGGCCACGTGGAAGGACGACGTAGGGCATGTGGTGGGTGATTTGGATTGCTTACGTCAGGAATGAGTCTACACGTGGCGTTTGTTTCAGTTAAACGTGGCAGACGAAGAGCTTGCGTACGGAAGCCATGTTGATTCTAGAGGTTGGTTTTTTGTTTCACGTTCAACCCACAGTGGGATTACAAGAGAAAAATAATCGTAACAAAAATGATAGTAGTAAATAAGTTTGGATTAAAGAGTATTTAATGATATGAGATTTGATATTAACTGCTCATTCATGATGTTGTATAATAACTTATGGCTACCACAAAAATGAGGAGAGAAGGAAGCGAGATAGAGGTATAATAACTAAATAACATGCTATTTGAAGTATTTTTCATGAAATAGTCAGGGTGAGTCTAAATAAGTTTTTAAATTTTTAGTAGTTTTCTAAACATTTTTTAAATATATATTTCTTTTATAACTTTTTTTAAATTCTTAACAAAATTTTAAGTTTTTCTACAACCTAATAATGTTTAATAAAAATAATTTAATTTTAGAGGGTTTAGAAAAGGGAAATCGAGTAATCTAACTTTATTATTATTATTTTTAAATATAATATTCTTTTTTTGCAAAATGACCGTTTGGTCCGGAATGAAGTATTTCGGACCTGATTTAATATTCGGTAAACAGGTAAATAATTCTGACATGGTAATATGGTTTTAATATAATTACTCTTTAATCCATTTCCGACTAGATTTTGTCATTCTCTTGTTTTGAATGATCCTACATCCCATTCCGGATATCATTAAAACTGAAAATGTATTATGGTAGTAATGAAGAAATGCATTTTTTATATATAAGTTTCAAATTTGTTTCTAATTATAGCCATTTAATTAAAATTATACGTTAAAACATGTTTAGTTTATTCAATTATATAGGTATTATAGGATTTTTTGTGAATTTTATTCGTGTTAAGGCGATTATAAGATTACATGTATTTATACATTTATACTACATCATAAATTGTTATAAGAATCCTAATTTTAGCTAGTCTGAAACGTGTTTGGACTTCGAAAATCATGTCTAGAATACGTAGAACGCTCCGGAATAAGGAACCGGTTCTAGAATTTTTATCCGGAACTTATGGTCCGGACTAGCGTTCCAGATTTTTTGTAACATCCGGTTTCAGATTTGCCTTGTTGCTTGGGGCTACGGCCCAATCATTAGTTGTCATGGGGTTTGGTGCTTCGAGAAAGGAAGGATTTAGCCCGTTTCGGATGTAGTTGTCATGGTTTAAGAGATTCATGTATTCAATTGTGTCTTCGGAAGCCAAGGGTATGACAGTAAATTGACATCTCGGTCTTTTATGCATTTTGGCTTCTTGTTCAGAGCGTTTTTAGGCAAGGGTGACTTGTTAGAAGCGTAGAGCTTCTCGTCGTCTTTCCGTAGATATAAAGTTTGTCGGAAACGAACTTAGAATGAGGGAGTTATGGTACTTTGAATGTTTTAGCAGAATTAGCCCCTAATGGAAATACTTGGCAGATCAGCCCCATGCATGTAAGGATGCATGCATGTGTTTAGCTGGGTACGCCCAGCATAAGCTGGGGTACGCCCAACGTTTAAAGATGAATGACCGCGGGTGGTTTGTGAGTACGTCGTACGTATTAAGAAGTATGTGGGGCGTACTCCCGTCACACTAAAACCCTAATTTCGGGGTTTCTACCCTATATAAGCAACATTATACCACTCCTTAGGTCATTTTAATTCAACAACCACCCCTTTTTATGTCCATAAAACCTTAGATTGCATTGGATGAAGCTTTGAGCTTGAAAGAAGAATCTTGGTGGTTTGTGCAAGAGAAGAAGGAGGTAAAGAACTCAACCTCTAGGGAAGAACTTAGAGGTCTAGAGTTAATATCTCCATTTCGAGAATCTCAAGGTATAAATTCTCTATTTTGGCTTTTCATTTCATAGATCTACTTTGGGTTGGGTTTTTGGTCATTCTAGTCCTTTTGCTTGGTCTTAGTGAGCTAGGGTCGTTTTAGGGACTCAAACTAGTAAATCTGGACATTCCAAGGTTCCCTTTCTCATAAATGTGCAAGCTTTGTGGAGATTTTGAGTTCAATCTGTTGGATTAATGTCTAAGTCCATAACTATAATCGGTAAGACTTGACCCGACCCGGCATGGTCCATTTGGGTTGCATGGCATCATGCATTTGGATAGACTATAATGAGAGAAATAACACTTAAGGTTTGTTAATATATTATAAGTTCTAATATATTAATAAGATTATTTAATTAGTATTGATCAAGAATTAATCTAGGATTAATTAAGTGATCAAAAGAAAACTAATTAAATATATGGGTTGATTGTGTAAATCATCCATAATTGTATAGTGGGCTAAGACTCCATGGATTATCAAGTTGGGCTAAAACTCATAGGATGCTCCATGGATGCTCCATGGTGTATTTGAACCCATGGATCCAAGGAAATGGAAAGTCATGACAATTAGGGTTTACCCTAACTTGACACTATATAAAGATCATATTCTAGGGAAAATAGGCCACTATGAGTGATAGGGCTAGCTGATTTTCATGATGTGTGGAATCCTCTCAAGTCATTCCAAGTGCACATGATGTTGTGTGAACCATTTGAGGTGTCACACTTGGGGCACTAGGCACTCAAGCTTCATGAAGACAAGCTACATCAAACAAAGGTATGTATTCTATCCATTTGATTACCCAAGTATCAAGTATTGTATGCTAGATAGGGTAATACCTTGGAATTTTCATATTTGCATGTATAATAAAGTAAACATAGATCCAAGGTATTTAGGGTTGCATGTACACTTAGGAGTGTTAGAATGCTCAAAACCCAACAGTGGTATTAGAGACTAGGCTTGCTTTCTCTTATACTTGATGCAAATACATTTTTCGAAGCAAAGAAGCTGTCCAGACTGAAAACTCGATGAGTTTTTCCAATAAACTCGAAAGTTCATTGTTTAATGCATGAACTCGACAAGTTCTCTATAAAACTCGACGAGTTTTGGCCCCTGACAGCTTATCTTCGTGTTTTTTGGTTGAAATTGGACTAGGAACATTACCATAAGCTGTTTTTAAACTTATAAACTTGTTTTTGATGTGGTAATGTTCATGCTAATTCAATTTCAAAGATAATTGTCAATAGATTCATGTTTTGTATTAGTTTAAAAGTTATGCTAATTACATGAATTTTTTTGATGTGAATTATCTTGTTGTTATGAGTTGCTTAGATTAATAGAAAAGTTAATTGATTATGTGTTTTCAATCCATTTTAATCTAAGAGTTGATTCTAAAATGTGTTTTTGTAACTTGTCCTCAAGTTATATGAAAAGTCACATTTAAGTTTTATAAAACTCATAAAAGTTGGCAATGGTTACAAAAATGAAGAGTCTTGTCCATAAGTTATGGAGGTTCAAGAGTCACTTCATTAAGTAATAAAATATGTAACCTTAATTAATTCCATAAGTTACAAAATAAAGAAAAGTTACATTCTTTTATTAGTTTAAAGTTTTCCATAACTTGTCCTCAAGTTATGGAACTTGAAGAGTTTATTAATTAAAACTACTTTAAACACATAAGTTATGGAATTAATTAGTTTTGAATAGTTTGAAAAACCTGCCCTCATGTTTTGGAATTTGAAATTTTTTTCACTTATGAATAATTTAATTCCAAGTTATCCCTTAGAATTTTAAAAGTTCAAATTCAACCCTTATACTTTATAATATTATAAGTTATAATATTTATATATATATATATATATATATATATATATATATATATATATATATATATATATATATATATATATATATATATATATGTATAAAAGTAAAGTCAGTCTTACCGTTAGTAGGCCTCATTTACGAGGTTGGTCTATAAGGGGCGGTATAAGGTTACTGCCTATAAAATGACAGTTTAATGGGTGTCCACTCTCACCCACCGCTTCCTTGACTAGTGGAGGGTCGTTAGCCGAACGGGTAGAACAAGGACTATAATTCTCCCTTCATTAAAAGTATTAATTATAAATACTAAGTAACTAAACTCTTATTAATACCCAATCTTAGTTACTTAGGAAAATGTGAATTTGGTGCTAACCCATGAAATTACACTTTGCACTTTGCTTTTTGCTTAAGTCGTTAGTGGAGCGTGTGTGGTTAACCAGCACACTAACCTGGACTTAACAAGGTAGGCAAAGGGTAACTTAATATTTATCATGGTATCGGTGGAGCGTATTTGGTTAACCGACACATCGATTAAGGGATAAATAATTAAGGGTACCAAGTATATTTGCATGGTTATTCACGCCTTGTTTTATGATCCTCGACATCCCAGTCACAAAACCTGAAGGGCACACTCGAGATTGAAACATGCCATTGAACAGTTCAATGAATCTCAAAAGAATCTAGGAATTTCAAAAACCAATTAAAACCTAATAATACATTTCGTTTATCTTGGTGGAAATTGGTGAATCGTCATTCACCTACCTTCAAATATTCTATAGCTTGGATTACGACATCCCTCTTCCAAGTTATAAAAGTGTAACATCCGGAATCCCAGGTATATTATTCTAATATTTTATTTTTGAAATTGTGAAGGAACTCGGCGAGTTGATGCTTAGACTCGCCGAGTAGGGTCGTGGTTGATCACCCGGGTTCGCGTTGGACTTGGCGAGTCCACACTGTTTATTGAAACCCTAATCCTCCGGGGTTGGAACCTATTTAAGGGCACTCTTAGCCTTCCATTGCGGCTACCAGTCCCTTGAGAGCACCCTAAGTGAGATAGATCGTTTGGGAGGAAGGAGAAGCCATATTTGACCTTTCTATCTTTGGTTTAGCAAGAAGAAGGTAATCAAGAGCAAGAGGAGACTGAAGGAGGTATGGTTCTAGTGGTTTCAG
The DNA here is from genome assembly GCF_052625555.1 of Lactuca saligna. Taxonomy (NCBI): domain Eukaryota; kingdom Viridiplantae; phylum Streptophyta; class Magnoliopsida; order Asterales; family Asteraceae; genus Lactuca; species Lactuca saligna. The sequence continues at coordinate 307,829,125 of NC_136420.1, read as the reverse complement.
AGTTCAGAGACTTCAACTTGAGGTATTTATTCGGACCTTCTTCAGTCTTGGTATTGATACCTAGAGTTAGGGTTTTCTAACCACCTTTGAGGATGTTTATGTGGAACAATTGGTCCCTTATCAAGTTTATGCTTTGGATCTGGACTCAAAGAGGTCCAGAGACCTTAACCCTTGGAGCTTTATGAGTTATCTTGTGAGTAATGAGCTTAGGATGCCATTTTTGGGCTAAAATCTCCAAGTGTTACCATCTAGATGATATATGAGTGTCAAGGTCTTGGACTTTACGTGATTATATTGCTTGGGAAGGACAGATCTATGGATTTGAGGAACAGATCTGACCTCAGGAGGTCAATAGAGTTTGTGCATGGCATGTACTCGCCGAGTTGTTCTTGAGACTCGGCGAGTTGAGTCGGGGTAGCCCCGTGATTCTTGCTTGGGGACTCGTCGAGTAAAGGGAGGGACTCGATGTGTTAAATGGGACTAAAGAGTTAAGTGGACACAGGTGGACTCGCCGAGTTGGGTCAAAGTTTGACCGTTGACTTTGGTTGACTTTTAGGGTTTGGTCAACAACGAGGGCCTTTGAGCCAAAGGAGGGGTAAAATGGTCTTTCACCCTTCTGAGGGAGCTTAGAGAAAGTAGAGTCTAGTTCTGAGAGTTATATTTATGAGAATATTACTTTATGTGTTTAGGCGGAGGCTAGATCGTATTTCTACCGAGTCAGTGATTTACCGGAACATCTGAGGTGAGTCTTCTCACTATACTGTACCTGGAAGGGTACCTATGTGTGACCGGAAGGTCTGGTATGCTATAAGATATATGCATTGTATGTGAGTAGTTATCTGTTTTGTATGTGTTATGAATGCTATGCTTGATATGGGCCGAAAGGCATTATGAGGTAGACCGGAAGGTCAGGGAGTCATGGGCCGGAAGGTCGACACGGGTAGGACCGGAAGGTTTACCGGGTTGGGACGGAAGTCCCCTGAGACACATGGACTGGAAGGTCATGGCTTGGAAGGGTGTATGTGTGTAAGTGGTATATTGGGGAACTCACTAAGCATTTATTCTTACAGTTGTTGTGTTATGTGTTTTAGGTACTAGCGAGGACCGTGGGAAGGCGCCGACGTGATTTGTACACACTAGAGATAGGATTTGATTTTTGTGATCTTGGGATACGATATGTTTTGATAATTATTGTTGGATGTTTTTGGAAATATTTTATGTGAAAATGGTTGTTACAAAAATAAAATTTTTGTTTTGAAAATTACGTTGTTACAAGTTGGTATCAGAGCCTTGGTTTGAGGGATTCGGATGCACCTTTGGGCGTAACTGAACTCAAACTGAGGATTTGAGAAACATTTTCCAATAATAAAATCATTAAATTTTACAAGAGGTTTTGAGATAACCAAAGAGGAGCAGTGTGTACGGTCAGCCAGCGCCCGAACGGTAAATCCCCAAAATACCCTTACAATATGTGTTATGAGATATGCTATGATATGTTATGCATGCTAGAGTAGGCTAGGTATTCATATTAGGACTAGAGTGTCCTGATTTGTGATTCCTTAGTCTAGGAGAATCCTACTGCTATGAGATGCCTTGAGAGCGAGTAGGTAGCCAGTGCATAGCGAGAATAGAGTACTTGCGCTCCGGGACCCAAGGAGGAGGACTTGGGGTGAATGTTGATGCGGTGTAGTCAGTAGTATAGGGCCCATACTACTGAAGACACCAGATCAGTGAGCAGCCCAAGTAAGAATCCTTTGGGTATTGGAGGACGAGTAGGGTTGCGTTATCGAGTGCAAGTATGCTCGATCGAGTCTTTGATATTTTTATGTTGTATTTCAGAGGCATCATGGTTGGGACACGCCACAGACCTGAGGCGAGTTGTGTGAGTGACGAGGAGCTTTGTCAGATGATCCACGATGAGGTGGCTTCGGCGATCTGGGCCAAGATTTCAGAAAAGTTTGGGTCTATCAAGACCACACTGTTGGAGACTTTTGATGAGCGGCACACCGCGGTGACTGAGGCCGCAGCCGCTGCAGCTACAGCAGTTGTGGCTGCTGCCAGACCTCAGGGAGGTGACTCATTGTTGTTCCGGGAGTTCAGCAACATGAAGCCACCCGAGTTTGATGGGACGCAGGATCTGATCGCTACGATGAGATGGATTGCTGAAATTGAGGGATGCTTCTATACGTGTTCATGTCCGGAGGATTTGAGGGTACGGCTCGCTTTGAACCAGCTTCGCTTGGGAGCGAAGGATTGGTGGAAGTTCGTGACAGCGAACTTCACTCTTGCAGAGATTTCAGCGGTGACCTGGGAGAGGTTCACCACCATGTTCAGAGACAAGTATGTTCCCACGGTGGAGAGGGAACAACTGGTTCAGGAGTTCTTGACCCTCAAGCAGGGTAATGATTCGGCTACTGTGGTCACCCGAAAATTTCATAAGAGGGCGATGTTCTGCCCTGAGCAGGTGTCTTCTGAGCAGGCACGAATGAGCCAGTATTTGGGTATTCTGAGGAGGGACATTCGTGAGTTCGTGTCGAACTCGACGTACCGGACATTTCCTGAGCTCCAGGCAAATGCCCGAAAGAGGGAGATTGAGTTGGAGACTCAGGCCAGGGAGGAGGCCGAGTCTCATAGGATGGATCGGCGGCCGACACAGTCTCTACCGACAGCCAAGCGGACCAAGTCCGCTGAACTGAGGACTGGAGGCCAGAAGGGCCGCACTTGCGGGAAGTGCAGCAAGGCTCATGAGGGGATCTGTCGATCAGGTGCTTGCTACAAATATGGCAAGGAGGGGCATATCGCCAAGGATTGCCCCAAAGGATTTATGGTTTGCTTCCATTGCAACCAGACTGGCCATCGGAAGGCCGAGTATCCTCAGCTACACCAGGGATCAGTGCAGGGATCTGCGCCTGCTGCTAGGGTTACCGAGGTTCGACCAGCGAAGGCCGAGGCTCCGAAGGCTCGTTGGAGAGCTTTCTAGTTGACTGCAGAGGAGTCCGCACGGCGCCTGATGTCGTGGCTGGTATGTATTCTTTTGTATATTTACTTTTATGTTGAGGTATTGTGCTTATATTATGATATGCGTATGTACTTTTCTTGTGAATTTTGTACCTGCCTTGGTGTTATGTGACTCGTGTGCGAGTCGGTCTTTTGTATCTTTGGATTTTAGTCAGCACATCAGTATTAGTCGGGAGGTGATGAGTCGACCTCTGAGAGTTTCCATAGCTGATGAGAGAGCAGTGTATGCCACCGAGGTGATTCGAGGATGTGTACTTGAGATTTTCGGCGTCAAGTTCCCGATTGATCTAGTTCCTAACGCGATGGGAGATGTATATATCATCGTGGGCATGGACTGGTTGAGTAAGTTTGGAGCGGTTATTGACTGCGAGAGACAGCTGGTGACCATACGAGATCCTAGTGGGAGAGTTCTTACCGTGTACGGTGAGGGTACGCGTTCTGGGTCGGCATTTTGTTCAGCCGCTAGAGCGAGGCAGAGTCTACAGCAGGGTTGTAAGGGGTTTGTAGCATATATGATGGATACGAGATTGATTCAAAGAGATCGAGGTCAGTTGATGAGGTTCCGATAGTGCGTGAGTTCCCGGATGTATTTCCGGAAGAGTTACCGGGTGTGCCTCCCGAGAGGTAAGTTGAGTTCAGCATCGATTTGGTTCCGGGAGTTGCACCTATCGCCAAGGCACCTCATCGCCTTGTGCCTCTAGAGATGCAGGAGTTATCCTCGCAGCTTCAGGAGCTTCTGGGGAAGAGATTTATTCAGCCGAGCAGTTCGCAATAGGGAGCGCATATCCTTTTTGTTAAGAAGAAGGATGGCTCACATCGAATGTGCATTTATTACAGGGAATTGAACAAGCTGACGGTCAAGAACCGTTACCCGTTGCCGAGGATCGATGATTTGTTCGATCAGTTGCAGGGAGCATCTTGGTTCTCCAAGATCGATTTGAGGTCGGGTTATCAACAGGTAAGGGTGCGAGATGAGGACATCCAGATACAACGTTTAGGACTCGTTACGGTCATTACGAGCTCGTAGTGATGCCTTTCGAGCTCACCAACGCACCGGTGGTGTTCATGTACCTCATGAACATAGTATGTAGGCCGATGTTGGATCACTCGGTCATCGTGTTTATTGACGACATATTGGTGTATTCAAGATCCAAGGAATAGCATGAGGAACATATGAGGGAGATTCTCGGAGTTTTGAGATCGGAGAGGCTTTACGCCAAATTCTCCAAGTGTGATTTTTGGTTATGAGAGGTCCAGTTCAAAGGGCATCTTGTTAACCAGAAAGGGATATTGGTCGATTCGGCCAAGATTGAGGCGGTAATGAGTTGGGAGGTGCCAAGGTCACCTAGAGAGATCAGGAGTTTCCTAGGATTGGCAGACTATTATCGAAGATTTATCAGGGATTTCTCCTAGATCGCTTTGCCACTCACCAAGTTGACTCGGAAGAGCGTTGCCTTCTCATGGGGCCTAGAGCAGTAGGCCTCCTTTGAGACACTTCGTCAGAAGTTATGCGAAGCCCCGGTGCTAGCCCTTCCGGAGGGTATGGAGGACTTCGTGGTATATTGTGATGCATCGATATCAGGGTTGGGAGCGGTGCTTATGCAGAGGAGGCATGTGATAGCATATGCATCTAGGCAGATGAAGCCCCATGAGGCAAGGTATCCCACCCACGATTTAGAGTTGGGGGCAGTGGTGTTCACCCTCAAGATCTGGCGTCACTACTTGTATGGGGTCCGGTGTACCATATACACGGATCATAAGAGCCTGAAGTACTTGATGGATCAGCCCAGTCTGAACATGCGGCAGAGGAGATGGTTGGATGTGGTAAAAGACTATGATTGTGAGATCCTGTACCACCCGGGTAAGGCTAACGTGGTAGCCGATGCCCTGAGCCGTAGGACGGAGAGCGTCCCAATGAGATACGTTTGTATTAGATTGATAGTGATGACTTCGGTGTTGGAGACCATTCGAGGGGCCTAGGCCGAGGCTGTGAGACTAGAAAAACAAAAGAGGGAGCGAGTTGTCGGGCAAGTATCGGAGTTCGTTGCCGATAGCCGGGGACTTATGACATTTTAGGGTCGGATTTGGGTACCGTTTGTGGGCAGGATGCGTACCATTTTGATGGAAGAGGCAACATCGATCGATGTTCTCTATCCATCCCGGGGCCACTAAGATGTATCTGGACCTAAAGAAGGAGTATTGGTGGCCCTGAAAAGGGATGTTGCATGGTTCATTGAGAGGTGCCTAACCTGTCGTTGGGTTAAGGCCGAGCACTAGAGACCGTATGGTAAGTTGCAGCCGTTAGAGGTTCCTGAGTGGAAGTGGGAACATATTGCTATGGACTTTATCACCAAATTGCCAAGGACTGCGAGGCGTGTCGATACAATTTGGGTGATTATAGACTGGTTGACGAAGAGCGCTCACTTCTTTGCCATTAGCGAGAGCTCTTCTGCGGAGAAACTAGCAGAATTGTATGTGAGAGAGGTGGTCTCGCGGCATAGAGTTCCGATCTCGATTGTCTCAGATCGAGATGTGCGTTTCACTTCCAGGTTCTGGAAGAAATTCATGAGGAGTTGGGTACGCGGTTGCATTTTAGTACCGCATATCACCTACAGACTGACGGGCAGAGCGAGCGGACAATTCAGACACTCGAGGATATGCTCCGAGCATGTGTTTTGGATTTTGGTGGGAGTTGGGACAAATATTTTCCCTTGGCAGAGTTTTCGTACAACAACAACCATCATTCGAGCATTGGTATGCCACCCTTTGAGCTGTTGTATGGGAGGAGGTGTCGGACCCCCGTTTACTGGGGAGAGGTGGGGCAACATGTAATGGGTAGTACGGAGATCGTGCTTCAGACGACTGAGCAGATACAACAGGTTAGGCAGAGGTTGTTGACCGCTCAGAGTCGTCAGAAGAGTTATGCGGACAGGCGTCGGTCCGAGCTCGAGTTTCAGGTCGGTGACTTCGTACTCTTGAAGGTCTCTCCTTGGAAAGGAGTGACCCGATTCAGGAAGAGGGGCAAGTTGGGGCCTCGATATATTGGACCTTTCAGGGTAATCGCGAGGATAGGCAGGGTAGCCTACCGTTTGGAGCTACCTGCGGAGTTGGGTCAGATTCACGACACTTTTCACGTGTCGCAGTTGAGAGACCGGTGTCATGCCGGTTTTGTAGCGAAACTTTGAAAGGTCATAACTTCTCTGTTATAACTCGGATTTCGGCGTTCATTATATGTACGAAACCCTTGTGACATATACAATCACTTGGTTAAGATTATTTATTATAAATAATCTTCCATCAAAAAGTCATTTTTGAAGCTTATTGTCTCTAAATTTACTAGCGTGAATCTGTGGGCGTTAAATATACAAAGCCATGGAGAGAAAGCGAAGGTTAGGATTTGGCCACGTGTCCCCTCGCATCCTTATCCCATAATTTAATAAAATTCTAAATTCCGTGACTTTCACATACGAGCTTTATTTTTTACGTTCTATATATCCATGCGTAGGTAGCGATGTGATCTACAACTTTCATTTAGATTCTGTCGGCTAATTTTGAATTTACTTTTAAAATTATATTTTAACAGGCTTAGACAGATAAAGTTCGTTAAAAATTCATAACTTTGTCATACGACGTCCGTTTTCGTCTGTCTTTATATCGTTGAGATCCTATTAATGAGATCTTCAATTCTCATTTAGATTGTGTAGGTTAAAAATCGATCGATCTAAAATTTGATTTCGGGCTGCATATTACTATGCCAAATCTTAGAAAAATCATAACTAAAAAATATTTTATTGGAAACTTGCTTTTTACAATACACATCGTCGTGTCGGTTTTGTTGCAAAATTTTGACGAGTCATAACTTCTCCGTTAAAGGTCGGATTTCAATGTTCCATATATCCCCGAGATACTTGTTATGACTAATTCAACTTCCTTTAAAGATATTGGGTCAAATATTCATTCTATTTTTGACGCATATTTTTATTATTATTTATTATATTGTTATAAGCACGTATATTGCACAAAAATCACATAATACTCAAATAACTCTTCTTCATTACTTCAAAATGGATTATAACTGTTGACTCTAACTATTTCATCATCTTATTAATGCTTAGCCTGAAATGCAGGCGTTACATAATATGATGAAATTAAGTTACTCTTTCCTATATTACCAACATACTTTACTTTTGATGACAGTATGGGCAATGTACTTGAATTTCAGCCCATATTAGCAATCCTGTTACACACTTTACGCATAATATATCGACATACTTCCATTTTCTTTAGAAATATAAGTAGACTGCTATTATTGTTAAGAAGTTATAATCATGTTGATATTATTTTATCTAGCAATGGATTTATTAATGATTTTTTTGTCATCAGATGATGTTGGAAAATGAAGATATTTTAATAATATGTGATAAGACTAAGTTCTAATATGATCGATAGATTCTAAACAGAAAACAAGAACAATAATGTAAAGAACACAAGAATGTCTCAAACGATGTCGAATGATTAAACTTTAACACCTCAGAAGAGCTCGATTAAGAACTTCGACTGTAGAGGTGTTTAGGGTTACAATACATCAATTATTAAAGACTGGCTTTTATAAGACTATACATGCATGCACTATATATAGCTTAACGCTAATCAAAGATCACAGATAGAAAGGCCGAATCCGGATATACAAAAAAATATGAAGCCCAATGACGTAGCCCCAACACTCAACAATCTGCCCCTCTGCGTCAATTGGAGCGAAAGCTCAGTTAGGTTGAGCAGGGGCAGACTTCTTGATAGTCTCAAACACACTTGGTATGCCAAAAGAGTTTGACGAAGAGTAATATACCACCGAAGCATGTCAGTAAAGTTATTCTTCTTTGACTCTGTGTTCTGTTTACATCGATAAATGATATTGAGAATGTGTTCCAAGCAGTCCGTGGAGAATTGGTGCTTTTCAACAAGATGGAACAAAAACTTGTTACCTTCGCTTCTTGTGAACATGACAGTGAGATGTGTTGAATCAATCTGGCCTAACTTCATTTTGTTTACATCTCCTGGCTTTGCCATAGGCTTCACTATTGGTCCCTTCCTTAGCACATGTGCAACTTCCTGATCCATCTTCGCGACCTCATAGATGTAAGATGCCAACTTTCTGTTAAGGTGATTGAGGATCGGTTCATACTCCTTAGAGCTGGTAAGCAGAATGTTGTAGAGCAAAATCCAATCATGAGGATTATTATTTGAAAGATTAGCCAACGAAATCATATGAACTGAATTGTTGGTTCCTCGAGTTACTCTGAACTGAACACTTATGAACTTCCCAGCAGGCGAAGGTTTCAATACCATGACGAAGGTTATCTTTTGGGCACTCCATGTCAGATATTGAGGTTGACCGAACTTGAGATAGAAATCGATAAGATCATGATCAACCAATAGGTTAGGAGAGGGAACTTCAACTGTTGAATCAAAACAGTGTAAAATAAACGCCTTTATGGTTATATGCATATCAAATTGAGAGTCCTTTGAGTTGTCACAATCAAATGAGACAACGGGTTCCAGCTAGTAAGCGCTCAAGAACTCAATTGCTTCTTTGATCAATCTATCCCTAGTCTAGGGAGAGAAAAGCACATGTTTGCAAACTAGAGCATCATGCTCTTCATTCTTCTTTCATTCTGTCTCTTCTTCTTCCCCGACAACCCGAAGATTATCATCTAACTCTCTATCCCTTTGCTTTCGTTTCAAGGCTTCAACGATCGTTTCATCATCTTCGTCGCTTTCATCGAAAATACCCTTCTTTTTAACATCAGAACCCGAAGCTTCATTACCCATCAGTTCAGTTTTGAAGATGACCTTAGGTGGAACAAGTGAAGTCATCACAATACCTTCTCCCCCTTGTTGTGGGGGGACAATTGGCTCCGTAACACCCTTCATTTGGCTAAGAATTTCAATCGCAGGATGAAGTTTGGAAGTTAAGTGATTCTGGATGGTGAGAGTAAGAATGAGATCGTGAGCATTAACAATATTACTAAGAACATTCAGAACATCACCCGCACAGTTTTAAAGAACTCCACACTCCATTTTCAACAAATCAATCTCCTTATTTGCCTGAAGAAGTTGAACTTGTTGGACTTCAATCGTGGTAGTTTTGCGAGCATGCTTGTCCAAAATCATGTTTTCCATCGCTAAATCAGCTTGAAGCTTTTCTAAGTGAGTATTGACTGAGCTGATAAGAGATGAGTTATGAGCTTGAAAGTTGGACCGAACGACATCAAATTTATCTTTCTCCTCTTGAAGAGTCTTTGAGAGGGAATCAACCGAGGCACTCACTTTAGCTGCATTCGAATCAGCATGACCCTTAAGGGATTCTAGAAAAAGCTCTAAAGTACGAATAAGTTTTGCCACGTCAGTTGTAGCCTGTTTTAGGAAGATGTGGATGCATCAACTTCCTTTGTTGATTTCTCAATGGAGTCTATATACTGCTCAAGATCAGTGTCTAGGAAAGCTTTCAACACCACATCATTAGACTTTGAAGAAGAAGCAAGCAGACGATCAAGCTTCTCATCAAGACCCTGCAATTGTTGTTTTGTTACTGGAGCTTCATCTTCCACATCACTGGGAACTCTATAAGGATTGTAGTATGTTGAATCAAAGTCAAAGTTGTCACCACCTATAATAGGAGCAGAATCAAATGAAGGTGAGGATAAAAGAGGTTTAGATGTGACAGGGGTTTCGGTTTCAGTAGTGGCCCCCGTATCATATACGTTGACTATTACTAGTGGTTCGGTTGTATTTGTGGTTATTTGGGAAGTTGTGATAGTAGTGTGAGAAAGAATTTGAGGTGGAAGTGAAGTTGTAGAAATTGGGATAGTAGTAACAGGTGGAGGTAATGGATTGGAAGAAGTATGTTGAGTTGTGTGAAGTAGTGAAATTGTAGAAACCGAAGCTGGAATAACAGATTGAGGTGGAGATTGAGGAGGAGTGGGAACATAATCGTTAGGATTTACCTTTGGAGTTGGAGACTGAGGAGGCGTATTACCCCTTGGTGAACTATCATGTTGAACAGCTTCTTCCTCATCTGTAGATTGCTCCTCATTATGATCAGAACACGAGGGTGAAGGACTCTTTCATCTCCTTTCCATCTTCTTAACTTTCTTCAGGAGCGAAGAAGCAACTTTATCAGCTTTTCGCTTTTTAGACTTAGCAGCCTTAGAAGAAGGACCTTCGGTGTCCACCTTCTTTGTATCCGACATCTTCCCTCTCTTAGCTAGTTTCTCAACAGCTTCCAATGTCTCCTGCATTTCAGTAGTTAGTTGGCGTGGACCTTTGGGAGGAAGCTTCTGATAATCTGCTATCACATTACTTTTGCTAGAAACACACATGTACATTGATTCAAGAATAGATCCAGTGAAGGAATACTTGGATGAATCAGTGATGATAATCTTTGTGGTGTGAAAAGTGGCCACAAAGGAGAGCATGACATCTTTCATAAATGGAATCTGAAAAGACTCGATGGCTCTACGAGTAACTATAGTCCAGAAACGACCACATGAAATCTCAGAATGTTTGGAGGAGTTGACACTTTGCACCAGTTGAGACCAGATGAGGGAGCCATAATCCAGATTGATGCCGTTATAGAGACCCTAGAGAATGGTCATAAAACCTTTACTAGTTCCATCCGAACCAACTACTTGTTCTGCCAATCCCTTGTTGATAAGAATAAGTAATCTATTCCATTGAGGTGGCAAACATGACTTATTGAATGTTGTCACTATTGTCAGAACATCAGTATAACCCATCTCATAGAGCATTGAGAACAATTGAGTAATAGTGCTGAAATTAGGAGAGATGTAGACGCATCAGCAGGAAGCCCTAGCAATGAACTGAAGCGGGCATTGGAAACGGAGGTCTTGTGATTAAAGATCTCAAAGAATATGCGTTCCTTGTTCTTGTCATAAGAAGAAGTGGTATAGACTTGTGATAACAAGGACATTGACACAGATTCTACTTGCATAAGAGCAATCACCAAATGAGAGTATTTGAGACACTCGAACACGTGTAGCACATAGACATCATACTGAAAAGGATTTAGTTGGATAATAAGATTTCGACTCGGTTTGATAAGAAGCAAGTGAGATGATGCAGTCTGATCTTGCTGAGAAGAGGATTCCGCCATTGTTGCAGTAAAGAAGATGAATAGTAGAAAAGCGCCTGTTGTATTCGAGAGAGAAGGCGAATACGTTAATAAGGTACAAGAGGTGTGAGAAACCCTTTATATACCGTTTCCAGGAGGGAGAAAAAATCATCTATGATGATGATACGATCTCTGAAACGTCACCTGAAATAGCACGATTTGACAACTTGGTATCCCTAGATAGACGTCATCAAGCGTGGGTTTAGGAATCGTTTAAAATTGACGTGCCCAATTTAATGCTTATTCGATGACTCAGTTCAGATTCTTATCCATAGATTATATCTTTAGAAATGATCTTCAACATTCAGCACAAGCAATGGTTTACGTGACTCGGACTTTCGCTTTACATTTAGTAACCTTCATTCCAAGCACAATTCAAAAATCAGCCGTTAATACTAGAAACAAGAGTTGAGGAAAATCATATAGATTTCCATGCAAGAGTGTGCCAAAGATAAAGACGTAAAGCAAGATGTGTATGGGTTGTGAGTAATGTCTAAAAAGACACGAAATAGGTGATCTCGGGCACGAATCTCTTCCTTCAAAGTCAAGAGAGACTTGAAGTGCTTGTGTGGTTCCTCGAAAAATATGATCGAATGTTTGTTGATAAACATCGAAAAGCTTCTTTTCATAGATAGGCTTTAAAAGGGTGGCTGATCTTCAACCGAATTTCGATACCTAACATAAGACCGAAAGTTGTTTGAAGTACTTGTGAGACCGATGTGGTCAATTGAACAAGTAGGTAAGTAATACTATGTAGTGACAGGACGTTTATTTGAAATCTCAAAAACAAAAAAACGAAACTGGATCTTATTGGGTAGATATGCCTTGGTGATAGACAATTTCATAAAGATAAAAAAAAATAAAGTGAGACTTCAAAAGGTAACAAGTAATAGTTTGAATAGTAAAATTCACTGTCAATTCATTTAAGGTGTTGGATTTTGGGTTTCACTTAGCACGTGGTGAACGTATCTAAGATCATAAACATAGACTTTGTGTAACCATAAACCTCATTGGTCATAGTTGAGAGTCTCAAGGGTTACTTTGGTGGAACGAAACTTGATGGAGAAAATAGAGGAGGTGGTAAAAGAACTGAAAGTACCTCTGCTATATAAGAATGACAAAGCAGAAAACTCTTAACTCATATGAGAAGAGTAAAGTAGCTCATGAATTGAGTGAATTTAGCAGCCTAATTGGGAAGAAACGATTGGTATGGATCAAATCATTAGGGCTTCACTCAGAGTCTTGGAGGCTTCGGTCTAAATACAGTAGCATGCTTCTAAGGACACCTAACTAATTCATGGATAACATAATTATACCTTCCTCGCTCCATTGCATGACCCTTCGTTGTTATTGAGATCTAAGAAAGAAAAGAAACCACACGAAAGGCAAAAGGAGAATATTTTTGGGTTTTGGTAATGTTTGAAACAGAAAATAAATTGTTTTTGTATTTTTGGAATTTCTAAAAAATAATAAAAATAGAAAATAAAATAATTTTGTATTTTTGGAATTTCTGAAAAATAAAAAAAAAGAAAATAAAATATTTTTGTATTTTTGGAATTTCTGAAAAATAATAAAAACAGAAAATAAAATATAGTAGATAGATGAGCAAAAGGTCGAAACAAAATTTACAAGATATACAGCCGAGACCTAACCTTAGAAAAGATGAAGCAAAATAGACCGAGCGTTTGGGTCATTTCGGCTCCCGAAAATTCCGGAGCCGAAATAGACCGAGCATTCGCTCTATTTCGCTTGTATATTTTTTAGAGAGAAAGAAGGGGTTTTGGTACCGACTCAGCTTCCATCATTCCCAATCCTTGTTATATTTTATTAAAGCTTGCTTCTGGTAAGGCCTTAGTGAAGATGTCGGCTAGTTGATCAGAGGACCGAACAAAATGAACTTCCACATTGCCATCTTCAACATGGCTCTTAATGAAATGGTATCTTAGTGCAATATGTTTAGTCTTGGAGTGTTGCGTTGGATTGTGACAAATCCTGATTGTAGTTTTTGAGTTAAGTAGAGGGGAATTTTCTTCATGCTAAGTCCGTAATCTCTAAGCTGGATTTGTATCCAGATAACTTGTGACGTACAAGATGGTGCTGCGATGTACTCAGCTTTGGCTGTTGAAAGAGACACACATATTTGCTTCTTGGACTGTCAACTGACGAGTTTACCATCAAGAAATTGGCAACACCAGTTGTGCTCTTTTGGTCCAGACCACATCCACCAAGATTTGCGTTAGAAAAGGCTTGAAGCAAGAATCCAGATTTAGTTAGATACAAGAGACTGAGAGACGAGGTTCGCTTCAGATACCGTAAAATATTTTTCATAGCAACCATATGAGGTTCTCTTGGATTTGCTTGAAACCTAGCACAATAACACACATAGAACATAATATCTGGCCTATTGGCTATTAGATACATAAGAGACCCTATCATTTGACCATAGAGAGTCACATCAATAGCCATTTTATCTAGAGACGATGTGAGATTCGTGCCAAACGCCATGGGAACCTTCACTTTAGAATCTCCCATCATGCCAAACCTCACCAACAAGGTCTTGGTATAAGCCTCCTGGTTAATAAATATGCCTTCTAGTCCTTATCTAGTATTGAGTCCAAGGAAAAAGTTAATTGGACCCATTGTGCTCATTTCAAACTTAGTCTCCATCAACTTCCTGAATTCAGCTGTTAAGCTAGGATTCGTGGAGTCGAAGATGATGTCATCGACGTAAATTTGAACAATCATTAAGTGTTCCCCTTCTTTCTTACGAAAGAATGTTGGGCCAACCAAACCTTGCTAGAATTTAGACATTTTGAGAAAGCGAGTTAGAGTTTCATACCAGGCTCTCGGTGCTTACTTTAGACTATAGACTTGTGACAACCTGAAATTTATTCCGTCACTGTAACCCGTTTCCGTCAATAAAACCCGTCGTTATCAAATTGTTCCGTTAACGTTTTGAATTAGGTTAATTGAATTGAGACTTCTATTATGACTTTATGAGTGTTCAAATCCATTAGAAACACCCTCGGATTCTTTTAAAAAGATTTCTAGTTTACGACCACGTCGGGTACGACAACTTAATCGGGTACGACCATAAGCTCCGTTTAACGTCGGTATCGGGTAGATTTCCATCGGACCACAAACTCAACCCCTGTATAAGGGTGAGTGGACCTTCATTTGAAGCTTTTTCACTCTCTTAACACTCTCTCTCATTATTCTCTATCTCTCTCTACAACTCAAATTTGATCCAAAAACACCCCTTTCAAGCTTCAAACTAGTAAGTGATCTATCCTAACTTGTTCTTTAGCTTTTTTAACATGAAAATCCATGTTTAAATCATTTAAAAGTAGCAAAATCTTGTGTTTACAGCCCAGAATCAACCCCAAACCGCAAAAACCCATAAATGCAGTTTTGAAGCCCCAAAACCCTTCCAAATCACTTCTACTGCTTAGTTATGACTTAAGGACTTGCATATATGAGCTTAGAACACCAACATCTTGTCATTTGGGGAGTAAACTTGAGTTTACGGCCCAATAACATTCTTGGACCGTAAACACTCATTCATAAGCCCTAAACACCATTTAAGGTGTTAAATTGTCCCTTAAACACCTCCTATGGCTTGGGATAATGTCTAGAATCAACCACCATCGAAGTAGGGGCCTTAAACCACAAGGAAACCATAAACTTGGGAGATTATGGCCATAAACCCCCAAGGATTGGTCCCTTGGCCGTAAACTCCTCTAAGGAGGACAATTGGTGCCCTAATCTCTTTCCATGGCTTGTATATTGGACTTGAATCATTTCTACTTAACCTAGTGATATGTGCATAATTAGTTAATTATTAGCATATATTTTTAGTATTTTTAATTAATTATGTGAACAATGTGGACAAAAGGTACTTAAAATGTTGTGAATTTTGTTTTCAGTCCAGAAGATATGCTTGGAAGTAAAAGGAATGGAAAGGGAAGCAATTGAAGATCAAAGAGTGAAAAAGGTCATCTACTCGGCGAGTAGATCGACTCTACTCGGCGAGTACACGAGGGTGTTCCAGAAGATAACTATGACTGCTGATTCAAGACGGATAAGTATGGACCTACTCGGCGAGTTGGTTCTGCTACTCGCCGAGTACACCCTGTTTTGGGATATCTATAAAAGATGAATCCTTATCTAATGGGACTACACTCCTGGCGATTTTTGAAGGTTTAGCTGCGACTAAGAGCCCTGGAAGACGCTAAGGAACCCTAAGCTTCAATCTTTGGAAGAATTCAAGCAATTAGGTTAATTCTACCACTTATATTTAGGAATTGAATATGTTTGCTTTAGTAAACTTTGTTTCTATGTTTGTTTCTACTGCAATTATGAACTAAATTCGTTTTTGTTTCTGTTTGGGGAATACCAAGGAACTCCTATGGTTTAATTATTGATTTTTGCTTAATTGTCTATTGGTGATTTATTAAATTAAGTTTGTTAAAGAACCTTATGTATTAATCACTACTATTTTCTGTTAATTGGAAGGCAATTAGGTTGCATGAACATCTCTTAATTGTTAACCTCATATGTCTATGTGAATACTAAACCATATGCTTAGAAGTAATGATTATGAAACTAAGATTAATAAGAAAATAGGAAGATTAATGTGTGAGCTTGTTTGAGAAACCATCAACAAGAGGTTAATTGAATTAATAACTTAATTGACCATTACAAATCTTATTTAATCCAAATAATTAATCTAGGGAATTAATTAGGTTAAACACTTGATCAACGCTTAAATTAGTTAATTGTCTAAGGGTTAGGAGTAATGAACATGAACCTAACTATTATAATTGGTAACCAATAGCAATTAATCTACCATAAACTTAAATAACCATAGGAGTGAATTGGTTGAACCTAAATGAAAACATCTTTATCAAATTTGGTGAATAGTTGTTGCTTTAGTTAATTAGTTAATTTAGTGTGTCTAAGTTTCTAGTCTTGCAAAACTAGAGAAAAACCCTTTACTTTTATTATTTGTTTTAGTTAAAATTAGTTATTAGTTTAATTTTCTGTTCCCTGAGTTCGATACCTTACTTACTAATCTATACCACTAAAAGACAGGTTTATTGCCTTTGTGTGTTCAATTTATTAATTAAAAGTAGGGATAAAACAAGTGCATTTCACACACATCACCTGGAACCATCAAAACACAAAAGGAAGGGACAAGTAAGAGTTTACGGCCAGAAACTCTATGTTTAAAGCCGTAAACTCCCATAAATAGTCCATTTGAGGACTTAGCCACTTCCTATGCCCTAGAATTGAACCTAACTTAATTCCCCAAGTGTTGTAAGACCTTTAAACATCCAAGAACACACCACCCATGAGTTTACGGCCATAAACTCATGGGGATATGGTCATTGGGCCGAAAACTCTTCTAAGAGTTTACTCTTGAAGAGTAAACTCCCTATCTAAACCCTACACCCCCTTAGATGCAACCCGTATCATTCCTAACACTTGAGATAAAGTGTTTTCGCGTCTCGGAGTGTATTATCTTACTTAATTAGTAGTTCAATGTCTAATTAGATACAATTATATATCTCCTCATGTTACATATGATCTTCGCGCGTGTTCAAGCCCTAAACTGACACTTAGCATCCTACCGGGTACATTTCTCGACTGGTGAGTTCATACCCCTACACTTTTCCGAGTTTTCATGTTTTTAAGGGGGGAATACAAGCAAATCATAAAGGTTTTTGAAACTTAAAACTAATGTAATTATACAATTTCCTGACAAACTTTTGAATACTTAATCCCTTTTGTAATATGCGGAGTATAAGGGAGATTTTCGGAATATAATTACATAGTTTTCCAAACAACGTGGGAGCTTATCAAATCATTTAAATTATTATGGGAATAATTTGGGATCTTCATTACTTGTTTTACGGATTCATATTTCGTGCAAATTCAATAATATAAACTATGTATGATTTAGTTTATCCATGTTTAATCTAGAGTATCATGTTAAATAATTATCTCATATTTGATTATTTATACTCTACCTTATACCAAATGATTTCGAAACTTGAGAACTATCTATTATCCCGTGAATCAGTTAATACTATCTTGTGAGACTTGTCTTCGTTATATCCTTCGGGTACCAGTAAATCCTCTCCGGAAGTATAACCAGAGTCTCCTGGAGGGAGACCGTGAAATTTGTGAATAGATCTATTCAGGACTGACAATCCTATACCTAAACTGCTAGCTACAGTTAGGCGGGCACGCCTGGGGTGACAAATTTTGGAATCGAACGATGCCTAAAGAACGTCAAGGAGATCACGGGTCAAATCAGTATGGTTATACGACTCACAATACGTATTAGACTAACTATTCACGAATTCCTTTCTTTCTTTTATAGTTTTATGTATTAAAACTACCTGCTTTCGTGCTGGAGGGTATTCCATGGATCTTAATCTATAGTTTTATGTGTTAAAACTACCTAATTTCGTACTGGAGGGTATTCCAGGGATCTTAATCTATAGTTTTATGTATTAAAACTACCTACTTTCGTACTGGAGGGTATTCCAGGGATCTTACTATATTTTTATGTATTAAAACTACATACTTTCGTACTAGAGGGTAATTCCAGGATCATAACTTTTGGTTTTTCTTAACTTACTGGTTATTAGTTAGGGTTTTTCTTATCGTATGGAAATCGACCTACGTGTTAGAAAATATGGGATTTTCTGGGAAAACATGCATATGTATTTCATAACTCAGTAACAATGGTTTTCAATATTACAATAGTCTTTATCAAAGGAATAAAGTATTTATCACGAGATTAAATAACCGGTTTTCCTTACAAAACATGCTTATGAACTCACCAGCTTTATGCTGATATTTTTAAAACTGCTTATATTCTTAGGTTCTCGTTAGACAGGTATCCTGCAATCTTTTGGATAAGTCAGAGCGTATAGAAGCCTCGTCTTTATTTTTGTTATTTTGATGTATACATAAACATGTATTACTTCGTTTTCAAACAAATGTAAATATGTCTATGTAATGTAATGGTTGTGTTTTACTATGTTTGCTATGTACATTGGTTGTGATACTATGCATGACGTCCTCCGCCTTGGAATGTTTCCGCCATCGGTTTCGGGGTGTGACAGATTGGTATCAGAGCCCTTGTTTATAGTGAACTAAGTATACCGAACCTTACATGGTATATAACTATAAACACTAAGAGGCCGAAGTGCTCTGAACTAAAAGTATACTTTAAAAATATAATTATTTTTACTCCAAGTATATACAAGAATATCTAAACGCCAGAACCCGTAACCACGAGTAGAACAAAACATAAGTAATTGGGTGCTGTACACTACGGTTAAACTTGGGCAGTTATGTAGTCGTGTCTAGGGTCAATATAGTTTGATCAACTATATTCATTCGAGACATGGCCAACATGTTCTTAGGAGTGACTGTGGTGCGCAACAGGCTTAAAACTTACCTAATATCCAAGCAATAAGTCATCGTCGCAGCGAAACATAAAATACTATCGGAGTATTTTCTAGAGCCAACTTCGTTATAGAAATCCTCGTTCAAGTGTTGCTACTCATTTCCTTTAGCGATAAATTCCCTTTTTTTGACAACTTTCCTATATATTATCGCTTAGTAGAGCACTTTATCTGTCATAATGAGATATCTCTTGATTCAATTTAGAGGACTTACTATCCTCTCTTTCCTGACCATTTTAGATCAAATGCCTCCAAGGAAAAGACCTAGCTCAAAGAACAACAATCCTCCTCCACCACCTTCTCCATTTGATCTCGCCATGTTCCAAGCAACTGTTACTACTGTTGTGGCTGCTGCCATGTCACAAATGAACCCCGATGGTTCAGGCAGGCCAGGAGGTGGTACTCAGCCCTAAAATCAGGAAAGTAGTCAGGGACACCCGAAACAGTGTTCCTACAAAGATTTTATGAATGCGAAACCCACACCTTTCAATGGCACTGGAGGTGTTATTCCTCTAACTCGATGGTTTGAAAAGATCGATTCTATTTTCGAAATCTGTGCTTGTTCTGAAACTGACACGGTGAAGTTCACCGCCTGCACTTTCACCAATAAAGCCTTGACTTGGTGGAATGGCCGAGTCAAATCCTTAACCCTGCCTGCAGCCAATGCTATGGGTTGGCAGAGCATTAAGGAGCTTCTACTTGCAGATTATTGCCCATGGGGCGAAATACAGAAGCTGGAGCATGAACTCTGGAACCTAAAGATGAAGGGTTCTGATATCGCCGCTTACACTTCCAGATTTGATGACTTAGCGCTTCTCTGTCCAGGAATGGTTACCCCAAAAAGCAAAAAGATTGAAAGATTTATCTCGGGGGTAACCCAGCCAACCAAGGGAAATGTTTTGGCTGCGAAGCCAAACACATTCGACAGCACTAAATGCTTGGCGCAAATCAGATCATGGTGACGATCTCGAGGAAGTGACCACCGCTCTCGAACCGGCTAAAGGGAGAGGTGAAAATAAAAAGAAATTCTGGAACAAACGGAAGGGTCAGGGTTCGCAAGGATCCTCGAACAAACAGCAAACTGTGGCAGTTCACGCTGCTACATCTCCTGCCGCCGCTCCCACAACTCAAGCTCCTACAAGTGGATACATTGGTACTCTCCCCTGTTGCAACAAGTGCAGTTACCACCATTGTACTCCCGGGACTTGTCGTGAAAAGCTCTGCAACAACTGTGGCAAGAAGGGCCACATTGCTCGAAACTGCAGAAACCCATCCCAACCAACCAATCAAGCTTCTGGATCAGGTATCGGTCAGACCTGCTACGGTTGCGGTGAAGTTGGGCATTTCGAGTGAATTTTCCACAAGGCAGAAACAGCTGGCAACACCGGGAGAGTTCTAACTATGGGACGAGATGAAACAGTCGTCGATCCTACCATTGTCTCGGGTACGTTCCTTCACGATAACTCTTATGCTTTCATCTGTGACATCCCCAAATTCTCGTCCAGAAAAGACCGATTTGTTTATGCTTTGTTTCATACATCAGAGTAATCGTTGAAAGAAAACGGTTGCGGAATTTGTTCCCAAAACAAGATATGGTAAAAACTTATCAAAAAATTTCTCAAAGAGAATGTATTTTCATTAAATAATAAAACCTCGG
Organism: Lactuca saligna; assembly: GCF_052625555.1. Taxonomy (NCBI): domain Eukaryota; kingdom Viridiplantae; phylum Streptophyta; class Magnoliopsida; order Asterales; family Asteraceae; genus Lactuca; species Lactuca saligna. The sequence goes on along the minus strand of NC_136420.1, from coordinate 307,808,775 downwards.
GATGTCATGTTCTGATACAGACACATAAGCATAAACAGAACATACATTCATTTACTCTAGTGATTTACATCTCCTTTAATCTCTCAGTGCAAAGCAGCTTCGTATCGATACCTGTGATACAATTAAACTGGTTGGGTCAGGCTTGGGGGCCTGGTGAGCATATAGGGTTTTCAACCCACAATAATATAATTATTATATTTAATTATCAAACAATCAACCCAATTACCCATCTCCATTATCTTCTTTTAATCTTCCCTAAAGATATTATGCTAAGGGTCATCTCCTATATCATATTTACCGCTCATCTCCTTACATCTTATATCCTTATATGCTTGTTCCTAAGAACTTTTCCTAAGGATCATCGCCTACATTGCATAGACAATACTAATTCGGGGATCACTCCCTCAATATATGTCTAGTAAGGGTTAGGGTATCATCGCATGATTACGCAGCCACAACATCGCCTGGACTCGTAAATCATAATAAGGGTTAGACTTTCATTGCATGAATACGTAGCCACAACATCGTCTGGACTCGTAATTCATAGTAAGGGTTAGTCTATCATCGCATGAATACGTAGCCACAACATCGCCTTGACTCGTGATTCGTAGTAAGGGTTAGAGTATCATCGCATGATTACGTAGCCACAGCTTCGCCTGGACTCGTAATTCATCACCTACAGGTTATGAGCCTGTTGGTGTTTCCACGGGGTCATCTAGAATAGTCCGTGGTCGCCATCTATACTCTGGTAGATGACTACATCGCCGATCAAGGTTATGGTATCTCCTCTCATCTCACATCACCTATTTATCATCACCTATCTATCATCACCTTTCTATCATCACCTATTTCTCATCACCTAATTATCATCACACATCATCTAATTCATCTACCCATGTTCTACCCAACATATTTGTAGATATAAATTACATATACATATTAACTCATTTAACACCTATATAAAACATCCATTCCACACTCATTTCAAATAAACAACAATGTATAAACTTGTAGCACGTATTTCATAGCAAATACTTAATATATATATGTATATATATATATATATATATACATGTTAGAAGAAAGTGATCACATACTCACACGTATAAACAACAATATATATACACATAGCACGTATTTTATAAAATACTTCATATCTATGTGTAAGATAAAAGTGACTATACACTCACTTGATCAGAAGATGATCGAACAACACTACGACTTGTAGAAATAGTATTCTTCGGTAGATCTGGAAGATCTTCACAAAAACCGGACTCCTTGCGGGTAGAGCTTCGGCTTGGGAATCGCACTTATCGGGATCTTCGGGCTTCGGGACTTGCTTCGGGTCTCGGGGTTGATACCAGGGCTTCGGGGGTACTTCTTTGCACATAAATCAATGTAATATGGGAGAGAGATGAGAGAATGAGCAACCAAACTCGGCTGGCCCTTCAAATCTATTTATAGGGCAAAACTGGCCCTTGCCACGTCGTGGTCTTGATCGTCACTGCATGCGTCATTCCAAGTTGCATCTGGGGGTCTCCCGGAGGTTTCAGGAGACTTCCCACATCGTGGCACTGCTTGCCACGTCGTGGTCTCTGACAGTTTTGGGGTTTCGCGCCCCGAACTTCAGAAATTTATAACTTTCTCATACGAACTCCGTTTTCGACGTTCTTTATATCGACGCGAAGGTGAGATTATGATCTACAACTCTCGTTGAGACTCCATTGGCTAATTTTGAGGTTATTTTTAATATATTATAATTATATTACTTATATATTATTTTTAGTAGGCCGGGACAGGAAAACTCCGTTATAAACTCATAACTCCTTCATCTGAACTCCGTTTTTGTCTGTCTTTTTATCGTTGGACTACTATCGATGAGATTTTCAATTCTCATTTAGATTGTTTTGGATAAATATCGCTCTAACGTAAATTCACTATTTACGTCACGTTGTGTCGACAAGTCATAATTTCTTCGTTATAACTCGGATTTTGGTGTTCTTTATATGCACGGAAACCTTGTGACATATACTACAACTTGGTTAAGATTAATCCTTCTAAATAATCTTCCATCAAAAAGTCATTTTTGATGCTTATCATCTCCAAATTGACTAGCCCGGATCTACGGGCGTTACATCATCCTTTTCGATTCTGGTGCTGAAAGAAGTTTTGTTAGCCATTCATTCAAACATCTTCTTAAACCTAATCCTCAACCATTAACCGAAATATTTACTGTCGAGATGGATAACGGTGAGAAAGAGAACGCTAACGATATATTCATAGGCTGTACCCTTACCCTGAATGATCATTCCTTTCCCATCGACCTAATGCTAATTTCCATAAAAAGCTTTGATGTTATCATTGGCATGGATTGGTTGAGTCCCAATCATGTTGATATCCTTTGTTACGAAAAAGCCATCCGTCTCAATCTCCCCTCTGGCCAGACCCTCATGATCTACGACGATAAACTTAGTTCCAATATTCGCATCATTTCATGCATCAAAGCTCAAAAGCTTCTGTGAAAGGAGTGTTACGCATTCCTAGATCATGTAATCGACGAGAAACGGGAAGTTAAAGACCTCGAGAGTATCCTTGAAGTCGGCAACTTTCCTGAGGTCTTTCCCGAAGAACTCCTGAGAATTCCTCTCGAAAGTCAAGTCGAGTTTCGCATCGACCTAATTCCTGGAGCAAATCCTGTAGCCAAGTCTCCGTATCACTTAGCTCCAGTAGAAATGCAGGAGTTATCCAGCCAGCTCAATGAACTACTTAGTAAAGGGTTCATCAGACCGAGTTCCTCACCCTGGGGAGCCCCGGTATTATTTGTGAAGAAGAAAAATGGATCCTTTCGGATGTGTATAGACTACCGTGAGTTGAATAAGTTGACAACCAAGAATCATTACCTCTTCCTCGAATAGTTGACCTCTTCGATCAGCTTCAGGGAGCCAGTTACTTCTCAAATCGCCAAGCCCCTACCACAGAAATTCGTCAATTCTTGGGTCTCGTCACCTGTTATCGTAGATTCATTCAGAATTTTTCCAAAAGCGCCAAGCCCTTAACCACTCTGACACAAAAAGGTGTACCCTTTTGTTGGAGTGAAAAGCAGGACACCGCATTCCAAATGTTAAAGCAATCCTTGTGCAGCGCACCTATCCTGTCCCTGCCCGAAGGGACAGAGGATTTCATTGTCTATTGCGATGCGTCCAATCAGGGCTTAGGCTGTGTGCTTATGCATAGAGGAAAAGTTATCGCTTATGCCTCGAGACAGCTGAAGGCACACGAAGCTAACTACATGACTCACGACCTGCAGTTAGGAGCAGTGGTCTTCGCACTAAAGATTTGGAGACATTATCTCTAAGGAAGCAAGTGCACGATCTTCACTGACCATAATAGCCTACAACACATCTTCAATCAGAAGGAATTAAACATGAGGCAACGACGATGGGTAGAAATGCTCAGCGACTACGAGTGCGAAATCCGCTACCATCCCGGCGAGGCCAACGTGGTAGCAGATGCCCTTAGCCGAAAGGAAAACTCAAGCAACAAGGCGAAGACACTGACAATGACCATCCATTCCTACTTAACCGAACAAATCCGAGAAGCCCAGTTGGAAGCCCTAAAACTAGAAAACGTATCAAACGAATCCTTGAGGGGAATGGATAAGAAACTTGAGATAAGAGGTGACGGAGTCTACTGTTTCATGGATCGAATCTGGACCCTAAAGTTCGGGGGTTTCAGGGAAGTTGTTCTGAACGAAGCTCACAAGACCAGATACTCTGTGCAACCGGGTTCGGATAAGATGTACGTGGATCTCAAGAAACAATACTGGTGGCCAAACATGAAAGCCGAAATCACTACCTTCGTGGGCAAGTGTCTAACTTGTGCCAAGGTAAAGGTCGAGTATCAGAAGCCCTCGGGTCTGCTTTAGCAGCCCGAGATACCTGAGTGGAAATGGGAGATGATTACTATGGATTTCATCACCAAGTTACCTAAATCTCCGAGTGGGTACGATACCATTTGGGTAATTGTCAACCGATTGGAAAAATCCGCTCATTTCCTTCCGATTAAAGAATCGTTCAAGATGGAAAGACTCACGCGAATCTAAATCCAAGAGATAGTCCGATTGCACGGTGTGCCTGTGTCCATTATCTCCAATCGAGATAGCAGGTTTACCTCAAGGTTTTGGCAGTCCCTTTAGAAAGCTCTTGGAACTAAGCTGGATATGAGTACAGCTTATCATCCTCAGACAGATGGGCAGAGTGAGAGAACTATCCAGAATCTGGAAGACATGCTAAGAGGATGTGTCATCGATTTCGGAAAATCGTGGGACACCCATTTACCCTTGATCGAGTTCTCGTATAACAACAGCTACCACACCAGCATCAAGGTTGCCCCATTCGAAGCCCTCTACGGTTGCAAGTGCATATCCCCTCTGTGCTGGGCCGAGGTAGGGGACACGCAGCTAGCCAAGAGTTGAGTCCCCGACAGTGCTCTCACTGGTCCTGAAATCATCCGCGAACCCATCGAAAAGATCATCCAAATCCGAGAACGACTGAAAACTTCATGAGACAGACAAAAGAGTTACGCCGATAAACGATGAAAACCCTTGGAATTCCAGATTGGAGATCGTGTACTGTTGAAGGTCTCGCTCTGGAAAGGCATGATATGCTTTGGAAAGCGTAGAAAACTGAATCCAAGGTATATAGGACCTTTCGACATCCTCGCCAGGATCGGTCCCGTAGCCTACAAACTTCAACTACCTCAAGAACTTGGCAACATCCATTTTGTATTCCACCTCTCTAACCTTAAAAAGTGCCTATCCGATGAAAACCTTGTATCCCTCTTGATGAGATCGAGATGAACGAAATTCTGAACTTTGTGGAAGAATCAATCGAAATCATGGATCGAGAGACCAAACGTACGAAACAAAGCTGCATCCCGATAGTGAAGGTTCGCTGGAATGCGAAGCGGGGACCCGAATTCACTTGGGAGCGTGAAGACTCGATGAAGCAAAAATATCCGCATCTCTTTCAAATTCCATGATTTGTATCTTAATTCTAAATTTCGGGACGAAATTCCCTCTAACGGGGGGATAATGTGACAACCTGAAATTTATTACGTCACTGTAACCCGTTTCCATTAATAAAACCCGTCGTTATAAAATTGTTCCGTTAACGTTTTGAATTAGGTTAATTGAATTGAGACTTTTATTAAGACTTCATGGGTGTCCATATACATTAGAAACATCCTCGGATTCTTTTAAAAAGATTTCGAGTTTACGACCACGTCGGGTTACGACAACTTAATCAAGTACGACCATAAGCTCCGTTTAACGTCGGTATCGGGTAGATTTCCGCCGGACCACAAACTCAACACCTATATAAGGGTGAGTGGACCTTCATTTGAAGCTTTTTCACTCTCTTAACACTCTCTATCGCTACTCTCTCTCCCTACAACTCAAATTTGATCCAAAAACACCCCTTTCAAGCTTCAAACTAGTAAGTGATCTATCCTAACTTGTTGTTTAGCTTGTTTAACATGCAAATCTGTGTTTAAATCATCCAAAAGTAGCAAAACCTTGTGTTTATGGCCCAGGAACAACCCCAAACCACAAACACCCATAAATGCGGTTTTGAAGCCCCAAAACCCTTCCAAATCACTTCTAGTGCTTAGTTATGACTTAGGGACTTGCATATATGAGCTTAGAACACCAAAATCTTGTCATTTGGGGAGTAAACTTGAGTTTACGTCCCAAGAACATTCTTGGACCATAAACACTCATTCATAAGCCATAAACACCATTTAAGGTGTTAAATTGCCCCTTAAAAACCTCCTATGGCTTGGGATAATGTCTAGAATCAAGCACCATCGAAGTAGGGGCCTTAAACAACAAGGAAAGCATAACCTTAGGAGATTATAGCCGTAAACCCCCCAATGATTGGTCCCTTGGCCGTAAACTCCTCTAAAGCGGACAATTGGTGCCCTAATCTCCTTCCATGGCTTGTATATTGGACTAGAATCATTTGTACTTAACCTAGAACCATCAAAACACAAAAGGAAGAGACAAGTAAGATTTTACGGCTGTAAAATCTATGTTTACAGCTATAAACTCCCATGAGTGGTCCATTTGAGGACTTAGCCACTTCCTATGCCCTAGAATTAAACCTAGCTTAATTCCCCAAGTGTTGTAAGACCTTTATACATCCAAGAACACACCATCAATGAGTTTACGGTCATAAACTCATGGGGATATGTTCATTGGGCTGAAAACTCTTCTAAGAGTTTACTCTTGAAGAGTAAAATCCCTATCTAAACCCTACACCCCCTTAGATGCAACCCGTATCATTCCTAACACTTGAGATAAAGAGTTTTCGTGTCTCGGAGTGTATTATCTTACTTAATTATTAGTTCAATGTCTAACTAGATACAATTATGTATCTCCTCATGTTACATAGGATCTTCGCGTATGTTCAAGCCCTAAATTGATACTTAACATCCTACCCGACACATTTCTCGACTGGTGAGTTCATACCCCTACACTTTTCTGAGTTTTCATGTTTTCAGGGGGGACACATTTCTTGACCGGTGAGTTCATACCCCCTCGGTTGGACCATCATTGGTTGTGGTAGGAGTTGAATTCTCACCCTCGAAAGGCAATCTGGCTGATTTTGATACTAACGAATCGTCCCCCTTGAATGTTGATCTATCACTTGGAGGTTCAGTTGTGGGTTGATTTTCGGTTGGTGTGGGAGGATCGATTTCCATGTCTTTTACAGCATCATCGATAATGTTTTTCAGGTTGTCGATTTTGTTACCTACTACTTTCAGTTCTGAATGTATTGTTTTCTCAGGTTCATCAAAGAGCAACATGTACTCTTCAAACTGGTTTAAGATTGGAACCGAGACTTGGCCTGAGTCTGGAAAGATGTCTTCTCCAGTAATTTCGCTTGTTTTAATCTTCCTCATATAATTGTCATCAAAGGTCACATAGTAGGTTTCTTCAATCTTCCTGGAGCGTTTATTCAAAAATCTATATGCCTTTGATGTAAGTGAATAACCAAGAAATATCCCCTCGTCTGCGTTTACGTCGAACTTATTCGGTTCCCTTTGGAGTTAAAAATGAAGCATCTTGAACCGAAAACATGGAAAAACTTTACGTTGGGTTTACGGTTGTTTAGAATCTCGTACGGAGTAATGGAGAATCGCTTGTTGAGGAAGGATCAGTTCTAAGTGTAGCATGCAGTTGCAATTGCATCAGCCTAGAGGTATAGTGGAAGATAAGCGAAGCTCAGCATGGTTCGGGCTACTTCACATAGAGAATGATTTCTCCTTTCAACAATACTGTTCCGTTATGGTGTGTAGGGAGCAATGAAATTGTGAGTTACTCCCTTTTCAGCCATAAAGTCATCAAAATCTTTATTTTTGAACTCAAGCCTATTGTCGCTTCTTATGTTCCTTACCACCTTTCATAGTTGTACTTCCACTTGCGTAATGAATTCTTTCAACTTGGTAGTTGCCTCTGATTTCGATCTAAGAAAGTAAACCCAAGTGAAGCGTGAAAAATCATCAATTATTACAAGAATTAACTTATTACCACCGATGCTTTCAATAGCCGAAGGACCACATAAGTCGATATGTAGAAGTTCAAGTGGTTCGATGACCTTTGTATTGATACGAGTATGATGGATTTTTCTGCTTTGCTTGCCCATTTCGCACGCTGCACATAAGTGTTCATATCAAACTTGAGAAGAGGAAGACCTCGAACATGGTCACCAAGCACCAGCTTATTGATGTCTTTGAAGTTCAGGTCGAAAGCCTTCGGTGCCACAACCAACTCTCATAAAATTTGGCTTTGGTCAGTAGATATATGGCTGGTTTTCCTCAAATTGGGTTGAGATTTAGAGGATACATCTCTCCCTTGTGTTCAGACTTTAACAAAACCTTTTTAGTTTGCTTCTCAGTTATCTCAGAGCCTTCATCATTGAATGAAACTTTCAAACTGGTTCCCACAACTAGTTGAGAAACACTGATGAGTTTGTGCTACAGTCCTTCCACGAAAGCCACTATTCGTATTGAAAATTATCTATTAACTATCATAATACACCCTTTGATAGTACCATAAGAATTATTTCCATACTTGACATGTCCAACATCCTTAAAGGACCGAAACTCCCTTAATTCCCTCTTCCTTCATGTTATGTGATGAGAGAAACCATTGTCTATATACCATTCGTCGTCGAACTGCTCGTCACTAATCACCTGAAAATTTAAGCAGATTTAGGAACCCAAATTCTCTTGGGCCCTGGTGAGTCTTTTACAGAAAAGGGAATAGCAACGGAAAGATCAACCATATATGTTCGTTTAATTTAAGTGGTTTCGTCTTTTCTTTTAATGGTGTACACTTTTATTTTATTTTTATCTTGTTTTAGTTGTGGTGTATCAGATGGTTTCTTGTTAGTTCGGTTTTCAGGTGAACTTTTTCCTTTGATTCCTAGGGTTAGCTAACCTTTTCTTAGTATTGACTTTAGAATCCGAGACCAGCTTTCCCTTGCCTTTGAAATCCTTCTATGAGTTAGACTCTGATTGGGATTGAGGAGAATGGGATTTATGACCTAAACCTGGCATTCGGTTCTGAGCTCTGTTGTTGGGATCAAAACTGGGCTTTCGGTTTTGAGCTGTAGTATTGGGACCAAACTGGGCTTTCGGTTTTGAGCTATGGTATTGTAACCGAAACTAGGCTTTCGGTTCTAAGCATTGGTATTGGGACCAAAATTGAGCTTTTAGTTCTGAGCTTTGGTATTGGGACCGAAACTGGGCTTTCGGTTCTTAGTGTAGAAATAATTGGGACCGAAACTTCCCTTTCGGTTCATTTGACTGCTAGACCCTGTTTTGTCATATGCTTTCACATTGGTCTCTTTCTTAACAGGGACAAAGTTCAGATTTTGGGATTGCCAAAACTGTTTTCGCTCATTCATATTCATTCAAATTCTTCATGTATCTTTTGTTCCTTTGGCGTTTTTTGTTCGGCCAGCTGCTCTTGAGATTTCTGGATATTGAGTTTTTGTTTTGGTTCCTTCTTTTGAACTTCGGTTGTCTTGGAAGATACACTAGATGATTTATTTGATACTTTTGGTATATATTTTGTGCCACTTGAGCTTGGTTTGTCAAAGCTTGAGGGTTTATTGATGGGTTCTGCTACATATATTCCCCTGACTCTCCATGATGTTCATTCTGACAGGCCAACCGTTTCATCAGAATTGTCAATAGGAGCGGACCAAAAGTAGTCACCGCACCCTTCAGCGTTATCTTTGTCAACCAAGGAGTTCAACTCATCCGTTTATTTCTTGGAAAAACCTTCAACAACATACACTTGGTTCGACACTGTCTGAACCTTTGGATAAACAACAACCTTTTCTCTAAGTTTTTAGTTATAAGTGGTTTTGCATTATCAGTTTCGCTTTTAAGATATTCTAAATAATCAACTACATCATCTACTAAGATTTCACTTATCTCACTTCCCTCATCAAATTCAGAAGAGTTTTCTACATTCATTTTATGTTCTGAACTTAGTTTGGCGTTTGCAGAGTCAATTTTTGTATGGTCTCGGACTTAATTTTCAACCTATCATTTTCTTCTAAGAGATTTTTAAGCATGCATTTGTGTTCCTTAGAGTTAATAAAGATCTCAATCTTGTCCAGTCCATATTTGTAGGTGACAGAGATCTCATCTGAGGACATTATGAATTCATATTCAGCCATGACTTCATCCTCCTTAAATTCAAGGAAGGGCAAAATTATCTGATGAATCTTTTTCCCTATTTCACAATCTATGTGCAACTGAGTAGTATTCATATATAAACATTTTGCAATTAGATAAAAAACATTACGTTGCTTTAAAAACTTTAAATTGTCTTGTTATAAATAAATAACTTCGTCCCTAGCTCTAACTAACTCTTGTTCCTTCAGTTGTATCCACGTCCTCCTCTCCTCACTCTTGGAAGACTCCCTGCTGAGTTGGTCAGTTAGGTTAGAATTCGCTTGGCGAGTTTGCATGAGACTACCGCTTAAGTTAGAGAATTTAAATTTTAATACATTTAATTCTTTTTCATAATCTTTTACCAGTATTGTAAGTGATTCAAGGATGAATTGTACCTTTTTGATTAGCCGATCATAGTCATTGATCCTTTCACTGATGGGCTTTGTTGCAAAAAATTTGTCTTCATACAAATTTGGTTCCTCATGGTTACCTTCGGTCGACACTCCAGCAGTCACCATCAAGCATTTCCCAGCCGACAATACAACATCTTCTTTCGCCACATAAGCTCTTCCATGCGTGGGTTTTCTAACCTCTTCATCCTCAGAGTCTGTGGACCAGACTTCTACACCCCCGAACTCATATTCCTAAATATTTTCCTGCATAATTAAGGCGTTCATTGAACTAGTGGTTGCCTTCTTTTTCTTTATTTCCTCAAGCTTTTGTATGTAATAAGCTTCATCATCTTCACCATCCCTTTTCTCTGCCATCTTCCTCAGCATACAATCCTTGGCAAAGTGGTTTTTTCCATGACAATAGTTGCAATCGTACCCACAGTCTCCAATAAGTTTGCCTTCTTTCTTTTCATCCTCCTTTTGAGAAGTATTCTTTGTTTCTTCTTTCACCTTCTCTGATCTGTAACTTCTTTGCCAGTTATGGTTCTTATTGACAGGAAATTTCTTCTTAGAAAACTTCTTTGGGTTTGTGACTATCATAGCATATTCTTTACTGGTTAGATCGCATTCTGACATGTCTGAATCCTCCTCTTCATTTGCTACATTCTTGCTTTCAGAAACAAGAGCTAGTGATCCCACACCCGAAACTACCTTTGCTTCCTTCGTCACTACGCTTTCATGAGATTTGAATATACCCATCAGTTTCGCCAGTGAATAGTTTTTAAATTGTTCATGAGCCTTCACTGTTGAAACCACTACCATCCATTCGGGTCTTAGACAATTCATGAATCTAACCTTCTTCTCGATCACCTTTCTTCCGATACCATGCTTGATCATCTTACTAAGTAGGTGGTTGAAACGATCGAAAGTCTGAAGGAGTTTGTCTTCCGGTTTTTGTTCAAATGCACCGAACTCAGAGAGCAATAAGGTTTGCATCGATTGTTCCAAATCCTCATTCGTAGAATAGAGTTCTTTCAACATGTCCCAAATTTCTTTAGCACTGGTGCATGAACCAACTAAATGAAAAGTGACAAATTGCAGGACAAATATTATCATTCTCATGGATTTCACGTTGCATAGTATCTTGTCTTTTTCATCTTGAGGGATATTCTCGACGTCCACCAAGAGTTTATTATACTCCTTCTAAGTCTTCACAGTCCTAATCATTCCAAAGTGAACAAATGGACCCAATGTAATCGCTTCCCAGATATGGTATCCATTATCTTTAGTTCCCACAACATAGTCTTCAAAGTGATGCGCCCAAACTTCATAGTCTCGAGTGTAGAGAATGGGAGTCCTAGTGGTGGATCCAATATTGTTGGAGATGTTGATGGGATTGGTTTGAGAGTCGTCGTGAGACATGTTGATCCTTTATTTAAATCTAATAGAATCAGACTTGTAAACTTGAGATTAGGGTTTTATCTAACACTAGAAACACCGTCGACAGAAAGAAGACGACTACTATATGTTCGATAAAAGCGGAAACCCTAAAAACTTCTTTAAACAAAAGGAATACGTATGAGTTACACAGTCTACCGTTCTGATATCAATTGATAAGACTATGTTCTAATATGATCAATAGATTCTAAACAGAAAACAAGAACAACAATGTAAAGAACACAAGAATGTCTCAAACAATGTCGAATGATTAAACTTTAACACCTCAGAAGAGCTCGATTAAGAACTTCGACTGTAGAGGTGTCTAGGGTTACAATAAAAGAATTAACAACGACATGCTTTTATAAGACTATACATGCATGCACTATATATAGCTTAACCCTAATCAAAGATCACGGATGGACAGGCCCAATCCGGATATACAAAAAATATGAAGCCCAATGATGCAACCCCAACACTCAACAATATGTTCAAACTTAACATTTATCTTAACCTTTATATTGGTATATTTGTGTTTTTAGTTTTATTTGTTGTAGGTGTTATTATAAGAAGGGTGCAATGTAACTTCAAGTTACGTGAGGTGTAAAATGTAATGTCCGATATTCATTACTTGATATATAAGTCAGAAGATACAGACAAAACCTTTACTTACCATTCTTATCTTTGTTTATCTCTTTGATCCTGTTTAATAGATTAGGGTTTTGTATCTGTTCTTGATCATAGATTTAGTTTACTGATTCAATCTAAGAGTTTTGTATAACTTTTCCCTGTAGTGAGATTATATATTGTTGTTGATGAATCAAACTGGTTCTTAATATGAAAGAGTTATTTATCTTTTCATCTCTATGTTTTTCTGGTATTCATTTTCTTAAGATGGTATTAGATATCGATGCCTCCGATTAAGTTGATCTAATCATCATTTTTTGTCTCGAATGATGGCGATTCTAAAGGTTAGGGTTCATATCCCTTTTTTTAATTCTTTAGTTGTTTTCCATTAAGTCTTTGTCCATTGACACCTATTGTGTTAATCTAAGACTCTGAGTGTAAATACTTGGATATGACATCATCTGTGTAAATTTAGGGTTTTTAGATACCCTTTTTTGTTTAAGATCTCGGTTACTACAAGTTCTTGTTTGCTTTGCAGGTTGATCATCCTAGTTCGAAAATTAATCAACTATAGAAGTCTCATCTGATCCTGATAGATTCTATCTAATTCTGATAGAGAACGGAACCTAGAAGTTCTAAAATAACTCTAAAGAAGAGGAATGTATCATTTGTTCTAAACCTCGATCATAAAACTCTGATCTTAAGTAGTTTCTCTATAAAAGGACCTTTTGTGAGATCCTTCTCCTTCCCTTATACCTCTATTCTTAGTATAGTCGTGAGAGATCCTGGTATCTTGAGTACACTAGTTATTATATGCATCTCTTTGTGTTATCTTGCCTTATGTGCTATCCGATCTCTCTATTTTTTGTTTTTGGAATAAGTGGTTGACTGATCTAGGCTCCCTATCATTTGTGGTGACCATTTGATCATTTAGTCTTCACTAATTCCTATTTTTTAAACAATGGATGGTCCAACTGATAATAGTAGTAGTTCTAATAAAAATGAAGTAATTGATTTTGATGATCCACTTTATATACATCCATCTAATAATGTTGTTACTACATTAGTTACAATTAAACTAACTACTATTGAAAGTTATCGAATATGGAGTAGTGTTATTCTTAGGCATCTAAATGCTCGTAATAAAGTAGGGTTTGTAGATGGTACCATTGGAAAATAAACTAATGATCCAGTTATGTCATTAAAATGGGAATGAGCTAATGCAATATTTTGTTCATGGATTTTAGGGAGAATTTATGAGTCCATTTATGCAAATCATGTTTATTCTGAAATCGTTGAGGAAATCTGGAAAGAGTCCTCTGAAATATATAGTAAGTCTGATGGGTTTGTGTTGTTTAATGTCCATAAAAAATTAATTCTCTTACTCAGAATAGGTCCTCCATTTCTTATTATTTAACAAATTGGACTCTGTTTGGAAAGAATTCGATGGCCTCACTAGTCTCACTGGTAGCACTTGTGATGCAACTGCTAGTCTTAATGATCATGCTAAGCTAATGAAATTAATGCATTTTCTAAGTAGTTTAGATTAGTCTTTTAATAAAGTTAAAAGTCATATACTCTTAACGGAACCCATTTCTAATGATAAAACTGCATTTCCTCTCTTGTCTCATTAAGAATCACATTAAAAAAGGTGGTTCTTTGTCTAGTTATTCCTCTGTTAATAAAACTATTGCTTCCGTTTTTAATCCATGTTTTAATAATAACAATAAAAGAAATCAAAAAGGAAGAAATCAAAATATTTCATATAAACATTGTGGTATTAAAGGTCATTCTATTGACAAATGTTATAAAATTGTTGTCTATCCTAAAGACTTCAAACCACGAAATCATTTTAATTCCAACAATTAAAATAGGAATTTATCTGTTAACTCCTCATCGCTTACTTTTTCTGAGTGTTCTAAGTCTAGTCAGAGTTTTGTTGGGTCTGTAGTTAGAAACTTAACTGTTGAGCAATATAACAAGTTTTTATGTCTCATTAATGAGAGTTATGTGAAGGATGAGACACCTTCTAGTGCGAATATGGGAGGTACTACACTCTATACAACCTGTCACTCTACTTACTATTAACCGGAATAGTACATCAGACCTCATGTATCCAACTGCATAACAAAATGGTTTTGTGGAGAGGAAACATAAACATATACTTAATGTTGCTAGATCCTTGTTGTTTCAATCCGGGGTCCCTTTGAAATTCTATGGAGATGCAATTTTAACTTCTGTTTTTCTAATAAATAGAACTCCAACATCTGTTTTAAATGGTTCTTCTCCTTATGAAGTGTTATATATATATATATATATATATATATATAAGGTCCTATTTTTGATAATCTTAGAATATTTGGATGTTAGTGTTTTTCTACTAGGTTAATATTTTTGATAAGTTTTCAGAGCGAGCTAAGAAGTGTATACTTCTTGGATCCTCTGCTGAGAAAAAGGGTTATAAGATTTTGAGTCTTGATTCTGATACTATTTTTATATCCAAGGATGTCAAGTTCTATGAATCAGTCTTTCCTTTCAAGATAAATTATTCTTCTATTGATGGTGGTTCTTTTCAAAATTTTAAACATAATGATCCTTTTTCCTATTATTAGTATGTTTGTGATAAGTCCTATGATGACAATCAGACCTTAAATGACATGAGAACTGTTAGTCAGCCTAGTGATTTTCATGCATCCCATAATCTAGATGATACCAATCTTAGTGTAGATCATTTACAATCCAGCGAGGCACCTAGTGCAACTACTAATTTGGGAGGACCTGACTTAAGTCAAGTCAATAACCAGACTGGCAGGTCATCTAGTCCTTTGACTGACTCTACAGTTCCTGATTCATTTCGACAGAATGAAGAACATAGTCAACCTAATCCTGAAACATTAGATACCCCTCATTTAAGGTCCATTAGGTCTAGAAGTGAAATTTTTATGCCAAGTAGGTTTAATGACTGTATTATAGATGGTAGACATAAATTTAGGATTGAAAAAACTATTAATTACTTGTTGGTTGATAATACGAATCAATGTTATGTTTCAAATCGAAATAAGACTATTGAACGTCAAATATTTGATGAAGCCTCTCTTAAGCCTAACTGGTTCAAAGCAATGAATGAGGAAATGGAGGCCCTTTATAGAAATCATATTTTGGATATTACTGAGTTACCTAAGGGCAGAAAATCAACTGGTTGTCATTGGGTTTTTAAAATATAGTATAAATCAAATGGATAAATTGAAAGGTATAAGGCTAGATTGGTAGCCAAATGTTATAATCAAAAAGAGGGGGCTGACTATAAGGAGACTTTCTCCCTTGTAGCAAAAATTGTTACATTTAGGATTATTACTCTTGCTGTTAATAAGACTTGGCCTCCTTATCAATTAGATATCAACAATGCATTTCTTTATGTTGATCTCTCTAACGATGTTTTTATGACATTACCAAAAGGATATCATTCTAAGGGAGATATAAGGGTGTGTAAACTATTAAAGCCCTTATACAGACTTAAACAGGCTCTACGAAAGTGGAATGAAAAGCTTTGTTCATCCTGTTTAGTTTTGGTTTTCAAATAGTATAAGTGAATATTCTTTGTTTTTTAGAAGTCAAAAAAAATTCTATTGTCATATTGCTTGTTATTGTTGATGATATAATACTTACTGGAAATAGTGAATTTAAAATTGATAAAGTTAAAACCTTTTTAAAATCTCAGTTTCTTGTTAAAGATTTAGTTAAATTGAAATACTTTCTTGGAATATAAGTAATTAACATTAATAATGGTGTTTGTTTAAATCAAAAGAAGTATTGATTAGAGTTGTTATATGAATTTGGCATGCTTTCCTGTAACCTGGTAAAACTTTGGAGGCTAATTTTGTAATTATTCATGAAGGAGTTGATAAAAATGATCATTTTTCAAGCAACATAACTGAATTTTAAAAATTGATTGGTAAGCTTATATATTTGACTGTTACTTGGCCATACATTTCATATGCTGTCCAAATTCTTAGTCAATACATGCATAAACCAAAAAAATCACATTTGGACATTGCTTTTCGATTGCTTAGGTATTTGAAGGGTAATCTTGGAAAGGAGTTTTAATTTTGAAAAATGATTGTTTGAGTTTAGTTGGGTTTGTGGATGCAGATTGGGCTATGTGCCTTGCAACTTGTAGGTCTGTTACATGGTATTTGGTATATTTTGTAAATACTCTTATGTCTTGGAAAAGTAAAAAACAAAGTACTATGTCCAGATCCTCAACAGAATCTGAATACAGGGCTTTAGGTACTATAACTTGTGAAATTCTGTGGATATTAAAAAATTTGAAAGATTTCAAATTTGATAAATCGACTCCTGTTAGTGTATTCTATGATAACGAATCAACAATTAAGTTGTTCTTAAATCTAGTATTTCATGAAAAAAAAAACACTTTCAAGTGGACATACACTTTATAAGAGAAATTGTTATAAGTGGTATTCTGGAAATTTTTAAAATTGATTATGTTTTTCAAAATGCTGATGTATTAACAAAGTCGTTAATTTGTTCTCAACATAATTTTCCGTCTAACAAACTTGGTTTGTTAGTTCCTTTTTCAAAAAAAAATGAGGATAAATTATCAAGTTTGAGAGGGGGTGTTGGAAAATGAAGTTATTTTGATAATATGTTCAGAATTAACATTTATCTTAACATTTTTATTGGTATATTTTTGTTTTTAGTTTTATTTGTTTTAGGTGTTATTATAAGATGGGTGCAGTGTAACTTCTTGTTACGTAAGGTGTAATGTGTAACTTCCGAAATTTATGACTTGATATATTAGTCAAAAGCTGGAGAGAGAACCTTTACTTACCGATCATATATTTGTTCATCTCTTTGCTCTTGTTAAGCTTAATAGATTAGGGTTTTATATTTGTTCTTGGAAATAGTTTTAGTTCAGTGATTCAATCTCAAAGTTCTGTATAATCTTTCCCTGTAGTGAGGTTACATATTGTTGTTGATGTATCATACTTGTTCTTAATATAAAAAAGTTGCTTACGTTGTAATCTCTGTGTTTTCGTGGTATTCATTTTCTTAAGAGATGATCATTTAATACCTTTCCTGGTGGTACAATTTTTTTATTTATTTATTTATTTATTTATTTATTTTTTTTTTAACTTTTTCATTTACAAGTCCATGCATGAATATGGTCGCATCAGGTTGAATAAGCAAAGTCAATTCCACTTGTTTTTTCATTTGAAAGATTGTTTTCTTTATAGAAAATTACGTTATATTTGTTTTAGTGGCGTAACAATGATTTTATTTTAGGGTAGGCAAAATAATTTACAAAATATGAACAATTAGCAAAATATTGAAAATGGTAACAAAATGTAATAATATATGATTTTAAAGTAAACTGTTAGTTTAAGTTGGAAGTAACTTATTAATTAAGATAATAAAAAAATATTAATATACAAACCTACTGAAGGAATTCATTGTGGAGATTGAAATGCAATTTGATCTATTCAAAAAATTATTGTCATAATTCTTTAATCTACATGTCTCAACATGTAAATTATTTCCTTCATTATGAATTTAAGTTTAGAATGGAGCGGGCCATATTACAATTCACAGCCTTAACGTTTTTATTCAAAAGAAATATGAAATTTATGTATAATATATTTTACCTCAAATTTGTATGGGGGTGGGCCAAAGCTCACTCTTGCACCTATGTAGCTACACATGTGAATTAAGTTTCAATTCACTCAAATGGGAAATTTTTAAGAGAAAATGACTTTTGAGGGTAAGTAATTGTTGTGTTTGTTTTCATTTGGTCTCTTTCCTTTTTTTTTGTACTCAATATACCATCGAACTTGTTGTTTGTGCTCACCATAACCCTTTTGACCGGCTTTTGACCTGTGATAGCCGGTCAAAGGGTTATGATGAACACAAACAACAAGTTCGATGGTATATTGAGTACAAAAAAAGGAAATACACCAAATGAGGAAAGATATGTTTTTAGATCTCGCATTGAAAAACATCCTTCATTTTATTGTAATACATAAACATATTGAAATGTACAATCATCCAGTAAATAAGATTGACTTTTTGTTAAATACATAAAGTCCTTTCTTCCCCAATATTCCCCCAACTCATTTATTTTTCCTAGGGGTTCCATTCCATTTTTCATATAGATAGAAGTATTTTACTAAATGGTTTGGCAATTCCTCATGGGGGGATGAATCGAGAGAATTTTGAATTAGAACTTTAGATTTTTGTTCATCCCTTGCCACAATAGTATCTCGGGGTTTGCAGCGATAACTTGGTATATCTACTATACGACCATTGACTAAAATATGTCTATGGTTAACTAATTGGCGAGCTCCCGGAATAGTCGGAGCCATACCCAAGCGAAAAAGAATGTTATCAAGGCGCATTTCAAGTAATTGTAGTAAAACCTGACCTGTTGACCCTTTTGCCTTTCCGGCGATACAGTTGGTTACCCTCCTAAGTTATTTTCCACGAAAATTTAAATGAAATTAAAACTGCAAAATTATTAAAGACTGCAACGTTCTTTGGCCATAACATATATAAAGAATGTTTCGGAGGGGTAACTTCGTTAAAACACGGTCTATGCTATGCTTACTGTGGTTAGCTATCAACACCTCTTCGCAAAAGGATATGATTCTGTGTATGAGAGGTATATTTATCAGCATAAACGTTTACTTGAAGGTATATTATGGTGATGTGTCTGCAAAAGATGCATGATATTGTACATATTGATGTTGTATCTTATCCCATGAATTCAATCTTAAAGCTAAGTAAACTCAAAAATCACAGCACTTATGATTCCACTCGTTTGTAGACTTGTCTAGAATTCATGATACGATAAATCATTTGATTGGAAATGTAAATGTGGTCATGAAATGCACTTGATTAGTTAAGATTTTCCTAATAAATATTCATGTGCATTACAAAGTTGTACATGTATGAATAATGTTTTTTCGTGGGTTATGTTTTGAAGAGAAACAAGAATAAATATCATAAAGTCATTAATATCAACAGGAGATGACACGCGATTTGCTATAAATGAGTAAATGAAAAATATATCAGGATGGTAACCAACTGTTGCATTTGTTCTCATTTGGTCCTTTTTTTGTACTCAATATATCATCGAACTTGTTGTTTGTGTTCACCATAACCTTTTGACCGGCTATCTCATGTCAAAGCCGATCAAAAGGGTTATGGTGAATACAAATAACAAGTTAGATGGTATATTTAGTACAAAAAGGGGAAATGGACCGAATGAAAAAAAACGTAACAGTTAATTACCCTGGAAAAACATTTTCCCAGTTTTTAATTGGTTTTGTATTTGTGGCTACAAATTTTAATTGTTGGGATTCAAATTGATGTGGCACCTAATAAACCTCCAAATAGAATCTTACCAAATTATAAAAATTAATGATAGTTGAATTATGATCACATAAATATGAATATAACTTGATGGTATTGGTACTACAATGGTAATTCACGTATCTTATAGACCCACAACCAAAAGATATATTTGTTTCATATTATTTGACGGTTAGGTAGACCAAATGTTTCATGTTAATGTATCCATGAGTTTGGTCCAGAAAATATAATGAAGGTTTACCTGCAAGTTGATTAGTTGAATAGCTTATTGGTAATAATAACTTGCGGCTATCATGCTTTGCTTTTTGGGATATAAACTCATTACTATTTCATAGTGTAAAATTAGAAGATGGTAATATGGTATGGAGTCATGGTTGTAAGCTCAAAGTTCATTTGCCTATCATGGCCTTATATTGTTTAGTTTTTTGGTGTTTTTTTTGCTTCATAATATATTTTTTATTTAATTTGTCCTAAAAATTTTTCTTAATTATTTATCTGGAATAATTCCTTTCCATATTAATTTCATATATTTTTTTTTCAAGAAACCTTCAAAAGCATTATTAAGTAGACAATTTGCAAATGTTTTAATTTGTCTCATGTCTTTTCCTTTTACGTAATACTTTATATTAAATTTACTATTTTTCTCAACTTTTTGCATACTAAGTAATGTTAATCTTTTTTTTATAATAAATAACTTTAAGAACACTTATCACTTTTCTATGCTCTTAACAATCTAATTTCCATGCTCGTATTTTCTCATATCACAACCTATTTCTACAAAATTGGTTGGTCGCTACTCATCATAAAAACTTCATATACAAAAAGACTATATAGGCAAAAATAACAAAAAAATGGGACAAGTTCCTATCACGACCTATTTCTATAAATAGGTGACTACTTATTTAATATAACATTTAAACAAAGAGAAAAACTTGTGTCATTATTCTGTAAGTTTTGTTTAGTTATTACGATTTCAATTTTTAACAGTTTTTTTTTTTTTTTTTTTTTTTGTCAACCGACTTGTTTCCACGAGTTTAAACCTAATAATAAAAATAAATTGATTTAAATAATTTCTAAGTTATGTAAAATAAGTTGGAACTAACTTATCAAAACTTATTTAACATTTTTAGTTTTAATATATATGTTTAAACACTAAAAACTACTTGTTAAAAATGCCAAATTATAATAAGCATTTGCTGGCCGTTAAAAAAAATACCCCAAAACTAAGTTATTCAAAATAGCAATAACCCAACTACTTTTTTTCAGATGAGTTGTTGGATTTCGGTTTCTCTATCACTTTCTAATACCAATCATATTTAACCTAAATCGCGTTGTGTTTTATAAGCTCTGAGGAATTGATATCGCTGCAAATTGATTCAGTATACTCCTCCACCGGAAAATTTGTCTTCGCCTTGTTTCCTCTATACTGAATACTGGCGACGTCGTAAGCTCTGGCGGCGTCTACTGCAGTCTCGAAAGTCCCCAACCACTTCCGCTCTTTCGTCCCCGGAACCATTATCTCCGCCGCCCATTTCCTCGATGGCCGGAGACGAACTCCTCTGTAAACCTTCTTCGTTCTCTTTCCCATCTCTTCTCCACCACCACCGGTGAACATTTGACAACCCAAACATTGATCCGGGACTCGCATTTCACATTCGCTACAGACTTCCTGCACCACCGGCGACGGCTGAGTTCGAGAATTTCCCATCAAACCATTGCTTTTAGCGGCGTCTTTGCCGCCGGAAATGACATACCGGAGTGCTGAAACAATGGTGGAGTTCTCGTTGTCGATTGTGATGAAGGGATTATCCATTTTTTTATGGAGAACGGATAAAGTGGTTCCTTGGTGGCGATATTTATAACTGGGATTTGTAGTGGTCGGCGTTGGAAGGTGGAAGCTCCCGCGGCAGATTCACCCACGCACACGCCGGGAGTGACAGCTGGTATCCTTGACAACATAGTACAATTCCTGTCTGTGTCTTGTTGGTTTTATTATTTTACATCAAAACCCTTTATTGTTTAGTGTTTTTCACTACCAGTCCTTGCAGCAGTGCATCATAAAATAATCGATGCTGTAATTTTGTTTATCACTTTCTTTTCGCAATAAGTTCTTCATCATCCAATGGGTTTATAGGTGATTTTTCTCCAACATTGTAGGTTGTTATCAACATCAAAAGGCATCTTCATACGTCAATGAAACGTGATATTATATAAACAAACGTTTAATATTCACGTAAACACGATTACATGAACACATATTCAAAAAACATAAATTACATGTATTTAAATTTTATAAAAAAGAGTTAGATACTTACATTTTATCTATAAAATAATACAATTTGTCTATAACATAATTTGAAATCGACTAAAAAGGGTGTCCAAATTTCATTATTACATCTCATCACAGAACAAGGAATGGAAGAAAAGTTCATTGTGTTCACTCTGATGACTTTCGTAAACGAAAAAGAACTTTTATATTAAAGCTTATACTACGCACGTCTAGCTATCATGCACCTAACAAACTAACAACAATAAATAAGTTAGTTGTTAACCAAACTACTAAACTATGGTTACCAAAGGGTTTGTAGCCCAGCGGTATTTAGTGGTGCCCTCACTCTTTGAGGTTCAGGGTTCAAGTTCCATCATGGACATACGTAGAATATGTATTGTTAGCTTATGAGTAGATTAGATTTTTCAGTTTGAAAATAAAAAAACTAAAATATGGTTGAGTATAATAGCATAAATGTAACAATAATATTCCCACTCAAGATGGACTTTGGAAAATGTTTTCCAAAGCCATCTTGGTCATTATAGGTAACATCTTATGTCGATGTAATGGCTTTGTAAAAATGTCAGCCAATTGGTGAGTTGTTACTTGTGAGTACATGCATTAGCTTGATTGTATTATCCAAAATCTTGTTGTGAATGAAATGAGAATCAAATTCGATGTGTTTCTTACGCTCATGAAAGGTTGGATTGGATGTGAGCTTGATTACCAATTCATTATCACAAAACACCAAAGTAGGTTTATGAATATAAATGTCAAAATTGCTTAACAAATGATGAATCCAAACAATCTCAATCGTAGCAACAATGGCCTGTGATGAGTTAAGAAACTCTTAGATCGATTAGATCTTCAACATGTTAATCGGTAAAACAAACAAACAAACAAACAAACAAACAAAATAACGCAAGATGGAATCAAATATTGCTTAATGATTCAAAGTAGTCACGCCTCAGCAGAGCTCGATCAAGAACTTCAACTGTAGAGGCGAGCTAGGGTTTTAGTAGAATTAATGAGAATGATTATCAAAAGCGTTGTTTACTAAGGATTCATGCATGCACCTTAAATACTAAACCCTAATAAAATAATCATGGTTGGACAGGCCCAAACCGAATATACAAAATAAACCAAACATTAAGCCCAATGACGCAACTCTAATACTCAACCATCTCCCCATTTGCGTCAATTGAGGCGAGAGCTTAGTTCGGTTGAGCAACATAAGATTTCTTGATAGTCTTGAACACATTCGGTATAACGGCCAACAGAGTTTGACGAAAAGTGATATACCACCGAAGCATGTTTGTGAAATTCTTCTTGTCTGACTCTCTGTTCTGCTTACATCAGTGAATAATATCAACAATGTGCTCTAAGAAGTCAATGGAGAACAAATGCTTATCAACAAGAGCGAACAAAAACCTTTGACCTTCGACTCTCGTGAACATGACAGTAAGATTAGTAGAGTCGATTTGACCCAGCTTCATTTTGTTAACATCTCCAGGTCGGTCTCTTCCTCATAACATGAGCCACCTCTTGATCCATTTTTTCAACTTCAAGGATATAAGAGGCCAACATCCTCTTGATATAAGAGGCCAACATCCTCTTAAGATGACTGAGGATCGGCTCATACTCCTTCGAATTTGTGAGCAAAATATTAAACAGTAAAATTCAATCATGAGGATTTAGGTTAGGAAGATCTGCCAAAGAAATTGTATGGACCGAGTTGTCCGAACCTCTGCTTATCTGAAACTGAATATTGAAAATTTTTCCAGCAGGTGTGGGTTTCATCACGTTGACAATGGTTATCTTCTGATCACTCCACGTCAGGTGTTGAGGTTGACCGAAATTGAGATAGTAGTCAATAAGATCACGATCAACCTGAGGATGAGGAGAGGGAACTTCAACTGTTGAATCAAAATAGTGAAATACAAATGCCTTTCTGGTTATAGGCATATCGAATTGAGAGTCCCTCGAGTTGTAACAATCAAAAGAGACAACAGGTTCCAGCCAGTACATGCTAGGAAACTCAATTGCTTCTTTGATTAGTCCATCCTTAGTCCAAGGAGGAAAAAAGGCCTTCTTGCAAACAAGAGCATCATACTCTTCCTTCTTCTTACTTTCTCTCTCTTTTGTCTCTCTACAGATACCAAGATTATCATCTAACTCTTTGTCCCTTTGTTGTCGCTTCAGGACTTCAGCTATCGTTTCATTATCTTTGTCACTTTCACCAGTAATGCCCTTCTTCTTATCTTGAACACCAGAACCCGAAGCTTCATTACCCTTCGATTCTGTTTTGTCAAAAACTTTGGGTGGAACGGGAGAAGTATTCACAACTTTCACAACATCATCTCCCCCTTGTTGCGGAGCGACGATCGGCTCTGTAACACCCTTCATCTGTCTTAGGATTTTAATTGCCGGAAGAAGTTTGGATGCCAAATGATTCCTGATTGTGAGAGTAAGAATTGGATCATGAGTATGAATAATATTACTCAAAAGATTAAGAACATCAGAGGCACAACTCATTAGAACTGCACTCTTAGTTTTGAAGGAAACAATTTCCTCACCCGCTTGAGAAAGTTGAACTTTCTGAAATTCAATCTAAGTAGTTTTGTGAGCCAGATCATCCATTATTTTGTTTTCCATTGCCAAGTTAGCATGAAGCTTCTCTAAGCAAGAATTAACTGAGCTAATGAGAGAATGGTTCTCGGTTTGAATGTTAGACCAAACTGAATCAAATTTTGCTGTCTCTACTTGAAGAGATTGTGAGAGGGAATCAACCGTGGCATTCACCTTGCTGCATTCGAATCAGCATGACCCTTAAGGGAATCAAGAAAGATCTTAGAATCTTGAGTAAGCTCTTCCACATTAGTTGTTGCTTTCTTGCAGAGAGACATGGAGTCATCAACCGCTTTTGTGGATTTATCAATGGAATCTATATACTGCTCAAGAGTTGTGTCCAAAAAAGCCTTCAAAGTCAAGAGAGACTTGAAGTGCTTGTGTGGTTTCCTGAGAGAATACGATCAAGTGTTTATAAATAAACATCGAAAGGCTTATTTTTCAACTATTAGCTTTAAAAGGTGGCTTATCTCCAACCGAACTGCGAAACTTAATATAAGTCCGAAAGTTGGATGAAGTACTTGTGAGACCGATGTGATCTGTTGAACAAGTAGGTTGGATATTGGTTGCAGTGACATGATATTTAATAGAAATTAAAAACAAAAAAAAACTAAACATGATCTTTTGGGAAGAAATGCCTTGGTGTTAGACAATTTCATAAAGACCAATAAAAATAGACTTCTTAAGGTAACAAGTAATAGCTTGAATAGCAATTATTCACCGTCAATTCATTATTGGTACTGGATTTTTGGGAATCACTTAGCACGTGGTATACGTATCTATGATCATAAACTCAGATTTTGTGTAACCATAAACCTCAGTGGTAATAGTTGAGAGTCTCAAGGATTACATTTGTGGAATGAAACGTGATGGAGAAAGAAGAAGAGATGGTTAAAGAACCAAAAGTACCTCTGCTATAAAAGGATGACAAAGCAGCAAACTCTTAACTCATATGAGAAGACTAATGTAGCTCATGACTTAAGTAAATTTAGCGGTTTGATTGGGAAGAAACGATTGGTATGAATCGAATCA
Organism: Lactuca saligna; assembly: GCF_052625555.1. NCBI lineage: Eukaryota > Viridiplantae > Streptophyta > Magnoliopsida > Asterales > Asteraceae > Lactuca > Lactuca saligna. Next base: position 307,783,248 of record NC_136420.1, on the reverse strand, counting down.
TTAAGGCTTCACTCAAAGTCTTGGAGGCTTTGGTCTACATACAACAACATGCTTCTAGGGACACCTAACTAGTTCATGGATAAGAGAATTTGTACCTTCCCTTGCTTCACTGCATGTCGTTTCTATGATCTTGAGACTAAAGAAAAGAAACCATACAAGAATAAAAGAAATTTTTGTATTTTTGAACTTTCAGAAAAAGAATAAAGATAGAAAATAAAAGATATTTTTGTATTTTTGAAATTTCTGAAAAAGAATAAAAACAGAAAAGAAAAGATATTTTTGTATTTTTGAAATTTCTGAAAAATAATAAAAACAGAAAATAAAAGATTGTAGATAAAGATAAAGACCAATGAAAGATGAGTATAGATACAAAACAAAATATACAAGATTTACAACCGAAACCTAACCTTGAAAAGATGAAGCGAAACAAACCGAGCAATCGAGTCGTTTCAGTTCCCTAAATTTACGGAACTGAAATAGAGCGAGCGTTCGGTTCATTTCGGTTCCCAAAAATTATGGCACCGAAATAGACCGAGCAATCACTGTACTTCGTTTGTCCAATTTTTAGAGAGATGTAAGGGGTTTCGGTACCGACTCTACTTCCATCATTCCCAAACCTTGTAATATTCTATTAAAACATGCTTCTAGTAAGGCCTTAGTGAAGATGTCAACCAGTTGATTAAAGGACTGAACGAATTGAACTTCCACATTACCATCTTCAACATGGTCCTTGATGAAATGGTATCTCAGTGCAATATGATTGGTCTTAGAGTGTTGCACTGGATTGTGACATATTCTTTTCGCACTATTTGAGTCACAGTAAAGAGGAATTTTCTTCATATTCAATCTGTAATCTCTAAGCTGGCTCTGAATCCAAATGACTTGTGAAGTATAGGAGGCTGCTGCGATGTACTCAGCTTCGGCTGTCGAAAGAGACACACAAGTTTGCTTCTTTGACTGCCAATTTACAAGTTTGCCATCAAGAAATTGGCATCCACCAGTTGTGCTCTTTCAATCCAGACCACATCCACCAAGGTCTGCATCAGAAAAGGCTTGAACGAAGAATCCAGATTTTGTTAGTTACTAGAGACCGGGAGATGTGGTTCATTTCATATACAGGAAAATATTCTTCACAACAATCATATGAGGTTATCTTGGGTTAGCTTGAAACCTGGAACAATAACACATAGAGAACATAATATTTGACGACAGAGGGTCATATCAACAACCAGTTTATCCAGAGAAGGGGTAAGCTTTGTGCCAAACGCCATGGGAACTTTCACCTTAGAGTCTTCCATCATGCCAAACTTTGCCAACAGGGTCTTGGTGTAAGCCTCCTGGTTAATAAATATGCCTTCTGGTCCCTGTCTAATATTCATTCCAAGGAAAAAGTTAATTGAACCCATTGCACACATTTCAAATTTAGTCTCCATCAACATCCTGAATTCAACCATTAGGCTAGGATTCGTGGAGCCAAAGATGATGTCATCGACATAAATTTGAACTATCATTAAATGTTCGCCTTCTATCTTGCGAAAGAAGGTTGGGTTAACTGAACCTTGCTTAAATTTCAAAATTTTGAGAAAGTGAGTTAGAGTTTCATACCAGGCTCTCGGCGCTTGCTTTAGACCATATACTGCTTTACCCAGAACATAGCAATGATCAGGATATATCCCGTTCACAAACCTAGGTGGCTGCTCAACATAAACTATTTCATCTAGTTCTCCATTCAAGAAGGTGCATTTTACATCCATTCGAAAAACTTTGAAGTTTTTATGAGCAGCGTATGCCAGAAAGATTCTTACAAATTCCATCCTTGCTACAGGAGCGAAGGTCTCCTCATAATCTATCCTTTCTTCCTGACAGTAACCATTCACCACAAGTCTTGCTTTATTGTGGATTACATTCCCTTCCTTGTCCATCTTGTTCCTAAAATCCATTTTAGTCCAACCACCGAAGCATCCTTTGGTGTTGGAATTAATCTCCACACTTTGTTTCGCTCGAATTCCTTGAGTTCGTCCTGCATGGCCTGTACCCAATCAGAATGATCGAGTGCAGTGTTAATCGTCTTCGGTTCAACCTGGAGACGAACAAATTAAACATGCAAAATTCCACTTTAGAGAGTAGTGCAGTTTGTTTCGCTTTCAGTTGAGAACGTGTGAGAACCATTTCTGATGGTTCACCAATAATTTGTTTTTGAGGATGGTCTTTAGTGAATTTGATGAGTGGTGGGTAATCAGGATCATAAGAGGCATCTAGTTCAGCATTCACCTCTTCTTCAAGTTCTGATTGAATGTCATCATCGTTTAGATTCACATTCTCCCCCTCGAATGATGATTCTTCTCTAACTTCAGGCTCATAATTCTCCTTTTGGACTGGACTTTCAGATGGACTCTCACCCTGGAATGGTGAATCTTGGTTATTTGGAGAAGACAAATCCTCCCCCTGAACATAAGAACTAATTTTTGGAGTTTCGTATGAGTCAGGTTCTTTGGTTGCTGTTGGTTGATCATTTGTCATTGTCTTTTGCTGATTATTTTATTCAGGTTGTCCACCCTGTTGTCTGCAGCTTGGGATTCGTAGTGAATAGTCTTGTCTGCGGCATCTATTGCTTGAAGAGATTTGAAATTGGTGTCGTAACGTGACCAGTTCTTGGAAATATTTCCTCTATAGAACCTTCGGTTCTTGATAGTTTCTTGACGTAGTTAGCATCAAAGGTGACATAGTAAGTCTCTTCAATTTTCTTTGAACGCTTGTTAAGAACTCTATATGCTTTGGAGATTAAAGAATAACCCAGGAAAATCCCTTTATATGCTTTAACATCAAAATTGTTTCAGTTCTCCATTGAATTGAAGATAAAGCATCTTGAACCGAACACATGGATGAACTTTACATTGGAAAACGCTTATTGAGGTAAGATCTGTTCTGCGTGAAACATGCAGCAGCAATAGCATCTGCCCAGAAATATAGAGGTAGAGAAGCGAACTGCTTCACATAAGGAACGATTTCTCCTTTCGAAAATCCCATTCTATTGCGGAGTATATAGAGCAGAGAAGTTGTGAGCAGTTCCCTTTTCTGCTAGAAAATCTTCAAGAGCTTTATTCTTGAACTCCAACCTGTTATCGCTTCTGACATTTCTAACCACCTTTCGCAGTTGAACTTCTACCTGTTTGATAAATAGTCTAAGATTAGGAGTGGCCTCTGATTTCTACATCAAAAAGAACACCCAAGTAAACCGAGAGAAGTCATCAACTATAACAAGTAAATACTTGCTACCACCAATGCTTTCGATTGAAGAAGGACCACATAGATCAACATAAAGTAATTCTAGTGGTTCAATAACTTTAGTATTGACTCGTGAAGGATGACTCTTTCAACTTTGTTTTCCCATTTCACAAGCTTCACACAAGTGTTCTTTGTCAAACTTCAGAACAAGAAGACCGCGAACATGATCCCCAAGTATAAGCTTGTTGATGTCTTTGAAATTGAGATGGGAGAGCCTTTAGTGCCAAAGCCAGCTTTCATTTGAATGAGCTTTTGCTAGCAAGAAAACTATTGGTTTTCATCGTATGGGATCGAGATTCAGAGGGTACATCTCTCCTTTTCGCGTCGACTTCAGTAGAATATTGTTCATCTTTTTTCAATGATTTCTGAGCCCTCTTCATCGAACAAAACCTTTAACCCAGTGCTGACTACTAGTTGTGAAACACTGATGAGGTTATTTTGAAGACCCTCAACGTACGCCACTTTTCGAATTGAGAAATCACCATTGGTAATCATACCATAGCCTTTGATTGTGCCAAAAGAATTATTTCCGTACTTGACACATCCACCATCTTGAAGGGACCAAAATTCCCTCAGTTCTTCCTTTCTTCCTGTCATGTGACACGAGCATCCACTATCTATATACCATTCATCATCGAATTGCACGTCACGCATAACCTACAAAAATTAAGCAGATTTAGAAACCCAAAGTTTCTTGGGTCCTTGTAAGCCTTTTACATAACAGTGAATAGTAAGAGAAACATCGACCAAAAGGGTTCTTTTTATTAGTGTTGTTTCATCTTTTCTTTTTATGGTAAAAACTTTGATTTATTGTTTTTGAGAATTTCAGGTAGAGTTTTTTAATTCGAAGCTAGTAGCCTTTCGGTTCTCCACTTTGGATTCAAATGTCGTCTTCTTTTTGTCTTCTGGAAAGAGTTTTCCTTTACCTTTTTGATCATTCTGTGAGTGAGAGTGAGAAGGATGATACTTGGGAGTAGTATCAGACTTTTTATCATTTCCCTTACTTGGTCGAGACCGGAAACTACCTTCCCTTCGGTTCCTCTCAACAGTTGTTTTAGGACCGAAACCCACCTTTTGGTTTCTCACAACTTGAGGACTGGAACTTCTTTTTCGGTTGTCAGCTGCTTGATGAATCAACCTTCTCTTCTGGTTTCCATGCTTCTGTGGACTGAAGCCCTGTTTTCGGTTGTCAGGATTTCGAAGATCGACATTCTTCTTTCGGTTGTCATTATAATGTTGATCATGAGAAGCTGAGTTTGCTTTTGTTTCTTCCTTTAACTTAAAATACTTCTCATAGCGAACGTAATTAGGATTTTGAGATCGCCAAAACTGTTTCCTTTATGTCAGATTCTCCTTGTATCAAAAATTCCGTTGATGCTTTCTTTCTGACACTTGTTTTGGATTTTTGTGGATGTTAGCCTTTTTCCTTTGTTCCTGAGCAGGGGTTTCGCTCTTTAGGGAATCTGTTTCGCTTGATGTCATGACCAGTTCGCCTGAAGGTTCTATGACACCACTTGTTCTAGGCACATCAAATCGCTCAGGTTAATTAAGTGGTTCTGCCACATTGCTGCCCTTCACTCTCCATGATGTTTTCTGAGATAAACCTTCTATTTCATCGGCATTATCAATCGGTGCCGACCAGAAAAACTCATCACAGCCATCTGCATTATCTTCTTCTACTAATGTTGTTAGTTCGGCTGTCTGATGTGGAGTAACTCCTTTAACTGTATAAACTTGATTTGGAGTTGTTTGGACCTTTTGATATACGACAAATTTTGCCTTGAGGACTTTAGTCTTGTCTTTTGATGAGCGAGCGAATGCAACAAAGTTTTTAGAAATAGGATACATATTGGTTTTGGGTTCGCTCTTGACAAATTCAAAATAGTCCACCTCATCTTCTACAAATATTTCACTCATATCATCATCCTAATTGAATTCAGAAGTGTTTTCAATATCAATTTTGTTTTCTGAACTCAACTTGGCATTCAAAGAGTCAAATTTCTGCACAGTTTCGGCTTTGATTTTTAATTTGTCATTTTCATCCAACAAATTTTTAAGCATGTCCTTATGGTCTTTTGACTTTATGAAAGACTTTATCTTGTCCAGACCAATTTTGTAAGAAGGAGAGATATTATCAGAAGAAATAACATTTTCACAGTTGTATGCATCGGCATCGATTTCATCCCCCTTGAACTCAAGGAAGGGTAAAATCATACGATGTATCTTCTTTCCTATATCACAATTAAGATGCAGTTGAGTAATGTTGGAATATAGTCTTTTAGCAATTAAACAAAAAACATTCCATTGTTTCAAAAGCTTCAAATTATATCTTTGCAAATAAATTTTTTCATCCCTAAACCTAATCAACTCATTCTCCTTTTTCTCTATCCACATACACCTTTCCTCACTCTTCGATGATATCCTGCTGATTTGATCAGTTAGGTTAGAGTTTGTGACGCGAGTTTGAGATAAACTGCCAATTTTACTAGAAAATTTAGATTTTAATCCATTTAGTTCCTTTTCATAGTTTGTGATGGGGATATTTAAAGAAACATGAATATATTGTACCTTCTTGATCAACTCATCACATTCGTTAATCTGCACACTGATAGCTTTCGCTGCAAAACACCTGTCTTCACTCTCTTTCGCTTCATTTAGTTCCCCATCAGTAGTATATCCTCTCATTTGTGATACCTCAGAGGTCACCATCAGAGACTTTCCAGCAACATTCTCTTCTTTCACCAACAAAGCCCTACCATGAGTGGGCTTTCTCACTTCTTCATCTTCAGAATCGGTTGACCAAACTTCAGCACCACCAAATTCGCCATCAATAGTATTTCCCTGCACAATTAGAGCATTCATAGTGTTAGTAGTTCCAACTTTCTTCTTCCTGATTTCCTCTAAACGTCGTACGAGTTTCTTTCTTTGGTTCTTCGGTCATAGAGACACCTTTTGGTTCATCCTTCACCTTCTCGGCGCAGTAGCTTCCCTGCCAGTTTCGGTTCTTATTGGCTGGGAATCTTCTTTTGATGAACTTCTTGGGACTGGACACCATTAAAGCAAAATCTTCACTTGTTAGATCATACTCAGTAAGATCCAAATCTTCTTCTTCTTCAGCAACATTCTTTCCTTTGGAGATGAGAGCGAACGACCCCATGCTAGGAACCTCATTTGTTTCTTTAGTCACTGCACTCTCATGTGACTTTAATATTCCTACAAGCTTTACAAGAGAATAAGCCTTGAATTATTTGTGTGTCTTCATAGTAGACACCATTTCCATCCATTCGGTTCTAAGGCTATTCATAAATGTTACCTTTTGTTCAATTACTTTCTTTTCTATCCCATGCTTTATCATCTTACTAAGGAGATGGTTAAACCGATCAAAAGCTTGAATAAGCTTCTCTTCAGGCTTCTGCTTGAAGTCACCAAATTCCGAGAGCAATAATGCTTGGATGGAATGTTGAAGATCTTCATCTATAGAATATAGTTCCTTCAATCTTTCCCATATCTCCTTCGTTGTTGTGCATGAACTTACTAAACAAAACGTGTCCGATTGTAAAGCAAACCTAATCATCCTTAAAGCTTTGATGTTGCACTGAAATTTCTCTTTCTCATTTTGAGGAATGTCTATCACATCATTAACGAGTTGATTATACTCCTTATGAGTTTTAACAATTCTTGAAGTGCTTGATTTAGAGAATGGACCAACTGTTATCACCTCCCAGATAAAGTATCCATTATATTCTGAACCAATCACAGTCTTCAAAGTGATGCGTCCATACCTCCTAATCTTGAGTGTATAGTATGGGAATTATCGTCGTCGATCCAATGCTATTTGAGATATTGATTGGGTTTGACTGGGAATCATCCATGGACATGACGATGTTTGAATAAAAACCTATCTAAGATCAGACTTGTAAATAACGTTAGGGTAAGATTGATTTAAAGAACTACGTTAATAGAGAATGATGGCTCTAATAAAATCAATCAAAGCGGGAAAACTCTAAGATCTTCTTAAACATAAGAGATGTGTATGAATTACACAGTCTCCTGCTCTGATACCAATTGATGAGCTAAGAAACTCTTAGATCGATTAGATCTTCAACAGGTTAATCAGTAAAACAAACAAACAAACAAACAACATAACGCAAAATGGAATCAAATATTGCTTAATGATTCAAAGTAGTCACGCCTCAGAAGAGCTCGATCAAGAACTTCCACTGTAGAGGCGACCTAGTGTTTTAGTACAATTAATGAGAATGATTATCAAAAGTGTTTTTACTAAGGATGCATGCATGAACCTTAAATACTAAACCCTAATAAAATAATCACAATTGGACAGGCCCAAACCGCATAAACAAAATAAACCAAACATTAAGCCCAATGACGTAACTCTAATACTCAACAGCCTGGCACTCAGCTTCTGTGGAACATCTTGAAACAATGGATCATTTCTTTGATTTCCTAGAAATTATTGATCTTTCTTGAAAAACACAAAAACCAGAAACGAATCTTCTAGTATCAGAACATCTTGCCTGGTTTGAATCAGAAAAAGTTGTGCTCTTCAATGAAGGTTTGGAGGAAAAAAACAATCATTGACTAGGATTGAGCTTGAGAAACATTAGAAGATGATTAACAACTTGAAGATGAGGTAATCGTAAAGTTACAACAAATTGACTTAAGTTATTTACAACATATGAAATATTTGGTCTTGTGATGGTTAAGTACATAAATTGTCTAATTTATCGTTTGTATTGAGAAGGATCTGATAAAGGCCCTCTATTGAATATTTGATGCTTTACAAGCAGGATCCATTGGATAATTGACTGGTTTTGCAGCTAACATGCCCGTTTTTCTAGAAGATTATCAGAGAAACAGGAATGGAAGAAAAGTTCATTGTATTCATTCGATTGACTTTCTTACAAGAAAAAGAACTTTCATATTACATTTTATAATAAACACATCTAGCTATCATGCACCTAACAAACTAATTACAATAATTAAGTTAACTATTAACTGATTAACCAAACTACTACTATGGTTAAGTATAATAACAGACATATCACAGTTATCGAGATGTCTTATTTTATTCATTCCTACATCAATTTTCTTCTTTATCTTTAAAGTTTTATCAACAATGTAATCGTTCATTAAGTAGTGGCCGTTCATTATGGTTTTTTTGATGGGAAAACGCAGCCACAATGGTAAATAACAATCCGGAACAATACTTTGTTTGACTAAACTATTCCCGTCTTGAATGAACCTTTTAGGATGCAAACAAATAGGATATTTTCACTTGCAACAAATTAGCCTCAATGCAAGTTGTATGATCAATATAATCAACCCAAAACAACAAGTAATCAACCAATAAACACATTTTAGCATGGAAACCTCTCAAGAAAGGAGAGTAAAACCATAGGACTACTAGAGCCGCTTTAAATCCACGATCACCAATATTAGAGCAATACAAAGTCTTTTGTAGATGTAATAGAGGTATACAACAATCATCATATACTTGGAACTAAATTATATCAAGCATATGGAATCAAATAAGCAAAGGCAAAGAAGAATATCACCAAAAACGTTTCTGATTTCTGGGAGAAAATAGAAGCGACGATTCCCGAGTCTCTTAAGCTGATCTCGGCAATTCAACCATTAGATCTGAAGGACTCTATGTTAGGAATTTGTTGTCCAAAATTCAAAGAAAATAGACCGTTGGATCTCTAGGAAATTACCAAAAACTGCAGATGTATATTCAAAAACGGGAATTGAGAAAAAAACCTCTTTTGCTTCTTATTCTCTCTAACTCTCTAGGTGGCTGAAATAAATTGTGTGTTAATGAAATTAAGGCATGTAACAGACACACACACATACGCACACACACGCGCGCACACACACACACACACATATATATATATATATATATATATATATATATATATATATATATATATATATATATATATATATATATATATATATATATATATATGGGCTAAAGAAATGGGCTTTCCGCATGGGCTAAAAAACCCAAGAGAAAACCCAACAAATCTCTCCCGTTTTTGTCCTGTGAGAAAGAGCTCACCATCCCAATGATCGAGCAACATATCTTTAACTTCTCCCATGATAAAGCTTTAGTAAAGATATCAGAACCATTATCATTAGTATGAACTTTCTCAAGTTTAAACAAGCCGTCTTCAAGAGCATCTCTAATCCAATGATACCTCACATCGATATGCTTTGTTCTTTTGTGAAACATAGAATTATTAGAAAGGTGAATGGGACTTTGATTATCATAAAAAAAACACGCAGCGTGATTGCATAAATCCAAGCTCTTGCATAAATCTTTTCAGCCACAATAATTCTTTTCATGCTTATGTTGCTTCCATATACTCAGCCTTAGTTGTGGACAAGGCAAGACACTTTTGCAGCCTTGACTGCCATGACACAACCCCCCCGCCCCCCTGCAAAAGTCATCAAATATCCAGAAGTGGATTTCATGTCGTCTTTATTTCCTGCCATATCAGAAACTATATAGCCAACAAGCATAGGTGCTCCATTTCCAAATGTTATGCCTAATTTAGAAGTACCACATAGGTTTCTAAAAATCCGCTTAACTACTTCCCAATGCTTCATTCCCAGATTTTATAGTAACTGACTAACAACACCAACTACATGGGTAATATATGGCCTTGTATATACATGATATACATCAAAATTCCAATGACTGATGTATATGGAACTCTATCCATCTCTGAAATCTCCTTCTTAGTGGAAGTGTAATCTCTATCAATAAGCTTAAAGTTGGTCGTTAGAAGCGAACTAACCACTTTAGCTTTATCCATGTTGAATATGTAAAGCGCCTTCTCAATGTATTGCTCTTGTGACATATGCAACTTCTTTAAAGCTCTATCTCTAGTAATCTAAATGCCAATAATCTGTTTTGCTAGCCCTAGATATTTCATAGCAAAAGAATTTCTCAATTGTTTCTTTAGCTAAACAATTCTCTTTGCATTCTTTACAACAGTTAACATATCATCAACATAAAGCAATCGAATGATGAAATCATCATCACCAAACCTCTGGAAGAAAACACAGTGATTTGAAGTAGTTTTGTGGAAGCCTTGTTCACCCATGACTGACTCAAATTTCTTGTACCACTGTCTTGGTGCTTACTTCAACCCATAAAGACTTTTTTGAAGCCTACACATATAGTCTTCTTTGCCTTTAACCTAAATACCTTTAGGTTGCAAGTCACCATGATGGAAAGTTGTCTTGACATTTATTTGCTCAACCTCAAGATCAAGGCTAGCAGCCAAACCAAGAATCACCCAAATGGAACCCATCTTCACGACCGAAGAGAAAATCTCATCAAAATCAATACCCTTTCTTTGACTGAACCCTTTGACCACCGATCTAGCCTTGTACCTAGGCCGTGAGGTATGTTCTTTAGTCATCACTTTGTAGACCCACTTTTTCTTCAAATCTCTCATGCCTTTAGGCAACTTCACCAACTTAAAGGTATTATATTCATGCAAGGAATTCATCTCATCTTGCATAGCTTCAACCCACACTCTTTTATGCGTATCTTCCATAGCTTCTTCATAATAATCAGGTTCTCCCCATTAGTGACTAAAACATACTTATCAGCAGAATAACGAGTGGAAGGATGGCGATCTTGATGGGTTTTGAGCACTCTAACAACCTTAAGGTTCACATGCAACCCTAAATTCTTTGGATCTATTTTTTCTCTAATTATGTATGCAATTTGATCTTCCAAAGCATTATCCTAACTAGCATACAAAACATGGGTACTTGTATAGCAAAAACTAGTTATATGACATACCTTTTCTTGTAGTTTGATACCTTGAACCTTCAAGAGCCTAGCACCCCAAATGTGATGCCTCAAATGCTTCACAAAACATGTAACGCCCGGGTTTCAGGGCTAAGTATTTTTGTCAATGTAATAGTCTAGGTCAACTATTGTAACTCTTTTTGAAGTAATAAATATGAAATATTTGAGTATTATGTGAATTATGTGTGTTTATGTGTTTATTATTTAATTATAAATGTATAATTAATAAAGAATAAAAATGAGTGTCAAAATCAAAGTGTGAGATAATCCCGATATCTCTACACAAAGTTGTAGAATATGTCTCAAGGTTTCCGTAGATATAAAGAATGCTGAAATCCGAGCTATAACGAAGAAGTTATGACCCACCGAAGTTTTACGGCAAAACCGACACGGCACCGGGAGACGTAAATAGTGAATTTACGATAGAAGACTTTTTAGCCTTAGCAATCTAAACAAAAGTCGTAGAATATGTTAAACTAAGAACATCGATAAAAAGAACGCCCAAATCTGACTTTGTATGAAGAAGTTATGATTTTTCTAAGATTCGGCTTAGCAGTGCACGGCCCGAAACTCGAATTTTAGTTCGAGCGATTTTTGGCTTACGCGACCTAAATGAGAGTTGAAGATCTCATTCATAGGAACTCAACGGTAAAAAGACAGACGAAAACGGAGTCCGTATGAAGGAGTTATGAACTCTTCGCGGTCATTTAACAGTCTAAACGCCTCCTACTATTAAATTTGAGATCGGTCGAGAATTAGCCGACAGAGTCTAAACGAAAGTTGTAGATCTTGATTTTACCTACGCGTGGATATAAAGAACGTCGAAAACGGAGCTCGTATGCGAAAGTTATGATTTTTCTAAGTTTGAGGGCTGATACGCGATAGGGGCGACGTGGCACCACCGGAATTGGACACGTGGCACCACCAGAAGGCCACCAAATGGACCAACTCGGCGAGTAGGTCCCCCCTACTCGGCGAGTACATCAGAATCCTCCCCTATAAATAGAGGTGTCGGGTTCCCTCATTTCCTCACCCCTCACCCCTCTTCTTTCTCTCTCTAAACTCTCTCTCTCTAAGCTCCCTAACCCCCCTAAAAGCCTAGGTAAACCCCCTAGCACTGAAGGAAGCCCCGAGGCTCCCGGAGTCCCGAGAAAAGAGCCTTTCGGCTCGGGAACGCTGCTCCAGCGAAGCCCGGTTTTCGAGAAAAACCCACTGTAAGTGAGCTGTACCTATCCTATCTTTAGTTTAGCTTATGTTTTAATATAAGAATGTTATTAGGTCCTTAAAATAATTATTTGGGCTATTATTATGAGTTATATTAAGTGTTATTAACACTTATATAATAATAATAATAGTCAGACAATTAATTTGTCACGGTTATCATTAGACTAAACCCTAGTGGTATCGATACTAGGTTTTATCGAAGGAATATCATTTTGAGAGTAGCGAAGCGCTGTCCGAGTGCTGAGTCACCACCTAATCAGGTGAGTGCATAGTTACTTTCAACTTACACATAGATATGAAGTATTTTATATAAATTACGTGCTATGTGTGCATATTATCTGAATACTTGCTATCTATGCCAGATGAACGTTGTTATACATGTTTTCAATGATTTAAACTGTATATGTATTTTATATCTACGAAAATGTTGGGGTAAGACATGGGTAGATGTAATAGGTGATGTGTGATAAAATGATGAGAGGCCTCGATGTTGTTGTTGTTGATTCAGTCATCTAGCGGAGTATAGATGACGACCACGGACTCTTCTAGACAGTCCAGTGGAACACTAGCAGGCTCGCAACCTGTAGGTGTTGTGAACGATGTGTTCACCGGTGTACTCCATCCCCCACATGGTTGTCTATTAGGACATTTATTGTTGAGGAATCCCCCTAGCAGTAGTGTCCGTCCCGATGATGATCCTTAGGCTAGGTTCCTTATGATAGGTGTTTAGGGACGTAAAGTGAGGATAACGGGAACGGGTAATTGGGTTATTGTTGATCGATGAAATTAATAAACTTATTTATTGTGGGTTGAAAACCCTATTTGCTCACCAGGCTCCCAAGCCTGACCCACTCAGTTTTATGTATTACAGGTAGTGGCGCATGAGCATAGGTGTGATGTTTGGACGAGGGATTACGGATATAGGCCTGTAGATATGAAATAATGTAGTAAGGCTTATATTGTACTGTTTATACTTTTGATCTGTACGAACATGACATCCCGAGTCTTTTAATGAAATACATTTCTATGGAAATGCTTTTGATAAATCTTTATCATATTATTGTTTTGGGACAAATTCCGCAACCCTTTTATTAAAAGATAACTCTGATTTTGAAATAAAGTATAAACAAAACCGGTCTTTTCTGGCCGTGATTTTGGGGATGTCACAGTTGGTATCAGAGCATTAGTTTAAGCGAACTAGGAATTTGTAGGATTTCTAGACTGAAACTTAGAATGCTAAGCGATGATTGTGAGGTGTGAGCACTAGCTTATTTTAGGAATTGTGCCTAAAATGCTTTTATGTGCTAAATGCTTTATGCATGATATGCTGTTATTTTGTTCGGATCTATGGTCTGTTGCCGACCGGATCTGGAAACCTTATGTGTTTAGGATTCTGAACGTACGACTACGATATTAGAACTAGCATGTAAACGTTTCGGAGTGATAAGGACGATTTAAAACGTCTCTCCTAAATAAAGATCTAAATTCACCTTATTCGGTGTATAGATCAAGATGGCAAGGACCCGTAGCGGAACCGTGAACGCAAATGAGAACAGACACCAACCCCCAGTGTTAGAACAAATACCAGTTGTGGAAGCCGCTGCCGGACCAATAACGATGGCCGGAGTGCAAGCGATGATCCAGGCAATGTTGGATCGTCAAATGGAGGAAACCAGGCGTTTGCTCCAGCAAAATCGAGAGGAAGCGACTATTCAGATCGAACAGCCCGAGTTGAACGAAGGGCAGACTGAAGAAGGAAATTACAGTGGGACTATTGGTCAAGCCAACCCACCGATAGTTAGGCAAAACCACCAGGATGGAGGAAATGATGGACGTGGATGCAAATACAAGGATTTCATGGCATCCAAGCCACCGAGTCTATCTGGAAGCCCGACGCCGGTGGAAGTCATGAACTGGATCTCTGAGATGGAGACAATGTTTGAGAGTTGCGAGTGTAGAAATAGGCAGAAGACTGCTCTCGCAGTTCCTCTATTGAAATCTGGAGTACTAAGCTGGTGGAAGCTATTAGCTGATTCAATGCCCAAAGGTGAAGCAAGCAAAATGTCGTGGGAGGATTTTCTGGTACAGTTGAAGATGCAATACTGCTCTGAGCAGGATCTTCTGGAGATCAACAACGAATTCCAGAATCTGAAGAAGGGAAGAATGAGCATTACTGAATACGCTGCAAGCTTTACTGAGAAAATGAAGCTTGTTCCTCACCTCGTCCCAACTGAACTCTCCAAGGTTAACAAATTTGCCCTCGGATTACCAGCGGACTTCGGTCCAATGGTCAAGCAAACTACCACTCTGAAAGCCGCCATATGGGCTGATAAGAATGTGGAGACCCAGATACGAGAGAAGGGTCTAGAGAGAGCGGAAGTGGGAGAGAAAAGGAAATTTGACGGATCCTCGAGGTCTGGTAAGAAAGGTAGATTCTCGAAGTCTGGTTTGAGAGGAGGAGGATCAGAAGCAAAGTGGTGTGACAAGTGCAAGAAGAAGCACTCTGGGAAGTGTGATGGAGCGGTCACTTGTTACAAATGCGGAAAGCCTGGGCACTATGCAAATGAATGCACCCTTAACCAGAAGGCCTGTTATGGGTGTAATGAAGAAGGGCACATTTTGAAGGACTGCCCGAAGAAGAAGGAGGCAGGAAGACCCAACATACCACCGAAGCCGAAGGCAAGAGCCTTCCAGATGACGCTCGAGGCTGCAAAGGAGGCAGCAGACGTCGCTTTAGGTACCTTTCTTGTAAATGGTTTGCCTGCAAATATACTGTTTGATTCCGGAGCCAACTACTCCTTTGTGTCGCATAAATTTAGTGCGAAATTAGCATTACCTGTAGAAAAACTAGATAATGCCCTGATTGTAGAAGTTGCCAGTGGCAAATTCGTACCTGTTAGTAATCGTATTAGGAACATCGTCATTGACCTAAACGGAAACGAATTCCATGAGGAACTATTACCCATAGAGTTAAACGGTTTCGACATCGTTTTGGGTATGGATTGGCTTAGCGCCAACGATGCCGAGATATTATGCCGAAAGAAGATAGTTAGGATAAACCCACCCGGAAAGGAATCATTTATGGTGTACGGGGACAAACGCAGAGTGAGTTCTGGAATCATCTCCTTGATAAAAGCCAGGAAATGTTTGTCCAAGGGATGTGCATCGTACTTGGCATTCGTAATCGATGCTAAGAAAGAAAAGAAAGAGGTGCAGAATATACCGGTTGTGTGCGATTATCCGGAAGTCTTTCCCGAAGATCTTCCCGAATTACCACCTGATAGGCAAGTAGAGTTTCGTATAGACTTATTACCAGGAACAACACCGATAGCAAAGGCACCTTACCGATTAGCACCGACGGAGATGAAGGAGCTCATGACGCAACTTCAGGAGCTGTTGGACAACGGTTTCATTTGACCTAGTTCATCACCCTGGGGAGCTCCAGTGTTATTCGTGAAGAAGAAGGACGGAAGCATGAGGATGTGCATAGACTACTGAGAATTGAATAAGGCAACGGTGAAGAACAAGTATCCATTGCCGAGGATTGATGACCTATTCGATCAGCTGCAAGGTTCAAGCTACTTCTCAAAGATCGATCTTAGGTCAGGATATCATCATCTGAAGGTGAGAGAGCAGGATATTGAGAAGACTGCATTCAGAACAAGATATGGACACTACGAGTTCTTGGTTATGTCATTCGGACTAACCAATGCTCCCGCAGCATTCATGGATTTGATGAACAGGGTTTGTAAACCATTCCTCGATAAATCCGTGATAGTGTTCATCGACGACATTCTCATCTACTCGAAAAGCCAGGAGGAGCACGGCAAGCATCTACGAGAAGTGTTGGAGGTGTTAAAGAAGGAGAAGCTTTTTGCAAAGTTCTCCAAATGAGACTTTTGGATACGGGAAGTCCAATTCTTGGGTCATGTTGTTAACCAAGAAGGAATAATGGTTGACCCCGCCAAGATCGAGGCTGTAATGAAGTGGAAACGTCCGAAGAGTCCCATGGAGATTCGAAGCTTTCTAGGATTAGCCGGATATTACCGACGATTTATCCAAGGCTTTTCTTCGATAGCTGCTCCATTAACATCTTTGACCCATAAAGGAGCTACGTATACATGGAGTGAGAAACACGATGAGGCATTCGAGAAGTTAAAGAAGAAGTTATGTGAAGCACCGATACTTCTCTACCCGATGGAGTCGAAGATTTCGCAGTTTATAGTGATGCATCTGGAGTTGGGTTGGGTTGTATTCTGACCCAAAGAGAAAAGGTGATAGCATACGCATCTCGACAATTGAAAGAGCACGAAAAGAACTACCCCACTCATGATCTGGAGTTGGCAGCGGTAGTATTTGCCTTAAAGATATGGAGGCATTACCTCTACGGCACGAAGTGCAAGCTCTTCACTGATCATAAGAGTCTCCAGTATCTCTTTAATCAGAAGGAGTTGAACATGAGGCAACGACGTTGGCTAGAACTTCTCAAGGACTACGACTGTGAGATACTTTACCACCCGGGTAAAGCAAATATTGTTGCTGATGCTCTCGGTCGAAAAGTCAATCTTGAAAGAAAAAGGCCAAGAGCGTTAAGAATTGAAGTCGTCTCGAAGATTGTGGAAAGTATCAGGAAAGCTCAAGAAGAAGCCTTAGAAAAGAATGACCGAAAGGAAGAACGTTTGGGAAAAACGTTAGTGTTCGGTACGAACAGTCGAGGACTGAAGGTATTCCAAGATCGAATTTGGGTACCTAAGACGGGAGGAATAAGAGATCTTCTAATGGAAGAAGCACACAAGACCATGTACTCGATTCATCCCGGTAGCACTAAAATGTATAGGGACCTAAAACCCTACTACTGGTGGCCGACGATGAAGCTCGATGTTGCGAAGTATGTGGCTGAGTGCGTAACATGTGTGAGGGTTAAGGCACAACATCAGAAACCGTATGGGAGTTTAGAACCTTTACCTGTACCCATGGGTAAATTGGAAGACATCACCATGGATTTTGTGACTAAACTGCCCAGAACGAAGAACGGACACGACATGATTTGGGTAGTCGTGGATCGTTTCACCAAGAGTGCACACTTCATAGCAGCCAACGAGAAGTGGTCTATGGATAAGCTCGCAAATGCTTACATGAAGGAAATTGTAAGACTTCACGGTGTCCCTCTTACGATTGTGTCAGATCGTGATAGTCGTTTCACGTCGAGGTTTTGGAGGAGTCTACAAGAGGAGTTGGGTACAAAGTTGTGTTTGAGTACTGCTTACCATCCGCAAACTGATGGTCGGAGCGAAAGAACGATTCAGACGTTGGAAGATATGCTGAGAGCATGTACCCTCGAATTCCAAGGGAATTGGGACGAACACTTACCTCTAGTAGAATTTTCCTACAACAATAGTTTTCACTCGAGCATCAAGATGGCACCTTATCAAGCCTTGTATGGACAGAAGTGTCGTACGCCGTCTTGTTGGCTTGAAGCCAAAGAGAAGCAGTTTATGGGCCCCGATATGGTCCATGAGACTGCTGAGAAATTGAAGGTGATTAGGGAAAGAATGTTAGCAGCTCAGGATCGTCAGAAGAGCTATGCTGACAAGAAAAGACGACCGATAACCTTCGAAGTTGGGGATTCCGTTTTGCTTAAAGTCTCACCGTGGAAGGGACTTATACGATTTGGGAAACGAGGAAAGTTGAGTCCAAGGTTTATTGGACCGTTCAAAGTTCTTCAGAAGATTGGGAACCAAGCTTACAAGCTGGAATTGCCCGAAGAACTCAATGGTATTCATAACACCTTCCATGTGTGTTATTTGAGGAAATTCATGGGAGATGTTCCCGACATAATTCCAATTTCAGAGTTAAGGATGGATGAGAATAAACGGCTGATTGAAGAGCCTGAGGCAATTGTTGACCGTAAGACTAAGAAGTTACGACGCAAGATGGTAGACTTGGTGCTAGTCCGATGGAAACATTCGAATGGGCCGAATCTCACTTGGGAAACAGAGGATGACATGATGCGTCGCTATCCACATCTGTTTGCTGATGCATGATTCCGGGACGGAATCATCCTAAGGGGGAGAGAATTGTAACGCCCGGGTTTCAGGGCTAAGCATTTTTGTCAATGTAATAGTCTAGGTCAACTATTGTAACTCTTTTTGAAGTAATAAATATGAAATATTTGAGTATTATGTGAATTATGTGTGTTTATGTGTTTATTATTTAATTATAAATGTATAATTAATAAAGAATAAAAATGAGCGTCAAAATTAAAGTGTGAGATAATCCCGATATCTCTACACAAAGTTGTAGAATATGTCTCAAGGTTTCCGTAGATATAAAGAATGCCGAAATCCAAGCTATAACAAAGAAGTTATGACCCGCCGAAGTTTTACGGCAAAACCGGCACGGCACCAGGAGACGTAAATAGTGAATTTACGATAGAAGACTTTTTAGCCTTAGAAATCTAAACAAAACTCGTAGAATATGTTAAACTAAGAACATCAATAAAAAGAACGCCCAAATCTGACTTCGTATGAAGAAGTTATGATTTTTCTAAGATTCGGCTTAGCATTGCACGGCCCGAAACTCGAATTTTAGTTCGAGCGGTTTTTGGCTTACGCGACCTAAATGAGAGTTGAAGATCTCATTCATAGGAACTCAACGGTAAAATGACAGACGAAAACGAAGTCCGTATGAAGGAGTTATGAACTCTTCGCGGTCATTTAACAGTCTAAACGCCTCCTACTGTTAAATTTGAGATCGGTCGAGAATTAGCCGACGGAGTCTAAACGAAAGTTGTAGATCTTGATTTTACCTACGCGTGGATATAAAGAACGTCAAAAATGGAGCTCGTATGCGAAAGTTATGATTTTTCTAAGTTTGAGGGCTGATACGCGATAGGGGCGACGTAGCACCACCAGAATTGGACACGTGGCACCACCAGAAGGCCACCAAATGGACCAACTCGGCGAGTAGGTCCCCCCTACTCGGCGAGTACATCAGAATCCTCCCCTATAAATAGAGGTGTCGGGTTCCCTCAATTCCTCACCCCTCACCCCTCTTCTTTCTCTCTCTAAACTCTCTCTCTCTCTCTAAGCTCCCTAACCCCCCTAAAAGCCTAGGTAAACCCCCTAGCACCCGAAGGAAGCCCCGAGGCTCCCAGAGTCCCGAGAAAAGAGCCTTTCGGCTCAGGAACGCTTCTCCAGTGAAGCCCGGTTTTCGAGAAAAACCCACTGTAAGTGAGCTGTACCTATCCTATCTTTAGTTTAGCTTATGTTTTAATATAGGAATGTTATTAGGTCCTTAAAATAATTATTTGGGCTATTATTATGAGTTATATTAAGTGTTATTAACACTTATATAATAATAATAATAGTCAAACAATTAATTTGTCACGGTTATCATTAGACTAAACCCTAGTGGTATCGATACTAGGTTTTATCGAAGGAATATCATTTTGAGAGTAGCGAAGCGCTGTCCGAGTGCTGAGTCACCACCTAATCAGGTGAGTGCATAGTTACTTTCAACTTACACATAGATATGAAGTATTTTATATAAATTACGTGCTATGTGTGCATATTATCTGAATACTTGCTATCTATGCCAGATGAACGTTGTTATACATGTTTTCAATGATTTAAACTGTATATGTATTTTATATCTACGAAAATGTTGGGGTAAAACATGGGTAGATGTAATAGGTTATGTGTGATAAAATGATGAGAGGCCTCGATGTTGTTGTTGTTGATTCAGTCATCTAGCGGAGTATAGATGACGACCACGGACTCTTCTAGACAGTCCAGTGGAACACTAGCAGGCTCGTAACCTGTAGGTGTTGTGAACGATGTGTTCACCGGTGTACTCCATCCCCCACATGGTTGCCTATTAGGACATTTATTGTTGAGGAATCCCCTTAGCAGTAGTGTCCGTCCCGATGATGATCCTTAGGCTAGGTCCCTTATGATAGCTGTTTAGGGACGTAAAGTGAGGATAACGGGAACGGGTAATCGGGTTATTGTTGATCGATGAAATTAATAAACTTATTTATTGTGGGTTGAAAACCCTATGTGCTCACCAGGCTCCCAAGCCTGACCCACTCAGTTTTATGTATTACAGGTAGTGGCGCATGAGCATAGGTGTGATGTTTGGACGAGGGATTACGGATATAGGCCTGTAGATATGAAATAATGTAGTAAGGCTTATATTGTACCTACAGGTTACGAGCCTGCTAGTGGAACACTAGCAGGCTCGTAACCTGTAGGTGTTGTGAACGATGTGTTCACCGGTGTACTCCATCCCCCACATGGTTGCCTATTAGGACATTTATTGTTGAGGAATCCCCTTAGCAGTAGTGTCCGTCCTGATGATGATCCTTAGGCTAGGTCCCTTATGATAGGTGTTTAAGGACGTAAAGTGAGGATAACGGGAACGGGTAATCGGGTTATTGTTGATCGATGAAATTAATAAACTTATTTATTATGGGTTGAAAACCCTATGTGCTCACCAGGCTCCTAAGCCTGACCCACTCAGTTTTATGTATTACAGGTAGTGGCGCATGAGCATAGGTGTGATGTTTGGACGAGGGATTACGGATATAGGCCTGTAGATATGAAATAATGTAGTAAGGCTTATATTGTATTGTTTATACTTTTGATCTGTACGAACATGACATCCCGAGTCTTTTAATGAAATACATTTCTATGGAAATGATTTTGATAAATCTTTATCATATTATTGTTTTGGGACAAATTCCGCAATCTTTTTATTAAAAGATAACTCTGATTTTGAAATAAAGTATAAACAAAACCGGTCTTTTCTGGCCGTGATTTTGGGGATGTCACAAAACACCACCAACAATGGAGGACTTCAGAGAGAGAATATCTTGCGTACAAATATCTTCTATGCTCTTCCAAAGATCACTAGTGTCCGATTTCATGAGCTAAGGGACTCCTTTTAGAGTGTGGCAAGGAATAGGGTTACACCCATGTAAACCCTAATGTGCATGACCTTTCATCTTACTTAGGATCCATGGGTTAAACCTCCATGGACTACCATATTGGTTTAGCCCATCGTAAATAACGATAGACCCACACTATAAGAATCATTAATTTACCAAATCAATCCCTTACATTTAGTTAGTCTCTTTTGATCACTAAATTAATTCCAAATGAATTCTTGATAAATATAAATTAAATAATATGATTTCATATTAACATATTAGAACTTATAATATATTAATAAATCATATATAACCTCTTCTCAAAGGTCCATCCTTACAAATTGTTCTGGTGAAATGCAACCCAAACGAACCATGCTACTTTCGGATCAAGTACATACCAAATATAGTTATGGATTTAGACACCTTATCCAACAGTCTCCCACTTGGATAAATATAATAACTATAGTTGCAAGTACGACTTCAGGAACCAACTAGCAATCGTAGCTTTTAAAAGCCTTTGTCGAACTATGACATGCCATTTAGATAAAGGATCAAATAATCCTCTGTTCTTAAGATATCAACTAGACAAATACATGGAACAGTCATTCTTATTGTCCAACATTTTTTTTTCCCAATTTCTGATTTGTTTCACATTGAACTTAATTGAACACAACAATTGATTTCTGACCGGGCCCGACACATAAGTCAAAACAAAAATCATCGAGGGGCCCAAGATATCGCTTTTAATCCTCCAAGGACTAAAAGGAACAGATAAACTTCGACTCATATGCTTGTACTAACTACCCGTTAAACTATACACAATAGCACATTTTAT
The DNA here is from genome assembly GCF_052625555.1 of Lactuca saligna. NCBI lineage: Eukaryota > Viridiplantae > Streptophyta > Magnoliopsida > Asterales > Asteraceae > Lactuca > Lactuca saligna. The sequence goes on along the minus strand of NC_136420.1, from coordinate 307,761,117 downwards.
AGAATCAAGTTACGGGTGCGGTTTCGCACTATCAATGTACAATCAACTCATAGTCAACAACTCATATCTCTTGGTTTGAAGACTTATATGATATTATCGCCTCACGATCACTCGAGATAAATTCCATGAAATGATACAAGTGAGCATGGGTTTAATCCAATACTCAGACCTTATGAGCACTCATGAATGTTGTAGTAATCTTTTACTTTGTCGAAGCAATTCAAACATCTACAAGCTAGATTCATGACAGTCTTGCCTCAGTACCTACTTCCAAAGTATGATCGACTGTGGATAGTTTGAATAATATAATTATTCTGGAAGTCAAAACAAGAAAAATGAAACAACAGTAAATGATTGACACAAGATAGTAACATTACTTACAAATAAAAAGCACCTTTTATTTAATCATCAAATGTCAATTACATTTCAACTATTACAAGTTTCCAAACTATGTAATCATTAAAACTAATACCGTCCTTCAACTTGATGCGCCTCACATGCTGTAATTGCTTAACGCCACTCACTCCCTTCGTGAGGGGATCTGTTGGTTTCTCCTCTAATGATACCCTGTTTGCTACGAGGAATCCTTCTTCTATCTGATGTCTTATGAAATGATATTTTCTGTCGATGTGTCTAGATCTTCCATGATCCCTTGGTTCCTTGGCTAAGGAAACTGCACTCTTTCTGTCACAGAAAATATCCATCGGGCTCCTTTATAGTTGGTACAACTCCAAGGTCTCCGATGATAAGTGGAGTCTAGAATAGACTTATTACCAGGAACAACACTGATAGCAAAAGCCCCATGTCGATTAGCACCAACGGAGATGAAGGAGCTTATGATGCAACTTCAGGAGTTGTTGGACAACGATTTCATTAGACCTAGTTCATCACCCTGGGGAGCTCCAGTGTTATTCGTGAAGAAGAAAGATGGGAGCATGAGAATGTGCATAGATTACAGAGAGTTGAACAAGGAAACAATAAAGAACTAGTATCTGTTGCCAAGGATTGATGACCTGTTTGATCAGTTTCAAGGTTCGAGCTATTTCTCGAAGATCGATCTTAGGTCAGTATATCATTAGCTAAAGGTGAGAGAGTAGGATATTGACAATACTGCATTTAGAACAAGATATGGACACCACGAGTTTTTCTTTATGTCATTTGGACTAACTAATGCTCCAGCAACATTCCTGGATTTGATGAACAAGGTTTGTAAACCATTCCTCGATAAATTTGTGATAGTGTTCATAGATGATATTTTGATTTATTCAAAAAGCATGCAGGAGCATGAAAAGCATCTGCAAGAAGTGTTAGAAGTTTTGAAAAAGGAGAAGATGTATGCAAAGTTCTCCGAATGTGATTTTTGGATTCAAGAAGTCTAATTTTTAGGTTATGTGGTTAACCAGGAAGGGATAATGGTTGACCCAGTTAAGATTGAGGCTATAACAAAGTTGGAACAACCAAAGAGTCCTACAGAGATCCGAAACTTTCTAGGATTAGCCGGTTATTACTGAAGATTTTTTAAAGGCTTTTCCTCGATAGTTTCTCCATTGACAACTTTGACCCACAAAGGAGCTACTTATACTTGGATTGAGAAGCATCAGGAAGTATTTGTGAAACTAAAGAAGAAGTTGTGTGAAGCATCGATTCCTTCTTTACCTGATGGAGTTGAAGACTTCGCAGTTTATAGCGATTCATCTGGAGTTGGATTAGGTTGTGTTCTGACCTAAAGTGTTAAGGTGATAGCATATGCATCGAGGCATTTAAAAGAACATGAAAAGAACTACCCCACTTATGATATGGAGTTAGCAGCGGTAGTATTCGCCCTAAAGATATGGAGGCATTATCTTTATGGCACAAAGTACAAAATTTTCACTGATCATAAGAGTCTTTAGTATCTCTTTAATCAGAAAGAACTGAATATGAGACAATGAAGCTGGCTAGATATGCTTTAGGATTACGATTGTGAAATCCTTTACCACCCTAGTAAAGTAAATGTTGTTGCTAATGCTCTTCGTTGAAAGGTAAACCTTGAAAAGAAAAGGTCAAGAGCATTGAGAATTGAAGTTGTGTCGACAGTTGTGGAAAGTATAAAGAAAGATCAGGAGGAAGCTTCAGAGAAAAACGACCAAAGAGAAGAACGTTTGGGCAAAACGTTAATGTTTGATACAAAGGGTAAAGCATTAAAGGTAATCCAAGATAGCATTTAGGTATCTAAGACAGGACGAATAAGAAATCTTCTGATGGAGGAAGCTCACAAGACCATGTACTCGATTCATCATGGCAGCACGAAAACATATAGGGATCTGAAACTCTACTACTGGTGGCTGATGATGAAGCTCAATGTTGCAAAGTATGTGGCCAAATGTGTGACATGTGTGAGGGTTAAGGCACACCATCAGAAACCCTATGGGAGTTTAGAACCTTTATCTATACCCATGGGTAAATGGGAAGACATCACCATGGATTTTGTGACTAAACTGCCCAGAACAAAGAGCGGTCACGTCATCATTTAGGTGGTTGTCGATCGATTTACAAAAAGTGCACGTTTCATAGCATCCAATAAGAAGTGGTCTATGCAAAACCTTACAAAGGTTTACGTGAAAGAGATAGTGAAAGTTCACTGTGTTCCTTTAATGATTGTATTAGATCGTGATAATTATTTCACGTTGCGGTTTTGGAGAAGTCTACAAGAGGAATTAGGTATGGAATTGTGTCTAAGTGGAGCCTACCATCTACAAACTGATGGTCAGAGCGAACGAACGATTCAAACATTGGAGGATATGCTACGAGCATGTACCCTGGAATTCCAAGGTAACTGGGATGAATATTTACCTCTAATACAATTTTCCTACAATAATAGTTTTCACTCGAGCATCAAGATGGCACCTTATCAAGCTTTTTATGGACAAAAGTGTCGAACACCGTCATATTGGCTTGAAGCTATGGAAAAGAAGTTTATGGGACCCGAGATAGTTCATCAGACTGGTGAAAAGCTAAAAGTGATTAGGGAAAGAATGATTGCAGCTCATCAAAAGAGATATGCTGACAAGAAAAGACAACCGATAACATTTGAAGGTGGAGATTCGGTTTTACTTAAGGTCTCTCCATGGAAAGGACTTATAAGATTTGGTAAAAAGGGAAAGTTAAGTCCAAGGTTTATTAGACCATTTAAAGTTCTTTAGAGGATTGGGAACCAAGCTTACAAACTAGAGTTACCAGAAGAACTCGATGGTATTCATAACACTTTCCATGTGTGTTATTTTGAGTAAGTTCACGGGATATGTTCCCGATATAATTCTAATTTCTGAATTAAGGTTGGATGAAAGCAAGAGGTTAATCGAAGAACTAGAAGCAATCGTTGACCGTAAGACTAAAGAGTTGCGATACAAGATGGTCAATTTAGTGCTTGTGCGATGGAAATATACAAATAGGCCAAATCTCACCTATGAAACGAAGAGTGACATGTTGAGTCGCTATCCGCAATTGTTTGTTGATGTATGATTCCGGGGACAGAATCATCCTAAAGGGGCAGAATTGTAACGCCCGTGTTTCTAGGCTAGACACTAATGATGATGTAATAGTCTAGGCCAACATTTGTAACTTGTTTTGAAATAATAAAGATGTATTATATTATTATTATGTGTTTTATGTTTAATTATTATAATTTATTGAGTTAAGTATAAAAATAAGCGTCGTAAATAAATTTTGGATAAAGACAACATATATGAAGAAAGTTGTAGTGGTTGAAATAAGGTTTACGGAGATATAAAGAATACCGAAATCCGAATTATAACGAAGAAATTATGACTTGTCGAAGTTTCGCGACAGAACAGACATGACGCTGTGTGATGTAAAAACTGAATTTACGATAAAGTTCTTTTTAGCATTAACGATCTAAATTAAAGTCGTAGTATTCGTTAAACCAAGAATTTTCATAAAAAGAATGCCCAAATCTGACTTTGTATGAAGAAGTTATGATTTTTCTAAATTTCAGCTTAGCAGTAGACAACTAAAAACTCGAATTTTAGATCGAGAGATTTTTAGCCGACACAACCTAAATAAGAATCGAATGTCTCATCAATTAGTAATACAACAGTAAAAAAACAGATGAAAACGGACGTTGGATGAAGAAGTTATGAATTTTTAACGGACTTTCATGTCTCGGTCTGTTAAAAATAATAATATGAAAAATAAGGTCAAAATTAGCTGACGGAGTCTAAACGAAAGTTGTATAGTATAATCTCATCTATGCATGCATAAAGAGAACATCGTAAACGGAGCTTGTATGCGAAAGCTATGAATTTTTTAAGTTCGGGGCACAAAAACCGAGAATTTTCACATACACAAGGTCAGGGTTTGGCTACGTCGCCTCGAATGTGAGCCTGCTCCGTGTCCGCCTACTGATTCGGCCGAAGCGAGGTCCAGCCCGAAGTTTCCGTGTGTCTCGGAGTCGCCACCTACCTTGCCTCGCATCTGACGCGTGCCCCTCCACCTCACCACCTGTCTGACGCGTTTCTTCTTCCCTTCCCCGTTCGGCCGAAGCTTCGCCCTATATAAAGGGAGGTGCGAACCCTCCTGGTTTTGTTTGGAAATTTCACACTTTTTACACCTTACACCTTCCTTCAAGTTATTTTTCATCCCCCGAAGACTCGGGATCATACCTATCACCCAAAGAACGTCCCGAAGTGCCCGAAGACCCCGGGAAATTTATCTTTTTGGTTCGAAGCTCAACTCTCGCAAGGTTCGGCTCTCATTAAAGCTCCCAGTTTCATCGGAAACGACCGTTTTAAGAAACGAAGTGCTGCATGATTATCGTTAAATCAAGTCAGTGTGTAGTTACTTTCATCTTATGCATAGATATGAAGTATTTTCTACAAAATACGTGCTATGTGTATATTTATTGTTTATTTATTTGAAATGGATGTATAATGAATGTTTTATATAGGTTTTAAAATGATTTAATTTGTATATGTATTTTTGTCTACAAATATGTTGGGTATAACATGGGTAGATGAAATAGTTGGTGTGTATGATAAAATGATGAGAGACCTTGATGTCGTTGTTGTTGTTGTTGTTGTTGTTGTTGTAATCATCTAGTAGAGTATAGATGATGACCACAGACCTTTCTAGATAGTCTAGTGGAATGCTAGCAGGCTCACAACATGTAGGTGTTGGTGAACTATATGTTCGCTGGTGTACTCCATCCCCTTCATGGTTGTCTTGCATATATATATGGCTGAGGAATCCCCTTTGCAGTAATGTCCATCCCGATGATGATCCCTAGGCTAGTTCCCTTATGATAGGTGTTTAGGGACGTAAAATGAGGATAACAGGAACGGGTAATCAGGGTTTTTGTTGGGTGATGAAATTAAAAAATTTATTTTTGGTCGATGAAATTAATAAATTTATTATTATTTGTGGGTTGAAAAGTCTATATGCTCATCAGGCTCCCAAGCCTGACCCACTCAACTTTCTGTATTACATGTACTAGACCCTGAGCATATTTGGAGGATTATGAGGGATTTTTTTTATTAAAGGCCAGTAGTTGTAAATAACTGTTGTAAAACTTATAATATGTTATTTATGCTTTTGATTTGTATTAGAACATGACATCCCGAAGTTTTGTTATATAATGAAAATACATTTCTTTAAGAAATGCTTTGATCAATTTTTTATATCATATTTTATTTTATGGACAAATTCCACAACATCTTTTGGAAGACTTCTCTGATTTTATTTTAAAAGCATAAACTAAATTGGTTTTTTATGGCCAACAAAAATGGAGATGTCACATTACCAATCGTTATTTTACGATGGTTATAATAATAAAAAAACACAAACAAAGAAAATTAAACCTTTATGTGTTCTCTAATTAAAGATCCTCAAAGCACCATCTTTTTCCCAAAAAATAAAACTGCAAAAATATAAATATTTCAACTATTATATACAATCATGAACTTTAATTTTGGCCAAGGAATACAAATTAGATATTACATATTACTAGTTGTACTTCTTGCAAACAACTATATATTGTTTTTTTTGTTTTTTTTAATTTTTAGACAACAAATACTAAACCCTAAGAACTAGATTAATTGTATAAATAAACAGTTAATGAATGCGTGTTATGGAACTTACTATAGTTTATGTGGCATGACATTTAATGAGGAGCTTCATGATTAATTAGCTACTTATGAAGTCGTGAGGGTATGCCATTCTTACAGGCCAAAAGAGTGTTGGTGTAGTCTCTAATTAACCTTCTGTTAGGAACAAGAAGAAAACAAAAGAAGAGAGTAACAGGAAAAATCTGCACACAGGCATGATATTAAAACTAAGCAACTGGAAGAAAACTTAACTTCTTTATTCTTAAGCTGATAAAAAAAAGAGACAAACTAATACACCTATTTAAAGGAAACCAAAAATGTGACCTCTAATTTTCCTAGACCCTTTGACCAATCAAAACTTCCTAAGTAGACTTATATACAAAATTCCCTTATACTCTGTACTTTCCATATTCTAGATTTACACATACATTCTCCCCTGTAATTCTAATTCAGAGATTCTTATCTCTTCAACTCCAAGCAATCTTATCATACTTTTAAATTTCACTCCTCCTATTGACTTTTTCTAGATATCATTTCTTTGTTCATTCGTGCCATCATGTCTTACAACTACATCTCCTCTTTCAATACACTCACGAATAGAATAAAATGAAAACGAGTGTCAATGTGCTTACTCCTTCCATGGAATACGAGATTTGTCATCAAATCCAAAGCTGATTTGTTGTCCACCTGCAACACAATTGGACTTACTATTTTCTTTGTTATCATCCCCAATAATCAACGGATCCATATTCCTTGACACGTGGCACTTGTTTCTACCATGAACTCTACTTCGCACGAAGATAATGCAACACACTTCTGTTTTTGTGAGTTCCTAGTGACAAGGTTCTCATTTAGGTAGAATGCTATTCAATTCTAGTAGTACTTGGTATGTCATTTAGATCTTTTGCTAAATAACTCTCGGTGTACCCTATTACAACATTTTCCATTTCATTCTTCTTGTACTTCAAGCCGTAATCAATAGTTACTTTGATATACCTTAGTATATGTTTTACAACTTGTTGATGTTGCTTAATTGGCCTCTCCATGAAACGGCTTACACTTTCTACCAAATAAGCTATATTCAGTCAAGTGTTTGTCTGGTACCTAAGGCCTCCTACAATGCTTCGGAATGAGGTAGGATCTAAAACTTCACCTTCTTCATTTCTAGTCAACTGTAGATTTGGTTCTGTGGGATACTTACATGGATTGCAATCGAACATTCCAGCTTTCTTGAGTTCTTTTGTTACATAGGCTGATTATTTCAGTGTAAGGCATTCATTGTGTTTGTCAAAATGAACAAGTTACAATCCATAATTGAAATAAGAACAAACAGACCTACAAAGTTTTCACTAGAAATCTCATTTTAATTTTGAGAAACTGATATACTGATAAACATACTACAGTTCGTTTTACTCATGAGTTTAAATAGTGAGTGTAATGTTCCGTTTCCAACTCCAAAAATAGAGTAATATTATTCACCAAATGGCTGGAGTGTATCATGTTCTGCATCATTTTTATACAAACTTTTTTTATGCAAAAAAATGCGTTACAGTTGAAGATAGGTGAATACCGTGAATTTGTTTGTCACAAAAGAAGTTCAGAGAAATAATTTAGAGGTGTCATAGGGACGATGTCCCCCTATAAAGAGCAATATAGGAAAAATAATCATTCTCTTCCTTTTCAAAATTTATTTTTAAAGCTATAAGCTATATATTTTCATGTACATAAGTATATTGTTGTATATTAAAGTGATATGATTAGCAATTAAGCAAAACACACTACGTATATAATTATATATAGCGATCAAATTGAATTACATGCAAAATACAAATTTAACTCTACTGTTTATTTTTAACATAGCTAACGTATATTACACACCATTTAATTTGTGTCCCATTTAAAACATGGATTTTAGGTGTCATTTACTAGTCGGACTCCTCCACCGGAAAATTGGTCTTGGCTGACTTTCCTCTATACTGAACGTTGGCGACGTCGTAAGCTCTGGCAGCCTCTTCGGCAGTATCAAAAGTCCCCAGCCACTTTCGCTCATGTGTCCCCGGAACCATTATCTCCGCCGCCCATTTCCTAGATGGCCGGTGGCGAACTCCTCTGTAAATCTTCTTCATTCTCTTTCCAGTCTCTTCTCCACTGCAGCCGATGAACATTTGACACCCCAAACAGTGTTCCGGGATTGGCAATCTACATTCGCCGCAGAGTTCATGCTCCACCGGCGACGGCTGACTTCGAGAATTTCGCATCCCTCCACTGCTTGTAGCGGCGGCGTTGCCGCCGCAAATGACATACCGGAGTGCTGAAACAATGGCGGAATTCTCGTCTTCGAAATTGATGGTCGGATTCTCCATTTTTTATGAAGAACGGGTAAAGTGGTTTCCTTGGCGCCATTAAATAATTGCGATTTGCTCGCTGCGGATGAACGTCGAAGCGGACGTTGTGATTTCAGTCAAACGCCGAGGATGACAGCGGAGAGCGAGGTAGGGTTGATAACAACATAAAGTAGAACTCTGTCGTTTGCCTACTGCTATTTGATAAATTATAACCCCAATGTTTTTCCCTACAGTCCCTACAGTCTTAATTATTAGATATATCATGAAAGTAGTTGAACTTTTCTTAAACATGAAGTATTTTTATTTACATTTCCTTTAAATTTGAAAATTATTTATATGTACTCTTATTTATTTAGAATAGGCTAAAGGGAGTAATTTCGAGACACCCACAATACTTTAAAGGTGACATGAATGCCAAATTTCATGCCTATTGTTCGACATGTCGAGATTTAGTCGAGATTTTATGACACCGCATCCTAATGTTGATTTTTTTCTCCTAAATAGTTAGTATTTTTATCTAATATAAATATCAATCAACCCTACCATTTTATACCAATACGTCTATTATTTCTCTCAATGTCACTTAAAATGTCTTCATTATCTTCCTTTTCGGTAACTTGAATGATGAGGCAATCAATGACATCCGTGTTGCAAAAGCGTTGGAGGGAACGATCGATATTTTAACCAAAGAGTATGTTGAAAGCGCGTGTTAGAAAAAACAAAAATATATACAGAAAGATCGTGAAGCTGCCCATTAACTATACAGAGTTGAGCAAGTTGAACTCAATAGGGAATCCATAAATTATTTGGATGATGAATTTTTAGACATAAACTACACTCACCTGTATTAGTTTCTTTTTATTTATGTGTGTTTTAAGTTTTTAAGTTTCTAATTTCTTTTCATGCATTTCATATTTCAATTAACGAAATTTTTATTTTTATATAAATAAATTATTTTAAATAAAAGATGAATGACACGCGGTATGCAAAGAACGCTGATGTAACAAATAAAATATAGTGACGAAAATGATTCTAATTTTTTTCTAACAAGTCACCAAAAGTTAGAAGTTACAAGATTAAAAGTTATAAGATGCAAGTTTGGCTCAATTTTGTGGAAAATGCAAAATGATTAATTTGTAAATGATTTTTACCAAGTCAACCATAATGATTTGCTTTTTATTCTACCTTTTTTCAGTTTTTTTCTTCTAAAAAATTCATTATTTACCGCATAAAGAGATTAGTTCATGTAGTTTTTTTTTTTTTTTACCATTTAAAATTCTATAGCATCCTTGGTTGTTATCTATAGTAAAATTGTTTTTAATACATCTATTAGAGTGTATGAAGTCAAAGGGGATGAGAAGAAAGATTGGGCAGGTACCGTCGTTACCTCCATGAACAATATTAGTTAATTGGATCGTGGTACCGCAAAAGATGTTGGTAGTGGGTTAGCCAATATGTTACTCTCATACTCTTCTTTTTTTCTTTCAACTTGAACGATATGTATTAAATCTTAGTGATGACTTTTCATTTGTTATAGACCGAGATGGATTAAAATATATATATATATATAAAAAGTATGTTTAACATTGAACATGCCCAACCAATCAATCATCCACTTCCAAATTGCCGTAGCATAACCACAAGATAAAGATAAATGATAAATCGTCTCCTCAGCAGAATGACGGAACGGACAAGCAACAGAAGAAACATTAATTCCACGAAAATCCAAATTAGGAAGAGTCATGATCCTGTTTTTGACCAATCTTCATACAAAACAATTAATTGTTAGATGTATCTAGTTCACCCAATTAAAAATCAAAGTTGCGTTATCCACAAACTCATCAATAAGTAGCCTTAAAGCCTTAACAATAAAGAAATTAGAATTATCGACATTCCATTGCCATTTGTCAGAGCCCCTATTATAATGAAAGTTGTCAACCTATCCATTAAAGCATCTAGTTGTTTAGACTCTTACACTTCTCATTTCCCGAGTCCAATCCCATAATCAACGGGGCATTAGCATCAACATTAACCATATTTAGAACCAAACAATCTTTATTTCTCTCCATGGCATATAAATTGGAACAAAGATCCTTCAAAGCAAGGCCACAACACCAAATATCTTTCCAAAAGTACGTCTTGTATCTGAATCCCACAACCTTTTTAAACAAATTATTTAATGAAATGCCTTTGTACTCAAGACCCATCTTGACTTGAGAAATATTGAACCAAACTCCCTTTATAAGCTTCTAAGCTTCTAGCCACAGGTTTTCCATCAACAAGCTTAAGATTATTAATGGATTTAATACCCCTAAACAAAAAAGAATCAACATCACATAATATCAAGCTTGTTGATGAGAAATTTTGGCTAGCATAATCGAGGAGATATAACTAATGAACCCTGTTGGCATTTATATTTTGCCAATATATTTTTTATATTCGAGGTCGTATATTATATTTTTAACAAATCTTACAAATATAACCGTGGAGATTTTTTAGATTTTTGATATTCGAGGTTGTATATTATATTTTTGATATTCGAGGTTGTATATTATATTAAATTCCAAGCCTATTGTTCGGCATGTCGAGATTTTGTGACACGACATCCTAATGTTGTTTTTCTTCTACTATTCTCACCAATTAACGGTTAGCTTTTTTTTATCCAATATAAATATCAATCAACCCTAGCATTTTATACCACATCAATACGTCTATTATTTGTCTCCATCTCACTTAAAATGTCTTTATTATCTTCCGTTTGGGTAACTTGAATGATGAGGCAATCAGGGATATCCGTTTTGCAAAAGCATTGGTGGGAACGATCGATATATTAACCAAAGAGTATGTTGAAAGTGTGTGTCAAAAAAAACCAAAAAAATATACAGAAAGATCGTGAAGCTGCCCATTAACCATACAGAGTTGAGCAATTTGATCTTAACGTGGAATCCATAGATTATTTGGATGATGAATTTTTAGACATAAACTACACGTCACCTATATTAATTTGTTTTTTTATGTATGTTTTAAGTTTTTAAGTTTCTAATTTCTTATCATGCATTTCATATTTCAAGTAATGAAATTTTTATTTTATATAAATAATTTTTTTTAAAACAGAAGATGAATGGCATACGGTATGTAAAGAACGTTGGTGTAACAAATAAAATAAATAAAATATAGCGACGAAAAGGATGTTAATTTTTTCTAACAAGTCACCAAAAGTTAAAAGTTACAAGATTAAAAGTTATAAGATGCAAGTTTGGCTCAATTTTGTGGAAAATGAAAAATGCTTAATTTGTAAATGATTATTACCAAGTCAATGATAATGATTTGCTTTTTATTCTACCTTTTTCTCATTGTTTTTCTTCCAATAAGTTCATTATTTACTAGATAAAGAGGTTAGTTCATGTAGTTTTTTTATTTTTACCATTTACAATTCTGTAACATCATTGGTTGTTATCCAGAGTAAAATCGTTTTTAATCCACCTATTAGAGTGTATGAAGTCATGCAGGATGAGAAGAAAGATTGGGCAGGTACTATTGTTACCTCCATGAACAATATTAATTAATTGGATCGTGGTATCGTAAAAGATATTGGTAGTGGGTTAGCCAATTTGTTACTCCCATACTCTTCTTTTTCTTTCAACTTGTACCATATGTATTAAAACTTAGTGATGAGTTTTCATATATTATAGACCGAGATTGATTAAAATAAAAAATGTAGGTTTAAAATTGAACATGCCCAGCCAATCAATCATCCACTTCCAAATAGCCATATCATAACAACAAGAAAAAGATAAATGATAAATCGTCTCCTCAGCAGAATGGCGGAACGGACATGCAACGGAAGAAACTTTAATCCCACGAAAATCCAAATTATGAAGAGTCGGGATCCTGTTTTTGACCAATCTTCATACGAAACAATTAATTGTGAGATGTATCTAGTTCACCCACTTAAAAATCAGAGCATCATTATCCATAGACTTATCAATAAGTAGCCTTAAAGCCTTAACAATAAAGAAATTAGAATTGTTGTCATTCCATTGCCCTTTATCAGAGCCCTTATTAAAATGATAGTTGTCAACCTATCCATTAAAGTATCTAGTTGATTAGACTCTCCCACTTCTCATTTCTCAAGTCCAATGCCATAACCAATGGAGCATTAGCATCAACATTCACCATATTGAGAACCAAACAATCTTTATTTCTTTACATGGCATATAAATTGGAACAAAGATCCTTCAAAGGAAGGCCACAACACCAAATATATTTCAAAAAGTATGTCTTGTGTCTACATCCCACCACGTTTTTAAACAAATTATTCAATGAAATGCCTTTGTAGTGAAGACCCATCTTGACTTGAGAAATATTGAACCAAACTCCCTTTATAAGCTTCTAGCCAGAGGCTTCCCATCAACAAGCTTGAGATTATTGATGGATTTAATACCATCAAACCAAAAAGAATCAACATCACATAATTTCAAGCTTGTTCATGAGAAACATTTGGCTAGCATAATCAAAGAGACATAACTAATGAACCATGTTGCTATTTATATTTTGCCAATATATTTTTTATATTTTTGATATTCGAGGTTAAACAAATCTTACAAATATACTCGTGGAGTTTTCATATATATCTTTATTAATATTCTTGATATTAATTTTCTATCAAAATATTGTTCTAAATGAGAAATATTTGCTATCTTTAATTAAATACAAAAAGTTAACAATATGTAAATGTTTTTTTGTATATAAATATATCACACATTTCGACTTATTAATCTAACTATTTTTCTCTATACAATGTGATTCATATTGCTAAAAGTTATTTCCTAGTTAATATGTTCAGGTTAAATTTGTTGATTTTTTGTTTAATATGTATTTTGATTTGTCACAATTTCAAGAGAAATAAAACGTATTTGTTAACAACATTGATCAAATGGCATTATATTCATTTAATAGTATCCTTACTTACATGTACTAATAACGACCAGTGTTACATGAATAGTTTAAGATATTATATATACTAATTTTTGCTTATTTAACAACTATATGAACGACCATCAACCGTCGAATGTTGATGATAAGGAACTATTATTAATAAGTGGTTGCATTTTTTATAGATAATATCATTCATAAGAATTTTAGAGATTGTATATAACATGGAATTCAGATTATACAACTTTATTTTTCTAGATTCGATAACAATGTGAAGTTCACGTTATCTATTATGCTCAAAGGAATACAATCACTCATTTATTTTGATTTTTAAATTTGGTAATGTGTTCTTAAATAATGAAAAATTAAATTGGTTAAAATATAACAAAAACATGACACAAATTATAGGCATATTGGAAGAAATAAGAAATTTGATGTCAAAACAATAAAATGGGCTAGTAAACATTTTTGTAGCACTCAAAAAAATAAAGGGAACAGTTTCAGCATTTCATAATTTAAGAGTGAATTTTTTATGAAGAAAGAAACGTGATGGGTTATAAACTGAAAATTAAATAACAAAATATGTGGATCCGATTCACACACGGATTGCATTCGTTTGCTATGAAAAATATCTGAAATATATGAAATGAAATGCCTATAAAAAGCGACAAATGAAAATCACAATGAAACAAATCAAACAATACTCATTACATCAACGTTGGGGACATTTCGGCTACGCTTTGACGACTCTCCTCCCACATCCCAGTTGATGATAATCATTATCGTTCTCATATCTTCCCACGACAACAACTTTCTTATTCATTTCTCAACCCTACACCCTTGGTTTAGTTCATCATACACATCATGATTCTAGCTTTGACACCGAAACTGTTGAACAAGTTCATGTTAATCAAACGATATATGGACCATGAAAGCTGCAAATTAAACAAACGTTTGTAGGAAATCCATAGTAATCGATCCTGTGAGAACTACCTAAGGAGATATGATGACTATGATTAAAAATAACGGTTTTAAAATCCAAAAATTAAAATATTTTCGTGTTGGAAGTGGGCTATGGGATGGGGACACTTTGATCACTAACTACAAATAAGAAAAACAATAAAACATAAAGCATCAAAATGAATAAGTTACCATGCACTATCTATATCCATTATCACATCACATGTTTTTATTTTACAATCCATAATTTAAGTGTAGAAGTTTTGCATTAAAGACTCTTTGAAAAGTTAGAAAGTTTGAACGAATCAATATTCAAACAGTTAACAAATAAGAACAAATCAAACTATTTAATATTTATATACCGATCTTCAACGTGAAATAAGAACAAACAAACCTACAAAGTTTTTGAGTAGAAATCTCACTTTAATTTTAACAAACTGATTTACTGATAAACATACTACACTTCGTCTATTCATGAGTTTAAGTAGTGAGTGTAATGTTCCATTTCCAACTCCAAAAATAGAGTAATATTATTCTCCAAATGGCTGGAGATTTATCATGTTCTGCATCATTTTTATACAAAATTTTGATGCAAAAAAATGTGTTACAGTTGGAGAAGATCTTAGAAAAGAATTTGAAGAAAGTTCATTTGATTGTCACAAAAAAAGTCAAGAGAAATAATTTAGAGATATGGTAGGCATGTTGTCCCCTAAATTAAATCAAAGTGTTCAACCCAGGGTTTCAAACCCACAACTTCCTTATTTAACTTGTGCATAAAAAAGACTACCAACCCAATTGACCCATTTGAACTACTGACCCATTGACCCGTATTCATGACCCGGTAAACAAACGATTAACCCGTATTCACAACACATGTAACATGTAACATAGCACCCAGTTGGACACAATCATTACCATATCGACTTTCCCGGATCAACGTCCACTTCTTAACTTCTTTAGTCACATCCAAAGCCACCCGATTTTTAACTCCAATCTCTTTCATTTGTTTCTTTCACCTTTTTTCAAAGAGACATCAACACGAACCAAGAAAACAAAGCCATCTGCTTCACCGTTTCATTTCAATCTGCCAAATACCAAATGAACTGAATCCAAAGCCACCTGCTTTGATGGATCCTTCATGTCTGGTTTTAACACACCTATGTTGGTCTCCCTTTATCACAAGTCTATGTTGCTCTCCCTTTTCAACCTTTACCAAGTGTTTGTTTTAAACTTAAAGAATCGCATCTTATGAACAAGAAAGAAAAGGAAAAATAGAAGGAATAACACGCCAAGAGAAACTATGTTGTTTAATACTTCAAAACTCTTATTAGTGAACACGATTACATCTAATCTATTTATAATCTAATCTATTTATAAGGAAAACAAAAACACAAAAACTTATCTTCTCTTTGGATGAAATCTTCATCCAAAAATATGGGGAAAAAAAAAGTAATTAAAGAATAATTGTTGTATGAGAAAGTATAAAATAACTTGTCTTCTCTTCTTCTTCTTCTTCAAAATCTACAATAACATAACCAATGTATATTACCCACCATTTGTGTCCCATTTACAATTTGGATCTTAGGTATCATTTATACGTCGGGGTTTTCTCGGTAATCCTCCACCGGAAAATTTGTCTTTGCCCTGTTTCCTCTATACTGAATGTTGGCGACGTCGTAAGCTCTGGCAGCCTCTTCTGCAGTTTCAAAAGTCCCCAACCACTTCCGCTCTTTCGTCCCCGGAACCATTATCTCCGCCGCCCATTTCCTCGACGGCCGGAGACGAACTCCTCTGTAAACCTTCTTCTTCGTTCTCTTTTCCGTCTCTTCTCCACCACCGCCGGTGAACATTTGACACCCCAAACAGAGTTCCGGGATTCGCATTCTACATTCGCCGCAAATTTCATTCTCCACCGGCGACGGATGATTCTGAGAGCTTCCGGTTTCACTACTGCTTGGAATGACGACGTTTCCGCCGCAGATAACATACCGGAGTACTGAAACAATGGCGGAATTCTCGTAGTCGGAATTGATGGTGGGATTGTTCATTTTCTCTGAAGAACGGATAAAGTAGTTTCCTTGGCGCCATTATATTATTGCGATTGCGGCGGATGAAGGTCGAAGCTCACGTGGTAATTTCAGTCAATGAGTCAAACGTCCGAGGATGACAGCGAATTTTCAAACTCTGTCGTTTGCTAACTGTTATATTATAAATTATAACCCCTTCTTCTTTGAAAATTTTCACTAACAGTCCCTACAGTGTTAATGTTTAGATATATCAAGAAAGTGGTTGAACTTTTCTTAAACATGAAGTATGTTGATCAACGTTTCCTTTAAATTTGAATGTATCTCAAATTTATAAAAATATCGGTGTCATAAAAATTTGTATGTATCTCATATTTATAAAAAGATTAATGTTATAGATGAGTAGAAAGTTATCTTATTACTTTTTAAAAAGCATGATTATTTTAATGGTTTTTTATTAAATGAACAAATAACTTGTATGTATTTCAAATTTCATAAAAGTTTGTATGTATCTCAAATTTATAAAAACATAAATGTCATAAAAGTTTGTATGTATCTCAAATTTATAAAAAGAATAATGTCACGAATGAGTAGCAAATTATTTTATTACTTTCTAATAACATAATTAATTTAAGAAAAATTTGTCAGAATATAAACAACTGAAATTTATTATACATAAAATACTGTTATTTTAATATTTTTATTAAAAAAACAAATAATTTGTATGTATTTTAAAGTTCATAAAATATTTTATGTATCTCAAATTTATAAAAAGATTATTGTTATGAAAGCTTGTATGTGTCTCAAATTTATAAAAGGATTAATATCATAAATGAATACTGATTTTTTTTTCTTTCAAAAAACATGATTATTTCAAGACAAAATTATCAGCATTTAAGCGACTGAAATTTTGTAATCATTAAATACTATTATTTTAATGATGTTTACTAAAAACAAATAATTTGTTTTTTTTTTATAACTTTCTGATAAATTCAAAATATTTTATAGAAAATAATTTGTTTCTAGAAGCATTAACCTTTATAAAATTAGATACTCAAATGGATTAGAAAAAATGTGTCCAAATTCGACAACGCGGAATGTTGAGTCCAAATACTAGAGTACCATCAAACCATAAAAGTAGATAAACATGTTTACTTGGTTTCCCATTTCAACTTGTTTACTTAAGACGAAATCTCACTCTTATCAGTTTAGAGATGTGAAAAAAACCCGTACCCGATGGGTACCAGAAACCCTAACCCGAGTTAACCGGGTAAATCCTCGAGTTGACCGGGAACGGGGACGGGAATGAGTATTACCCAAATATAAAAAGTGGGGATGAGGATAAGGATGGTTCTACCTTTTGGGTACAGAGCTTGCGAACAAGTTGGAACTGCCTCAATAGTAACAGAGCTTCCTGAAGAGTGTACAGAAAGCGAAGTTCTCGATGTTGTTTCAATGTTAAATCACAATGAATCAGTCCATGGCATTCTTGTCCAGCTTCCATTACCCAATGTAATTACTCTTTTACCCTTTCTTTTACAATCAATTTCAATCGATTCACCCAATGTAATTGTTGATTCAGCATTTGTGTGAGGAGAAGATTTTAAATGCAGTAAAAGTTGAAAAAGATGTGGATGGTTTTCATCCTGTGAACATGGGAAACCTTGCAATGAGAGGAAGGGAGCCTTTGTTTATTCCTTGTGCCTCTTTAGGGTGTATTGAGGTGCTTAATCGATGCAGTGTAGAAATTTTAGGTAATAAAGCAGTGGTAATTGGAAGAAGCATGATTACTGGATTACCCACTTCCTTGCTATTACATGTATTTAATTTATTTGTATCCAAATTGTCTTGTTTTAATGTTATTATTGATGGGTTTTAAGCATAAGAACAATCCTATGTGCTCATACAAACCCTAATGCTTGGATCTAGGTTTCTCTATTGTACATGCTTCGAATCCAAGACTAATAAACTTAGATCTAACATATTATAAACTGAATTAGGGTTTAGATAATTACCTTTGATTGTTATATAGCAATAACAATCAATTCCTTGCTTGGATTGGCTTCAAAAGCTTAGTGCCTCAAGTGTTGCACCTCTAATGGAGTCACAAACACCATATGCAACTTGGATAAAGAGGAGAAGAAGAGAGGCTGCCCAAAAACGACTAGAAACCCTAGAGAATCAGTTGTCCACGTTTTTGGAGCCTAAGGGGTCCTTTATATACTTGTGTGGGCTGCTAGGGTTTCAGTCAAAACCCTAATGGACAGCTTAAACTCTAAGCAGCCCATGGAACCTTCTGGACAAGGCTATGGACGAAAATATGATGGGCTTCCATCATAATTTCGTTCACCCCTTGATCCTTTAGCATTCCTAAGCCCAATAACTCAATTATCCAATAATTGCAGTCTAGTCCCCTAAGTTTAATTAATCTCTTTTAGCCACAAAATTAATTCTTAATTAATTCTTGACTAATATTAATTAACCAATATGATTTCTCCTTTAATATATTATTCTCATAATATATTAATAAATCATATTTAAACCTTTCTCTCCTTAAATCATCCTACATATTGCTATGGTGAAGGCAACCCAAAAGGACCATGCTCATAATCGAGTCAAGTACATACCAAAATAGTTATGGACTTAGACACCAATCCAACAGTCTCCCACTTGGATAAGTCTAATAATTATTTTCCGTATGACTTCAGAACCTGATCAGCAATCGTAGCTTTCAAAAGCTGTTGTCAACTCTGATCTTATCAGATAGCGTGTCCTCTAGATAAGGGATTATATATTCCTCCATTCTCAAGATATCGTATAGACATAAGACATGAATTTCAATCATTCTCTCTATACTGTTTCCCGACTTCCGATTTATGACGACTGACAACAGACTACAATTGAACACATCAACTTAGTCCCGGCTTGGCCAAGCGCTTAGGTGTCATCACTAAATCATCGAGAGGCCCACAAATATCGCTTTTATCCCACTTTGGGTAAAAGAAATGGATAAACTTCGACTCAAATGCTCGCTTGCATTTACTGATCGAATCACACACAATAATAAGTTTTATAACACCAAGTTACTGGTGCGTTTACTTATTATCAATGTGTAACTGACCAACAAATAACAACTCACACGTCTCGGCTTCAAGAATATACAATATTATCGTCTCACTAATCACTCGTGATAAAACCATGAAGTGATCCAAGTGAGCGTGGGTTTAATCCAATGCTCTAATCTTATCAAAGCACTCATGAACTCTGCAGCAACCTTGTGCCATGTCTAAACACTTCAGACAATCTACAGATAGATTCATGACAGTCTTTGTTCATACATACTCCCAACGTATGACCGACTGTGGGTGTTTGAATAACCTATTTATTCTGGAAGTCAAAACATGCAAACTGAAACATAACAACAATACTTAATCCTATATGGCCCCAAACTTGTGAGTGTAAATAAAACCCTTCTATTTATCCACCATATTGATTACTCATTATTTATCATTTAATGTTTTGGATAATCAACTTATTACTTGAATTACAACAACAATTGTCCCATGCTCTAAACATGCACACTTTGTTTCCTATGGTCCATGCTTTGTGAAATAGATCACCTGAAAACTTTTCCAATGATGCTCATTTCACAATTCCTTAATCCTAATTATTAGTGTAAGAACACAAGGTTCTTGCCACTACTAGAATATGCTAG
This sequence comes from Lactuca saligna, assembly GCF_052625555.1. Classification (NCBI taxonomy): domain Eukaryota; kingdom Viridiplantae; phylum Streptophyta; class Magnoliopsida; order Asterales; family Asteraceae; genus Lactuca; species Lactuca saligna. Next base: position 307,741,037 of record NC_136420.1, on the reverse strand, counting down.
ATTCTAACATTTTATGCAACGATCCCTTTGCAAAATCATAGCACAAAAGTCACCAAGACTTAGCTAATGAAATTACAAAGTACTTTCTTAGAAATTGTTACAAGACAATTCCATAGATGTGAAGTCTCACATTCAAAGTACATTCCTTTGAACATCCTTCTTGCATAAAAGTTTTTTAATCTAGGCATAGACTCTCAATATCCAACTCCCAATATGGAAACATTTCCACATTTGCCATATGACAACTCATTCTTAATAGAATCTTATCTATTCATAATAATGTCGATATGGTCCATCCAATACCATACTTCCAACTACTTACAAGCGATCAATCCTCAGCGAACTTTGGATCGTCCTTTGATAGTTGTTTAATTCTTTCAGTCAAAACCAATTCTAGTCCTTTTTCCCTCTTAATGCGCTAGACATTTGGAAAATTTTAGAATGGTAAAATATTATAGCATTTGCAATCGATCCTATACCCGAAGCGTATGGGACACGATGCATAATGTCTTACATAAAGATATGATACTTTACCAATCTTTTGCCATAATATTTTATGTGTCATGTTCTCACAATTCGAACTATGAAGAGGGATGCCGTAATCAAAATCGAAATTTGAGAACACACTATGTATCCTTTGACTAAATTTATTAAAATTTCTCAATCTAAGCTTTAGATTTTGAAACGAAGTATAATATTCTCTCCCTTAATTATAGCAAAACAATTTTTCAACCATGCAACTTTGCAAATTGAATCTTTGTTTTTCTATAATTAATATTGCTAACATGCAATACTATACAAGCATAACTCTTATGCTCCCACTATCATGATGATTATCATATAAGCATAACATTTATGCTCCCACTAGCTTTGACATGTATTCAGAAAACAAATGAACTTCCAGAAAACAATGCCTATTGAGTTTTTGAAATTCATATTTTTAATACCAGATGCTTCGATAAGCCTTTATCTAAGCTTCTTAAATGTATACACCTTTGCTTTAGATAGCTCATATGTGTTTTTAAACAATCTAGAACTTATGTTACTAAGTTCCAAATGTTCAACCTAATTGCCAAATCTCACAATTCGAACTATGGAAAGGGATGCCGTAACCATAATCGAATTTAAGAATACAATTTTCACAATTGCTATCTTCTTAAGATCTCTCTTAGTGAAAGCATTTCCTCACAGTCATTTTCATGAAAGAGGGAATCTTATGATACTTAGACTTTATGGTGTATGAGTTCCTATTCATGTGAATTTGCCAAAAACCAAGGTTTGCGACAAATCCAAACTCATATGGACTGAACTTTCTTAATCTTGATTTCTTGCCTTATGATAACACGAGTGCCCACCATGTCTTCCAAGTAGTTTAGTAACTTATCCTTATATATCAATGTACTATCCATTGATCAAGTTACTTTGTCTTTATGCATTCAAATGAGAATTCATAGAACTCACATACACAATTAATTCAATTGGAATGGCACAGAAACAAAATTATGTCAGCACGATAGGTTGTCAACCTCAAGTCGTGTGCTAGTGATGACCGATAAGGTTTATTCTTGATTTGTTCTTGAAACCTTTCAATACATTTAGACCCCCACTGACTCCTTGACATATAAGATTCTCTTGTCAAGAAACATTTCTTGACAAACAAATATTCAAGAGTTAATGAAGCATTTATCAAGACAAAACACTTAACAAATTGGTCCTAGTTGGTCTTTGTCTTATCCAAGACAACACAACTTACCAATTTCAAATGTGCAAGAATAAGAAAACTTTTCCAAATTCCACATTTGATGAGTGTTATAAACCTACTTAAGACTTTTCACTCAATGTCACAATCTTGACTCTAAGACTTGATATTGGAACGAAGTATGATTGACTTATTGATTTAACCATTTCTACAATACTTGATACCTCTTCTTAGACATGCAATTGCACTAAGACTCACTTAGAGGATCTATTGAGACATGGTTCTTAATCTTTAAGACTTATCATAAAACACAATAAAAGGTACTCTCCCTTCTTCTTAGAATAGAGAAACTTTTATCTTTCTGCCTACTTGATTCTTCTTTATTCGTTCTACTATTCATTGAAACTTTTTCAATCAACTTAGAATTATACTTAATCTTATAAGTATAATCATATTTACTAAGCTTTAGTAAATCATGACAAATATCTTTTTCACTCTTTTGGTGGACTTGATCAACACACAACCTTGTGTACTTGATCTCCTTGTCCTTCAATTGACACTTTGCCAAAGAATTAGTCTAAGTTTCCCAAATGTGAAGGTTTTTCATTCATCATACAATACACATTGCATGATTCCAAGTTTCTGTCCAATTGAAACTTGGGCGATGAGAAACTCTCCTTACTTAGTAAACTCTTGACACTTCCACAAATAATACAATTAAGAATCAAATCCATTATTGCTAATAATAGAAACATTCAAACATCAATTTTTCATACATGCCATCGCAAGGGAAAATAAATAAGATAAAATCAAAATTCATTTTATTGCGGAAATTTTTTTTTGTCCTTACAATGCAATTCAATTGAAAAAACTATGTTATTACATATTTCTTAACAATCTATTCTAACTCCAAGTAGTAGCTCAAGAATCCATTCTTCAAGTAATGCGATCAAAATCCATTTCTTCATGATTAGATTCAGCTCACTTCTTTTCTCAAGCTTCCTCTCTTTTCTTCGATCCTACAAAAAATCAAAATGTAATCTTATCACATCATGTATTAAGAATCTAGAATAGGAACTCAAAAGAGTTAGATAATGGATTTTACCTGAAGTAGATCCATACGTCTTGACTCTCCCATCTCTTAGATCTCTCAGGTAGTTAGTGATGGGTTTTAGCCATAAGAACTTTCCTATGTGCGCATGCAAAACCCTAATGCTTGGATCTAGGCTTTCTAATTAAACATGCTTTGAATCCAAGACTTCTAATGGCTAATTAGGTTAAATAACAACATTGAAACAGATCTAGAATCATACCTTTGAGTTCCTTGTTGATCTTGTTGTCTTGGAGCTTCTAGAGTCACAAATGTCACTCCTCTAATGGCTTACAAACACCAATAGCAAGCAAGATGATTTAGGAGAGAGGAGAGGGGAGGAATTCGGCCAGAGTATCTCTACTTTTGATGGTGTGTCGAATTCCCTCACCCCTAGGGTCTATTTATACTTGTAGACTCCTTAAGGGTTACAACCTAAACCCTAATTGGATAACTTAGACTTTAAGTTGATCCATATCCTTTCCTTGATAACCCTATGGACGATTTTGGCTTATCCAAGCCCTAGAAATCGTCCATCCTATCTAGGATAAGGATTTATAGTCTAAAGTGTAACTATCAAACAATTGACAGTTTATACCCTCTTATTTAATTAATCTCTTTAAGTCACCAAATTAATTCCAATTAATCTATGACTTATATTAATCAAATAACCATATATTATTCCTTATAATATTTACTCTCTCTTAACAAATCATCCATCAAGTTGCTATGGTGAAGGCAACCCAAAAGGACCATGCACAACCGGATCAAATACTTGCCTAATATAGTTGCAGCCTTAGACACTATTCCAACAGTCTCCCACTTGGATAAGTCTAGTAACTATACAAGTACAATTCGGTTTGCAATCGTAGCTCTCAAAGACGCTGTCAACTCTGATCTAATCAATCTTGTCCTTTAGATAAGGGATCTTACAGTCCTCTGTTAGATATCATGCTGACAATCCTATGGAATGGTTAGTCAAGCATTTGATTTCTCGATCTCCGATTTATTTGACATAGAACTTAATCAAACACATCAATTCAGTTCTGACCGGGCCCGGCACATAAGTCAAATCAAATCATCGAGTGGCCAAGATATCTCTTCTACCCTCTTAGGATAAAATTTACAGATAAACTTCGACTTATATGCATTTACTTATTCATTAACCAACTATACACAACAATGCGTTTTATAACACCAAGTTACTAATGCGTTTTCGCATTATCAATGCACAATCAATTAACAAATAATAAATCATATATCTAGGTTTTAAGACTATATGATATTATCGTCTTGCGATCACCTTTTATATCGTATTCCATAAAGTGATTCCAGCAAGCGCGGGTTTATTCCAATGCTCAAAACCAGTTCATAAGCACTCATGAACGTTGTAGCAACCCTTGCTATGTCTAACACCATTTAGACATTCTACATACCAATTCATGACAATCTTCATTCATATCTACTCCCAACATATGAACGATTGTGGATCATTTGAATAATTCGATTATTCCTAATAAACTCAATTATTCTGGAAGTCAAAACATGCAAAGTGAAACAATAGTTAAACAATTAACATGTGACAGTAACTTTACTCATAAATAAAACTCCTTTATTTAATCATCAAATGTTAATTACATTTATCTATTATACGTTTCTAGTACTATCTAATCTATACTAATATCATCCTTCAGCCCAATACTCCTAGCATGCTGCAAGTGCTTAACCCTACTCAGTCCCTTCGTAAGCGGATCTGCTGGGTTATCTTCTGATGATATCCTCTTCACTACGAGTTGTCCTTCTTCTACACGATGTCTAATGAAGTGATATTTTCTGTCGATATGTCGAGATCTACCATGATCCCTTGGTTCCTTGGTCAAGGCAACCGCACCTTCGTTATCACAGAAAATCTCCATGGGCTCCTTTATGGCCGGCACAACTCCAAGATCACCAATGAAGTTCTTTAGCCATATTGCCTCCTTCGACGCTTCGCTCGCTGCGATGTACTCTGATTCGCACGTTGAATCAGCTACGGTTTCCTACTTGGAACTTTTCCATGTCACTGCTCCTCCATTTAGGGTAAAGACCCAGCCCGACTGTGAACGGTAGTTGTCCCTGTCGGTCTGAAAGCTGGCGTCACTATACCCTCGCACCTTCAAGTCATCACTCCCTCCAAGGACTAAGAACCATTCTTTCGTTCTCCGAAGGTACTTAAGGATGTTCTTCACCGCAATCCAATGTGCTTTGCCAGGGTTCCCTTGATATCTACTAACCATGCTCAAAGCGAAGGCTACATCAGGGCGAGTACAAGTCATAGCGTACATGATTGAGCCAACTGCGGAAGCGTATGGTACTCGGCTCATTTCTGCTATCTCAACTTCGGTACTCGGACTTTGAGTCTTACTCAGCTTGGCATTTCCTTGTATCGGTAATTCTCCCTTCTTTGAGTTTTCCATACTAAAACGTTTTAGTACCTTCTCTAAGTAAGTATTCTGACTAAGTCCAATTAGTCTCTTACTTCTTTCTCTTACTATCCTTATTCCCAAAATGTAAGAAGCCTCTCCGAGGTCCTTCATAGCGAAGCACTTCCCGAGCCAGGACTTAACCTCCTGCAGAGTCGGGATGTCGTTCCCTATGAGTAATATGTCATCGACATATAGAATGAGAAAGCTTACTATACTCCCACTGGCTTTGACATATACACAAGATTCGTCTTCGCTTCGTACAAATCCAAACTCTTTGACTTTCTCATCGAAGCAAAGATTCCATCTACGAGACGCTTGCTTAAGTCCATAAATGGACTTCTCAAGCTTACACACTCTATTCGGATGCTTTGGATCCACAAACCCCTCTGGCTGAGCCATGTAAACATCCTCAGCCAACTTTCCGTTAAGGAAAGCGGTCTTGACATCCATTTGCCAAATCTCATAATCATGAAATGCGGCAATTGCTAGCATCACTCTAATAGATTTAATCTTCGCAACTGGTGAGAAGGTCTCATCATAGTCAACTCCAGGAGTTTGAGTAAAGCCCTTCGCGACCAATCGCGCCTTATATGTGTGTACGTTCCCATCCACGTCGGTCTTCTTTTTGAAGATCCATTTGCACCCAACGGTCTTACGTTCGGGCACATAATCAACCAAATTCCAAACTTGGTTATCGTACATGGATTGGATCTCGCTATCCATTGCCTCTTTCCACTTTGCAAACTCCGGGCCTGCCATGGCTTCCTTATAGCTATTAGGTTCATCAAGGTTTACTAGTGTACCATCACTAATATACGTGTCTCCTTCGGTAGTAATATGAAAGCCATAAAACTGGGGATGAACTCTAACTCTATCGGAACGTCTAAGAGGTAAGGATTCGTCAATCGGTTCAACCGGAGTTTCCTCCTCGGGTTGAATGCCAGCGGTAGAGGTTCCTTCATCTATCGACTCTTGAATTTCTTCAAGTTCGATTTGCCTCCCACTGTCTCCTTGGCTTATGAGTTCTCGCTCTCGGAAAACTCCTCTCCTCGCAACAAAGACAACATTGTCTTTCGGTCTATAGAAGAGATATCCAAAGGATGTTTGCGGGTAGCTGATGAAAATACATCGCTCACTTCAAGGTTCAAGCTTGTCGTGAGTATCTCGTCTTACGAAAGCCTCGCAACCCCAAACCTTGATATGTGCCAACGAGGGAGCTTTCCCCATCCACATCTCGTGAGGTGTTTTTGCAACCTTCTTAGTAGGGACTCGGTTAAGGATATGGGCGGCAGTCTCTAAGGCATACCCCCAAAAGAAGATAGGTAGTGAAGCACGACTCATCATAGAGCGAACCATATCCAATAAGGTCCGATTACGCCTTTCTGCCACACCATTCAACTGCGGTGTCCTAGGAGGCGTCAATTGCGAAACTATTCCACACTCCTTGAGATAATCGTGGAATTCAAGACTTAGGTACTCTCCTCCTCGATCGGATCGAAGCATCTTGATTTTCCTGCCCAATTGATTCTCCACTTCATTCTTGAACTCTTTGAACTTTTCAAAGGTGTCTGACTTTTGCTTGATTAAGTAGATATACCCATATCTACTATAGTCACCGGTAAAAGTCACATAGAAGCGGTTCCCATCCTTCGTGGTTGATCTAAAGGGTCCACATACATCGGTATGTATTAGGTCCAATAGCCCCTCACCCCTTTCACAAGTACTCGTGAAGGGTGACTTAGTCATCTTTCCAAGTAAACAAGACTCGCATGTGTCATCTTCCCTAAGGTCGAATGACTCCAACACTCCATCCTTTTGGAGTTGGGCTATGCGTTTCTTGTTGACATGTCCAAGATGGCAATGCCACAAGGATGATTTATCCATACTAGTGGAAGAATCAATATTCAAAACATCATTTCCTAAGTTATCAACAATCATAACAGTTTCATATATTCCATTACATGGTATAGCTTCAAAGTAAAAGACACCATTTAGATAAGTCAAAATAGAACCATTCTCATTATTAAAAGAAAATCTAAATCCTTGTCTATATAAACCATGAAATGAAATGATGTTTCTAGCCATTTCTGGCGAATAGCAACAATTGTTCAAATCTAAAACCAAACTATTCCTAAGCACTAAAGAATACACTCCAATCTTGGTCATAGGCGACGATCTTCTGTTCCCCATGATTAGATTGATCCTTCCTTGCTCTACATCCCTACTTCTTCTTAGTCCCTGCACATTAGAACAAATGTGATAACCACAACCGGTATCAAGAACCCAAGAAATAGCATGATTAGAATCGTTAGATTTGATTGTGTATATACCTGCGAAAGATGGCTTGATCTTTCCTTCCTTGATCGCTTGCAGGTAATCCGGGCAGCTTCTCTTCCAATGTCCTATCTTGTGGCAGTGGTGGCACTCTGCCTCCTTTGGGTTAGATCAGGGCTTAGCGGGATCAACTTTGGTCCCACTAGAAGAGGCACCATCTCGGGCTTTCACCTTGCGATAGTTATTCGATGAAGCTTTCCTCTTCTTTCCCTTCCCTTGACCAATAGCCAAGACAGGAGCAGCGGACGGATTGGGAGTTGGTGCAACAGACTTGTCCTTGAAGTTGCTCTCAGCGACCCTCAAGAGACCTTGGAGTTTGCTTAGGGTGACATCTTCTTTGTTCATGTGGTAGGTCATCCTAAATTGGTTGTACATTGGAGGCAAAGAGTGAAGCACCATGTCGATCGCCAAGTCTTCACCGAAGTCAACATTTAACTTGCGAAGGCGGTCGACATACCTTTGCATCTTTTGCAGGTGCACGGTAAGAGATTCTCCATGACCCATCTTAGCGGAGATCATGTTAGTGAAAATCTCATAACGCTCTTGTCTCGCGTTTTGGTGGTACCTCTCCAACAAGTCTTGATGCATCTCGTATGGATACATGTCCTCGTAGGACTTTTGGAATTCGGAGTTCATGGTGGCGATCATGATGCAATGTACCTTCGTTGCATCTCGCTCATGAGTTTCAAAGGCGGTGATTTCTTCGGGAGTAGCAACTTCGGGGTTGATTTTCTCGAGCTTCTCATCGAGGACATTCTCTTTATCCTCATAGCGATCAATTGTGCGAATGTATCTTATCCATTCACTAAAGTTCGTTCCATCGAAGGTGACCTTTTGGCAAAGGCTCATCAACGTGAAAGAACTAGCAGCAGCGTTGTTTGCGTTCGACATTTATAGAAAGGACAAAGATAGATTAGAATAAGAATCCCTAATTATCACCCAATAAGAAAATTAGGGCTAGGATCCAACAATAACATTTACATACTATAAAAGGGATGCCGTAATCTAACATGCAAATAAATTGAAGGTAAGTGAATGACGATTCACTAATTCTCCATCACAAAACTTAAACTATTAGTCCTAAGTGGTTTTTTAGAATTCCTAGGTTCGGATGAGATTCATTGAAACTATTCAATGGCATGTTTAAATCTCGATATGCTCCTCTCGTTTGTGACTGGGATGCCGAGGATCACAAAGCGGGTGTGAATTACCATGCAAATTTACATGGTGCCTTCATTGTAACGATCACACACACGCTCTATGATAAACAATGAATCACCCTTTGCCACCTTCGCTTAGAACCAATTAGTGTGCCGGTAAACCACACACGCTCCACTAACCTCTTAGCAAGGTGCAAAGTGTAATTTCATGGGATTGCATCAATTCACTTTTCCTAAAGTAACTAAGATTGGGAAATTTTTAAAACGTGTAGTTACTTTGTATTTCTTATTATACTTTTAATGAGAAGATGAGGTTGCCCTATCCTACCCGTTCGGCTAACGACCCTCCACCAATCAAGCAAGCGGTGGGTGTGAGTGTACACCCATTAAGCACCATTTTATAGGCCGCAACCTTATACCCACCTTATAGATCGGCTTCGTGAATGAGGCCTACTAACGGTAAGACTAGCATTTAGTTATACATATATATTATTCTAGTAATATCATATTAGTATAGGGTTGTATTTTAAACTTTTCAAAATCTAGGGTTTGAAATTTAAGTTGTCTAAATTAAAACTTTTAATCACAAATATAAATTTCAAAACTTTAGGGTAGGTTTTAAACATTTAAAACATGAAGGATCAAATAAAAAATAATTCCAATTAACAATTAATATCCTAATTATCTTTATTTGATTTATCCAAGATTTATTTTAAGATAATTATCAAAATAATTAATCATTTATCACATAAGGAAATTAAATATTTTATTAGATGATAAATATCTTTAATTAGATCAAGATAATAGTCATATATATCAAAAAATCGAATTAGGGTTGATCTAATATGATTAAGGTAAGTTTCCATAAGATAATCATGAAAAAATCCCGGTTTTGCCTAATCCAGACGCTCGGACTCGCCGAGTACAGGCCTACTCGCCGAGTCCACTTTGGAACTCGCCGAGTACATGACTCATAAACCCAAAATCGAATTTTGCAGGTTTGTTTCAGTTAATCAAGCAACAATTTAAAGAAAACCAAGCTAGGCTTTGATACCACTGATGGGTTTTAGCCATAAGAACTTTCCTATGTGCGCATGCAAAACCCTAATGCTTGGATCTAGGCTTTCTAATTAAACATGCTTTGAATCCAAGACTTCTAATGGCTAATTAGGTTAAATAACAACATTGAAACAGATCTAGAATCATACCTTTGAGTTCCTTGTTGATCTTGTTGTCTTGGAGCTTCTAGAGTCACAAATGTCACTCCTCTAATGGCTTACAAACACCAATAGCAAGCAAGATGATTTAGGAGAGAGGAGAGGGGAGGAATTCGGCCAGAGTATCTCTACTTTTGATGGTGTGTCGAATTCCCTCACCCCTAGGGTCTATTTATACTTGTAGACTCCTTAAGGGTTACAACCTAAACCCTAATTGGATAACTTAGACTTTAAGTTGATCCATATCCTTTCCTTGATAACCCTATGGACGATTTTGGCTTATCCAAGCCCTAGAAATCGTCCATCCTATCTAGGATAAGGATTTATAGTCTAAAGTGTAACTATCAAACAATTGACAGTTTATACCCTCTTATTTAATTAATCTCTTTAAGTCACCAAATTAATTCCAATTAATCTATGACTTATATTAATCAAATAACCATATATTATTCCTTATAATATTTACTCTCTCTTAACAAATCATCCATCAAGTTGCTATGGTGAAGGCAACCCAAAAGGACCATGCACAACCGGATCAAATACTTGCCTAATATAGTTGCAGCCTTAGACACTATTCCAACAGTTAGGGCAGCTTCGTCTCCAATGCCCTTTCTCTTGGCAATAAAAGCAAATGGACTTCTTTGGCACAACACATTGGACAATCACAGAATTAGTTCTTTCTGGACTTCCAATGTTTCCAGTGTCCATTGAAGTTTGGGATTTTGATTCACCAGACAAATTTGCTTGACCAGCATGCCAAATCATTGCTGATTCAGCAGCTATAAGCAAATAGGTGAGACCAATTAGGGTCACGTCGTGGTCCATCATATAGTACTCTCTAACGAAATCACTATATGATTTAGGAAGTGACTGAAGAACCCAGTCAACAACCAACTCGCTTGAAATCTCGACACCCAACATGCTTAACCTATCAATGTGTGACTTCATCTCTAAGACGTGTGCACACACAGGTTTCCCATCTTCGTGTTTACTCGCCAAAAGGGATTGAGTGAGCTTGAACTTTTCAAGCCTTTGAACTTGTGGGTCAGGGAGAATAATTGGAGGAGGTGGAGGAAGTGAAGCGTGACTCTCATTTCCTTGATCGTATCTCGGAACGTCATCTTCATTTGGAAAGCTTGTTCCGAAGGATTTGGGAAGACTATTGTAAGATTCAGACATCTACAAAACGGGAGAAAATTCAAGTTATGTTGATTAGAATTCTTGATGTAACACCCAAATGAAACATCAAGCTAGGATCCAACACAATACTCTACAACCTAGAAGAGGGATGTCGTAATCTAGTTGTAGAATATCTGAAGGTAGGTAAATGACGATTTACCAATTTCCACCATGAAAAACGAAAAGGAAGTTTAAGTTTTAAATGAATTGAAACTCCTAGATCTTTTGAGATTCATTGAACTTTTCAATGGCATGTTTAATCTCGATTATGCCCTACTATTTGTGACTGGGATGCCGAGGATCACAAACAAGGTGTGAATAACCATACGAATCACGTGGTGCACCCAATGCTAATATCACCTAATCAATGTGCCGGTTAGCCACACACGCTCCATTGATCTATGATAAGCATCGAGCCACCCTTCGCCACCAATGTCATCCCCAAATTAGTGTGCCGGTTAACCACACACGCTCCACTAACGTTTGACAAGGGTACGAAGTGTAATTCCATGGGTTAGCATACAATTTCACATTTTTCCTAAAGTAACTATGATTTGGGAATTTGTAAAAGCATTTAGTTACTTTGTACTTCATTATACTTATAATGGAAGGTTTCTATCCTATCCTACCCGTTCGGCTAACGACCCTCCACTAGTCAAGAGTGCGGTGGGTAAGAGTGGATACCCATTCAATCGCCATTTTATAGGTAATTTCCTTAAACACCCCTTATAGACCAGCTTCGTGAATAAGGCCTACTAATGATAAGACTGACTGTTTACTCATACATATATATAATATTAGACTTTTAATGTTATATATAGTATAGGGTGTATTTTACACTTTTAAAATACTAGGTGGTTCAACTTAGTAAATTATACTTTTAATTTAATTAAATGTAAACCAAAAACTTTATGGGTTTATTAAATCACTTTTAATTATACACTTTAATTAATTAACAAAACCATAAGGGTATGATTTGAATTTTTCAAATTACTAGGGTTTTAGAATTTAACATTTCAAAATTAAACTTTTAATCAACTTTTAGATTCCAAAACTTGAGGGCAAGTTTTGAAACATTTCAAAACGTTAGGGATCAAACAACAAATAATTCAAATTAAACAATTAATTTCATAATTATCTATATTTGACCTAATCTTATTTTAGTCACTAGATAATTACCAAATAACTTTAAATAATCCATATGTATCACATAAACAACCAATATTTAAAAGATTTGAAATTATCTATTGTTTTGGCAAGGATAATCACTAATTTAAGATAAAAATCGGATTTTAACTTCAAAAAACGAATTAGGTATCAAATCCAAGTCAAAACAGCAGCAAAAACCCGGAATTCCCTCTGTCTGACCCCTGGACTCGCCGAGTAAGGGACAGACTCGCCGAGTTCATCCACTGAATCACCGAGTCAGGTCGGGCAGAGGCTAAAAATCGATTTTTTAGCAAATAAAGCAGTTAAGCATCACATACAACTGAAACCAATCAAGGCTCGGATACCACTGATGGGTTTTAAGCATAAGAACAATCCTATGTGCTCATACAAACCCTAATGCTTGGATCTAGGTTTCTCTATTGTACATGCTTCGAATCCAAGACTAATAAACTTAGATCTAACATATTATAAACTGAATTAGGGTTTAGATAATTACCTTTGATTGTTATATAGCAATAACAATCAATTCCTTGCTTGGATTGGCTTCAAAAGCTTAGTGCCTCAAGTGTTGCACCTCTAATGGAGTCACAAACACCATATGTAACTTGGATGAAGAGGAGAAGAAGAGAGGCTGCCCAAAAACGACTAGAAACCCTAGAGAATCAGTTGTCCACGTTTTTGGAGCCTAAAGGGTCCTTTATATACTTGTGTGGGCTGCTAGGGTTTCAGTCAAAACCCTAATGGACAGCTTAAACTCTAAGCAGCCCATGGAACCTTCTGGACAAGGCTATGGACGAAAATATGATGGGCTTCCAACATAATTTCGTTCACCCCTTGATCCTTTAGCATTCCTAAGCCCAATAACTCAATTATCCAATAATTGCAGTCTAGTCCCCTAAGTTTAATTAATCTCTTTTAACCACAAAATTAATTCTTAATTAATTCTTGACTAATATTAATTAACCAATATGATTTCTCCTTTAATATATTATTCTCATAATATATTAATAAATCATATTTAAACCTTTCTCTCCTTAAATCATCCTACATATTGCTATGGTGAAGGCAACCCAAAAGGACCATGCTCATAATCGGGTCAAGTACATACCAAAATAGTTATGGACTTAGACACTAATCAAACAATTATTCGTCTGAATTACATGTCTTTCTACATTCAGAGACATCATGCTACAGTAAGCGTTGTGTATTCATTCACAAAGAATCCAGAGGAAATAACATGTGAAGCTGACATTTTGGTTTCAGATGTTGGAGTTCCAAATTTGATTAGAAGTCATTGGTTGAAGCATGGGGTTGTGGTAATTGATATGGGGTCAACGCTGGTTTAACTTAACCACGGGATGTCGTCCTCTCCATCTCCGATTCTCGACTTTCCCAGCCCCATCTCCATCCTTGCTTCGTTAATTCAACACCCACCACCTGCTTGTTGTATTTTCAAGTACCATCGACACCCAAAACAGCCTCCTAGCAAGGCTTAAACTGCTGAGAAACTATCACGAGAAAAGCACCGGCAGCTCTCCCTTAGACGACCAAAAGCAGCCTCGAACACCCCCTCATTCCCTTGACAGACAAATGCTGCTATTGTCTCCCTTATGTCGGGTTACGGCCGGTGATGAGGCAAAATGAAAGAAGGAAACCGCCGGAGTAGACATGTATAGCCGACGCCCCCTCCCCCCTTTCTCACGATCGCCAACCACATGACCACCATTTTGACTGCCTTCGATCGCCTGATGCCTTCTAGGTCTAATGAAGCCGAAGATGAGGACCAAGGTCCCTTTCCCAGTCCCACCTTGTGATCTGCTTGAACCTCACTAGTACCCTCGATTTTTTATTGCTTCCATTCGTGTTCTTCCCCGATCAGACGAAGAAGACGCACCATCTCCCTTTTGCATTTGAGTTCATCGACGAAGTGATGATCCAGTTTAAGAGAGAGGGGGGGGGGGTGGGACCATTTATTAAATAATTATATTTTTTTAAATAACAAAAAACTTTATAAATGATCCCTCTTTTGTGAAATGACGGAAATACCCTTCACTTAACGGCTAAAAGCTAACGTAGTTAGCGAAAAGGACCATTTGTTAAAAGTTTTGAAACCACAGGGACTATCTGTGAGATTTTTTGAACTTAGGGACTAAACTTGATATTTTTGAAAATCACAGGAACCATTTTTGAAGTTTTATCTAATAAAAAGTGTTACAACTAATTTCCTTTAACTTATTAGTTAAATCATAAACTCATAGCTATCAAGTACAAATGTACTTTCATTTTGTTATGCATAAGACATCATCTCTCATTTATTTCGTTAGTTGGTTGACATGGAGATAACTATAAGTGGTAATCAAAAATTCAAACGTATCTCTACTTTAACTAATATATGTTGTTTTTTCAACAAAAAAGTAGGTCTTTTAATATTTTTAAGAGTAAATTACACGAATGGTCCCTGTGGTTTAGTATAAATTACATGTTTGATCTCTAACTTATTTTTCTAACTCGGACTGTACTCAAGTTTTAATTATGTAACGCGCTTAGTCCCTATTTTAACAATCCGTCAATTGTTTCCATTAGACACCACAGGTGCCTTGCACGTTGGGGGTATAATAGTCATTTGCCATTGTCAACGCTCTACCGCCAACAAATAACAGATGTATCCCTTATTAGCGTGCTTAGACACAAACATTCACAAACAAAACCTTTGAAAACCCTTGATCAAAAGAACCCTACATTTGAAGACGACGATGACACCTTAGAGGATACGTGCTACTATGGACGAGATCGACGTTGCTTGTCGATAAGAAAGTTTTCTGGGGATGGATTCACAGGGATGAATAAATGAATGCCGTTCAAAATAAGTGGAATCGTTTATGAGGATTGTAAGTATTTAGAGCTTCGGAGGTAATTAGGATTTAGATACAAATACATGCATTAAGGTGATGTGTAATTAGCTGGTTCAAATCGAATTGTCTTGAGTGATATTAGTGGGCATGGTTCTATGTGATATATTAAAAATAAGTTTTGCTTGAGAGCAAGCAAAAGGCAAGTGTGAGGTATTTTGATATTGTCATATTTGTATACATTTTTAGACATTATTTTAATACATTTAAAGTTATATTTTGGTTAAATGCATAGATATTTTGCAGCAAAAAATGACATTCTTGAAAAAAAGGACTGAAAATGAAAAAACCTAGATACTTGGAGGACTGGAGGTAAAGCTAGGAGTTTAAAGTAGTAAAATCATGCAAAAGAAGTCTCACAACATGGAGATATAGAGTTCACGGCGTAGCAATCTGGAAGGATCTCGATTATTTGTGCAAGAATAAAGCTTACGACATGACTAACACTCCTTCACGTCGTGACCAAGTTTCCTCAAAAGATTCTTAAACGGAAAGCTCAGATTCATTGATGCATTCGGGATAGATACTGAATTCAGGTCGTGACACCCTTATGGTCACGACGTGAAGACCGAATATAAGGAAACTATATACTTCATTACGAGGACTTTGAATAGATGTTGCATGTTTTAGACGACTCCTGGGACAGAAAGCTATGATTAAGAGTGACAATTAACCCTTTTAAGATTGGAGATTAAAATATTAGAAGATCGTATCAAGAGATCACATAATTCATTCGGTTTGCTTAGATTGATCATGTATAGCTTAATTTCTTATGTGTTTATGTGCTTATTTTGTGCAATTATAAGCTAAATCATTAGGTTTTCGTTTAGGTAATAAGAATCATAATACTATTTTTTAGTTTTTACTTTTCATGGATTATTAAGTTGGTTTAGCTTGTGTTTGATTTATCAATACCTAACATGTTAAAAATTTTAATCGTTGTTGCTAAGATTCAAGTTTAGTGTAGTTGAACGATCACTTTAATTACATAACTTGTCTACCTAGTTGTTTCTGATCATTAAATTGCTAGAGTTAGTGATTGATCAAATCCTAATAGATAATAAAGGTAGTAATTTTAACTGTGTTAGAGAACATAATTTGTTCATAATTATGTTTGGTTATTTGTCTTAATCATAGATAATGAAGCTTAGATATATCTTACATAGCTCAATAATCTTAAATAATTAATTAAGTATCCACTTATGTATGATCATTACATAATTGTTCATGAATTTGTGAAAACATTAGGAGGTCGGATCAAAACTTC
This sequence comes from Lactuca saligna, assembly GCF_052625555.1. Lineage (NCBI taxonomy): Eukaryota > Viridiplantae > Streptophyta > Magnoliopsida > Asterales > Asteraceae > Lactuca > Lactuca saligna. The sequence goes on along the minus strand of NC_136420.1, from coordinate 307,724,547 downwards.
TAATAACTTTTATATGGGTAACCAACTGAATTAATCTATATTTTGAAACAAACCACAAGAAAAAGGGGATATAAAGCTAAATGAAAGTGTCTACATTATCTTAATTACAATTGTTTTTAGTTAGTTGTTTGCTTTAGTTAGTTGAAGTAGTTATTAGTTAAGTTAATCTAACATTGTAAAATAAGATAAAACACTCACTTTAGTTGTTTTATTTAGATCAATTTTTAATAGTTATTTTATTAGTTAAACATTATTTTCTGTGATCAATACCTGATTTATTTTTCTATATTATTAACTAATCAGATACACTTCCTATAAATATATTAATAGATAAACTAGTTAGGTTCATAAATTTAAAACTTATACATATTTCCATGCACATCATTGAGTTTATTATGGATTATTAAAAAAATATAGGACGAAACCGAAATTACTCCTCTACTATAATAGACTTGTTAAACAACTATATATATATATATATATATATATATATATATATATATATATATATATATATATATATATATATATATATATATATATATATATTAACGAATAAATTATAACCTTAAACAAAAAATACATAAATAACATATATCTTTTTAATATGAATTAAATGTAAACATTGACATTATTATTCTTTTGGATATAAATTCTTGGACCAATCACATGAGGTGTCACATTCTTATTCGTTAATTGCAGACCTTGGTTGACTGTCCACTTATTTTCATTTCTTTCCTTTGAGTCCCTGAAGAAATATTTATTTCATCAAAGCCCCTCTTTTTCGTTTCTTCTTTCAAAAACACCCCAAACAACTTAAAACATTCTCCTTTTCCTCCCTCATCATTACACTCATCGCCGTCAGTCACCGTCGCCGTCGCCGTCGCCATCTCACCAACCACAGCATCTCCTTTCATGATCCGATTGATGTAATCCGGCGCCATTTTCACGTTTTGTGTCAGAAACGCCACCAGATCGTCACACTGTTTCTTCATTTGTGCAAGCTCCGACGTCAGAATCCGCTTCTCCTTTTTCAGTTTCTCGTTTTCGTCGGACAAATTCTCCAGCTTCTCCACCGTCGGAGTGTCGACTGATCCCGGATTCTTCGAATCCGGCGAAGATGTGGAGCTGGATCCGAGATCATCACCGGAAATACTTGGCGATTGTGCCGGACCACCGTCACCCGTCGGCTTAGCTTGGGAAGACTGTACGGTTTTCCGACGACGGATTTCTATGAGAAGCTCTCGTTGCCCACGCTTAAAGTTCTCATTTGCGAACTCCCATTTATCCGGCACAGTTTTACGGAATCCCTAAATAAACAAAAAAGTTAATCACGATTGCGTAATTGAAACGAATTATTTACAATGAAGAATTATGGATTCTAGAAAGAAAAGAACTAGGTGGCTGTATATGGCATATAAGTCAAAGATAACTTATTTGGAATAATAGTAGAATCTGTTCAAAATCTAGATCCTTCGATTGATTTCCGATTTTATTGTTTAACAGACCCCACTGAAATAATGTGTAACTAAAACCACTACTTGTTTTTAATGGAAACTAGCCTGTTTCCATGATTATGAAATATCTGATCATTGAATGGATGAAGTAATGAACAAATATTTTTTTTATATATGTATTAAAATAGAATTAAAGTAAACTAACTCTTTTCTACCATGAGATTGATAGATACATGATGAAAGTAAGAACTAAGAACATGAAAATTGAGCTATGAATACAGATTTTAATGGTGAAAATAGATGAAGGAAAGAAGAGAGAGAGAGAGACGTACATAAGTATTAAGCTGACGAACGAAGCTGGAGAAATTATTGTGCTTGAATGAATTTGGGAGCAAATCCCTAGCGAAATCAGCAGTTTTCCAGACAATGAACGTTGATCCGTTTTCATTCCACGAAATCACATCATCAGTCGCCGGATCATCCACCAACAGATACGTCTTCGTCAGAAACGGCGCCGGAACAGACCGATTCGCCATTTTTTTTTTTTTCAATCTCACCTACTTCCGACCGATATCTCTTTCTCTAAATAAATTACCTAACTTCTACACTAATTGAAGAGCTAAAATCAAGGAATTAATTAACTAACAACTAAACAGCAAAAGAGCAGTGAGGAATTCCCAGCTCCAACAGTAAAATCCAGAAAGGAACAATCGAGATCGAGCCAGATCGTAATTCGAAAGGTGTATTGTAACCGTAGCTGATGATGACGATGATGATGATGGTGATGACGATGACCTTTTAGTTTCTTCCATGACCGTGTACTTGTTGAATTCGAATACACCGGAGAAATGACACGGACATAACTTCCGCCACACGTCTGTTTCCTCTCACGACGGCGACGTCCAACGATGACAAATCACGAACACGAACACCAACAGAGTATGACGATGCTGATGAGTATGATTAACGTGTTTGATCTATGAAGAATTATGAGGATTCGTGCACGAAAACAATCTAAAGATGCTTTATAGAACCCATGGGAGAAGGGTGTTCTAGAAAGGTTTGGAAAAACAAGTGTGAAGCTAGTGGGTGGGGCCAATTTGAAAATAAGAAAGAAGACTGTTTTTGTTTCTAATGAGCTTCCGGAAATTTCAAAAAGCAACGGCACTAGATATTATATTGAATAATAAACATTTATGAAGATAATTTTTAGATGATTTGATAAATGAATTTTATAAAATTATAATTTGTTAAGTAATGAATGTATTGAAGATTAATTCACAAAAATATGTAAATTGACTAAATAAAAAATTCCAAAACTTATAAGGAAGGGTTGAATTACTTGGTTACTAAGTTAAATGAGATGAGTAAATGCTACTATTATATTGCTATTGGTCCCTTTGTGATGTTTATTTTAAGCTATTTGAATTTATTGGGTTTGAATTTTCTTTAAGATTCAATCTATTGTGAAAATAATTGTTTATAAATATGATATGGTGTGTAATTCTCATTAATCAAGGGCGTGTACATAAAATATATACATATCTAGATGGGTTGGGAGCTAATACACAACTAATACATAGGTAGAAGGTAGCCCTAAAGATGACAACAAACTGTGATGAGCACAGTACATGGAGAATTAAGCCCATTGTTAGTTTGTGACTTGATCTCGAAATGAATGTCAGTCTCAATGTGTTTCATTCGTTGATGTTGGACGACATGTACATGTTACTGATATTGTCACAATAGATTAGGGATGAATAATGGAACCGACCCTGCTGGAATCGGTCTGAACCAGACCCAACCCAGGAACCGAAGTCGGTCAAAATTAAGAACTAAACCACACCATCGGTTCTTACCGGTTCCTGGTTCCAAAAATTCACAAGAATATCGTTACGGACCCGACCCAACCGGTTCCATCAGGTTCCGGTTCCGGCTGGTTCCCCGATCCAAATGCTCATCCCTACAAAAGACTATAGTTTTCTTCTCTTGTGGAGAACAAAGCTTTTATATCAAATTATGTATTTGACATTAAATTATAGTATACAACATGTTTCAGCAAAGGTATTTGCCATCACCCGGTACGTATTTAACATTAGACAATTGATCGTGAAATAACAACATGGCGTTTAGAAGACCAAGATGCAAGATTATCCCCTTAAATACATGGTGTTTTATTTTTTCATGACATCGGGCACCTAAGTTCCATTTAAATATATTCCAACATTATTAAATATGAAGTTTTAAATAAGACGTAAATCAAATATCGGATAGCTATCAACAGTTGATTCGTGATTCTTTTTACTTGGGAGTGTGAATACTTTTCTGTTTTGGATAGGATGAGATTATATAAATACTTTGCATTGAAGAATTTAGTGCGAGTAGTTTCTAAGAAGATATGACGAATTTTACACGTATAATTATAGTGATTTGGCTAAATTTTCAACACGCGGAGTTGGTTTGAAGATTATAAGTAAGTAGCTTCTGAAATGACTTCGCATATTATAATATTTTCTTTTTCCATTTATCTATCAAGTTAACTAGTTTTAGTTTTATTAGTCAACAAAATGCAAAACAAGAGTGCCAGAACCAAAAATTTTAATATGGGGTACAAATATTGTCAATATAGTATATATAGTATATATAGTTATTCAATATCTGATATTAAAAAACATTTATAATCTCTGTAGTTCGGGTACAATAACATAAAACATGTTTACAAATAATATTTTTTTATATATATAAAACAATTTTTGAGGTACTGTAATACCTCCAACACTCCATCTAGCTACGTCAATATTAACAAGTGCAACTGTTTGTTCTATAAAATTTTAATATAAAACTAGGGGGAGCTCCCCGAGTTTTTGCACTTTTTTTTTTTTTTTTTGGTTATTGCATTGCCCTAATGGTGGTTTCTTTCGAATATCATACTTGAAAATAAACTCTAAGGGGTGTTTGGGAATACTTTTTAAGTCTAAAAGTTCTTTTTGTAAAAGTTCTTTTTATAGAAGTTCTTTTGAGGAAACAAATGCCAAAAGTGAGTTTTAAAAAATGTTTGGGTAGTATTTTTTGACTTTTGAGTGTGATTTAACTTTAAAAATCCGAAAGTTACAAAAAATCACACTTTCTTGACTTTTGAAAACTCACTATTTTCTTCTTTACAAAAAGTTTTTTTGAAAAAAACTTTTGCATCATCCAAACATCTTTATATCTTTTTAGAAAACATCTTTATATTTTTTTAGAAAAGTTAAAAAACAAAAGTTATTTAAAAAGTTTTCCCAAACACCCTATAAGAATGTATGTTTGTCAATATAAATAATTCAAACACACGTCTAAATCTTTTTTTTAGCAAGCATGTCACTTTTGTTAGCATAAGCTGAGTAATAACATGTTAAAAACGTTAAAGTTCGCTTTTCAATTTCCTTTATGTTCAAGTGATAACTACTTAATTAAATCCCACTTAAATTAATAGAATCTTGATACTTGACTATAAAAACAAAAATGTGGAATCTGGTATACTGATTGTCAAATTCTTCTACGCCTGAACAAAGTCAAACATTTTGATTGTGAAAATGTTGATAGAATGGAAAAGAACCTAGTAATTTTTAGTGTTTAATCTTTATGATATTCCTTTTATTTACTATATATATATATATATATATATATATATATATATATATATATATATATATATATATATATATATATATATATATATATATATATATATATTCAATAAGTAAGAAGAAACCAGGCAATGATGCTACAACATCAATAAATTCTTCGGTGTTCACATAATGTTCCCATGCTCCGTCTGAACAATATTCAAAAATACAAATTAGTGAAATTACTTTTTTGCCCCTTTTAGATTCCTCATTTTTTATACACGATTTTTCCAAGTTTCTCATTGAACTCAAGAAGCTTAGAATTGTTATCCAACTTTGCCCTGAAAATATAAAACTCTTTTTAGTTAAAATTTTTTTTGTCAAAAATAAAAATAAAAATGGTCCTAACAAAGGTAGATGCTATGCTATTTAAGGCTAATATTAATTATGAATTCATATTGCAAAGTAAAAAAGAAAATTTTGAATTTTAACTACGGTTGTTTTAATTACCTTACAAACATGTCATGGATCACGCATATTAACCAATAAAGTGTCACATTTTAGATCAACATAACAAAGAAAATTTTGAAAATTTGAAAGGATCCGTGCTTCTTTCCAAAAATCAGTCGTTTGTCGATGAGTATTTATAGGAGATAAGATGAAAAAAATGCAACCACTCTAAGGGCAAAATAGTAATTGTAAATAGATGTCCTACCAACTGTTCTTCCTTATATGATCTACCAACAAACCATGTTTCGTTGATTCTTTTAATTGAGACATTTGATACACGCATAATATATAGTTTCATATGTTCCAGATCCTAATAATCTTACTTCTTTGAGTTCAACATTTTGCTATCTATGAATTGTTGAATGATCCATCATTACCTTCATTATTTATTGCAATATTCAGTAAAACGATATGGATATACATCAACTAATGGTCAACTACCTATTACTTTAAATCTGGGTATTAATATCCGATAGAAAAAGTGCATACCTTGAGATCAGAATATGAGAGAGTAGTTTCAGCTTTTGTTGCACTGCATTTAACCCCGATAAATATTAACCTTGTGGTTTGGTAACACAACTCATACATATCATTCATGATAAAAATAGAAATATAATTAAAACATGGAGAATGCAATATAATTTCATTAGTTACTTATGGTTAGAGCATGGTTAGATGGATTGATGCAGAATCAATAGTGTTCTTATGAACTATGTTCCTCTTAAAGAATGCCTAACATTCAAGCTTTCAGACTTCAACTCAACATCTCTCCATTGTAGTTACTTGAGACATTTTCTAAATCCAAAATTGTGACATCCGTACATTCACGGTCATTTTTAAAATTTTATTTATGCTTATTTGAAAATCAGAGTATTCATTTCAAAGAATAATATTGCGGAATTTGTTCCCAAAAAACATGATAAATATATTATCAAAGTATTTTCGAAGAAATGTATTTTGTTTATATTAAAATTTTGGTATGTCATTGTCAATACAGAAACATAAGCATAAACAGATATTAGATTCATTTACACTTAGTGATTTATATCTCCTTTAATCTCTCAGTGTAATGTAGCTTTGTATCGACACCTGTGATACAAATAAACTGAGTGAGTCAGGTTGGGAAACCTTTCTTGTTAAATCACGTAAACATGTATAAATCGTTCATCTAACATAGATATCAGGAGCACAGATAATATGCACAAATAACAAGTAATTTATATTAAATACTTCATATCTATGTGCAAGATGAAAGTAAATATGCACTCACTTGTTAAAGTGATGATTCCAAACTCGGGCAACACTTCACTTCTAACAATTCTGTTTTCCTTCGACGAAACCTAGTATAATTACTAGTAGATTCTAGTCTAATATTTATAGCGACTATTTATGAGCGATATTGTCTTATAAGTGTTAAACAATACTTTGCAACCACTATGTACAGATAGGGACTAGACATGAAACACCGGAGGGCAGGACCATTTTGGCATTTAAGCACTTCTGAAATCCAACAACCATATGCGGCCCTTCAAACCGAATTCCATATATCGCGAGTAGTTAAAAGATATTATAATAATAATTTGTATATTATATTTTATAATATATTCTTTTTATAATTTCATAATAACGATATTGAACTTAAACATAAGCTATACTTAAAGTAGGGTAAGCATAACTCACTTACTAGGAGGTTTGGCTAGGAACCGGGCTCTACGTGGACAGAACTTTAGAGCCGAAAGCTCTTCTTCTCGAAGATTTCTGGAGCTCTAGGACTCGCCTCTAGCACTTAGGAAGTACTAGGGAAGGGGAGGGACAGTTTTGGAGTGTTAAGAAAGAAAGAAGGGTGAAGGTGTGAAGAAATAAGGCTACCCTCGCATCTATTTATAGCCGAGCTCCTCAGACTACGTTGGGCGTACCCTTGGAGCTATGTTGCGTGTACTCAATACAATGTGCGTATGAGGTATAGGTTTTGGTCATCCGATGCGAGGCCATGGGGAGGAAGCAATGGTCCAGATTAAGCCACGTCACCCTCCTCGCATCAGCCTATTTCTGTCTTTTAAATTTAATTTCGCATACGAGCTCCGTTTTTAACGTTCTATAAATCCACGTGAAGGTAGCGACGTATCTACAACTTTCATTTAGACTCCGTTGGCTAATTTTGACTTTATTTTTAAAGTTATTTTTTATCGGGCGTAGACAAAGTAAAGTCCATTAAAAATTCATAACTTTGTCATCTGACGTCCGTTTTCGTCTGTCTTTATATCGTTGAGCTCCTATTAATGAGATCTTCAATTCTCGGTTAGATTGTGTCGGCTAAAAAGCAGTCGATCTAAAATTTGAATTTCGGGTTGTGCATTGTGATGCTAAATCTTAGAAAAATTATAACTTCCTCATACGAAGTCAGATTTGTATGTTCTTTCTATGCACGCTCTCGGTTTAATGCATACTACAACTTTCGTTTAGATTGATAAGGCTAAAATGTATTTTATCGCAAACTCACTTTTTACGTCACACAGCGACGTGTCGGTTTTGCACGAAACTTCGACAGTTCATAACTTCTTATTTTTAACTTAGATTTTAACGTTCTTTATATGTACGAAATCATTATGACATATAATATAACTTAGTTAAGATTTATTGTTAATAATCTTCTATCAAAAAGTCATTTTGACGCTTACTGTCTCTAAATTGTCTAGCCAGAATCTATGGACGTTACAAAAATCAATGTACCTACAAACAAATACAACCAATTAAGGGAAATAATACAAAAAACATGGTCTTTAATCTCAAAAGGAAAATTGAGCTAAAGATTGATATTGTATAAGAATAATCACAATACTCAAAATATATCTTTAACTTCTACAATCATGAATAACTCTATAAAAGATGATAAAATAGCAGGAAATGTGAATGGTAAGGGAATTACTCTTTCACCGAATTCAATCTTAATCCTCAACTAAGATGTGTAGATAATTAGATAAGCAATGAGGTACCTTTTATATCTTCTTCATTCAATACAGGAGCTGTTGCCACCCTCTAACATTTTGATAATATAATTTACCCTGAAGAAAATTTAGGTACATGAGAGCATAAATCACTACTTGTTTGGTTGATGAACCTTTGATACTTCCCAAAATATCTATTTCGAATGATACTTTACATTCTTCATTTGTAACTAAACAAAACCAAAAAAATACACTTTTTCCAATACATATATATATATATATATATATATATATATATATATATATATATATATATATATATATATATATATATATATATATATATATATATATATATATATATATATTTCAAGACTTATTGAAAATAGTCAAAATACATACCTTTCTTAGATCACAACGTTCTTTTACCAATTTGAGGCCTTTAGATTCAAGTAGTTGGTCTTGCAATAAGTTTAGAGTCAAACATTTTCCACATTCTATAACCAATTTCTTGATCATTTAAAAATCAACATCTTTGTAAAATACAACCAATTTATTTCTATATTTCCAAAAAAATGCATCGTTTAATTTTTGCCTTGGTCCACTGAGATTTAAGTTCTTTGACAATTGACAACATCAACAAAGGCCATGAGTCATGTAACATTAGTAGTAAGGGGAATAGTTTTGTTGTACTTTTTCTAAGAGGAAAAAAAACCTAACAGTTGGTGTGCATCTTTATGGATGAAGGGAGATTTTCAAAATTAAAGCTTGTCATATCAAGTACATTGTAAATTAATCGGATTCAAGTCTAGTTTTAGGGAAGTTGTCTTTTATTAATTTTCAGAGTTAAAGTGTTTTATTTTATTATTTTAGAAGTTTGAGTAGTTTTCAATTTCTTTAGTATAAATAGCTAGGAGCATGTGTCTTTTGTTTTTTTAATGCACTTCCAGTAACTTTGTGATCAAGTATCTTTTTTTTTTTTTTTTTTTTTTTTTTTTTTTTTTCTTTCTGTTTGAGTTCACGGTTTCAACTCACAACAAGTAATTTGTTTATTGTTTTTATTGCACTAACACTTGGTATCAAAGCGTGGTTTCATTAAAGGGGTGTGATTTGAGGTTGATTAGAAGCAACCCCGGTTTCTTTTAATCGGGCTTGTGAGAGACTAACCGGAGGCATGGAGTAAACAAACGGGAAGACGTCAAAGCGGGTGGCTTTGATTCGGTTCGTTTTGCGGGTGACGGAAGACGGTAAAGGTGGTCGTGACCTTGTCTTGTTGTCCGGTGGAAGAGTGCTCTCGGAACAAGCTTGATTAAAGAAGTTGGGGTTAAGGAGAAAAGGATGTCGTTGGTTAAAGAAGGAGGTTCGTTGACATATCAAGTTCCGATTTTGACTCCAACGAATTATCCAGTGTGGGCGGTTAAAGTCAAGTCAATTATGGATGCACATGGCATATGGGAGACGGTCGAACCAAAGACGTTAGATAAAGCACCAAATCAAAAGAAATCAAAACAAGCTCTTGCTTTTTTGTTTCAAGCGAGACCCAAAGACATGGTGTTGCAAATGGTGAGTTACACCGACCCAAAGCAAGTGTGGGATGGGCTAAAAACACGGTATTCGGGAGTGGATCGGGTAAGAACGGCTCGACTTGAACCTTAAAAAGGGAGCTTGAAAGTTTACGCATGAAAGAGGATGAAACGGTTGATGATTTTGTGACAAAATTATCCGGTTTAGCGTCAAAAGTAAGGAGTCTTGGATATGAGCTTGAAGAAGGTGATTTGGTAAAAAGGTTACTAGATTCGATGCCTAAATCGTTTCTCCAAATCGTGGCTTCAATAGAGCAATTTTAAGTTGGATTCAATGTTATTCGATGAAGCGGTTGGTAGATTAAAGGCGTACGTGGAGCATATAAGAGGAACTGAGAAAGTGCAGAACACTCAAGGTGGGTTGTTGTTGGCTAGTGACGAAAAGTCACATGTTTGTAAGCATTGTGGCAATGGACATTCTTGCAATATTTGAAAAATCGGGTGATTCACACGTCGCCCATTCACAGGAGTAGTGTGTCGGATAATTTGCATCGTGAGACTTCAACTGCCCCGAGGCGTAAGCGATAACATGCCCTCTCTATATCAATACCGCGCCCAAACCCTAGATGGATGCATCGCAATATACTACAAAATCCTCATTGCCCTCTGGCAGGGCTAAGATTGGCGTCTCGCACAATCTCTGTCTCAAAGTCTCAAACGCAGTCTACTGCTCAGGCTCCCAGCGAAAGACCACAACTTTCCTTGTCAAACTGGTCAGGGGCACGACTATCTTGGAGAAGTCCTGAATGAATCTACGATAGTAGCCTGCCAGTCCCAGGAAGCTCCGAATCTCGGATGGAGACCTCGGAACCTCCCATCTCACCACGGCCTCCACCTTGGCTAGGTCAACCGAAATCCTGTTCTGGTTGACAAGGTGCCCAAGAAACTGCACCTCGTCGAACCAGAACTCACACTTGGAGAACTTAGCATACAGGCTCTCCCTCCTTAAAGTATCCAGAACCTCCCGCAAGTGATCCTCATGCTGCTCTCGCGTCTTGAAATAAACCAAGATGTCTTCAATGAAAACTATCACAAACAAATCCAACATCGTTCTGCACACGCGGTTCATGAGATCCATGAACGCGGCAGGAGCGTTGGTGAGCCCGAAAGGCATCACCACAAACTCATAGTGACCATATCGCGTCTGAAAAGAAATCTTCTACACATCCTCCTCTCTAACCCTCATCTGATGATATCCTGAATGCAAGTCAATCTTAGAGAACCAAGATGCTCCCTGTAGCTGGTCAAAGAGGTCATCAATACTTGGGAGTGGGTAACGGTTCTTCACTGTTACCTTATTCAGCTGCCAGTAATCTATACACATCCGGTGTAACCCATCCTTCTTCACAAATAAAATTGGCGCTCCCTAGGGTGAACTGCTCGATCTAATGAATCCTTTGTCTAACAGTTCCTGCAGCTATATTGAAAACTCCTTCATCTTAGGAGGAGCCAACCTATATGGTGCCTTGGCTATCGGAGCCGCACCAGGGACTAGGTCGATCCTACACTCTACCTGTCTCTTCGGAGGTATCCCAGGAAACTCCTCCGGGAATACATCCGTGAACTCTCACACTACTGGCACATCGCCCACCATCTCCTTTCATGCCTCCCGGGTATCCATGACATAGGCGACATACCCTTCACAACCCCGCTGAAGGTAGCGCCTAGCTCTTGCTGCTGAACATAAAATTGGCCCTTGCTGTGTGGCCTCTCGCCCTGAACCACCAGTTCTTCCCCAATTGGGGTCTTGATCCGCACCAATTGCTGCACGCATTCAATCACCGTCCCATTGGGGCTTAGCCAATCAATACCTGTAATAACCTTGTTCCCCTTCAATGGTATGGGAACAAAGTCTACCAGGTGACGTTCCTCAAACAATCTAAAGAAACAATCCCTAAAAACCTCTGATGCTCGCACTGACCGGTCGTCCGCAATCTCGACCTCTAGAGGGAAATCCAACATGCCTGAGGACTCAGGGAACTTCTTGCTAAGCGCAAGAGAGACATGATCGGGTAGCACCCGAATCAAATAACACCTAAATTGGGATACCGTTCACATGGAACGATACTAAACAAAACATACATATCACATATCAAAATCACAGCGACATAACATAAAATATTAGAGAGAAGAAATCATACCCGTCACCACATCGGGTGCGACGCGTGATTCCTCGGATGTCAACTGAAACACTCAGATCCACACCACTGGAGCCTTGGCCTTGACCTTCTGGCCATCCACAACTCGTGCTGTCGTTGGAGTCGGCACCACCACTGGCGCTACTACTGATACTACTGACAATCTAGGGCAGTTGTTCTTCTTATGGCCCCTCTGATTGCAATAGAAGCAAATCAAGTCTGATGTCTGAATTGTGGGGGCGGGGGTAGTATAATCCCTACCAAAGTGCCCCATCTTGCTGAACTTGTAGCAGCCCGACGATCCTGCCCTACAAACTCCTTCATGCGGTTTTCCGCGTTTCCTGCAGCAGCTCTGGCTTGAATGGCCCTTCGACCTAATGTCGGATCCCTTGGGTTTCTTCCCCAAAACCCCTGCAACCTGGTAAGTCTCCGCCTTCCTCTTCCTGAGGTGTTCCAAATCAATCTCCCTCTCCTGCGCCCTGGCAATCATGGACTCTAAGGTCGGGCAGTCTGAATAGATGACATGCTCCCGAATGTCAACCCTCAACATGTCATGGTATCGGGTCTTCCGCATCTCCTCATCCCCAACATATTGAGGTACCAACAGGGCCCTCTCCCTGAAATTGGCTGTGATCTTCGCCACTAACTTCATAGTCTATCTCATATCCAGAAACTCACTGGCCAACTGCTGAAGCTCCACAGCTAGCACAAACTCCGCCTTGAACCTGGTCACAAACTCTGACCAAGTCATAGCCTCCATAGCTACGGATCCCAGCGAATCACCGATTGACTCCCACCAATCCCTAGATATGTGCCTCAAACAACCCGCATCAAAGCGGACCTTCGACCCCTCCAGGTAGAAGCTCGTCAACTGTGCAGACTCGATGTCCGTGATCCATCTCCTAGCTGTAATGGGGTCCTTCGCCCTATGAAAGTCTGGCACAACACTCCCTCGAAAGTCCTTAAAGGACAGTGTGCACATACCCAACTGGCTAGATACCAAGTCACTCCTGAATGCTCGGAGGCAATCCTCCATCAGCTCAACAATCCTTCCTTGATCAACCCGAAAATAACCGGGGTTGCCTCAAGGATACCTCTTCTGATCACAAATGCGATGAACTTGCGTAGCCCGTCGTCGACCTGCTCGGACCCTGCACCCGATCCTGATCCTGATCCTGAACCTCCTGCTCCATGTCGTGTGACCACCATACAGAAAATTAAACACATGAACGTTAGGATCATACATACTTTTGAGAGGTCTCACACACTTCCCAAGTTTCCTGGTTCCATCTTGGCCCTCCTTGACTCGAGTACGGATCTCTACTTTTAGTAGTACGGGCCCATACTACCTTGAACATCTATGCATACTTTCCTCAAGGATTTCCTCAACTTCACCAAGTCCCTTAACCATTATCCCTTTCTAACTGATCTCATCCTAGGCTTTCCTAGGGTACCCTCCGACCTACTCTCCGCCATCAGCTGCACTAGGAGTCCCTACAACCTTTCCCTAACTAGCTTGCGAATACTATTACATATTTTCTTACTAGTTAGTTAAAGCTAGCCAAAACCCCTATAGCACAAAGCAAGAAACATTCGTGCGTCGAGTAACCAAATCAAGCATAACCTACTCAGGCTACCCTACTGCTGACTAACAGCTCTAACATACAGCTCAATAAGCTCCTACAGCAGGCATACAAGGCATCCTTCCTAGATCCTTAGCCCTACTCTAGCTATTAGTTCTCATAAGCGTATAGCAGACATACAAGGAATCCTCCTAGATCCATAGCCCTAATCTAGCATGCAGTTCTCATGACCATATCATATATCATAACATAACAAGTATGGGTATCTTGGGAAAACTTACTTGGTCTTGGTCGGTCGCACGCATCACACACCCCGTTCCTTCACAAAACTCATTAAATGTAAATTTAGAAAAACTATTTCCTTGTAAAAATCCTTTAATCCCTCGGTTTGAGCTCAGACACCCCGAGGATGTGTCCGAATCCCTCAAACCAAGGCTCTGATAGCAACTTGTAACATCCTAAATTTCGAGGTCAAATATTTCCCTTTTAATCAAGAGATTCATAACATAGTTAACCAAACATTGCCAATGTCATAACAACTTATAATTAAAACATAACAACGTATCTTAAAACCATGTCATCAAAGTAATGAAAATCAGAGTACAATCCCATAAAACTCCATGTGACAACCATATGCGTGAGTGTGTGATGCGCTCCTACACCGCCGACTCTTTCCCCTTAGATGAAGAGGTACCTGAGACCAAAACTGAAACTGTAAGCACGAAGCTTAGTGAGTTCCCCTATCATACCACATACCGTACAAGCACATAGCATGCATACTACCGAGCGATTATAGGGTACCCGACCTACCCATGCCATGCCATTCTAGGGTGCTGACCTACCCATGTCAAGCCATTCTAGGGTGCTGACCTACCCATGTCGGGCCGTTCCGGGGTGCCGACTACCCTCCGGTCTATCTCAACCGGCAACAGGGACTATTTCATCCCTACCTCTATCATAAAAAAACAAATATAATCATACGGTCAGACATATCTGGGGTACTAACCTTCCCCTCACTTCTCATGACCGAGTCAGGGGAAAACTACTCCCTCCTACTACTGCTAACTCATATATCACATCAAATAAGCATGTATGATAAGCATATCACAAAATCATATCTCATATGCATATCACATAAGCATGTCTCATAGGCATATTACATAAGCTACCAAGATAATTATCACAAAGACAAATATCTATCAATTACTCTTGTTGGTGGGCCAGCGTTGTGGCCTTAGACCCTCCCCTACTAGAAGGTAACTCACCTTGATGTCGTGTAGTGTTTGTACTATCCTCGGTGTGAAAGTCGTCTCTCCTCGACTCCTCAATCCATACACGGCAACCGTTCTAAGTTATCAATTTATACTCACAACCCCTACAAGGGTCAACTTGAATCCAAGTCAAAGTCAAAATCAAAGTCAAACACTGGCCAAGTCAACTCTTTGATTGACCAGACTCGCCTAGTTGGTCTGCCAACTCGCTGATTCCCTTCGTCCATAGAATACTACAAACACATCCCCACTCGTCGAGTCTAGCAAGAGCTCGACGAGTTCACCTTCAACAACACTTCAGTCAATCTGCAATCGATTCGGCGAGTTCTTCCTTGAAATCGTCGAGTTCATCTTCAACATATGAATGTGTCCACTCTATGACTAGCTGAGTTGTATGAACAACTCGTCGAGTCCATCTTCAAAGATTGGGAGGTTGCCTTGGACTCGCTGAGTTTGCTCGAACACTCGTTGAGTCCCATGATTCACAGGTCCCTTATAAGCCTATACAACTGAGGGACCTTCCACACTATCATCTGGTCCATCATTGAAAAGGATTTGGTGGTCATTATTGATGGGTTATGAGCATTCTAACACTTCCTAAGTGTACATGCAACCCTAATAACCTTGGATCTATGTTTTTCTAATTATCATGAAAAGTTGATTTCCAAGGTTATGTTCCTATCTAACATACATGGGGAACAATTTTTCTTTGAATGAAAGATAGAACTACATACCTTGTTGTTGAAAGTGTTCCTTAAAACCTTGTGAGCCTAGCACCTCAAGTGTGATGCCTCAAATGCTTCACACAACACCAAATGCAATGAACAAACTTAAGAGAAAACTCTAACACTTGCAAAATCGGCCAAGCCCTCTTCTTCTAGCTAGTGTAACCGATTTTGGGGAGAAACACATTGCTTATATAGTGTGTTGCATTAGGGAAACCCTAATGTAATATGACTCTTCATTTCTTGATCCATGGGTTAACTCCATGGAGCATCTATGGAGCATCCTATGGGTGGAACCCAACTTGACAATTCATGGAGCCTCTTAGCCCACTATATAAGATATGGAAGATTTACATAATCTACCCATATATCTAATTAGTTATCTTTTGATCACTAAATTAATTATAAATTAATTCTTGATCAAAACTAATTAAATAATATTATTAATATCTTAGAACTTATAATATATTAATAACCATAAGTGTTATTTCTGTCATTTAGTTTATTCAATTGCATGATGCCATGCAACCCAAATGGACCATGCCGGGTTGGGTTAAGTACATACCAGAAATAATATTGGACTTAGACACCTTATCCAACAGTCTCCCACTTGGATAAGTCTAATAACTATAACTGTAATACTTCAGGAACCGATCAGCAATCGTAGCTCTTTCAAGGTTTCTCGGAACTGAGAAAATATTGATACGCCATTTAAAGTGATCACATAATCCTCTATTCTGGATATCAGCTAGACAAATACATGGAACAATGTCTTAGTTATTGTCCAACAGTTTGTTTCCCGATTTCCGATTTGTTTGACAAAGAACTTAATTGAACACATCAAATTAGTTCTAACCAGGCCTGGTACATAGGTCAAAACAAAATCATCGAGGGGCCCAGATATCAGCTTCTAATCCAAGAAGGAACAGATAAACTTCGATTCATATGTTTATTCTACTACTCATTGAATTATACACAAAAGCACGTTTTATAACATCGAGTTACCAATGTGTTTACGTACAATCAATGCATAACCAACTCATAAGTAACAAATCATATATCTAGGTTTGAAGACTTAAGTGATATTACCGTCTCACGATCACTTGAGATAAATTCCATTGAGTGTGGGGTGATTAAGTATTCAGAACTTATGAGTTCTCATGAAGTGTTGTCCTTAACCTTGACACCTACAACCAACTTCATGACAAGCTTAATTCATATCTACTTCCAACATATGACTGACTGTGGAGATTTGAATAATATGTTGAAACATAACATAATATTCTGGAAGTCAAAACATGCAAAAGAAATTATAGTAAATGATTGACAAAATATAGCAACACTTTACTCATAAATAAACAACTATTATTTATCATCAAATGTCAATTGCAGTTTACAGATTTCATAATTTATCTAACTACTAAAACATATATCATCCTTTAGCCCTATGCTCCGAGCATGCTGAAGATGCTTTGCCCTACTCAGTCCCTTCGTGAGGGGATCTGTTGGGTTCTCATCTGATGATACCCTCTTTGCAACGAGGATTCCTTCTTTTATGCGATTTATTATAAAATGATACTTTCTGTCGATGTGTCTGGATCTCCCGTGATCCCTTGGTTCCTTAGCTAAGGCAAAAACACTTTCACTATCACAAAAAATTTCCATAGGCTCCTTTATAGCTGGTACAACTCCAAGGTCTCCAATGAAGTTCTTCAGCCATATTGCCTCCATTGCTGCTTCGCTCGCTGCTATATACTCTGATTCACAAGTGGAATCAGCCACTGTCTCCTGCTTGGAACTCTTCTAAGTGATTGGTCCTCCGTTTAGGGTAAAGACCCAGCCCGACTGAGAGCGGAAATTATCCCTATCAATCTAAAAGCCAGCATCATTATACCCTACAACTCTTAAGTCATCACTCTCGCCAAGGGTAAGGACCCAGTCCTTAGTCCTCAGTAGGTACTTGAGGATATTCTTTACCGCAGTCCAGTGTGCCTTGCCAGGGTTCCCTTGATACCTGCTAACCATGCTCAAGGCAAAGGCTACATCAGGTCGAGTACACTTCATAACATACATGATCGATCCTACAGCCGAAGCATAAGCTACTTGACTCATTTATGCTATCTTAGCCTCAATACTTGGGCTCTGAGCTTTACTCAATCTGGCATTACTCTGGATAGGTAACTCTCCTTTCTTGGAGTTCTGCATGCTGAATCTCTTCAACACCTTTTCTAGGTAGGTACTTTGACTAAGTCCAATTAGTCTTTTACTCCGGCTTCTCAAAATCCTTATCCCTAGAATATAGGCAGCTTCTCCTAGGTCCTTCATAGAGAAACACTTCCCAAGCCAGGACTTGACTTCCTGCAGACTTGGGATGTCATTTCCTATGAGTAGTATGTCATCCACATACGATACCAAAAAACTAACTATACTCCCACTAGCCTTGACATACACACAAGATTCATCTTCACTCCTAGAAAAGCTAAATTCATTGACTTTCTCATCAAAGCAAAGATTCCATCTTCGAGGTGCTTGCTTTAATCCATAAATGGATTTCTCAAGCTTACACACTCTATTAGGGTACTCGTTGCTGACAAAACCTTCTGGCTGACTCATGTAAACATCTTCAGTCAACTTTCCATTAAGGAAAGCGGTTTTGACATCCATTTGCCATATTTCATAGTCATGAACAGCAGCCATGGCTAACATAACCCTAATAGACTTAATCTTAGCTACTGGAGAAAATGTCTCATCATAATCCAATCCTGGAGTTTGAGAGAAGCCCTTTGCAACCAGTCGTGCCTTGTAAGTGTGTACATTACCATCCATGTCGGTCTTCTTCTTGAAGATCCATTTTCACCCTACAGTCTTACGACCTGGTACATTCTCAACCAAGTTACAAACTTGATTGTCATACATGGATTGTATCTCGCTGTCCATTGTCTCTTTCCATTTAGCAGACTCGGGGCCTGCCATGGCTTCCGCGTAACTGTTAGGTTCATCCAGACCTACTTGTGTCTCATCACTAATAAGTGTATCACCTTCCACAGTAATATGGAACCCATAGTAATGCTCAGGTGCATTCCTAACTCTCTTGGATCGCCTCAGAGGTACAAACTCGTCAATTGGTTCAACAGGAGTTTCCTCCTCAAGTTGTGGGCTAGGGTTTGAAGTTCCTTCACCACTTGACTCTTGAAGTTCTTCAAGGTCAATTTTCCTCCCACAATCTCTTTGGCTTATAAATTCTCTCTCACAAATGACTCCTTTTCTTGCTACAAGGAGCACATTATCACTGGGTCTGTAGAAGAGGTAACCAAAGGATTTCTATGGGTAGCCGATGAAAATACACCTCTTGCTTCGGGGTTCAAGCTTATCATGAGTCTCACGTCTCACAAAAGCCTCACAACACCAAATCTTGATGTGGTATATTTTGGGTACTTTACCAGTCGACATCTCGTGAGGAGTGTTGGCAACTTTCTTTGTAGGAACTAGATTAAGGATATGGGCGACAGTCTCTAAGGCATACCCCCAGAACGAGATTGGTAGCGAAGCTCGACTCATCATGGAATGAACCATATCGAGCAAGGTTCAATTGTGTCTCTCAGCCACACCATTCAACTGCGGTGTTCTGGGAGGTGTCCATTGTGAGACAATCCCACATTCCCTAAGATAGTCGAAGAAATCTGAACTACGATACTCACCACCTCGATCGGATCGAAGCATCTTAATGTTCCTGCCCAATTGATTCTCATCTTCCTGTTTAAATTCTTTAAACCTTTCTAAAGTCTCTGACTTATGCTTGATTAAGTAGACATATCCATATCTACTGTAATCATCAGTAAAAGTAAAATAATAATGATTAGCATCCCTTGTGGCATGTTTGAAGGTCCCACACACATCCATGTGTTTAAGATCCAACAAACCTTCACCCCTCTCACAAGAACCTGTGAAGGGTGACTTTGTTATTTTTCCAAGTAAGCATGATTCACAACTATCATCTGAATGTATGTCAAATGACTCCAAGACTCCATCCTTTTGGAGTTGGCCTATGCGTTTCTTGCTTATATGTCCAAGACGACAATGCCATAATGATGCTTTATCCAAGTTATTATTATTAACAGAATCAAGACACAATACATTATTTCCTAAGTTATCAACCATAGATACAGTTTCATACATGCCATCACAAGGTACTGCTTTAAAATAAAGAACATTATTAAAGAAAGCATTAATCGAACCAACTTCATTATCAAATGAAAATGTGAAACCTTGTTTATACAATGCATGAAAGGCAATAATGTTTCTTGCCATTTCTGGTGAATAACAACATTTATTCAAATCTAAACTAAACACACTACTTAGTGATAAAGTATAAACTCCAATCTTGGTGATAGGTGAAGCTTTCCTGTTTCCCCATGATTCAGTTTATTCTTCCTTACTCCACATTCTTACTTCTTCTTAGTCCCTACAAATCAGAACAGATATGAATACCACAACTGGTATCAAGGTCCCATGAGTTAGAATGGGGTGAGTTATTAGATAAGATAGTCTAAATACCTGCATGGTTGGGATTAACTTTCCTATCCTTCACATCTTGCTGGTACTTTGGGCAGTTCTGATTCCAGTGAGCCTTTTCATGGCAATAGAAGCATTCAGCCTCTTTTGGGTCAAAAGTAGGAGTGACGAAACCTTTCTTGGTTCCACTTGAAGAAGATCCATCAAGGGTCCTAGCCTTGGTACCCTTCGAAGAACTCTGTCTCTTCTTCCCTCATCCTTTCCAGATTGCCAAGATAGGGGCCGAGTTGGTAGTAGTAGGAGTAGTAATAACCGCCTTACCCTTAAGACCACTTTCTGTGGTCTTTAAGAGTCCTTAAAGTTTGCTGAGAGTGACCTCTTCCTTGTTCATGTGATATGTCATGCGGAATTGATCATAGCACGATGGTAAGGAGTGCAAAATGATATCTATTGCAAGCTCCTTGGGGAAGTTCCCATTGAGCTTCAGCAACCGGTCCACAAATATTTGCATTTTCTGCATGTGGCTCGTGATGGGTTCACCATCCTTCATTCGGGTTGTTATCATGGAGGAGATAATTTCATACCTCTCTTGTCTTGCACTTTGATGGTATCTTTCCATAAAATCTTGGTGCATTTCAAAAGGGTATAATTCCTTGTAGGACTTTTGGAGATCAGCTGTCATAGTAGCCATCATGATGCATGCCACCTTGGTGGCATCCCTTTCATGTGACCTAAAGTCAGCGATCTCTTGAGGAGTAGCAATTATCTCATCAATCTCCTCAAGCTCCTTATCAAGGACATCTTCTTTGTCCTCGTAGCGGGTAATCATCCTGATGTTTCTGATCCATTCATTGAAGTTGGATCCATCAAAAATGACTTTCCCACACAAGTTCATAAGGGTAAAGGAGATATTAGGATTAGAGCTAGAAGCAACGTTGTTTGAAGACATCTGAATGAAGAGGACAAGATTAGTTTAGATATTAGGAGAGTCCTTAATAAAACACCCAAAAGTAATATTAAGGCTAGGATCCAATAACAATATATTATAACTTAGAAGAGGTATGCCGTAATCCAAGTTATAACATATTTGAGAGGTAGGTGAATGACGATTCACCAATTTCCACCATGAAAAAGGAAATATTAATATTAGTTTTTTTATAATTGGTTATTAGAAATTCCTAGATTCTTTGACATTCATTGAACTTTTCAATGGCATGTTTCAATCTCGAGTGTGCCCTCCAGGTTTTGTGACTGGGATACCGAGGATCACAAAATGAGGTGTGAGGTAACCATGCAAATCACTTGGTACCCTTAAAGTTTATCACTCAATCGATGTGCCGGTAAACCACACACGCTCCACCGATACTATGATAAACTTTAAGTCACCCTTTACCTACTTTGTTAAGTCCAAGTTAGTGTGCCGGTTAACCACACACGCTCCACCAACGACTTAAACAAAGTGTAAAGTGTAATTTCATGGATTATCACCTTATTCACATTTTTCCTAAAGTAACTAAGATTGAGAATTTAATAAAACATTTAGTTACTTTATAATATTCATCATACCTTTAATGATAATTTATAAGTCCTTGTCTTACCCGTTCGGCTAACGACCCTCCACCAATCAAGGAAGTGGTGGGTGAGAGTGGACACCCATTAAGTTTCCATTTTATAGGCAACAACCTTATACCCCCCTTATAGACCGGCTTCGTGAATAAGGTGTACTAGCGCTAAGACGACTTGATCTTTTATATATATATATATATATATATATATATATATATATATATATATATATATATTATGAATTTATAATATTATAAAGTATAAGGGTTGAATTTTAACTTTTAAAATTCTAAGGGTTGGAACTAAAGTTTTAATTAAGACTTTACTTGTTCCAAAACTTGAGGGCAAGTTTTGTAAACTTTCAAAACTTTTCATTTCTTGTAACTTATGAGTTAATAGAGTATTAAAAATGAAGACTCTTCATTTTTGTAACTCTTGTGTTTTTTTAATGGCTTTTATCAAAGTGACTTTTGGTTTTCCATAACTTGAGGACAAGTTATGGACTCCATTAAAACATATAATGATCATGAATTAATCTATCACATTGGTTACAAACAATTCCTATGATCATCTAAACATCATAAGAACAAGAACATGAATATGAACACTTTCAATAATAAAAAATGACACTTAAAAACTTGTAATTTTTATAATTGTCATTGTAAATGGATTAGCATAAACATTACACCATCTAAACATGTTTTCAAGTACCAAAACAATTTAGGGTAATGTTTCTAGTCCATTTCCAGCAACTAAAATCAAATTTCTAAAACCTGTAGCCTCTACTCGTCAAGTGCAAGAACAAACTCGACCAGTTGCTTGCATTTGGTCATGGACTCGTCGAGTCCTCCCAAGGACTTGGTGAGTTCATACGAGCAGAAAGTAGAAAATCGATTTTTTCAAGCAGTTTGCACAGATAATCAACAAACAAACCTAGGCTCTGATACCACTGATGGGTTATGAACATTCTAACACTTCCTAAGTGTAGATGCAACCCTAATAACCGTGAATCTATGTTTGTCTAATTATCATGAAAAGTTGATTTCCAAGGTTATGTTCCTATCTAGCATACATGGGGAACAATTTTTCTTTGAATGAAAGATAGAACTACATACCTTGTTGTTGAAAGTGTTCCTTAAAACCTTGTGAGCCTAGCACCTCAAGTGTGATGCCTCAAATGCTTCACACAACACCAAATGCAATGAACAAACTTGAGTGAAAACTCTAACACTTGCAAAATCGGCCAAGCCCTCTTCTTCTAGCTAGTGTAACCGATTTTGGGGAGAAACACATTGCATATGTAGTGTGTTGCATTACGTAAACCCTAATGTAACATTACTCTTCAATTCTTGATCCATATGTTAATTCCATGGAGCATCCTATGGGTGGAACCCAACTTGACAATCCATGGAGCCTCTTAGCCCACTATATAAGATATGGAAGATTTACATAATCTACCCATATATTTAATTAGTTATCTTTTGATCACTTAATTAATTATAAATTAATTCTTCATCAAAACTAATTAAATAATATTATTAATATATTAGAACTTATAATATATTAATAACCATAAGTGCTATTTCTGTCATTTAGTTTATTTAATTGCATGATGCCATACAACGCAAATGGACCATGCTGGGTCGGGTCAAGTACATACCAGAAATAGTTATGGACTTAGACACCTTATCCAACAGTTACACCCCGACTCGCTGAGTCCCAATAACGAATCGGTGAGTCCATCCTTGATAATTACTATACAGTTGATTTAAATGGGTCTTAACACATCAAAACCATAGATCAGGCCTCCTAATTTCCATTTTACACTTAAAGTTCCAAGCTTGGTGCACATGCAAGGGGTCTTTGGCTCAAAAAGGCATAAAAGATGTTCTTTAAAGTGCATGGGGCTCTCATGGCCATAGACTTGGCACCTTTAGGCAATGAGACCCCTCTAATGACCCAGATCTGAAGTCAAAACTCCATATAACCCTTCACAAATCTGAAAATGGATTAGAAAGCCGTAAAGATACTCAAAATCGAAGCCCTAGGGATGAATAAACACATGGAAGACCAAGAAAGGGGCATTTTACCTTGAATGATCTAGAAATGGAACAAAATCTCTGGATCTCCAAACCCTAACTTGAGCTCTCAAGCTTCCTTCCTCTTTTCAAGCTCTACAATCCACCAAAATGGCCTTAGGACACTCACACAAGGCTGTGATTAATAGGGACTTGGAGGATTACATAAGTTGTTTAAATAGGGCACAAACCCTCAAAATTAGCATTTCAACCAAATAGCGCCTACTCGCCAAGTCCGTCTCCTAACTCGTCGAGTAGGTCATTTAAACTCCCCGCGGATCACGAGTCTAGTTGACGAGTTGGGCCACCAACTCGTCGAGTCCCAGAGAAAAATATAAGAAATACTTGAAAGGAAGAATACTAGGGACCGGGTGTTAGATACACACACATACACACACACACACACACACACATATATATATATATATATATATATATATATATATATATATATATATATATATATATATATATATATATTATAACTCACAAGTATATAATTTCACCATTTATAAACAACTTTTACCCCATGCATCGATCGCACTCTCGGATCTAAAATTTACCTTTTTACTTATTCCACACTCCCGGATCATATATGTCTAATCCATGCTCTCGGATCAATAACTATTCCCATTCCATACTCTTAGACTAGGGACAATTAACTATGCCCCAATATGCGGTCCGTGTGAATTGTGATGAAATGAACCCGAGTTTTGACTTGTTGACCCTATTTGTGGAAGGTTGGTGGGTGACTTTTGGCACCTTTTTGAATCCGGAAACTAGCTTCTTTTTGCTAGAGAGTGAAGGTATTTTGGCATATGATAACTTGAAGAACACACACCATTTTCCTCTCAAGAAGGCTTTGGAAGATTTGAAGAATTTTTGGAAGATTAGTGTAGTTTCTTTCCATTTTGCATCTAAGACAATGTTTGGTACCACTAAACTATATTGCATTTCTTTAACTTTGGCCATGCTTGGCTAAACTTTCATTTGGTTGATTAGGGTTTAACCCATGGATGATTAGTTTTTTTAAAGACTTAATATTATCTTGTGTTTGAAGTTTATGGAAATGTTTCCTAGTTAAATATCTTTTTGTGTTTATTTATCTTTGATCATGAACTTGGATGAATGAACGCTTGTTTTTGTTGACTAATTTCTTGGTTAAGTAATGGACTGTTAAATTAGTAAGCAACAAATGGTTTATATGTTTGTTTTCATTTCATTTAAACCATGGAAATGCTTCCTCCATAATGATAATATAGGCATTTGATCATCTTTTGGACTTGGTAACTCTTATAACTTAAAGCTAGTTGATTTTCATAAGATTTTATGCTTCATTGATTTTGTGACTTTAATTAAGGAAATATGTTAAGAGCTCCTCTAAACATTTTAATATCTAAGAAGAGTTAAGGTAATTTGTGCTTATGAATTGCTATAGCCAAGTTGAACCAATTCACAAGTGTTATTCCATCTAGTCTAATGATAATTCAACCATGTCATCCATGTGGAGTATCCCAAATTCAACCAATTTCACTTCATTGTATTTGAGCAAATCTTTTACTTGTTACTTGTCATATTTACATTCTAGCTAGTTTTAATTTTGTCGAATAATTAAAAAGAATTACCCCCCAACCACCATTTTACTTTTAATTTTGTTTTGCAAGTATTTTACTAAGAGGTTTATATAGAGATTTAAATTGAATCAATCTCCGTGGATATGATCCCTTTACCACTATACACTATTTTAGTGTGTAATACTTAGGGTATTTATTTTGTTGGCCTCGACAACAACCAAATTTTGGCATCGTTGTCGGGGATTTGTTTATTTTTAACCAATTTGTTTCTATATGCCCAGATCTCACTCCATAGGTGACTTGATTTAGAACCCATAAATTGAAAAATAAGCAAGGCGTTTGGCGAAGGAAAAGCGAATTGAATGTGGTCAAACTTCTACTCCTCACGGGGATCCGGAATTTGAGCCCGCTTCATCAAGTGACACGGAACCCGATTCTAGTTCCGACCCTCACGAAGAAATTCCCGAAAACCACCCCTATAACAAAATCCACCCATTATTGAACCAATTGCAATGGCAGACAGAGGAGAAGTTCCCGAAAGAACATTGAGGCAAATGATGGAGACCGATGTTACACAAACTCCAAATGGTATCAACTACCCAGTTTTGGAAGGAGGCTCAAAGTTGAAGTCAAATTTAGTCCATCACCTCCCAAATTTTCATGGATTGGAGAACGAAGACTTGCATAAGAACTTGAAGATGTTCCACATTATTTACACTAGTATGAAGCCACAAGGGTCAACCGATGACCAAATCAAGCTAAGGGCATTCCCCTTTTCATTGGACGATAGAGCAAAGGATTGGTTATTCATTCTTCCCCCGGGGTTAATCAACTCATGGACCAACATGGCAAAAGCTTTCCTTCATAATCTCTATCCCGCTTCAAGAGTCTCAAGTCTTAGAAATGAGATTTGTGGAATCCGCCAAGGTTAAAATGAGACTTTTCATGATTATTGGGAGAGGTTCAACAACTTGTGCTATAGTTGCCCACAACACCAAATTCTGGAACAACTCCTCATTCAACACTTCTATGAGGGATTGCTTCCAATGGAGAAAAGACTAGTTGATGCCTCAAGTGTCGGTGATGTATTTAGTAAAACTCCACAACAAACGAGACAACTCTTCAACACCATAGACGCGAATTCTCAACATTTTGGCTCGCGCCAAGATATGAAAAGAGACGCACAAAACAAAGTCAATGAAGTGGGATCATCAAACCTCGAGTCTCAAATCAAAGATCTAACCTCCGTTGTCCAAAAGCTAGCCATGGGACAAACTCCACAAGTGATGGTTTGTGGAATATGTGCAACCATAGGACACCCTACGGATATGTGCCCCATTCTACAAGAAGATGTGGAACATGTAAATGACATGGGAGAGTTCCAAAACTACCACAAAAAACTATCTGGTTACCAAAATGCTTTTCATTCAAGTTGGAAGCCAAATCCCTACATGAGCTACAACCCAAGACCATTGCCTCAAAATGCATTGGTTAGACCTTCCTACCCACCACCACAACCTCACTACTAACACCCACAACCACATTATCAAACCAAAACACACCCTGCACATCACCAACAACCTCCTCAATCCCAACCAAGTAGCTTTGGAACGTCACTTGAAGACATTGTCAAATCCTTGGCTACTAGTACCCAACAATTCCAAAAAGAGATAAGAACTAGTATCTCCAACCTTGAAGCACAAATGGGAGATATAGTTACATCCATAAGCAAGTTGGAGTCCCATGGGAAATTTCCTTCTCAAACCGAAAAGAACCCAAATGTCAATGTGGTGACCTTGAAAAGTTGCAAACAAGTCGGGGAAAGTAGTTCAAAGAAGAAACCAAGGGATGAATAGGAGAAAATAGAGGTCATTCCCATTGAAGAATCTATAGTCAAGACTGATGCACAAACCGGAGCCTAAAAGAAGAAAACCCCTCTAGTGACTCCAATAGCCACTCAACCGCTATTCCCCTCCCGACTTGTAACTTCGAAGAAGAAAATGGAGGAGAAAGAGATTTTGTACACCTTCCGAAAGGTGGAAGTAAACATTCCTTTACTTGATGCAATCAAGCAAATGTCGAGATATGCAAAGTTTTTAAAAGAAATTTGTACCAACAAGAGGAAGTTGAAGGGAAATGAGAAAGTTTCGATGAATGAAAACGCATCCGCAGTTTTACAAAGGAAACTTCCACCCAAATGTAAAGATCCCGGAATGTTCATAGTTCCTTGCAAGATTGGAGATGTCACTTTTAGTAGTGCTATGCTTGATCTTGGTGCCTCTATCAATGTCATGCCCTATTCGGTGTATGAATCATTGAATGTCGGACACTTAAGTGAAACCGGTGTTATAATCTCTCTTGCGGATAACTCAAGTGTCTTTCCTAGAGGTGTTTTGGAAGATGTCATGGTGTAAGTGAACCGATTGGTCTTCCCAGCAGATTTCTATGTGATTGATCTAGATGAACAAGTATCCTAAAAATCGGGTATAATCTTACTTTGGAGACCATTCTTGAAGATGGCTAGAACAAATATTAATGTGTATGCAGGAAGCTTAACAGTGGAATTTGATGGTGAAACAATAAGCTTTAACATTTATGATGCTATGAGATATCTTAGTGATGTTTCATCCTTGTGCTTTGTTGATGTTGTCGAACCATTAACCCAAGAGTTGTTCGAGTTGTCTAATGGTGACATGTTGGAGATGATTTTGAGCAAAGGATTTGATTGTGGAAAATTAGCCAAGAAGTTGAAGCTCTACTCATTAGATCCCGAAGTTGAAAGATTAGTCAACAATTTGGAGATCAAGAAGACCACCCGATTTAGTGTGAAGCAAATTGAGTTACCTCAAACTCACACGAGATTGGCACCCTCCCTTATCCAACCACCAGAATTAGAATTGAAGGTCCTTCCTCAAAATTTGAGGTATGCATACTTGGGAAACAGTGAGACTTTTCCGATCATCATTTCGACTCACCTAACCAAGTGTGAAGAAGAACAACTCCTCAAGGTGTTGAGGGAACATAAAGAAGAATTGGGGTTGGACGATTGCGGATATGAAAGGTTTGAGCCCTTCCACTTGTGTGCACAAGATCTTAATGGAGGATGAATGCAAGCCAAGTAGAGACACGCAAACAAGGTTGAATCTGCTAACGACGGAAGTGATCAAGAAAGAGATTTTGAAGCTCTTAGATGAGGGAATGATCTATGTAATCTCAGATAGCAAATGGGTGAGGCCGTTTCAAGTCGTTCCGAAGAAGACGGGGATCACGGTGCTCGAGAAAAACAAAGGTATGATGGTCCCCACCCGTGTGCAAAACGGGTGGAGAGTATGTATTGACTACTGCAAACTCAATGCCAGCACATGAAAAGATCACTTCCCATTGCCTTTTATTGACCAAATGTTAGAAAGGCTGGCTGTGAATTGAAGAATAAAGAGTACGAAGACTTTCTGACTGAAAAGGGAATCTCTCACAACTTCTCAGCTCCCTATACCCCACAATAGAATGGAATTGTTGAAAGACGAAATCATTCCCTGTGTGAGGCAGCCCAGATAATGTTGAGCTTCGCTTCACTCCTTCTATACTTCTGGGCTTATGTTGTTGCTACTGCATGCTATACTTAGAACCGGTCCCTACTTAACAAGCGATTCGCCATCACTCCGTATGAAATTCTGAACAACTGGAAGCATTATTCTCTCATGCTGAATTCATTTGTTTCTAAAATCAAACCAAAGACGGTCAACACTATACTTGATCATGTTGATTGGGTACAGGCAATGCAAGATGAACTCCATGAGTTTGAACGCAATCGAGTTTGGAGACTAATACCCACACAAAAGGATGATTTTGTGGTTGGATTTAAGTGGGTCTTCGGGAACAAGATGGATAAAGAAGGCAATGTTATTAGGAATAAGGATCGGCTAGTGGTAAAGGCATATTGTCAAGAAGAAGGAATAGACTATGAGGAGACCTTCTCTCCTATAACTAGATTGGAATTGATTTGAATCTTTCTAGCATATACTGCTCATAAAGACTTCGAAGTTTCAAATAGATGTGAAATGTGCCTTCCTAAATGGAGAACTTGAAGAAATTGTGTATGTTGAGCAAACATCTAGGTTCGTGAATGAGAAATACCTTGATCATTGCTATGAGTTAGATAAAGCTTTCGGTTGACCCAACCTTCTTTCGAAAGAAAGAAGGCGAACATCTGATGATAGTTCAGATTTATGTGGATGATATGATCTTCGGCTCCACGAATCCTGGCTTAACAACTGAATTCAGGAAGCAGATGGAGACTAAATTTGAAATGAGCACAATGGGTCCAATTAACTTTTTTCTTGCGTTAAATATAAGACATGGACCAGAAGGCAATTTTATTAACCAGGAAGCCTACATGAATAATCTATTGGCAAAATTTGGTATGATGGGAGACTCGAAGGTGAAGGTTCCCATGGCGTTTGGCACTAAGTTAACACCATCTCTGGAGAAGCCTGTTGTTAACATGACTCTCTATCATCAAATGATCGGATGTATCATGTATCTAACTGCTAGTAGATCGGACATTATTTTTTCTGTCTGTTATTGTGCTAGGTTTCAAGCTAGTCCTAGAGAACCTCACATGGTGGCAGTGAAGAATATTTTTCGCTATTTGAAGCGAACCTCGTCGCTCGGTCTGTAGTATCCAACAAAATTCGGGTTCTTTGTTCAAGCCTTTTTTGATGCCGATTTGGGTAGATGCGGTCTAGATAGAAAGAGCACAACTGGAGGATGCCAAAGCAGAGTAGATGTGTGTTTCTCTCAATAGCCGAAGCAGAGTACATAGCTGATGCTTTGTGTACATCACTAGTGGTCTAGATACAAAGTCAACTTAGAGACTCTAGACTAAGTATGAAGAAGATTCCTCTTTATTGTGATTTTGAAAGCGCGATAAGAATCTGTCACAATCTGGTGCAGCACTTCAAGACAAAGCATATTGCACTTAGGTATCATTTCATCAAGGACCATGTTCAAGATGGAAACGTGGAAGTCCATTTTATTAGGTCCTCAGATCAACTTGCAGACATTTTCACCAAAGCATTACCAGAAGCAAGCTTCAATAAAAAATTTCAAGGTTTGGGAATGATGGAAGCAGAGTCAGTACCGAATCCTCAAACCTCTCTCTGAAAAATTAGGCAAGCGAAATAGAGCGAACGCTCGGTCTATTTCGGTTCTAGAATTTTAGGAACCGAAATGAAGCAAACGCTCTGCTTATTTCGGCTCCTTAATTTTTGGGAACTGAAATGAACCGATCGCTCGATCTATTTCGGCTCCGGAATTTTAGGGAACCGAAATGAACTGAACACTCTGCTTATTTCAGCTCCTCATTTTTGGGAACTGAAATGAATTGATCGCTCAGTTTATTTAGCTTCAATTATTTAAGGTTTAGATTTGGCTGTACCTTTTTATACTCTTTCTTTTCGGCCGTTAATTTTTTTTTTAATTATTTTTCAGAAATTGCAAAAATCCAAAAATATTTTGTTTTACAGAAAATTCGAAATTCCAAAAAGTTTTTTTTGTGTGTGGTTTGTTTCTCTCTTCTTCCTTAATAGGTATCAAGTGCACAGTCATAATATGAACTCGTGGAGGGGCAGGTATGTTAATTTTCCTATAAACTAGCTAGGTGTCCCTAGAAGCATGTTGCTCCATGTAGACCAAAGCCTCTTAAAACTTTGAGTGAGGCCTTAATGATTCAACTTGTACCTATCATTTCTTCCCAATTAGGCCGTAACATTTAATCAAGTCTTGAGCTACCCTACTCTTCTCAAATGAGTCGAGAGTTTTCTGCTATGTCACTCTTTTAAAGCAGGGGTACTTTCTGCTCTTTAACCACCTCATCTATATTCTCCATCTACTTTCGATTCATCAAAGTAACCCTTGAGACTCTTAGAGATTACCACTGAGGTTTATGGTTACACAAACTTTGCATTTATGATCTTAGAAGTGTACACCACATGATAAGTGAGACCCAAAATCCAACACCAATGTTGAATTGACGGTGAATAATTATATTTAAGAACTCACTTGTTACCAAATGAAGTCTCTTTCATTTTTCTTGCGTGATCTTTATGAAATTGTCTAACACCAAGACATTTCTTCCCAAAAGATCTAGTTTAGTTTTTGTTTTTGAGATTTATATTATAAATTTTGTTCCTTCTAATATATCTAACCTACTTGTTCAATAGACCACATCGGTCTCACAAGTACTTCTTCCAATGTTCGGTCTTATGTTAAGTATCGAGGTTCGGTTGAAGCTTAGCCATCCTCTATAGCCTATGTTTAGAAAGAAGCCTTTCAATGTTTCTTAACAAACATTAGATCGTATTCTCATGGGAAACCACACAAGCACTTCAAGTCTCGCTTAACTTTGAAGGAAGAGATTCGTGCCCGGGATCCTTAGCTTTATGTGATATTTGACATCACTCACATCCCATACACGTGTTGCTTTATTTCTTCTACGTAGGCACACTAATGCACGAAAATCTTTGTGATTTTCCCAAATTCTGGTTCGTGACCATTATGAGTTGTTTTTACTTTCGGCTCTAACCATTAAACAAATTTATGGATGCAATTGGGTATTCTGCATCATGAATGAGCACCGGATCGGAGAAGTCGAATGGATACGGGTCTTTGGATAAGTTCAAAAATGGGCGCGTGAAGTTGAAACGACTCCTAAACCTTCTTCGTATGACGTGTATCTGGGGAAAAACAAGCTGTCAAATCCCGCTTTTACAGGCGCCTTTTCAGAGATCGTTTCAACATTGTGGCAGATTCTTTCTCTCTCATGGAAATCGTATATAAAGGAGTTCTTGCTCTATTGTACCTTTTACCACGCTCAAATTCTCTCAAATAAACCGGCGTTTTTACAACTGTTCATCTTCTTCACAGGTTTAACAATGGCGGATTCTTCATCTCTTCATGATCAGACTGCGTCATCGACCCTGCTCTCGATAAAGCCCAACCAGAATATGATCGTTCAGATGACTCCATTCTTGTATGATCCATACATTCTTCAAGTTATGGAATGTCTCAAGTATTCCCCTCTTGTAATTGCTCTAACTCATGTGCAATCCGTTCCAATGTCACTACTGTCTCAAGTACACTCCACAACAACTTACGACAAAATCAAAGAGCGCATCTACTTTCAAATTCATTCTAACAAGGCTTGTATTTCAAAAGGATGATTTTTCTCTCTTCTAGGGCTTGCATTAGACGCCTCAGTCATCTCCCCAGATTTTATCACAATGAATCAATTGTTCTCGATGTTCTACGAGATGGGCTACACTGAGGTGCTTAGCACCTTCACCAAGTTTAAGAAATATTGCTTACCCCCTCAATGGAATGGGTTACTCACTCTTCTTCACAAGGGATTGGATGAGCATGTTGGTGGATCTGACGGTTAAAACAAATGCTTCATGACGATCCTGTACGATATCTACAATGGAATCAACCTGGACTACGGGTCATTGATCTGGTCTCAACTGGTACAGAGCCTGTCCTCCTCCACTAAGCATTTTGAAATTTCCTGTGGTTGTTTTTGAACCATTATTGCTCAAAGGGTAATAACCTCTCTCAAGGTTCCAGCCATGAAGGATTGTCTGCTCTCCTCTGTCTCCTCCTTTCATACGAAAAAGATAATCGTGGCTGATCCAACCAGGTTTTCACACAATGGTTCTATTCTGGAGACAATGTAACGGTCTGTTTCTCAGGAAAGTAGAGTTATCTATGAATATAAACTACTTCCTCCCAAGACTCCATGCAAATTGACTCCTGAGATGCAAGCTACATTAGACGAAGTGGAGAAACCTACTAAACGAGGGAAGAAAGCCATTCTCAAGAAAGAAGAAATTGAAGATTCCTCTTCCAAACCCACTAAGTCAAAAAAAGGAAAACTAACAAAGGTGATTCCTCTGCACCAAAGAAAGTAAAGAAAATGGCTTGCAAAAAACAAACTCCTTCACCTTCCCATAAGTATTGTGGTAGGTTTGCGAAGATCAACATAGATCGAGCAGCTTCACATAGTGTCCAGTTCTTCCTTTCAACTACACCATTCTGTTGTGGAGTGTAGGGTGCAGAAAAATTGTGCTCGATGAATTTTGATACAAGAAAGCTATCTAAGGCGTTGTTCTTGAATTCGCCACCATTGTCACTTCTCAGTCTTCTAAGTGGCTTGACTACCCTAACTTCTATGTAGCGAATGAAGTTAATTAGCTCATTAGTGGTTTCAGATTTGTTTCGCAGAAAGTACACCGAAGTGAATTTGGTGTGGTCTTCCACAATCACAAGAATGTATCTCTTACCACTTAAGCTAGGAACGGTAGTAGGACAACACATATCAATATGTATAAGCTAAAGAGATTCATATACACTTTGTTTTGTTATACTTTTGTGTGGGTATTCGGAAAATTTTCCTTGTTCATAGGCAGCACAAAGTATATCGTTGTCAAGTTTTAACAATGGTAGTCCTCTCACAATATCCTTTCCAAAGAGTTTATTGATATAACCAAAGTTGAGGTGGGAGAGTCTTCTATGACACAACCAACTGATGTCAGAGGCAACTTTGGAAAGAAGACAAATATTTGGGCTTCCCTCAAATAGTTCAATATCAAGATGATACATGTTCCCATTTCGTGGGGAATCAACTAGAATGCGCTTGTTGGTATCTATAATCAAACTCTTGGTTTGGTGACAAAACCTCATGATCATTGTCACACAGTTGTGCAACATTGATAAGGTTATGTTTAAGACCGTCTACATACGCTACACGCTTAACAGTAAAGTTCCCGTTTCATATGTTTCCGTGTCCCATAAGTTCTCCCTTCATATTGTTTCCAAAAGTAACATACTGACCTGGCGTTGTGATCCTGAAATCTCTTAGATATCCTTTGTGCTTGGTCATGTGCCTGGAGCATCCACTATCAATGTACCATGTGTCATCATGTGGTACCCCGACACAAAAAGCCTGCATATAGAGAGAAGATTTAGGTACCCATGTTTGTTTGGGTCCTTGAGTGTTAGTTTCTTTCGGACTTATGGGAGTTGGGACAGTCTTTTCTTATTTTGCACCAACCACTTTAGGTTTTGCTTGGTTTTTAGAGACATTGGTTTTGACCTTTTTAGTGGTCTTCTTTTGAGATTTTGTCTGTGGGAATAATGGAGAGTTGGTGAACTGTGTAGGAATTCGTAGAGAAGGAAATACATAGTTCAAAGGTATTCCAAATTGATCAAACATGGGAAACTGGGTATTTCCCCCAAATTGATTTATCATTGGAAACCCAGGGTTTCCCCCAAACATGTGATTCCCTCCTATGGATGGAGAAAAACCATAATATGGACCAAGAATAGAATTCATGGGGTAATTACTATTCTAATACATGAAAGGGTTGGTTTGAACAGGTCTTGGTCTCATCATTTCAGATAAATCAGGAAGATTGTTAGGTCTGAAATTATTTTGATAGTGAATTCCAGTTTGGTTTGGAAATCCAGAATTTGAGAAACCATGATTGGAAGGAGAGGATCTCTGAGTCCTTGAAGTTTTAGGAGGACTGGTATGTCTGGTCTTCCCTTGGCTTGGCTTAGCCTTAGGTACTCTCTTGTACTTCCTATCCTTGTCATTATTTGTAGCCTTAACCACTTCGGGTTTTGAAGGATGGACTACTGTTGGACCTTGTTCTTTAGAGGCTTCAATTTGTGCTTTTTCCTTGTCTTCAGAGACATTGATTGGATTTACAATTTTCTCCTCTTGTTTAGGACTGGGTGAAGAGATCTTGATTGGAACAAAGGGTCTCTTGAGTATTTCAACAATAGTTTTATCATTGCTTATAGTCTTCAAGATGTCATCCTTGTTGACTGGAGTTGGAGATTTTCCAATTTGTTGTTTCTTAGAATATTTACATCCTAAGTCCTTTGTTCCAGAGACGGAAGCATTAATAGATGGAAATGTTTCTTAACTGAGGAATTCAATGGGTTCGATGTTGGAATATCCTATTGGCTCATATGATTGGGCTTTTTATCACTAGATTTAGAGTCAGGGATATCTGGTTTTTCAGAAGTGGCACCTTCTGAATTAAAACTTTCCATAGTAGGACACTCAAGAGAATATTCTAGTGGACAGTCAGAACCAGTGTCCGAGTCTGCAAGATCATGGGATGATGTAACTTCCGGTGCGATGCTTGAGGATGAAGTGACAATTACATTGGGACTGCAAGTTAGCACCTCTTCATGATCCTCATTGTCTCCGGTTAAGAGACTTGGATCACATGCTAACAACTCTGGTTGAGTATTGATACACATGATTTCCTTGTTCATTTGATCATAACCAAGACCATATTTGATCCATGATGGTTTTGGTCCCTTAAGAATAGCATGTGAGTTCTGTTCGAGAAGGGTTTTGGATGCCTTATAACTATTGGGTTTTGTATTGATTTGGGCGTACATCTCACGATTGTGTTTTGCAATAATGTCACGTTGATTCAATACAATTTCGTATTGTTCAATTGACGTAAGATGTGCCTCATTTTTGATTGCAAGGTCATTTTCTAACTTAGCCATACGACATATTAGTTCTTCAAGTCTGAACTGAGTGTCAGTCAGTTCATCTTTGTAGTAACTGACACGATATTCAGTATTGGTGACCTATTCTTTGATCATTTCAGAAATATGGTCAATGTCATCATTAAAAGGCTCAATAGTTAAATGATTATCACGAAGCATAAAGTGTACCTTTTTAACAACTTGTTGATGGAGAGGAGAAGGCTCTTTATCATCATCAGCCATGAAGCAGAAGTAGTTCTTGTAGGCTTCAGTTTCTTCTGATTGATCTACTTCATCATCTGTTTCCCAGACTTCCACACTTGGAGTTTCCATGACCATGATGGCTTTGTCTTTTGACTGCTTCTTGATATGATCCGCTTTTTGAAGGTAGTATGCTTCATCTTTGACCTTCTTGGTTTTCATTTTGCAATCCTTGGCAAAATGATTTTCACCTTGACAGTTGTGGCACCTTATCACTTCATTATCTTCATGGGACTTCAACTTGTTATCTTGAACCCTTGTGTTCTTCCTATGAGAATTATAACTTTCAGAATTTGAATTCTGAGAGTTGAAGCTTTGTTGACTGTTGTTTCCTCCTTGGAAGTTTCCAAATTCTGATGATAGTGTTGGGGTTGCTGATAACTTTGTGCTCTAAAGTTCCCAGTTGGCTTGTTCACAAACTTCTTGAAGTTTGGATTGAACTTGGTTAGGAGTGCCAAGCATTCTTCATACTCCTTTTTCTCATTGATTTGAGAAGATTCCATTGTGGTTCCAATGAAATCTTGATGATTAGCCATGTACTCATTTGCGATATGAAGAGGTTGTTGAGTTGACATGTACGGATTCTGGTTGTACTGTTGAGCCATACTCGAACTTTGATAAGGATATGCTCCATATCCTTGGTTGGAAAACTGATCAGCAAAGTGGTGTGGGATTGGATTGTGATGTGCAATCAAGTTTTGAGAATGATTTTCCATGGGTGCTGAATTTCCCAGGGCAAGTCCTTGATTATCAAAAGGAGTTGCTTGAGCTAGCATGTTGACCTTTGGCGCATGTTGTTGCAGTTCAGCATACAGATCAAATAGAGACAAGGTGTCTAGATTGATTGTAGTTTGCAGTATGATCATATGCACTGTATCCCATTTTGAAGATAAACTGTTCAGGAATTCCATATTGAAATCCACTTGCGATCTTTCTCCTTTGAGTTTCTTTACCATGTTGACAACAATATTGTACCTAGAATATGCATCAAAGAGAGTTTCATGGGGCAACATCTTGAAGTTATCCATGTCTGTCAATGCAGCTTTCTTCCTATTTGCAAGAATCTTATCAGCTCCCTCAAATTGTTTCTTGAGTGCATTCCAGACATTGAAGGGTGAACTCTTGTCTTCATCGGGAAGTTGCTCACAGATATCATGAGGAATTCCAGATAACAACTCTTCCATTGCCTTAGCCTCAAACTTCTTGATTTTCATGTCGCGAAGTTGAGTAGCAGAGGAAATAGATCCAGAGATAACTTTGGAGGTTTCAGGAGTGTAACATCCCCAATTTCACGGCCAGAAAAGACTGATTTGTTTATGCTTTGTTTTTTTTTTTTAAATTAGAGTAATTGTTTAAAGAAAATTGTTAAGGAATTTGTCCCCAAAACAAAATATGATAAGAATTTATCAAAGCATTTCTTAAAGAAAAGTATTTTCATTATATGACAAAATCTCGGGATGTCATGTTCCGTAACAGACACATAAGCATAAACAGAAATTATATTTATTTACAATAATGATTTACATCTCCTTTAATCTCTTAGTGAAATATATCTTCGTATTGATACCTGTGATATAAACAAAACTGAGTGGGTCAGGCTTGGGAGCCTGGTGAGCATATAGGGTTTTCAACCCACAATAATATAATTATTATATTCAATCATCAAATAATCAACCCATTTACCCATCCACATTTTCTTCTTTATTTTTTTTAGGTTTTATCCTAAGAATCAACTATCCTTCCTTCATTTGTTCCTAATGATTGACCTAAGGAATTGGCACAAATCCCTATGCTGCCTGAGGTTAATCTTCATAGTACTAAATCCATAGTTACCATCGTTCATTTACACCGTACTAAATCCATAGCTACCATGGTTAATGTAAACTTTACTAAATCCATAACTACCATCGTTTTATTATGAGGCACTAAATCTATAGTTGCCAGGGTTTTTAGAGTACACCGGTGAACATCAAGTCCACAACACCTACAAGTTGCGAGCTTGCTAGTGTTCCACTGGACTGTCTAGAATAGTCCGTGGTTGTCATCCCTACTCTGTTGAATGACGGGGTCATCGTTTGGGTAAAGGTTTCACTCATTTTTCACCTGTCACCCTCATCTTATGATCTATATCATCTTTCGTCTCATCCTCAAACTCATCTTTCATCACACACCAACTATTTCATCTACCCATGTTCTACCCAACACATTTGTAGATATAAATTACATATATATAATTTAAATTATTTAAAAACCTATATAAAACATTTGTTTAACATCCATCTCAAGTAAACAAACAACGTGTAAACACATAACACGTATTTCATATCAAATACTTCATATCTATGTGGTAGAAAAAAGTAACTAGACACGTACACATGTAAACAATAATATATATATATATATATATATATATATATATATATATATACACACATAGCACGTATTTTATAAAATACTTCATATCTATGTGTAAGATGAAAATGACTATACACTCCCTTGATCAAAAGATGATCGGACAGCACTACGACTTGTAGAAGTAGTATTCTTGGGTAGATCTGGAAGATCTTCACAAAAATCGGGCTCCTCGCGGGCAAGGCTTCAGCTTGGGAATCTCACTTCTCAGGATCCTCGGGGCTTCGGAACTTGCTTCGGGGTCGGGAATGATACCGGGGCTTCGGGATATAATTGGCATGCAAAACGATGCAAAACTTAGAGAGAAAGGAAGAAAAATGGCAAGGAAAATAGCTGATCTCAATTTCTAGTTATAGGCTGCTGGGTCTAGGATTACGCTCGGCGTAATCAGTACGCTGGGCGTACATAGAGTACGCTGGGCGTACTCTTCGGATAAGCTTTGGTATGCGTGCCACGATCTTCAAAAATTAATAACTTTCACATACGAACTCCGTTTTTGACTTTCTTTATATCCACGCGTAAGTGAGATTATGCTCTACAACTTTCATTTAGACTCTGTTGTCTAATTTTGACTTTATTTTTTTTAGTAGGCCGGGATAGGAAAACTCCGTTATAAATTCATAACTTCTTCATCTGATGTCTGTTTTCGTCTCTCTTTTTACCGTTGGACTACTATCAACAAGATCTTAGATTCTTGTTTAGATTGTTTCGGATAAAAAGTGCTCGATCTCAAATCGAGTATTCGGGCTGCATACCGCTAAGTTGAAACTTAGAAAAATCATAACTTGCTCATACGAAGTCAGATTCAGACGTTCTTTTTATGTACGCTCATGGTTTAACGAACTCTACGACTTTTTTTAGATTGCTAAGGCTAAATATCAATCTAACGTAAATTGACTTTTTACGTCGTTCAGCATCATGTCGATTTTGTTGCGAAATTTCGACAGGTCATAACTTCTTCGTTATAACTCGGATTTCGGCATTCTTTATATGCACGGAATCCTTGTGACATATACTACAAATTAGTTAAGGTTATTCATTCTAAATAATCTTCTATCAAAAAATCATTTTTGATGCTTATCGTCTCTTAATTGATTAGCCCTGATCTACGGACGTTAAAATTATCTCTCCCTTAGGATGATTACATCCCAGAATCAACAACGAAATAGGATTCGTATACTAACTCCAGACGTTAAATCTCCATCCTAAGTAATAACCATGATGCCAAATCTTTCATCTGCTCTTCATACTATATTGTACTTTCAATCGTAACGTTCAAGTTACAAAATAAATCCTTATTGTGGACTCTTTCTTCTTCTCAGGATAAGTACTTTCCTTTATGTATTGTAACAGATCGATGGGTCATGTTCTAATGACCTCTCATCGCATGATGCAATGCTTAGACTCAGGTCTTTTAGAGTTAATTTCCAGAATGGAATATACATTCCTTCATATTCTAATGTGATATAATCACATTTCATCATGTAGCATTTCTAGCTACAAATTTTATTAACAACGAGCGCGATACAATCGATTGTATTAATTTCAACCTTCTGGCTTTCGTCAGATGTTACCTCGAAATTGGTTCTTTGAACCACGTAAGATATTCACCGTAGTCGGACTCCAATTAGATATGACCACTAGGGTCGGAACTAGAACCATCTTATTAGTCATTACCGAAACAATGGTAATGACATACTAGAATACAATGGAATCAATCACCAGCTTCTTGGTAACCTTGTGATTTTCCCTGATCCAAGTGCTAGTCCTGTGCTTTCGGTAGTATATGCATCTACTACCTTTCACACCTATTCATACTCGTCCCAAGTATTGTCTCGCAGTCCCCAAGTCCTAAAATCACAAAACAATTTAACACATACGAATGTGTCCAATTAATCATAAAAAATTTCCCAGACTCTACTAGGGCTTCTTCCATGCGTATCTTCTATCATCAATTCTAATTCAACTCGGTTGGTGATGGAAATTCCAGGCGATGGGACATCTTCAAGAATTACGCCTACCGTTCCATCATCTTGCCAATCAAAGGTGTACTTCAGACGTACCAAACTCCGTTAAACGTACTGTTATTTTATCAAACATAAACTAAAGGAAAGATACTACCTTCGATATCTTTCGATAGGTGTCAGTCAATACATAAGATAACAAAACCAGGGTTTATATTAATTCTTGAAACTATTATACAAAAAGTTCAAGTTCACCCTACACTACGCCTATAATAGGCTACACTTCCTGATATAGACTTTATATATAGATATGAAGTCTTCATCCTTTAATCCTCGCGTTTGATTTTTGCTTCATCGAGGATCATGTGGAATGCCTTTGGCTTTGCTGGTTCATTCTTCTTTGGGCAATTTCTAGAAAGGTGCCCTTCTTCATTACATTCGTAGCATACCTTCTTGGCGGATGTGCACTTTTTGGCATAATGGCCTTTCCTTCCACATTTGTAGCAAGTCACCTCTTCATCGCATCTCTCATAATGCTTCAGCGGTATCTTTGGCTTTGTAGCTTCTTCCCTCTTTGGGAAATCCTACTTGAAGTGCCCTGCATCATTACATTCGTAACATACCCTTTCGATGAATGTACATTCGTTGGCGTTGCCCATGCTTTCCACACTTAAAACAAGTCACCTCTTTGCCATAATTTCCCATGTTTTTCTTTTTGCATTTCCCGCACCATTTCTCCTTACTTCCTTTTTTTCTAGACTTCGAGAACATGTTGCTTTTGTTGGGCCTCGAAGGCACCCAAATTTCCTCTTTTTTCCAATTTCAACCATGTCGATGGTCCTGTCGTTGATCATTTCTTCAACTGACTTAGCAACCCGGATAGTTGCCTCAAGTGTTGGTGCCTGGCGTACTGGCACAACAAGTTCCTCCTTACTTTGTTGAAGTAAACACCTTGTTTCTTTCATCTGTTGATCCAACATCATCCGCACCATTGTGTATACTCCTATCACCGTGATTGGCTCAGGTGCAGCTGTTATTTCTGGTGCACTCCCAATCCCTTGTGACTCAGGCTGCGAGGTATCATTTTCCAGTCCGCTTTGTGTGCTTTCCATTTCGATCTATACACCAAATTGGGTGAGTTCAGATCCCTATCCACGATAGATGTTTAAATCATCCTTATCAATCCAAAACGTTTACAT
Source organism: Lactuca saligna (assembly GCF_052625555.1). Lineage (NCBI taxonomy): Eukaryota > Viridiplantae > Streptophyta > Magnoliopsida > Asterales > Asteraceae > Lactuca > Lactuca saligna. The sequence goes on along the minus strand of NC_136420.1, from coordinate 307,682,595 downwards.
GCTAAATCTAATATCGTAGTCGTACGCTTAGAATCCTAAACACATAAGGTTTCCAGATCCGGCGGCAACAGACCATGGATCAGAACAAATAATAACATCAATATAGCTATCACACAAAACATTTAGCACATAAAAGCAATTTAGGCATCATTCCTAAAATAGACTAGTGCTTGTGTCAATTTAGGTGTACTACCTAACATATTTTAGACACACTCCTCACGATCATTACTTAGTATTCTAAGTTTAAGTCTAGAAATTTACTACAAATTCCTAGTTCGATTAAACAAATGCTCTGATACCAACTATGACATCCCCAATTTCACGGCCATAAAAGACCGATTTGTTTATGATTTGTTTTTTTAAATCAGAGTAAGCGTTTAAAGAAAATTGTTGCGGAATTTGTCCCCAAAACAAAATATGATAAGAATTTATCAAAGAATTTCTTAAAGAAAAGTATTTTCATTATATGACAAAATCTTGGGATGTCATGTTCCGATACAGACACATAAGCATAAACAGAACTTACATTTATTTACACTAATGATTTACATCTCCTTTAATCTCTCAGTGAAATATGTCTTCGTATTCATACTTGTGATATAAAGAAAATTGAGTAGGCCAGGCTTGAGATCCTGGTGAGCATATAGGTTTTTCAACCCACAATAATATAACTAGTATATTCAATCATCAAACAATCAACCCATTTACCCATCCCTATTTTCTTCTTTATTTTTTTAGGTTTTATCCTAAGAATCGACTATCCTTCCTTAATTCGCTCCTAAGGATTAACCTAAGGAATTGGCACAAAGCCCATTGATGCTTGAGGTTAATCTTCATAGTACTAAATCCATAGTTACCATCGTTCATTTACACCGTACTAAATCTATAGCTACCATGGTTCATGTACAATGTACTAAATCCATAGCTACCATCGTTTTATTATGAGGCACTAAATCTATAGTTGCCAGGGTTTTTAGAGTACACCGGTGAACATCAAGTCCACAACACCTACAAGTTGCGAGCTTGCTAGTGTTCCACTGGACTGTCTAGAATAGTCCGTGGTTGTCATCCCTACTCTGTTGAATGACGGGGTCATCGTTTGGGTAAAGGTTTCACTCATTTTTCACCTGTCACCCTCATCTTACGATCTATATCATCTTTCGTCTCATCCTCAAACTCATCTTTCATCACACACCAACTATTTCATCTACCCATGTTCTACCCAACACATTGGTAGATAAAAATTACATATATATAATTCAACTTATTTAAAAACCTGTATAAAACATTTGTTCAACATCCATCTCAAGTAAACAAACAACGTGTAAACACATAGCACGTATTTCATAGCAAATACTTCATATCTATGTGGTAGAAGAAAGTAACTATACACTTACACGTATAAACAATAATATATATATATATATATATATATATATATATATATATATACACATAACACGTATTTTATAAAATACTTCATATCTATGTGTAAGATGAAAGTGACTATACACTCACTTGATCAAAAGATGATCGGACAGCACTACGACTTGTAGAAGTAGTATTCTTGGGTAGATCTGGAAGATCTTCACAAAAACCGGGCTCCTCGCGGGCAGGGCTTCGGCTCGGGAATCTCACTTCTCGGGATCCTTGGGGCTTCGGAACTTGCTTCGGGGATCGGGAATGATATCAGGGATTCGGGATATAATTGGCACGCAAAACGATGCAAAACTTAGAGAGAAAGGAAGAAAAATGGGAAAGCAAATGGCTGATCTCGATTTCTATTTATAGGCTGTTGGGTTTGGGATTACGTTGGGTGTAATTTTGGAGTACGCTGGGTGTAATCATTACGCTGGGCGTACATAGAGTATGTTGGGCGTATTCTTCGGATAAGCTTTGGTATGCATGCCACGATCTTCAAAAATTGATAAATTTTTGCATACAAACTCGGTTTTTGACGTTCTTTATATCCACGCGTAGGTGAGATTATGCTCTACAACTTTCATTTAGACTCCGTTGGCTAATTTTGACTTTATTTTTATTATATTATTTTTAGTAGGCCGGGACAGGAAAACTCCATTATAGATTCATAACTTCTTCATCCGATGTCTGTTTTTTTCTGTCTTTTTACCGTTGGACTACTATCAACAAGATCTTCGATTCTTGTTTAGATTGTTTCGGCTAAAAACCGCTCAATCTCAAATTGAGTATTCGGGCTGCATACCGCTAAGTCGAAACTTAGAAAAATCATAACTTGGTCATACGAAGTCTGATTCAGACGTTCTTTTTATGCAAGCTCATGGTTTAATGAACTCTACGACTTGTTTTTAGATCGCTAAGGCTAAATATCAATCTAACATAAATTCACTTTTTACATCGTTCAACATCGTGTCGATTTTGTCGCGAAACTTCGACAGGTCATAACTTCTTTGTTATAACTCGGATTTCGGCGTTCTTTATATGCACGAAAACCTTGTGACATATACTATAACTTAGTTAAGGTTATTCATTCTAAATAATCTTCTATCAAAAAGTCATTTTTGATGCTTATCATCTCTTAATTGATTAGCCCTAATCTACGGGCGTTACAAGGAGAGACATCAGCTTCAGGAACTCTGATGTCCTTCAAAAATTCTGGAGTATGTTTCCCAGTGGAGATAAAGGTCTAGATGTCAGATTCATAACCTTCCAGGTAGTACTTGATGTGAACTGCCCATGAAGTGTATTCACTATGCACAAGGATAGGTGCACGATTTCCTGCTCCAAGACTGTTTGCAACTAAAATTGAATAGAGAACATTTGGATTTTGATTCACACTTGCCATTCAGAATAGGTGATACTAGTTTAAAACTTCAAAAAAATTTGTGAAAAGTTTTATAAGTCTCAAAGTCGATCACTTGACCTATGATACTAACTGAAGAAATGAGAAAAATTCTGTAAACACATTTTCGATCAAAAGGAGCTCAACATGCGACAACGACGATGGGTCGAGTTACTCAATGATTACGAATGTGAGATTTGTTATCATCCTGGGAAGGCCAATGTAGTAGCTGACGCCCTCAGTCGAAAAGAATACACTGATCGGAGAGTCAGATCTCTGAATATGACCATCCATTCCCACTTATCCACACAAATTAAGGAGGCTCAACTAGAAGCTTTGCAACCCGAGCATGTGACGGGTGAATCCCTGAGAGGAATGGAAAAGAATCTAGAAATCAAGGGTGACGGAGCCTATTATCTCATGGATCGTATCTGGACACCAAGACATGGTGGTTTCAGGGATGTGGTCATGACTGAAGCACACAACACGAAGTATTCCGTTCACCCAGGTTCATATAAAATGTATCTGGATCTTAAGAAACTGTAATGGTGGCCTAACATGAAAGTAGAGATTGCTACCTTTGTAAGTAAATGCGTTACTTGCGCTAAGGTTAAGGTCAAGTACCAGAAACCTTCAGGATTACTACAACAACCAGAGATACCAGAATGGAAATGGGAACAGATTACTGTGGATTTGATAACCAAGTTGCCCAAGACAACGGGTGGACTTGATACCATATGGGTCATCATCGACAGATTGACCAAATCCGCTCATTTTCTACCAATCAAGGAGACTGACAAGATGGAAAGGCTTACAAGAACCTACATAAGGGAAATAGTGCGATTGCATGGGATTCCGATGTCCATTATCTCCGATAGATATAGTAGATTTACATCAAGGTTCTGGCAGTCACTACAAAGTTCCTTAGGGACTAGACTAGACATGAGTACAGCCTACCATCCACAAACAGACGGGAAAAGTGAGAGAACGATACAAACTTTGGAAGATATGCTGAGAGCCTGTGTGATTGACTTTGGAAAGGTATGGGATATCCATTTACCTCTTGTCGAGTTTTCATACAACAATAGTTATCATTCGAGTATAAAGGCTGCTCCATTTGAAGCCCTCTATGGCCGCAAGTGCAGATCCCCTCTGTTCTGGACCGAAGTTGGCGACACACAATTAGCTAAAGGACGAGATACTGAAAACACTCTCACCGGTCCGGAAATCATACGAAAAACGACAGAGAAGATCGTTCAGATTCGTGAACGGTTGAAAGCATCTAGAGACCAACAGAAAAGCTACGCTAACCAATGGAGAAAACCTTTGGAATTCCAAGTAGGAGACCGCATTCTATTGAAAGTCTCACCGTGGAAAAGCTTAACACGCTTTGGAAAGCGTGGAAAGCTAAATCCAAGATACATAGGGCCTTTCGAGATTCTCGCCAGAATCGGCCTTGTAGCTTACAAACTTAATCTACCACGGGAACTTAGTAACATACACCCAACCTTCCACGTATCGAACTTGAAAAAGTGTCTGTCCGATAAGACTCTTGTTATCCCACTCGTCGAGATCGAGATCAACGAGAGACTCAACTTCGTGGAAAAACCGGTAGAAATCATGGACCGAGAGGTCAAACAAACAAAACAAAGTCGCATACCCATCGTGAAAGTCCGTTGGAACGCCCAGCGAGAACCTGAATTCACATGGGAACGCGAAGATCAGATGAAAGAAAAGTACCCACATCTTTTTCTCTGATTCACTTGTATCTTTCTTACTTTAAGTTTCTGGAAGAAATTCCATCTAACAGGGGGATGATGTGACAACCCGATATTTCAACTATATGTAAACGACCTAAAAAGTCAAATATTGTAACCACGTTCGTTATAATGAAATTAACCTCGAAAATAAAATATCCAAAAATCACTAAATAAATTACCTATTATGGTAGATGTCAATAAACCGTGATCGTACATAAAAAGAACGCCCACATCTGACTTCGTATAAGAAAGTTAGGAATTTTCCAAGTTCGGCTTAGCAATGGACACCTAAAAACTCGAAACAGAGATCGAACAACTTTTGACCAGGATGACCTAAATGAGAATCGATGGTCTCGACAATGGTTTTTCAATGGTAAAAAGTCTGGCAAAAACAGACGTCAGATAATGAAGTTATGAATTTTTTAAAGAAATTTTCTTACCTCGATCTTTTAATAATAAATAATAAAAATAATCTCAAAATTTTCCGACGGAATCTAAAAGAAAGTTGTAGAGTATAGACTCACCTATGCGTAGATATAAAGAACGTCGAAAATGGAGTTCGTATGAACAATATATGAATTTTTGAAGTTTATTAAATATTAAATATATATATATATATATATATATATATATATATATATATATATATATATATATATGAAAACTTCGGTAGTATCCGAAGGCTGAGTTACGCGAGTACGCCCAGCGTACTCGAGGCCTTGGCCTCGGATCATCCATGTCGCGCCCTATGCAAGGCTATGCCCCGTCCCATCCGGAGTCCGAAGCAGTCGAGGATGCGCTCATGCGTGACACACGAGTACGCCCAGCGTACGCACATATGCCCCGCGTACGAGGGCGGTTCACACCCCTTATAAAAGGGATGCGAGGGTTCCGAAGAAAATGGCCCTTCTCTCTCATTTCTCTTGCGTTTTTTTCCTCGTTTTCCGTGCCTGTGCTATCCCGAAGTCCTGATCACATTGCTCAAGTCCTGAGGGTCGTTTGTGCTCCCGAGATTCCCGAGAATCCTGAGAAAATACGCTTTTTCGAGTTGAAATTATGTCCAGTTTTCATCCCGCCTTCTCCGATCTTTCAAGTGAGTTCATACCCCTATAATTCACACTTTTAAATGTTTTATGAGTACTTTTATATGCTTTTAGGCGGGGGGGGGGGGGGGGGGGGGGGAATACAAGTAAAACACTCGATTATTATTGTGTGTTATATAAACTTTCACTATACGCGTTTTATCAACGGAATCATATTTGATTTATAACTATTATAGGGAAATTTTCATATGTAAATTATACCACGACAACATTTTATCTTTTGAAATAAGAAATTGATTTATGTATTTATATAAATCAGACACTTTGCTTATAATATATTTACGTGTGTCGGTTTTGGCACTACAAAAAAACTACACTTTTCATAACAAGTGAGCATTTTCGCTTATGGTTTATTATACAAACGAAACACACTTTTAGGAAACTATAATGGGTATAGTTTCACGAGAATGCTACGAACTTTTACATACATGGAAATACTATTTCAAGAAGCTACTTTCATATACAATAACAAATGAACATTTTCACACGTAAATCTGTTTTATACTAAGTCTTGTGAGACATTAAACTTCACGTACACACGAGTACACATTTCAAGTCCTGTATTATAGACCAGAATCCCTTGGAGGGGGAGCATGGTGTTTATGTATAGATCTATACGGGATTGATAACCCCGCGCCCTGACTATTAGCTACAGTACACCATTTGGGGTGACAAACGTCAAAACATTACAACGCCTGAAGAACGTTGTATATAGGCATTCCTTGTCAATAGCATGGTTATAAAACTGACATAGAGTATTAAAAACACAGGTATTTATGGGGGTTTTCAGATATAATGGAGGTTTTATACGTACATAAGTTCATTTATTTTATGCATGAAAAACCCAATTTTGATATAAGTTTGGAACTTCTAATCACTACTCATAAGTGGGAAAGCATCAAGTTTTTTTTACATGTATTGTTCTTGATTTAAAACTATGTTTACACTAGTAGGAAATATGGGATTTTCTGGAGACTAACAAACAAAAACGAACCATTTCATTTTCATACAAATACTATCATTAAATGCTTATGAAACTCACCAGCTTAAATGCTGATCTACTCTTTCAAAACTACTTGTATGTCCCATGGACTCAGTAATTACAGGTACTAAACAGCTTTTGAAGAAGGAACTCTGCGGCACTAGTTTAAATTCATATTTTGACATCATATTGTAATTGGTTTTGAACATGTACTCTTTTAAACAATGTAAACTTTCAATTAGATATATGATGGTTGGATTGCTTTCTTTACTATGTATTCATTTGTTACGTTACCACATGAAGTCATCCGCCCCCGAATGTTTCCAACGTTCCAATTAGGGGGTGTGACATTTCAGTGTTTGGAACGCCTTATCTTGTTCTGCTTCCCAGTCAAAGACCACGCCTTTCTGGGTTAATGTACTAAGAGGTTTCGCAATGCTAGAGAAGTTCTTTATGAATCTACGATAGTAGCCAGCTAGACCTAGAAATTGACGAATCTCCGCAGGTGTCTTCGGTGCCGCCCAGTTCTTAATGGCCTTAATGTTGGAGGGGTCCACATGTATCCCTTTTTCACTAACAACGTGGCCTAAAAATTCGACTCTTCGAATCCAAAATTCGCATTTAGAGAACTTCGCATAGAGCTTCTCCGATCGTAGTGTTTCTAAGACTCTTCGTAGGTGTTGACTATGTTCTTCCTTACTTCGGGAGTAGATAAGTATATCATCGATGAAGACGATGACGAACTGATCCAAGTAAGGATGGCACACTCTATTCATTAGGTCCATGAATACTGCTGGTGCGTTGGTCAATCCGAATGGCATCACTACAAATTCGTAGTGTCCATAACGGGTTTGGAAGGCTGTCTTGGGAACATCTTACTCTAGCACTCGTAATTGGTGATATCCGGATCGTAGATCTATCTTTGAGAAGTAGCTCACTCTTTGAAGTTGATCAAATAGGTCGTCAATGCGGGGCAGAGGGTAAGGATATTTTACAGTAAGTTTGTTCAGCTCTCGGTAGTCGATGCACATACGGAACGATCCGTCTTTCTTCTTTACAAACAAGACCGGTGCTCCCCAAGGTGAGAAACTTGGTCTAATGAATCCTTTTTGGTGGAGTTCGTTAAGCTGACTAGAAAGTTCTTGCATCTCTGCTGGTGCCAGACGATAAGATGATTTTGCTACTGGGGTAGCCCCTGGAACTAAGTCGATTATGAACTCGACTTGGCGTTGTGGTGGTAATCCCGGTAGTTCTTCCGGAAAGATATCGGGGAAGTCGTGTACTTCTAGAATGCTATTAATCTCCTTTACTTCTCGACTAGTATCGAAGATGTGTACAAGAAATGCATGATAATCCTTCCGCAAACACTTTTGAGCTTGGATGCACAAAATGATGCGAAGGTTTGTACTTGATTTGTCGCCGTAAATCACTAATGTTTCATCGTTAGGGAGATTAAGACGAACTGCTTTTTCAAAGCACATGATGTCGGCGCGAAGAAGACTTAACCAATCCATGCCAACTATGACGTCGAAACTTTTAATTTGGACCGGCATGAGGTTGATTGGGAAAGAGTGACCTTCTAAAGTTAATGTACAACTCATGTATATGCAGCTAGTGCTTTCTGTTTTTCCATTTTCCATTTATACAGTGAATGATTCTTCTAACATGCTAGGTTTATGTTTAAGTAAGTGAATAAAGTTTTGGCTCACGAAGCTTCTCTCTGCTCCACTATCGAATAGTATGCATGCATATGAATTATCGAGAAGAAACGTACCAGCAACTACTGTAGGATCAGCTATGGCTTCTTCGTGACCAATAGCCAAAACTCGTCCCACTCCGCTGGTATTCTCTATCTTCCGGCAATTTCTTTTGTAGTGGCCCACCTCGCCACAACCGTAGCATGCTTGGCCTACACCAGCATTGGGAACTTGAGTGATCGGCTGTACGGGGGCCTTGCAGAAATGGACAGTGTGTCCCTTTTTGTTGCAGTTGGAGCACTGCATTTCCCGACAAGGTCCATTGTGGTGGTAATTGCATTTGGTGCACTTTGGAAGTTGCCCACATAAGTCCTTGTAGGGTAGAGATTTGTAGGAACGGTAGTAGGTACAGTAGCAGCATTCACTGTAACTAGTTGTTGTTTCTTCGAGGATTCTTGGGAAGACCCACCCTTCCCTTTATTCCATCCTCTCTTCTTGTTATTGTTGTTGTTGTTTCCCTTTTGTGGTTCTGGTGCAGAAATTGTTGAGTTCTGATGATTTCCGTGATCAATAAGCGATTGTGCCAACTCTTTGGCACTTTCAAAAGTGTCAGGTTTTGAAGATAACACGCTTGAATGAATTTGGGGCGACAGTCCCTAAATGTATCTCTCTATTTTCTTGCTCTCAGGAGCAATCATATCTGGGCAAAGGATTGCCAGATCGCAGAACCTATTGGTATAAGTTGCTATGTCGGTACCAATCATTCCAAGAGTCCAGAGTTTGTGCTCGAGTTTTTGAATCTCTCCTCGTGGACAGTACTCCCTCGTCAACATGATTTTTAAGCTCTCCCAGCTTATTGAATTTGCCACTATCAGAGTAAGTACCTTAATGTGGCCATTCCACCAAGTTAAAGCTCTATCAGTAAGTGTGTAAGTTGCAAACTTGACTTTGCTGTGCTCGGGATAGGAACATATTTCAAAGACTGATTCCGTCCTTTCAATCCACTACCTCAAAATCATCACACCACCAGTTCCGTTAAACATCCGGGGTTTAGCATTCGTAAAGTCTTTATAGGTGCACTGTCGGGGTTGCCCATGACTATCGCCATGGTTGGAAGGATGTGTGCCAATTCCTGAACCAGTAGTAACAGGGGTATTGATCTGTGACATGGAAGCCGCCACAACTGCGGTGACTGCTGCCTGGAACATGACAACATCAAATTGAGGAGGTGGAGGTGGTGGTGGTATCGGTGTTTCCCCACCGTTGTTTCGTCTCGGATTTCTACGCAGAGGCATCCTTCAACTATAGATTGAAAAGACAAGGATAAGAAGTCCATAGTATAGAAAATGAATGTGCCTCATGAACTAAATCGCTATAGTTCAACAACAGATGATTATATGAGTCTTAAAGATAGAAGAATGAAAGTTATTCGTAAATCCGAATATATGAAACAAGCGTATGGTTTTACCGTAATATTTTAATGATTGAACGAAATACTCAACGTATTAATAATAGCGTGCAAATTATATTAATATAATAGATGATACAACGATCACGAAAATTTGACCCCTAAAAGGGTCTCCGGTTACAAGGTTTAAGAAAGTAAAAACTTTTAGCCGAGGTCCTAACTTATAACAAAATTTGAGGTTTTCGCAAGTACTACTTGCGACGTGTGTTGCGCTTGGAGCTTGACTCCGCATCCGATTGCTTGGATTCCATAAGATGCCTATCGAAGGCGGCTTGCTGTTCCCTCAACTCTGCGAGGGCTGCAATCATTTGTGTTTGGAATGTGTCGGTGTGTAGATGGGTGTCATCCTGCAACATATCCAGATGACGGATGTCGGCCGTGTGAGCTTGTACTTCCATGTTGACTTCGCGGATTTGATTTGCTTGGACCCCCCAATTGATAGGACTGGTTGGCCAATTTACCTACCATGACCGGAAGTGTTCGGTCGGCTGAACCTCCGTCCCTGATGTCGTAGAAGTTCCGACACATACCGTAGGGAGAACGTATCCCTTGTTGTTGGCTCCAATGGTGGAGGTGACTTCCCCAGACGGGAGTCGGTCCCTGGAAGTTCCTCCTAATGGCTGGAGGGTCAACTACTTCTGGTTCTGAGTCCGTACCAGAGTCATCCCCTTCTTCCAACTCGATAGGATCTTCATCCTCTTCAGGATCCTCCTCTACCCATCCTCCATTGCCCTGGTTTGGGTAGTAGGGATCCCCTTGTGGGTGAAATCCATCCATTTTACTATACGAGAATAGGGTTATAAGATTTGAACAAAACTTGAAACATGTAACACCAATCATGTCAATTAATCTATTGTATGCACCAAATACTCCTATAGTATTTAAATTGTTATGTTTGATACTAGTGTCTATTTTGGTAAGTTTTGACTTGTTGCTCACTACGATCATTCCTCGACATACATTAGTCCAATCACGGATAAATATAGTTGATCAGGCTATATTCGACCCAAATTCGATTACATATATCGAGAACTAATCGTAGTGTCCAACTCGTCTTAATACTTTTTGTTGAAGATAATAGAGTTGCGTCTTGAGCCCTTTTGTTTTACAACCGGATTGAGCTTGTCAATCCGTGTTCGGCTAGATTAGCATTCTTTTTCTTAGAAAAACTGTTAGGGTTTCATTATAAATATATGCATGCATGTATGCGTATAGTAACAGTCGTCACTCTCATTGAATATTGTAAACCCTAAAATCCTCTACAGTTGACGTTCTTTATCGAGCTCTTCTGAGGATTGTTTATTGAATCATTCGACACCTTTTGATTCATTAGCTTGTTCTTTATTGTTTATTTAGTCATTTATCTACCTGTTTCATAGATCTAATCGATCTTTAAGTTTGTTTTAAATTCAACAATTGGTATCAGAGCAAGAGGCTGTGTAATCCATACACTTCTTTTCTGTGAAAAAGCTTCGATTAGGGTTATTCTGCATTCATTGATATTTATTGAGTCGTCATCTCATAATTGACGTATCTCAATATTTATTATCTTTGCCCTAATTCGATATATTACAAGTCTGATCTTTGAACAGGTTATTCGATCAATTATGGACGAGTCACAATCCAATCCCATCAATATTTCAAACAGCATTGGATCAACGACAAAGATTCCCATCCTGTACACCCATGATTATGAAGTCTGGGCGAATCACTTTGAAGATTATGTCATAGGATCTGAGGATAATGGATACCTCATCTGGGAAGCAATTATCTCTGGACCGTTTTCTCATTCAGCAACTTCAAGGATTATTAAAAGTCAAAAGGAGTATAATGATCTCCTGAAAGATGTTAAAGATGTAGCGCAAGATGAAAAAGTTAAATTTCAGTGCAATATCAAAGCGCTAAGATTGATTAGATTTGCTCTTCAATCCGATACCTTTAGGCTGGTAAGTTCATGCACAACTGCTAAAGAGATATGGGACAGGCTACGTGAATTATACTCTACAGATGAAGATCTTGAACACTCCATTCAAACCTTACTCTTGTCTGAGTTTGGTGAGTTCAAGCAAGGAACAGAAGAAACAGTGACTCAAACGTTTGATTGCTTCAATCATCTTCTTAGCAAGATGATCAAACATGACATCGAAAGGAAGCTTATTGAACAGAAGGTTACTTTTTTAAATGGACTCAGGTCTGAGTGGAGAGCAATTGTGTCCACAGTCAAAGCACATGAGCAATTCAAATCCTATTCTTTGGCGAAACTGGTTGGCATCCTAAAATCTCAGGAAAAGATCGTGCTGCAGGAGAAGACCGTGGTTTCAAGTCTGGGTTCATTAGCACTCCTGTCGAAAAGCAAAGCTGTGATAAAGGACGAAGATCTCAACTTGGATGATTATGATCTCACATCTGAAGACTATGCTATGATGGTGTCAAACCCTAAGAGATTCATCAAGAAGAGATTCCCCACCAATATGAACCGAAACTGGCAAGGAAGCTATAGCACTGAAAAAGTCAAAGAAGAACCAAAAGCTGAAGAAGCAAAGAAGGAACAGAAGGCTGAAGGAGATTCTGGAGTGAGCTGCTATTATTGTGGAGGAAAGAACCACTATGCAAAAGATTGCATCCTCAAAAATATGGCAAAAAAGAACGAAGAAAATGATGAAGAAGCTGTGTTGATGAAAAAGCTTGATGAGTTAAGGAAGAAGAAATCTGCTGCTAACCCTTCCATGAATGCTTTAACTGTGCAGGGCTCGGTAGCTAATGATGAGTTCGGTGGCGTGGAGGTTTGGTCAACCGACTCTGAAGACGATGAAGTGAGGAAGCCTTCACATGGAAAGGCCTATGTAGCAAAAGAAGAGAGCAGTGGAGGAAGATGCTTGATGGTGTCCGACGTTTCTCAGATGAGAGGATACAACACTGATGGTAGGAATGATGACAAAGAACAGCAGAATCTATGCTTTACCGCCAAACCACTCAGCGAGCAGTTCAGCGAACTTGATGAACTGATCAAGAAGGTACAATCAGTTTTTGTCTCATTTAAAGTCCTACAATGCTCATATGAAAAGGAATTAAAAAGTGTTAATTCAAGAATCTCTCATCTAGATAGTAGTTTAACTCAAACTCGGGTCACCAACTCTAACCTAACTGATCAATTAAGCAGGGTGTCTTCGAAGAGTGAGGAACGGCGGATGTGGATCGAACTGAAGGAGTCAGAGTTAATCAAAATAAAAGATAAAAACAGTTATTTGCAAAGAGACAATTTGAAGCTTTTGAAACAGCGAAATGTTTTTTGTCTGATTGCCAAACGTCTTTATACTAATATTACTCAGCTTCATTTAAATTGTGAAATAGGGCAAAAGATTCATCGCATGATTTTACCCTTTCTTGAGTTTAAGGAAGATGAAATTGATGCTGACGCATATAATTGTGAGAGTATTATTTCGTCTGAGGATGTTAATCCAACATATTTATATGGACTGGACAAAATTGAATCTTTCATAAAATCCAAGGACCACAAGAATATGCTCAAAAATCATTTGGATGAAAATGATAAACTGAAGCTTAGAACCGAAACTATACAAAAATTTGACTCACTGAATGTCAACTTAAGCTCGGAAAATAAAATTGATGTTGAAAATGCATCTGAGCTTAATGAGGACGATAAGATGAGTGAAATTTCTGTAGAGGACACAGTTGATTGCTCAGAATTTGTCAAAAATGAACCCGAGAACCACAAAAATCTCATCTCAGAAAATTCTGTGGAATTCGCTCGGTTGTCCCAACAAAAGTCCCCGATTCTTGTAGAGAAGGCAGTTGTATACCAAAAAGTTAGGACCACTCCGAATCAGGTATACAAAGTCACAGGTGTAACCGAACATCAGACTGCTGAACTAACAGCTATTATGAACGAAGACAATGCTGATGGCTGTGATGAGTTCTTCTGGTCGGCTCCCATTGACAATGCTGATGAAACGGTAGGTCTGTCTGAAAGGACTTCATGGAAAAGCAAAGGCAGATACGTTCCAGAACCTTTGAATAAACCTGATTGCTTCAACGTGGCAAGTACCAGTGGAACAAAAGATGTCCCTCAAGAGAAAGAAATTCCTGCAAAAGAAGTCGCATCTCCAAGCAAAACAACATCGGTTCAGAGTGGTTCGACCAATGAAAATCAAAAACATAAAGCTAACGTCCATCATCGACCGAAGCAGATGAGAAGTCAAAAACGGGAAAGGAATCAGAGATACAGGAAAAATCTCTCCGAAAGAAAACAGTTTTAGCGATCGCAAAATGCCTATTTCTCGCATCAAGACAAGAATTTAAAACCAGCGAAAAATCCTGATGGATCGATGGAGAGAAACGACAACCGAACGCAGAGTCTCGGTTCTGAGCACAACAACAACCGAACGCAGAGGTTTGGTTCTGAGCAGAACAACAACCAAAAGCAGAGGTTCGGTTCTGAGCAGACCAACAACCGAACGTATAGATTCGGTTCAGAGAATGATTTCAACCAAAAGCACAGGTTCAGTTCGGGAATTAAACGAGGTCAAAACTCTAAAGTTGGTCCTTCCGTTAATCAAAAGCAAAAGAGTCACCCGGAATCTTCAATCAAGAAGTCATACCGTTCTAAGTCATCTCATTCTAACTCTTCGAACTCTTCAAAATCCTCTGTCTCTTCTCGTCCTAAAGTCCACTCTGTTTCTTCTCAAAAATCTCAGTCATCAGCTGATCAAAAAGGAAAACAGAAGGTTTCAGATACTGAATCAAAATCAATACCAAAACCATTAAATCCAAATAAAATCAAAGTTTTCACCATCAAAAGAAAAGATGATACAACACTGATAAAAAGAACATATGTTGTTGACATCTCTCTTACTATTCCCGTAAACAACTCATGAGGACCCAAAAAGCTCTGGGTTCCTAAATCTGCTTAATTTTTGCAGGTTATCAGTGACGAGCAGTATGACGAAGAATGGTACATTGATAGTGGTTGCTCGCGTCACATGACAGGGAGGAAGGAAGAACTAAGGGAATTCAGATCTCTTTCAAATGGTGGAAATGTCAAATTTGGGAACAATTCCTTCGGAACAATCAAAGGCTACGGGATGATTACAAACGGTGATTTCTCAATCAGGAAAGTTGCATATGTAGAGGGATTACAACACAATCTCATCAGTGTATCTCAGCTTGTTGGAGGTACTGGTCTCAAAATATCATTCGATAATGAAGGTTCGGAAATTATTGAGAAGAAGACGAACAAAGTTATTCTCCAATCAGAGCGCAAAGGTGAAATGTTTCCCCTAAATCTCAAACCAATCAAAGGAAACCCAGCCATCTGTCTGTTATCCAAGGCACCATCTGACGAAAGCTGGCTGTGGCACAGAAGACTCTCTCATCTCAACTTCAAAGATATCAACAAACTTGTCACAGGAAGTCATGTGAGGGGTCTCCCATTGCTCAAATATGATAGAGATCATCTGTGTGCTGCATGTGAAATGGGAAAGCAGAGTCGTCAAAGTCATCCATCCATAATAAACACTAAAGTCGTTGAACCACTGAAATTACTTCATATTGATTTATGTGGTCCATCTTCTGTAGAAAGCATTGGTGGTAGCAAGTATATTCTTGTTATTGTTGATGACTTTTCACGTTTTACATGGGTGTTCTTTCTGAAGCTTAAATCTGAAGCGACTCACAAGCTAAAAGTGTTCATCAAGCAGATTGAAGTACAGCTGAAGAAGGTAGTTCGCAACATCAGAAGTGACAATGGGTTGGAGTTCAAAAATAAAGAATTTGAAGAATTCCTGGAAGAAAAGGGGATCAGTCACAACTTCTCAGCTCCCTACACACCTCAACAGAACGGAATTGTCGAAAGACGAAACCGATCCTTATGTGAAGCTGCCCGAACAATGCTAAGTTTTGCTTCCTCACCTTTATATTTTTGGGCTGATGCTATTTCTGCTGCTTGTTTTACACAGAACAGGTCATATCTTAACAAACGCTTCACTCTCACTCCTTATGAGATCATCAACAACAGGAAGCCAAATGTGAAGTTTTTCCATGTGTTCAGTTCCAGATGCTTCATTTTCAATTCCAAAGAACACCGCAACAAGTTTGATGTCAAAGCTGACGAAGGGATATTTCTGGGTTATTCTCTTACTTCCAAAGCATACAGAGTGTTAAACAAGTGTTCAAAGAAGATCGAAGAAACTTACTACGTGACTTTTGATGATAGCTATGTTAAGAAGCTACAGGCCAACGAAGACACAACTGGAGAAATCTTTCCTCAAACTGGCCAAGTCACAGCCTCGGTCGCTAATCTATTCGAGAAATTCATGGAGCTTTTTGATGAACCACAGAAGGCCACTCTTTCTGAAGCCAGTGTAGTAGACAACATGGTAGATAACTTGAAGCAACTTATTGACGATGCTGCAGGAAGAATGAATGAAGAAGAATCGAGTTCACAAGACCCTCCCCAACACAATGCATCAGTAGAGGGGGAGGATCCACCTGCATCCCAGACAAGTTCACAAGTTGAGGGGGAGCTAAGGTCTCAACCTCCAACCGAGAGTACTTCACCAACCGAGAGTGCTTCACCAACCGAGAGTGTCTCACCAACCGAAAGAGCCCCTCCAGCCGTAGGTTCATCAACACCCGAAAGATCATCACCTCAAGAAACCCCTATAGCTCAAGTTTCACAAGACATTCCTGCAAGATCACATGTTGAGGGGGAGCATGTTGATGTGTCATCCGACTTCGACAGTCTGTCCGAACCAGAAGAAATGATAAATGCTGAATTGGATCCATCCTTTGATCCAAACTTCCCTCCTCTCACCAAATGGACCAGAAATCATCCTATTTCTCAAGTTGTCGGTGATATCTCAGAAACAATTCTGACCCGATCACAACTCAAGGAAAAACAAGCATCCTTGTACTCAAAAGTCGAATTCTGCATGTTTAACTCATTCGTATCCAAAGTTGAACCAAAGACAGTTAAAACTGCTCTTGATCACTCTGATTGGGTTCAAGCAATGCAAGACGAACTGAATGAATTTGAAAGGAACAAGGTCTGGCGTCTTATTCCAACTCCTCCTCATGCCTTGGTTGTTGGTCTCAAATGGGTCTTTAGGAACAAACTCGACAAGGAAGGGAATGTTATCAGAAACAAAGCTCGTCTGATCGTCAAAGGATACTGTCAGGAGGAAGGCATTGACTATGAAGAGACCTTCGCTCCGGTAGCTAGGCTCGAATCAGTGAGAATATTTCTTGCTTATGCTGCTCACAAAAACTTTGAGGTCTTTCAAATGGACGTCAAGTGTGCCTTTCTCAATGGAGATCTCGAAGAGACTGTGTATGTGGAGCAACCTCCTGGATTCGTGAATGAAAAGTATCCCGATCACTGTTACATTTTGGATAAAGCCGTGTATGGTCTGAAACAAGCACCGAGGGACTGGTATGAAACGCTGACTAAATTTTTAAAGATGTCCAAATTCAAACAAGGTTCGGTTGACCCAACCTTCTTTCACAAAAAGGAAGGTAACCACCTTATGATAGTTCAAATTTATGTCGATGATATCATCTTTGGCTCCACGAATCCAAGCCTAACAGCTGAATTCAGAAAGCTGATGGAGACTAAATATGAAATGAGCTCAATGGGTCCCATTAACTTTTTCCTTGGTTTAAATATCAGACAGGGACCTGAAGGCATCTTTATCAACCAGGAAGCTTACACAAAGAATCTCTTAGCAAAATTTGGCATGATGGGAGATTCAAAGGTCAAAGTCCCAATGGCATTCGACACTAAGCTCACTCCATCCTTGGACAAACCGGCTGTTGATCTTACACTTTATCGTCAAATGATAGGCTCTCTAATGTATCTTACTGCTAGCAGACCTGACATAATGTTTTCTGTTTGTTACTGTGCTCGGTTTCAGGCAAATCCAAGGGAACCTCATATGCTTGCAGTGAAAAACATATTCCGTTATCTCAAGCGGACTACCTCTTTAGGTCTGTGGTACCCTTCTAACTCAGGCTTCTTCGTTCAAGCCTACTCAGATGCAGACCTTGGTGGTTGTGGTCTCGACAGGAAAAGCACCACTGGCGGTTGCCAATTCCTCGATGGGAAGTTGGTTAGCTGGCAGTCAAAGAAACAAACCTGCGTATCTCTGTCTACTGCTGAAGCAGAATACATTGTCGCTGCTTCCTGTACCTCTCAAGTGATTTGGATCCAGAGTCAACTCCGTGACTATGGACTCAATATGAAAAAGATCCCACTATATTGTGACTCTGAAAGTGCAATTAGGATCTGTCATAACCCAGTGCAACATTCCAAGACCAAGCACATCGCACTGAGGTATCACTTCATCAAAGATCACGTGGAAGACGGAAACGTTGAAGTACACTTTGTAAGAACCACTGATCAATTGGCCGATGTCTTTACCAAAGCTCTTCCTGAAACGACTTTCAACAAAATTCTACAAGGCTTGGGTATGATGGTTGGAGAGTCGGTCCCAAATCCTCAAATCTCCATCTAAGAATCAAGAACCGAAAGGGACAGACCGCTCGGTTGCTCTCTGCTCTGGAGATTTAAAGGAACCGAAGCAAACAGACCGCTCGGTTGCTCTCTGCTCTGGAGATTTAAAGGAACCGAAGCAAACAGACCGCTCGGTCTCTCTCTGCTCTGGAAAGTTAAAGGAACCGAAGCAAACAGACCGCTCGGTCTCTCTCTGCTCTGATGATTTACTGGAACCGAACTACACAGACCGCTCGGTTCATTTCTGTTCTGAAATTGTCACCGAAATACACAGATCGCTCGGTCTATCTCTGCTTCATCATTTTTTATGTTGTACAATTTTATCTTTCTGTTTTTATTTATTTTTCAGAAAAATCTCAAAATTACAAAAACATTTTATCTTTCTGTTTTTATTTATTTTTCAGAAAAGTCTCAAAATTACAAAAACATTTTATCTTTCTGTTTTTATTTATTTTTCAGAAAAATCTCAAAATTACAAAAACATTTTATCTTTCTGTAGTGTTTATCCTGGTATGCTTTATGTTTCTCTCAGACTAGTTAGACGTCCCTAGAAGCATGCTGCTGTATGTTGTCGCAAGCCTCTATGACCTTGAGTACGCCTTAATGATTCGATCTATACCTATCGTTTCTTCCCAATCAGGCTATTCTCTCACACTCTGTATAGAGCTACCTTACTCTACTCATTTGATACATGAGTTGCTCTGCTTTGTCCCTATTCTGTAGCAGAAGGTACGTTCGGTCTCTTAACCACCTCCTCAAATTCTACATTAACTTGCAATTCCCTAAAGTAACCCTTGATGATTTCGGTCTTTACCACTGAAGCTTATGGTTACACAACCTCTGTGTTTATGATCTTGGATTCAATTACCACGTTCTAAGTGAAACCCAAAATCCAATACCTGAAATGAATTGACGGTGAGTGATATACTCAAGCTATTACTTGGAAATCTCATTTTCTTTTTGTGTGATCTTTTATGAAATCGTCTCCACCTAAGACATTTCTTCCCAAAGAGGTCCAGGTTATTTTTCTTTGAGATTTCTGTCTATCCCATGCTTGTCACGCGATAATTCCCACCTACCTATTCAACAGATCACATTGGTCTCACAGGTATCTCTGCCAACACTCAGTTTTATGTTAAGACTTGATGTTTGGTTAGAGGTCAGCCACCCTTCAGCCCATGATCAAAAGATGCCTTTCATTTTTTATTAATAGACAACTGATCGTATTTCCCAGGAAACCACATAAGCACTTCAAGTCTCTCTTGGCTTTGAAGGAAGCGATTCTTGCCCGGAATCTTCCGCTTTCTGTCTTCTTAATAGACAACACTCACATCCCAAACACCTTTGATTTATTTCTTTATCTTTCACACTCTTATGCATGAAAATTAATTTTTTCCAACATTCTGATTGCTGTTTGGGATATGGTTTTAAGTTTCAGTTGTAACCAAACAAGGGCACAAGGAATTTCAAACGGTACAAAAATGATTTGGGCGCGTGCAATTGATTCGTTTCACACCCATGTGTGCTGATGTATTCCTGGGATACACCATAACTTCCAATCGCGCTTTTTCAGGCGACGTTTTGGTTTCCTCATCATCACGATTTTCTCTCTCCAGTGAACGGTATAAATAAGGGGTGATCGTGTTCTTTGGCATTTACCTCCCACGAATTCTCTCTCTCTGAAAAGTTTCCACTGTTCATCTTCTTCCACAACTCAACAATGGTGACTTCTTCTTCTGCACAAGATCAAACTGCATCTTCATCTTTGCTCTCCATCAAACCTAATCAAAATATGATTATAGAGATGACCCCGTTCTTATATGATTCATACATGCTACACATGGTGGAATGCCTAAAATATTCCCGATTGCTGTTGGCACTCACGCAGGTGGAAGCCGTTCCAATGTCCTTGCTTTCTCAAGTCTACACAACGGCAAACTACGACAAACACAAAGATCGCATCTACTTCACCATCCACAACAAGAAAACCTATGTGTCCAAAACAAGGTTTTGCTCTCTTCTAGGGCTTGCAGTTGATTCTTCCGTCATCTCACCGGATTTTATCACCACTACTCAACTCTTCTCAATGATGTACGAGATGGGGTATACGGATGTTCTTACTACTATCGCGAAGGTCAAGAAATCCTGTCTTCCGTCTCAGTAGAACGGATTGCTTACCCTTTTGATTAAGGGTTTAGCGGAGAGGTGTGGTGGTTCTGACACCACGAGTAAAGGGTTTCTCACCATCTTGTATGGTCTTTACAACGGCATCAATCTAGATTATGGCTCCATAATCTGGTCTCAAGTCGTTCAGAGTCTCAACACCACTACACGGTACTCTGAGATATCATGCGGCCGTTTCTGGATGCTTATCACAAAAAAGGCCATGCATTCCCTTGAAATTCCGGTGATGAAGGATGCTCTTATGGCTTCAATTGCCTCTTACCACACCAAGAAGATCATCGTCTCGGATCCAAGTAAGTTTCTCCATTATGGATTGATCCCTGAATCCATGTATAGGTGTGTCACGCCTCACAGCAAAACCATGGCTGACTATAGCACCAGAACACCCTTGCCTCCAAGGGTTCTATCCGATGAACAGAGAGCTTCACTAGACGCCCTTGATCAACCTGCCAACCGTGGCAAGAGGGCCAGCAAAAAGGAGAAACCAGAGAAGAAAGAATCTGAACCGAAAAAGGAGAGAAAGCGAAGATCCTCCAAACGCAAATCTGATGCAGAGGAACCTTCTCAGTCCAAATCCAAGAAGGTCAAGAAGATGGCTAAAAGAGCCAAAGGGTCTCCTTCTCCTGGCTCTGCTCCTAATGACCCATCTGACACAGAGGATGCTGCTTCTCCAACCGAGACAACCATTGCTTAGTCTCCTCAACAACCATCTTCTCCTGCAGGCACTCATCTTCCCTCTCCACCAACATCTCCCAAAATTACCAAATCACCCTCTCCTCCCACTTCTCCTAAAATTCCTACCCCACCCCAATCACCAACACAGGAGGTCCCACTTTCTGTTCCTATAACCATCCCTCCCACTACAACAGAACCAATCATTCCACTCTCTGTTACTCAACCTTCATCCTCTATCCCCATACCAATTATCACTAAATCAGTTACTATCACCTCTTCCCAACCACCAGTAACAGTCAATGTATCTGATACAGGGGCTACTACTATGGTTGAAACCCCTGTCATCAACATTCCCCCATCTCCTTCTCCATCCTCCAACTCCGGTGCTACCTTGGGCGGTGATGATGAAGAGTACAACTCTCTTTATTATAGCCCATACCGGATTCCCACAGACACTGATGCCGATACCCCTGTTACTAGTCAGCAGATTCAAGAAATTCACGACAAACTCGATAGTCTGCTGGCTAATAATAAAGCCTAAGGGGGTGTCGTGCTAAAAGCCTTCATTGAGTCTGCGATCAAGCGTACACTGACGCTCTGGATCGTTCAACTGATGCCATCGACAACTCAGCTGCTTCATGCTCCAAAGCCACAAAGGAAGTTTCTGAGGTTGTTCACACAACTCAGATCTTTCTTGATTCTCTTAAAGCCCATGCTGATTCCAGTGCGGCCAAGTTTCAGACGTCCGTTGACTCTTTCTCGGCTACCCTTCAGGGTGAAACCTCCAAGTTTGAGGCTCTGCATGCTGACCTCAAAACTGAATCCACCTCCTTTCTCAAATCTTTGGATTCACGTTTTGCTTCTCTAGCAGCAGAGAGCACCCTAAAGGAAGATCTTGTCAAGCATCAGGCAACTATCGACCTACAAAAGATACAACTGGCCCAGGCACAACAAGAAATTTCTTTGCTAAAGACTCAGCGGGCAGTTCTTCAAGGTTGCGCTGGTGATGTCAAGAATATGTTGACAAATGTTCTTGACACTCATGATCCCTTCCTTACCCTTACTATCAGACAGCATCTCCAGGCTAAACTCCTTCCTACAATTAACATCTTGAGCGAAATGAAGGGTGTCTCGGAGAAGCTTGTTCTTCCGCAACAAGGGGG
Organism: Lactuca saligna; assembly: GCF_052625555.1. NCBI lineage: Eukaryota > Viridiplantae > Streptophyta > Magnoliopsida > Asterales > Asteraceae > Lactuca > Lactuca saligna. The sequence continues at coordinate 307,660,212 of NC_136420.1, read as the reverse complement.
AGAGGAAGGTGTATCAAAGACAAAACCGAAGGTTAATGTAGCTTCGGGTTCTGGGAAACAGTTCCTTGTTGAGAGCGAGTCAGATACAGATGAAACTATCACTGAAGCTCTTCAACGGAAGAAAAGGGACAAAGAGCTAGATGAAACTCTTAAAATAGCTCGAGAGGCCGAGGCTAGGGAAAGAAAGTTCAAGGAGGATGAGGATGCTATACAAGCCAAGAAGACTCTGTTCCCAGAATGGGACAGAGACACACTCATCAATTAAGCGATTGAGTTTCCCTCCATATATTGGTTGGAACCGATTGCATCCTTCGAGTGTGAAAATACCAAAGACTCGCAGTTTGACATGCCAATCACGTGAAAAGCTTTTACATTTCATTGCTTTGATGTCACTGCCGATGTCCCTCATCCAAACTTGAAGGTTGACAGAGAGTTAATAGATTTCTATCTGAAGTATGGTCAACCGCAGTACTTGACATGGAGTGCTCAGAAGATAATTAAAGTCAAGGTACTGAAACCGACACAGGCTGGGAAATTTATGAACGTTAATTTCAAAATCAACAGAGGAACGGCCAACACAGAACATCTCATTTCTCTGGCAGATCTTCCCAGTCTGAATCCGCATGATTGGATTCTGCTATACAACATTCTTCTCTCCAATCATAGAGAGTATGAACCGATTCTTAAACATCTCAAAAGAATGTTGGCTTCCTACATCCATGAGCTCGCCACTATGGATCAGGAAATAGCGAAGATTATGAACAAGAAACCGACCGTCAAGCCTACTTCCAAGACAGGAGACGTTCATAAAATGAAGGTAGGGCAAATTGATTCTTCCAATCTGACGGTCATGTTCACAAGAGGCGACAAGCATAAGTTTCTGTTTGCTTTGGTAGACAAACATCTGTTTTCAACAGATTGTTTGGAGCATATTATAAATATCATTCACCGATGCAAGCAGAACTCAACAGCAGACAAAAACAACTTCACTGATATGCTTCGTTGGTATATCACCTTCAGGCATCACATTCTGGCTATAATACCGAGGATTTTTGAGACGGTAAAGAAGCCTTCTGCTGTTAAAAGAGAATGAAGATTCTGTGCCAAAGACTAAAAGGGGGAGATTGTTGAAGATAATAGAGTTGCGTCTTGGGCCCTTTTGTTTTACAACTGGATTGGGCTTGTCAATCCGTGTTCGGCTAGATTAGCATTCTTTTTCTTAGAAAAACTGTTAGGGTTTCATTATAAATATATGCATGCATGTATGCGTATAGTAACAGTCGTCACTCTCATTGAATATTGTAAACCCTAAAATTATCTACAGTTGACGTTCTTTATCGAGCTCTTCTGAGGATTGTTTATTGAATCATTCGACACCTTTTGATTCATTAGCTTGTTCTTTATTGTTTATTTAGTCATTTATCTACCTACTTCATAGATCTAATCGATCTTTAAGTTTGTTTTAAATTCAACACTTTTTGTATATCTCTCATCATGAAAATATATCATTGTATGCATGTATTTTGTATTTTTACGACCTAAAATAATCTATTTAAATGAAATAAGGTTTTAGGTGTAAAAACGTTTTGTCAAAGACTTTGAATCCCCAAGCATTTATAGTTTGTATATCTTATGAGGTTCGATATACTTAGTTCACTATAAACATTGCTCTGATACCAATCTGTCACACCCCCAAACCGGAACGGCGGAAACGTTCGGGGGTGGATGACTTCATGTGGTAACGTAACAAATGAATCTATAGTAAAGAAAGTAATACAACCATCATATATATAATTGAAAGTTTACATTGTTAAAAGGTACATGTTCAAAACCAATTAAAATATGATGCCAAAAATATGAATTTAAACTGGTGCCGCAACGTTCCTTTTTCAAAAAGTTGTTTGGTACTTGCAATTACTGAGTCCCTGTGACATACAAGTAGTTTTGAAAGAGTAGGTCAACATTTAAGCTGTTGAGTTTCATAAGTATTAAATGATAATGTTTTCATGAACTAAAATGAAATGGTTTGTTTTTGTTTGTTGGTTCCTAGAAAATCCCTTATTTTCTACTAATATAAATGTAGCCTTATATCAATACCAATGTTTGTTTCTAGAAAATTTATGTTTTTCCGTAGGTGGGAAGTGGTTTAGAAGTACCAAAATTGTATCACAATTAGGGTTTTCATGCCTAAATAGTTAATTTATGTACACATAAAATTTACAATACGTATGAAAAACCCCGTAAATTAATGTGTTGTTAATACCCCATGTGAGTTTTATAACCATGCTATTGACTAGAAATGCCTATACACAATGTTCTTCAGGTGTTGGAATGTTCTAACGCTTGTCACCCTAAATGGTGTATTGTAGCTAACAGTTAGGGTGCGGGGTTGTCAATCCTGTATAGATCTATACACAAACACCATGCTCCCCCTCCAAGGGATTATGGTATATAATACAGGACTTGAAATGTGTACTCGAGCGTACGTGAAGTTTAATGTCTCACAAAACTTGGTATAAAACAGATTTATGTGTGAAAATGCTTATTTGTTCTTGTATATGAAAGTAACTTCTTGTAATAATATTTCCAGTATGTAAAAGTTCATAGTGTTCTCGTAAAACTATACCTATTATAGTTTTCAAAAAGTGCGTTTTGTTTGTATAATAATCCCTAGTGAAATGCTCACTTGTTATGAAAAGTATAATTTTTGTAGTGTCAAAATTGGACACATATACCTTTAGTATAAACAGAATGTTTGACTTACATAAATACATAAAACATTTCTTATTTCAAAAGATAAGATGTTATCATTGTATAATTTGCATATGAAAGTTTCCCTATAATAGTTATAAATCACATATGATTCCATTGATAAAAAGCGTATAATGAAACTTTATATAATACACGATAATAATCGAGTGTTTTACTTGTATTCCCCCCCCTCCCCCCTCTTAAAAGCATATAAAAGTATTTATAAAACATTTAAAAGTGTGGATTGTAGGGGTATGAACTCACTTGAAATATCGAAGAAGGCGAGATGAAAACCGAGCAGAATTTCGACTCGAGAAAGTGAATTTTCTTGGGATTCTCGGGAATCTCGGGAGCACAAACGACCTTCGGGACTTGAGCAAGGAAACCGGGACTTCGGGATAGCATGTGCACGGAAAACGAGGCAAAAATGCAAGAAAGATGAGAGGGATTGACCCTTTTCTTTGGAACCCTCGCATCCCTTTTATAGGGAGTGGGAACCGCCTCAGTACGCTGGGCGTACGCGAGTACACTGGGCGTACTCGTGCGTCATGCGTGACCGCATCCTCGACTACCTCGGACTTCGGATGGGACGGGGCATAGCCTCGCATAGGGGCGACGTGGACGATCTGAGGCCTAGGCCTCGAGTACGCTGCGCGTAACTCAGATCGGCCCGTGACTCAGCCTTCGGATAATATCGAAATTAAATTAAAACTTATATTTTTAATATTTAATAAACTTCAAAAATTCATATCTTCTTCATACGAACTCCGTTTTCGACGTTCATTATATTCACGTGTAGGTGAGACTATACTCTACAATTTTCGTTTAGATTCCGTTGGCAAATTTTGAAATTATTTTTATTATTTATTTTTAAAAGGTCGCGGTAAGAAAATTTCGTTACAAATTCATAACTTCATTATCTGACGTCTGTTTTTGCCAGACTTTTTACTGTTGAAAAACCATTGTCGAGACCTTCGATTCTCATTTAGGTCATTCCGGTCAAAAGTTGTTTGATCTCCGTTTCGAGTTTTTAGCTGTCCGTTGCTAAGCCGAACTTAGAAAATTCATAACTTCCTTATACGAAGTTAGATTTAGGCGTTATTTTTACGTACGATCATGGTTTAATGACATCTATCATAACAGCTAATTTAAATTAGTGATTTTTGGACATTTTATTTTCGAAATTAATTTCATTATAACAAACATGGTTACAATACTTGACTTTTTAGGTCGTTACATAGAGTTGAAATATCGGGTTATCACACCCGCTACCAGCAACCCGCTACTAGCTACATGCTAACCGCTTCTAACTAACAGATACTTTTGCCAAACACACCCTAAAACAATACAAATTTGACAGACACCTAAAGTAAAGATAACCATGGTTGAAACCTAAAAACCAAAGTCAAACCTGTAAACTTACATTTGCAAATTACCTACCCATATCCACACCCACCTACCATGCACCCCCCTCCTTCGTTTCCCTTCGCCCTGATAAACCAAAGTTTTTGAAACCCTAGAAGTTGAAGGAGGTAGATGAAGGTCATAAGCAATTGATGATGAAGGCAGATCTACGAAATTGAAAACCCAAAGTGCTGGTTGATGAAGTTCATCGAACGAAGGTACATTCATGGTGGCCGTGAGCGGGGATGACATGGATTAGAGATCTAGAAAACCCCAACTTTAGAAAAAACCTTGAACTCGATTTTCAAAAACCCACCTAACATCATTTTTTAGAAATATTTCCTTTTTACTCCCATCATTACAAGGTTTTCGTTGAAGAACTTACATGTGAATCGAGATTCGCATGTGCTTGTGTTCTTTATTTTATATTTTCACCACAGATTTATAGGTTTTTCTTCATCAATTTCTACATATGGAGCGATTTCTACATCTGGGTCGATTTTTGGTTCTACATCTGGATTAAGTTCCTCGGTATTTCATCAACAATTTTATGGGATCTTGAGTTTTTCTACATGGATTATGTATGTATGTTCATCCTTGTGTATGTGTTGAAGACGATTAATATTACAGAACCTAGATCCTCATTCGGTCCTGGTTCTAACTCAATACTATGAGAGAGAGAGAGAGATTTAATTATAAAAATATTAAAATGAATATTCAAAACTATAAAAAAACATTAAAATGGTATTAGTTTTTTTAAGTCATTTTAAATTTATCAAGACCAAAATCACAAAAAAAATATATCAAATTTTGGACTTATAACAAAAGTTAGAATTTTTTTAAATCCCAACCATTTTTTTTTTGACAAACCACACATGGAAACAATTTTCACTTTACTCTAAATAAAAATATATATTAACATATTAACTAAGGTAATTTCACTGAAGGCGCGTTTGGCACGGAGCTTTTGGAAGCATTTGCGAGCTTCTAGCTTTTGACTTTTGATAAAACGCTCTAGTTTAAACAAAAAACTTCGTTTGGCAGTACGAGCGTTTAGGTTTTAGTTTTAACAAAATGCTCTGATTCTAAAAGCTGCTTCATGTAGCGTTTAACAAAACGTTCATGAGCTTTTGAAATCAATTTTCATAATTACCCTTAAAAGTATATTTATATATTTGTTTGTTTTTAATCAATTGTCCTTTTATGTAATTTTATATATTTTAAGAGCTTCTAACTACTTTTGTCAAACATTCATATAAAAAATAAACGCTACAGCTTCCCGTTACCAGCTACCCGCTACAAGCTACCAGTTACCCGCTATCAACTAACCGCTAATCGCTTCCGGTTAACAACTACTTTTATCAAACACGCCTTAAACTATGATACTATTTAAAGCGTCTTTTACGATTGCACACCATACATCTTCTTAGGGTCAGGACTAGGGCTGTAAACGAACCAAACGAACACGAACAAGGTCTTGTTCATGTTCGTTCGTTTAAGTTAGCCGAACAATAAACGAACACGAACGGATAAACGAACGAGATTTTCTTGTTCGTGTTCGTTCGTTTAACAAAATACTTTGTTCATGTTCGTTCATTTATGTTCGTGAACATGCTAAACGAACATAAACGAACAAACATAAACGAACAAAGATAAAAAAACACAATTGAACAATATGAACATAAACGAACATATAATATAGAAATATAATAAAAAAATAATTGAATATAGATGAATATAAATAAACTTAAACGAACGAACATAAACGAACGTAAATGAACATCATAAACGAACGTTCACGAACATAAATGAACGAACGAGACCATTGTTCATGTTCGTTCATTTAACTAAACGAACGATAATTTTTGTTCATGTTCGTTCATTTATTAAATAAACGAACATAAACGAACTTCCCGCTGAACAGTTCATGAACGGTTCGCCGAACGTTCAGTTCGTTTACAGCCCTAGTCAGGACGTCTATGACAATATTTGATATATCATTAGTATTTATAATTTCTTGATTTGATCGAAATATGCTTTGGTCAAGTTATACAATTACTTTGACGTATATATTTATACCATCCTGCATCCACATAAAAACATAAAATTAATTCTCATACTAAAGATGAGAATTTATAAACATAAAAAGAAAACGAAAGCTAACCTATATTAAACACATAAACATATGTCAATAATGTTGTCTAACAAATTACACGAAAAAGTGAAAGCACTTTTACTTAATTTTACTGTTACTAACTTTCTACTGAGTGCAACAATATCCAAAAATAATGTTAAATTATGCATTATGCATATTCTAATAAAAGAATAGTTTTATTTTCCTTTTGACATGTATTACCATATTAGGTATCATAATTAATGCATATTTTAGTTTTCTTTTGTTATTTGTCACCCTATTATGTCTTCTAATTAATGCATGTCACTTATCAACATATTAATTCTTCATTTGAAATTTCAAAATTTAAAATTTTCACTCTAATTACATTAAATTAATAACATTAGAATAAAAATTAAAATAAAGTTAATACAAATTATAAATTGATATAATTTTATATATTTATTTAAATCAATGATTATAATTTTATATAATTAAAAATAATCACTTAATTAATAATTTATTTAAAATAAATGATAAATAATTTTGAGTTTTTTACTATTAAAGTTTAATTAATTTTGTAACCGTGGTTCCCACGGGTTACAAACTAGTATATTATATAGTTATAATAAACCTGATTAAGAAATAAGTGTTTCAGTTGCGAGATATCAAATTTTACATAATCAATTTCATTATTTAATTATCAATTTCATTATTCAATGTATTTATTTATCATTTTTAGATTTAATTTATATAAATGTTATTTTATAGTTGTTGATTAAATAAGATCTGATTTATTCAAGAATGATTAATTGGTCACACACACTATCATGAATTTGACCGAGGAAGGGACATATGAAATGAGACAAAACCGAATAAACTTTTAAACATAGTATCAAAAAGTCTGAATCTAACAAAGTCAAACAATTCTTTTTACAAGACCGAGCAAAAAGCATATCAACTGGTATAAGTTTTTGAATTTATATAGCTTTCATTTTTGTATTTTTTATAAAACACTTAAAAAGTTTCACAAAAACATTATTTTACTTATAATTTAACTGAATCCACAAGGGATGCCAATACTAATTGCGGTTGTTAGAGCCATCAAAAAGTCTACGAGATGCCGGGTACGTCTTTCCATTTCAGAAATTCTGTTTGCGAATACATGTTTGACCTTTGCAATGCCATTTTGTTGACTCAGTCCCATATCTGTACAGAAGTTTCCATTGAATTTTTAGTGCCACACCGCCATCAAAAAGTTAAGGTTTTAATTACAAGTCGATAACGATGTTTGACTAATAGTTCAAAGTTTGCTTTATATATAGTATTATTTTAGCTTGTGTTTTGGTGCAGATTATAAAGTTGCTTGTATTGTTATATTAATGGGTTATTGTAGTTATAATATTCTTCCGTATTTTTGTTTAAATGGTCTTTTGTGATTATTTTTTTCTTTTGAAGGGCATGAAATTGTATTTTACTGATCACTTTGGTATTTTTATTTTTTACCCACATTTAAAGGTAAAATTATTGTGTCAAGTAAGCAGGTGAGTCAACATTGTGTCATTGACGAGTCGATTTGTTTTCCACCTAAGCTGGTAGTTAATGCATGCATTTAGTTCTACCAACCCACCAATCACCCTTAGAGGCCAAGACACTGTCGGTGGTGGGGGCATAAAGCATCGGCACAAACCCATGTGGGGTTTAATCTAGCAAATTCGACAGACTTTTATTACCTTATTTGGGAAAACACGAATCTGACCAAAACCCTAAATACTTGCAATGTCGGCTCCACCACCTCCTATACCTGACTCGATAAATTCCCGGAATTTCTCAACCTTATTGATCTACATTCCATTGTGTGCAACTGTAGAGACAAGATTGCTACGAATCATAGCGAGTGCGTAAGATCAAAGAGCAGCTAGGTTAAGATTTTCTTGTGTGTCGTGTGGATCACATTAACATCCACCACAACCTAGAGGATCATGTCAGGAAGCTTAAAGCTATTGTTGTGGTGATGGGCGGCGTGATGGTGGCCATGCTCGGGATGATGGTGGTTGGGCTCAAAATTGTTATTATGAAGCATGGATAATTTGTTGGGGGTAGATTACGAAATATATATATATATATATATATATATATATATATATATATATATATATATATATATTAGTTGAACTTTTATGGTAATGTTTTTTTTTTTTCTTTTTATTGGTGCTACGTATGGATGATGTGAAAAAGCCTATGTTGATGATATGAATTTTGTAACTGGTTGTAACATACACGTTCTGTTATCGTGTATTGTAAATTATTAAAAGTAAATAATATTGTGAAAATATTGTGTGAAATTGAATGTTGAGTTCTAACAGATGGTTTTTACTAGAAATAAAGTAATACTATGTTTAGAATCACTCATAAAATATTGGAAGTCTTATGAGATTCCAATTAATAGTCATATAGTGAAATTTAGTGAAAATATAAATTTTCAAATAAGTAAAATTTTATTATTTGATGTTGTAGAAAATCTCGTTAGAAACATTTAAGCGAAAACCTCATCGAAATCCGAGTTATAACGAACAAGTTATGACCAATTGAAGATCCGTAACAAATCCGGCAAACACTATTTCGTGTAAAAAGTGGGTTTTTGAGAAACTACATTTTATCCTTAGTGATCTAAACCAAAATTGTAGAACTCGTAAAAATAATAAACTTTCATATAAAGAACTTTTAAATCTGACTTCGTAAGAGGAAGTTGTAATTTTTCTAAGTTTCGGAATAACGGTAGACAGCTAAAAACTCGAAATAAATTCGAGCGATATTTAGCCGAAACAACCTAAACGAGAATCGAAGGTCTCGTAAATAGTAGTACAACGGTAAAAGACTGACGAAAACGGACATCGGATGAAGAAGTTATGAATTTTTAACAGACTTTCCTATCCCGGTATGTTAACATTATAATAATAAAAATGAAGTCAAAATTAGCAGATGAAGTCTAAACGAAAGTTGTAGACTATATACTCACCTACGCGTGCATATAAAGAACGTTAAAAACAGAGTTTATATGCGAAAGATATGAATTTTTGAAGTTATTAAATAAAAATAAATCAAAAATCGAAATCTTATCCGAGGCCGTACGCCCCGCTTACACAAGGATACGCCCAACGTACCTCGCACGTATCCGATCCGGAGTCAGCCACGTAGCCCGCCTTCGCTTGATCTCCATGTATAGCCACATCCGAGACCCGGGAACCGAGCTACTCCCACGCCTCGTACGCACCGCGTACATGAAGACTACGCCCAACGTAGTCAGTAGCTTCGGACTCCTATTAATAGGGTGCGAGGCTGCCCGGTTTTGTTTGGAAAATTTTACTATCTTTCACCCTATACTCCCATTTTTAGCCACTTTAACCCCCAGAAGTTCCGTTATCATTCCCAACATCTGAAGCCAACTCCAACGCCCCGAAGTTCCCGAGAAAATCTTATTTTCAAGTCGAAACTCTGCCCGAGTAAAGTTCGTTTTCAATTAAAACCCCGGTTTCGCCATAGAAAGTAGTATTTAGAGTCGAAGTGCTGCCCAAATTAATATTTTAACCCCGATTATTTCAAGATGAGTTCAATATATAGGAACGATTGTATGTTATGTGTTATATATGCTTTGTGCTTTTCCGAGTTATACCTCTGACCACGAAGTGTATGACATATGCATCACGTGGGTATTGGTATGTACCGTTGACCATGAAGTGTATGACATAGGCATCACTTTGGCTTTGGCAGTATGCTAAGATAAGGCTGAAAGCCTAAATATTCTAGCAAAATGATATTCTTGAGTATTTTCTGTGCCACTTGGGCTGAAGTTTTATTGATGTATATAAAGTATTGAAGTTGTAATGTCTCATTTATTGATATGGAAAGTTTGTCGCATAATTCACATATACTTTTCTTGTTTCTTGTTCCTCTTTGCTTCTACCATATTAAAGTATATATAAATGGCATAACGTTATATTGTATCTATTATTGAACTCACTAAGCGTCACCGTTTACCCCTCTCAATGTTTAACATTTGCAGGAGATAAATAAGCACTATGGTAGTATACTGTTGGAAGATTTAGAATAGTTTGTAATAGTACTTTTGTACTTTAGTTTTAGTATGTATAAAATTACAATATCCTGGTAGTTTTGTAATATATTAAACTTAGTCGGTTTGTATCCATCCTTCGTAATAAGATCATCAATGTATAATATAATATGTTTGTGAATATGCATGTAGCATGTTTTGGAGTAACAACAGTTTTAAATACGAAAGGTGGGGTCTTTCAATCATGGTATCAAAGCAGTAGTTTAAGCGAACTAAATGCCACGGATTGATATTTAGACTTAAACTATTGGAGGTTCAATATATGAACTGAATCACTGTAAGTATAAGGATACAAACCATAGGAAATATTTAGTAAAACTATTAGGTATATATAAGTCCTAATATTCTAAAATACTATGTTACTCCTATATTTCAGAAGAATGGCTGAGCAGGAAGTTAGCCATACACCAGAAGTGGGTGGAGGTCCTCAACCTGATAAAGTGAACACTCCAGTATCTCCTCGTGAGGTGCGACTTATGGATAAACTCACTGGTGTTATTTGGCAGACTCTCGAAGAACATAAAAAGATTAATGATAAAGGCAAAGAGAAAGCCACTGGAGAATCTTCAGGATATAAGGCGAGACATCCCTCATTCAAGACTTTGAAGAGTAGCAGTGCTACAGAATTTTCTGGTGTCCTTAATCCCATAGTTGTTCTAACTTGGATTCAGAACACAGAGAAGGTGTTTCGTATCTCTCATGTGGATAATGAAGACAAAGCTAACTATGCTTCTGCAATGCTCATCAGAGAAGCATTGGTCTAGTGGGAAGCAATATATGAAGCTCTCAATGAGTATGACCAGGAAAATATATCCTGGGAGATGTTCAAAAGTCGTTTGTTAGGGAAGTATTGTCCTCTAGATATGAGGAGGAGATTGGAGAAGGAATTCCTTGAGCTTAAACAAGGAGGAATGACTGTGAATGAGTATGAAACTCAGTTCAATCAAAAAGCACGGTTTGCTCCAAAGTATATTCCAACTGAAGATAAGAAAATGCAGTTATTCTTAGAAGGACTACGACATGAAATCCATGATTTTGTAGCCAATCGGGATGTTCTGTCATTCGATAAAATCATTGAATATGCTCGATGACGCAAGCATGACTTAGAAATACGTGGTGCCACTCTTAGTGTTCTGAAACATCCACATATTGAAAGGACTACTCCCATTTCTTGTATTCCACCAGTTCAATCTGTTCGATCTAAACCTAGCAAGCAAGTACAATCTCAGAGTGCTTTTCGTGGCCGCAGCAGGTCACAGTCTTTTTCTCTTTAATCGCTAGCATGTCGAAATTGTGGAAAGAACCATCCGGGCGAATGTAGAATAGAGGAAGGATCCGTGGTCTGTTATGGATGTGGAGAAATAGGCCACAAAATACCTGTATGTCCAATGAAACGTGTTACATGCTTTGCATGTGGTGTTACTGGCCACAGGAAGTGTTTCTGCCGTACTCTTACTAGTCAAAGGACAGAGAGTCAAGCTTCTGTTCAACAACTAGCGAGAAATCAAGCTCCTATTCCACAATCAAAGGGTACTCGAAGCAAAAAGGAGGAGGTGCCAAATTTAAGGGTCGTGCATTCCAAATTACTATAGAGGAGGCACGCAAGGACCCAAATGTTGTGATGGGTACATTTCTTGTCAATTCTAGACCTGCTCACATCTTATTTGATTCTGGTGCCTCAGATTCTTTTGTATCTTATGAATTTGCACATTATTTTTCAAACTACTTTTTATGCACTCACGCAACCATTTCAGGTAGATACTGCGGGAAGTATATCAGTACTTGCTGATAAAATCTATAGGGATTGTGTCATAGAAATTGAAGGCTATAATTTTCTTGCAAACCTAATCTCTATCTCCTTGCCCAACTTCGATATTATTCTCGGCAAGGATTGGTTGTCAAAGAACCATACAGAACTCTTGTGTTATGAAAAGGTGGTACGCATTCCTATTGAAGGGGAAGATCCTATTCATGTCTATGGTGAGCAAAGGATCTTAAAAATAATCTCTTTCCTCAAAGATCGTAAATTTATATTGAAGGGTTGCCCTATTTATCTGGCCTATACAGTTGACATCTCAAGAAAGGACAATAAAACTTTCAATGATGTTCCCATTATTAACGAATATCCTAATATTTGCCTTAATGATCTACCTGGACTTCCTCCGGACAGAAAAGTAGAATTCCGATTTAACCTTGTGTCTGGTGCTGCTCCGATTCCAAAGACTCCTTATTGTCTTGCGCCAGCCAAGATGAAAGAAATGATGATCCAACTACAGGAATTACTTCACAAAGGATTTATCTGACCGAGTACCTCTCCCTGAGGTGCTCCGGTATTGTTTGTCAACAAGAAGGATGGATCAATGCGGATGTGCATTGATTATCGTGAGCTAAACAAGGTGACTATCAAGAACAAGTACCCATTACCTCGCATCGATGATTTGTTCGATCAACTTTAGGGTGTTAGCTATTTCTCAAAGATTGATTTGAGTTCTGGCTATCATCAGTTGAAAGTACAAGAGCAGGATGTACCGAAGACTGCTTTTCGTACTCGTTATGGGCATTTCAAATTCCTTTTCATGTCATTCGGTTTGAAAAATGCTCCTGGTATATTCATGGATATGATGAATCCGGTATGCCGCCCAATGCTCGATAAATCTGTCATCGTATTCATTGATGATATTATAATCTATTCCAAAAATGAAGTTGATCATGCTGTTCATATTCGTGAAATCTTATAACTTCTTCGAAAGGAGAAGCTTTATGCTAAATTCTCGAAATGTGAATTTTGGCTTTGCCAAGTTCAATTTCTCAGCCATGTGATTTCTGGTGACGGTGTATCCGTAGATCCTACCAAAATCGAAGCCATTCAAAATTGGAAGTGCCCCATAATGCTTCCGAAATTCATATTTTCATGGGTCTTGCAGGTTATTACCAAAGATTCATAAAAGACTTTTCTCGTATAGCTGTACCTCTCACTAGTCTTACTCGAAAGGAAGCAAAGTTCGAATTTGGTAAACCCCAAGAAAAAGCTTTCTCAACCTTAAAAGATCTTTTGACTCATGCTCCCATCTTATCACTTCCAGAAGGTGATGATGATTTCTCCGTGTATAGCGATGCTTCAAGATTGGGACTCGGTTGTGTGTTGATGTAGCATGGAAAAGTGATAGCCTATGCCTCAAGACAACTAAAGGAATATGAAAAGAATTATCCCACTCATGACCTTGAACTCGTTGCATGTGTATTCGCCCTAAAGCTTTGGAAACACTATATTTTTGGTACGAAATGCTAATTGTTTACCGACCACAAGAGTCTTAAATATATATTCAGTCAGCAAACTCTGAATATGAGACAACAACGAGCCATTGAGCTGATCAAAGACTATGACTGCGAAATCATGTACCATCCTGGAAAGGCTAATGTGGTTGCAGATGCCCTTAGCAGGAAGGTTTATCATAATAGTATGTGTTATACTATTACTCACACTACAGTAAAGTTCACTATTCTTGATGAACTAGAGAAGTGGCAAGTGGAGGCTTTGAAGCTAGAAAATGTAAAGAAAGAAGGGATGGTACATTATGCTGATGTTTTACTTGATGATCCACAAGGATTAAAAGTATTTAAAAATCGGCTATGGATTCCAAAGATTGGTGGATTAAGATAGAAGATTTTAGATGAAGCTCATAAGTCTAAGTTGTCAATACATCCTGGTACAAGTAAAATGTACTATGATGTAAGAGCTGATTATTGGTGGTCTGGATTAAAGAGAGACATCAGAAGATATGTACAGGAATGCTTAGTATGTTTACAAGTCAAAACATAGCACCAAAAGCCTCACGGAACTCCAGAGAGCCTTGGTGTTCCTGTATTGAAATGGGAAGAGCTGTCCTTGGATTTTATTACCAAATTGCCAAAGACTGCTAGACAACATGATAACATTTCGGTAATTATTGACCGCTTAACTAAGAGTGCACATTTTCTCGCCATGTGTGAAACGGCTCCAATGGAGAAATAAGCACAAGTATACTTGGATGAAGTCGTCGCGAGACATGGTGTGCCATTAAAGATCATTTCTGATCGCGATACTCGCTTCACTTCTCACTTTTGGACGAGTATGCAACGTAAATTAGGATCTCGAGTTGCCCTCAGCACAACTTATCATCCTCAGACAAATAGTCAGATGGAGAGAGCAATCCAAACAGTAGAAGATATGCTTCATGCATGTGTCTTGGAGTTCGGTGGTAATTGCGATAAGTATTTACCGCTCGTTGAATTTTCATACAATAACAGTTACCATCCTTCAATCAAGATGCCACCATATGAAGCATTATATGGTGGAAGATGCCGTAGTCCATTGTGTTGGCGTGATGTAGGACAGAAATTCCTTGGGGGCCCTTAAATGATTCAAGATACTACTGATAAGATCCAAATTGGACATGAAAGAATGAAAGCGGCCCAGGATCGACAGAAGTCCTATACAGAAAAGAGAAGACGACCCATAGAACTCCAAGTGGGTGATTTCGTAATGCTGAAGGTATCCCCATGGAAAGGTCTTATGCGATTTGGAAAGAAAGGAAAACTAAGTCCCAGGTTTGTTGGACCTTTCACGATTATCCAAAGAATTGGTAAACAAGCATACCGCTTGGAATTACCTGATGATTTGGCAGATATTCATGATGTGTTTCATGTGAGTTATCTGCGCAAATGCTTAAGCATATATGATGAGATGGTTCCATTATCCGAAGTGAAATTCGATAATAAGTTAAGATATGTAGAAGAGCCTGAAAAGATCGTTAACAAAAGAACAACTAAGCTACGTAATAAAGAAGTAGAGTTGGTGCTTGTCAAATGGAAACACCATAGAGGCCCAAATTATACTTGGGAAAATAAGAATGAGATAAGAGAGAAATATCCCCATTTGTTTTCATCAGTGTAATTTCGGGGACGAAATCCTCAAAAAGAGGAGGTATTTGTAACATATACGTTATGTTATCGTGTATTATAAATTATTAAAAGTAAATAATATTGTGAAAATATTGTGTGAAATTGAATGTTGAGTTCTAACAGATGGTTTTACTAGAAATAAAGTAAAACTATGTTTAGAATCACTCATAAAATATTGGAAGTCTTATGAGATTCCAATTAATAGCCATATAGTGAAATTTAGTGAAAATATAAAATTTTAAATAAGCAAAATTTTATTATTTGATGTTGTAGAAAATCTCGTTAGAAACATTTAAGCGAAAACCTCGTCGAAATCCGAGTAATAACGAAGAAGTTATGATCAATTGAAGATCCGTAACAAATCCGACAACGCAATTTCGTGTAAAAAGTGGGTTTTCGATAAACTACTTTTTATCCTTAGTAATCTAAATGAAAATTGTAGAACTCGTAAAAATAATAAACTTTCATATAAAGAACTTTTAAATCTGACTTCGTAAGAGGAAGTTGTAATTTTTCTAAGTTTCGGAATAATGGTAGACAGCTAAAAACTCGAAATAAATATCGAGCGATATTTAGCCGAAACAACCTAAATGAGAATCGAAGGTCTCGTAAATAGTAGTACAACGGTAAAAAGACTGACGAAAACGGACATCGGATGAAGAAGTTATGAATTTTTAACAGACTTTCCTATCCCGGTATGTTAAAAATATAATAATAAAAATGAAGTCAAAATTAGCAGATGAAGTTTAAACGAAAGTTGTAGACTATATACTCACCTACGCGTGCATATAAAGAACGTTAAAAACGGAGTTTATATGCGAAAGATATGAATTTTTGAAGTTATTAAATAAAAATAAATCAAAAATCGAAATCTTATCCGAGGCCGTACGCCCCGCTTACACAAGGATACGCCCAACGTACCTCGCACGTATCCGATCCGGAGTCAGCCACGTAGCCCGCCTTCGCTTGATCTCCATGTATAGCCACGTCCGAGACCCGGGAACCGAGCTACTCCCACGCCTCGTACGCACCGCGTACATGAAGACTACGCCCAACGTAGTCAGCAGCTTCGGACTCCTATTAATAGGGTGCGAGGCTGCCCGGTTTTGTTTGGAAAATTTTACTATCTTTCACCCTATACTCCCATTTTTAGCCACTTTAACCCCCAGAAGTTCCGTTATCATTCCCGACATCTGAAGCCAACTCCAACGCCCCGAAGTTCTCGAGAAAATCTTATTTTCAAGTCGAAACTCTGCCCGAGTAAAGTCCGATTTTGAACTTAAAATCCCAGTTTCTCCCTAGAAAGTAGTATTTATAGCCGAAGTGCTGCCCAAATTAATATTTTAACCCCGATTCTTTGAAGGTGAGTTCAATATATAGGAACAATTGTATGTTATGTGTTATATATGCTATGTGCTTTTCCGTGTTATCATCTCGTGTTATTATTTCTGCCATTTTGATAGCAAAGCTATACCTCTGACCACGCAGTGAATGAGATAGGCATCAGTTGGGTATTGGTATGTATCGTTGACCATGAAGTGTATGACATAGGCATCACTTTGGCTTCGGCAGTATGCTAAGATAAGGATGAAAGCCTAAATATTCTAGCAAAATGATATTCTTGAGTATTTTCTGTGCCACTTGGGCTGAAGTTTTATTGATGTATTATGGAAAGCTTGTCGCATAATTCACATATACTTTTCTTGTTCCTTGTTCCTCTTTGCTGCTGCCATATTGAAGTATATATATAAATGGCATAACGTTATATTGTATCTATTATTGAACTCACTGAGCGTCACCGTTTACCCCTCTCAATGTTTAACATTTGCAGGAGATAAATAAGCACTATGGTAGTATACTGTTGGAAGATTTAGAATAGTTTGTAATAGTACTTTTGTACTTTAGTTTTAGTATGTATAAAATTACAATATCCTGGTAGTTTTGTAATAAATTAAACTTAGTCGGATGTTTGCCTAAAGGCCGTGCTGCAAAACCTTATTTCGTATTATACACTTTAGCTTGACAAATGTAGGAATCATAGTGTGTGAAGAGCCGCCTTTCCTTCGTGCACTATGGTCTACATTGGTGATTTAAAGTGCCCCCACTGGGCGCATCTCTGTTTCCTTTGTCTTGCATACCGCGACCGCATCTAGCCGTGATCTACTCACCCATCAAGTGGTTAAGAATGTGGTTTATGGCTCTAAAGCGAGGAACATTTTGAAGATGCGTAGGGCCCATTGAAGGACAAATTCTGACCATGTTGACTGATGTTGACCAAGTTCTATGGTATCTTTCTTTTTCCTTTTTATATAGTTCATCCCGAGCTCATTTTTAGTCTTGTTCTAACTTGAGGACAAGTTAGGTTTAAGCTTGGGGTGATTTGATATCTATTTTATTTCCTTATTTTTATTAGTTTATTTTAGTTTTTTTAGATCTTTTTATCATTAATGCATTGTATTTTATTCATTTTTCTTTAGTATGGATCATTCCGGGTGCTTGTTATGTTGCATGAGATATTTTGTAGGTTTTTCGGTGCTTGTTGCGGTTGCGGGTTGATTGGAAACGGGCTTAGTGGCCTTCCAAGGCATTATTGGGCTTGGCGGAATCAAAGAGGAAGAATTGGGCTTTGAAAGTTGATGGCTTGTATTATTTGGGCTTGTGAAGATGGATCATAAATTTCTAATTTTGGGCTTGGAGCATCCATTTGGTGGCTAAATGATGATTGGTGGATTTAAATTACCTGGCCAAAGGGGGGGGGACCAAAGGAATCTTTGGTAGTGGAAGGATGGAGTGGTGGAATGAAGGACCAATAGAATTACATCAACATTTGCACGGGTGGAATTTTCGTCGCGCGGGTACCCGCGCAACTGCCTAGTTTGGGCGTTTTACTCATTTGGCACACTATAACCTTGGGGGATCAGATCTAGAGGCTCATTCACGATTTTCCACCATTGGAGACCTGCAAGAGGCGATTTTGGGAGCTAGAATCCATTTCCTTTCATCTTTCCAAATCTTAGGTAGTTTCTTTATGCAATTAGATTATTGTTCTTGTTACTTTGTTGCCATGAGTGGCTAATACTCTTATTTGGTTGACTTTGGCTGAAAACCAATGAATGTTTGTGGGTTTTGAAGGATTTATGTTGATTATCAATTTATTCCATGTTTATGATTCTAGTTTACAATTCTTATGCTTATTTGATGCTTTGATCATGAGCTTAGTATTTGATTGAGCAATGGTTGATTTGTTTCATTGATTTTGCATTGAATCATTGAATTTATCTAGAACAAAGGATTTATGATGGTAGAAATCATCTCTAGTTTATGAATCATAGCTCCTTTATGGATGTGTAAGCATTTGACATCCTCTAGGAATTAGGGATTCCTTCATTCTTAAGGCTAATTGATTTCTTGGGATTAATTGCTTCAATTGACCCTTGATCTTAATTAATAAGGTGTGTTGTGGGCTTCCCCAACCTCCATACTACCTATGAGGAATCTTGGCATATCATGCTTCATGATTGCTATAAACAATTTGGCATGAAGGATAAGCTTTGTATTAGATCCTAATGATAAACACACAAATGTTCATTGTGTTGAATTGCCTTAGTTAAACAATTATTCCCAACCTTTGAGCATCTCATCAACTTGCTTAATTGCAAGGTTTTTAGTTATTCAAGTATTTTAGTTTTCAAGTAATCAAACACCGCCTTTTAGTTTAATTGTAGTTAGTTAGTTTAATTTCACTAGTTCTATTGAATTGCATTGGTGATTGAATACAACCATTTTCCCGAGGATCGATACCCCTTTTTACCATTATATTACGTTTATTTAGCAATCAAAGGGTGTAATTTGCTTGGTGCTCTTGACATCCCACCATGTTTTGGCGCCGTTGCCGGGGAAATTAGTTATTGTTATTTGATTGTTTATGCCTAGGTCTAGAAGAACCGGTGAACTACTCTACAATCCGGAAATTGAAAGAGAAGCAAAAAGGTTGAAAAAGTTAGCCAAATAAGCAAAGCAACAAAAACTAGTTCAAGCTTCTTCCTCTTCTCCACTAATCAACATAGAAGATCAAGTTCATACTTCAAGTGATACCGACACCGAACTGAGTTCTCCAATTGTTGGTCATTCCTTTGAAGACATTCCATTTGAAAACCACATAGCCATGAATCACACTCTACATCACAATCCCAACCCAAACCCAATCAATCAAGATGCCAATACCCCACCCCATCAACCAAGACAACAACCACAAGAACCTCTCATTGATATGTCACCTTGGAATCAAGCCCCTCTTCAAAACCAACCTAATTATCAACCACCACAACCACAAAACCAACACTTCCACCAAAACAACCAACCTCAAAACAATGCTTTTCAAGTTCAACAACAAGTACATTTCCCAAATCAACCCAATTACCAACCCCCTCCAATGTACTAAAGCCAAATGCACCCAAAACAACAACCCCCCTACAACCAATATCCTAATTACCAAGCTTATCCACCACCAATCTATAATCCCCAACAATAGCTATACCCACCTTATCATCAACCACCTAATTACTTGCAACAATATCCCAATAACCCCAATCCACCCAATCCCCTCAAGAGTTGACACTTAGACAAATGATGGAAACGGATGTTACTCGCACACCTCTTGCTATTGTTTATCCCGCAAACCACCGAGGGATTGAATTGAAGTCAAGTTTCATACATCAACTTACCAAGTTCCATGGTTTGGATAGAGAAGACCCTCAAAAGCATTTGAAATCCTTTCATATGATATGTGTTAGCATGTTGCCTGACAATGTGATATTGGATGATTTCAAGTTAAACTCATTCCTGCTCACCTTGGAAGACAAAGCTAGAGAGTGGTTATTCAACCTTCCACCAAGATCAATTCACACATGGGAAGAGTTACTCAAGGCCTTCAATAGCAAATTCTATCCCACCTCCCGAATTTCAAGTCAAAGAAGTGACATTTTGGGGATTCGTCAAGGGGAAAATAAAACATTTCATGAATTTTGGGAGCGCTTCAATAATTTGTGTACAAGTTGTCCTCAACACAATATACCCGAACAACTACTTCTTCAGCAATTTTATGAGGGTATGAATAAAAAAGATAGGAGGATGATTGATGCTTCAAGTGGTGGGGACATCTTTAACAAAACCCATCAAGAGATCCAATTACTTTTTGGTACCATTTCTCAAAATCAAATGAATTTTGGGACTCGAAATGACATGAAGAGAAATTCTACCCAAGTGGTTGGTGAAGTTAGCAACACTCAACACTTGGAATCAAAGCTCTTGGATTTGACTAATGTGCTAAGTTAAATGGTGGTGGGAAGTGGTCAACAATTGATGTTATGCGGTATTTGTGCAATGACGGGCCATTATACGGACAAGTGTCCCACACTTGGAAGTGAACCGGAAGATGTGAATGCAATGGGCGGATATCAAGGACAACCAAGACCCATGAGATTTCAAAACAATTTCAACCCAAATTGGAGGAATAACAAAAAAAACCCTTATCCACCAAAGCAAAATCCACCAAATCTTTTGATGAGACCTCAACATCCACAATACCAATCCTAAAAACCTCCATATCCACAAAAATTTTATAACCCTCCAAATTACCAACAACCTCCACAACAAGGCCAATCAAGTGGTACCCATCAAATGAGCCTTTAAGAACTCATCACTTCTCTTGCTTAAAGCCAAACCCAATTTCAACAAGAAACCAAGAATACTTTCTCCAACATTCAAGCACAAATTGGAGACTTGGCAACCGCTCTCAACAAGATAGAACAAAGGGGTAAACTTCCATCACAAACCGAGAAGAACCCAAATGTGAGTGCCATCACCTTGCGAAGTGGGAAAAAACTTGGAGAAAGTCAACCTAAAAGAGTTTCAAGAGAAGACGAAGATGAAGCGATCATTGTGGAACCTTCAAAAATTGTAGTTCCTCCAAAGGAACCGGTTGTGCCAAATGTTGATCAACCCGATCCTTCCAACAAACCCATCAAACCATTGGTCATACCGCCACCTTTTCCATCTCGGTTGGCTTCCTCAAAGAAACAAGAAGAAGAGAAAGAGTTTCTTGAGACTTTCCGCAAGGTTCAACTCACCATTTTACTATTGGATGCCATTAAGCAAATCCCACGTTACGCCAAATTTCTTAAGGATTTGTGCACCAACAAGATAAAATTCAAGACAAATGAGAAGATTCAAGTCAATGCAAATGTATCCGCGGTCATCCAAAATAAGCTTCCACCCTAATGCAAAGACCCGGGAATGTTTGCTATATCTTGTACCATTGGTTATTTACATGTTGAAAGTGCCATGCTAGATCTTGGAGCCTCAATCAATGTCATGCCATACTCGGTTTTTCAATCTCTCAATGTTGGACCTTTGGAAGAAACCAGAGTCATCATTCAATTAGCAGACAAGTCAAGCGTGTTTCCAAGAGGCGTGTTGGAGGATGTACTAGTTCAAGTCAATCAAGTAGTATTTCCCACGGATTTCTATGTCATTGACCTTGAAGAAAAGTCTCCTTCCAAGTCATCTATGATTCTCCTTGGAAGACCCTTCATGAATACCGCTCACACGATTATTGATGTCCACAAAATGGAAGATCACCATGGAGTTTGATGGGGAGACCATTCACTTCAACATCTTTGAAGCAATGAGATATCCTAGCAACATATCTCCATTGTATCGAGTTGATGTGATTGAGCCAATCACCCAACAATTATTCGAGTTATCAAATGGGGATCTTCTGAAGATGGTGCTTAACATGAGTCTTGAAGGTGAAAGTTTGAAGAATACCTTGGATTTGTATACATTGGATTTCGAAGTTGAAGATATTGTGAAGACTTTAGAAATTACTAATTCCACAAAGAAGAATGTTTCTCAAGTTGCCTTATCTCATTCTCCAATCAAGATGCCACCTTCCATAATCCAACCACCCACACTTGAATTGAAAGTCTTACCTAGCCATTTGAAATATGCTTATTTAGGTCAAGATGAGACTCTACCGGTGATTATCTCTTCTCAATTGAAAGACTTTGAAGAAAACCAATTGATTGAAGTCTTGAAAGAGCATAAAGAGGCCATGGGGTGGACCATACCGGACATCAAAGGTATAAGTCCTAATGTATGCACTCACAAGATACTTGCAAGCCTAGGAGGGAAGCCCAAATATGATTAAACCCTCCCATGATGGAAGTTGTCAAGAAGGATATAATCAAGCTACTTGATATGGATATGATTTACCCAATTTCCGACTCTAAATGGGTTAGTCCGGTGCAAGTGGTTCCCAAGAAAACAGGAATCACGGTTGTTAAGAATAACAAAGGCGTAATGGTACCCACTCGAGTTCAAAATGGATGGAGGGTATGCATTGATTATAGAAAGTTGAATTTAAGCACACAGAAAGATCACTTCCCTCTTCCTTTCATTGACTAAATGCTCGAGCGATTGGCGGGCAAATCGCATTATTTTTGCCTTGATGGATACTCGGGTTCTCACCAAATACCCGTTGCCCTCGAAGATCAAGACAAAACGACTTTTACATGCCCCTTTGGCACATTTTCATACAAGCGGATGCCATTTGGATTATGCAATGCCCCCGCCACATTCCAAAGATGTATGGTGAGTATCTTATCCGTGTAAGTTGAAAATATAATCGAAGTGTTCATGGATGATTTCACCGTGTATGAAAATTCATTTGATGAATGCTTGGGTAACGTTAAAAATATTTTGAAAATGTGCATTGAGAAAATTTTGGTGTTAAACTTTGAAAAATGTCATTTCATTGTCAACCAAGGAATCATTTTGGGATACATCGTTTCTAAAAAGGGCATTGAAGTTGATAAATCCAAAATTGATGTCATCCAAACCCTTCCTTACCTGACATGTGTTAGAGAAGTGAGATATTTCTTGGGCCATGTGGGATTCTTTAGAAGATTTAGCAAAGATTTCTCGAAGATCACGCGACTGATGTGCCTCCTTCTTCAAAAGGATGTTGACTTTGACTTCAACGTTACATGCCAAGAAGCCTTTGACAAACTAAAAGACTTGCTTACCTCCGCCCCTATAATCCAACCTCTAAATTTGGAGCTCCCATTTGAAATCATGTGCGATCCGAGCAATTTCGCCATTGGAACGGTCTTAGGTCAAAAGGAGGGCAAAGCATCACATGTCATCTACTATGCCTCCAAAACTTTGGATAATGCTCAAGCCAACTATTCCACCACCGAGAAAGAACTTCTAGATATTGTGTTCGCATTGGAGAAATTCCGGCAATACCTTCTAGGGACAAAAGTAATTGTGTACTTTGATCATGCCGCCTTGAAATATCTCATGACCAAGAAAGATGCTAAGCCACGGTTGATTCGGTGGATTCTTCCCTTACAAGAATTCGATCTTGAGATAAAAGACAAAATTGGTGCCGAAACCTAGTTGCAGATCACTTAATTCGGTTGAATATTGGTGATTATTCTTCTCCCATCCTTGATGAATTCCCGGATGAACACCTCCTCTACATTTCAGACACTATTCCATGGTATGCGGATATTGTGAATTACTTGGTTACGAAAGAAATTCTCCACTCGTTTAGCAAGCACCAAAAGGACAAGTTAAAGAGTGACTCCAAATACTACGTATGGGACGACCCTTATCTTTGGAAACATTATTAGGGTCAACTAATACGAAGGTGTGTTCACCAAAATGAGGTCAAGTCTATCTTGAAGTTTTGCCACGAGTATGCATGCGGAGGACATTTTGGTCAAAAAAAAACCATGCAAAAGGTGCTCGAATGCAGACTCTATTGGCCAACCATTTCAAGAGATACTTATCTATTTTGCAAGATCTATGATAAATGTCAAAGAACGGGAAGCGTATCCACAAGGAATGAGATGATTCAAAGCCCTATCCTTATTTGTGAAATCTTTGATGTGTGGGGAATCAACTTCATGGGCCCCTTCCCCGTTTCTTTTGGTTATACTTATATACTCTTGGCGGTTGATTACGTTTCAAAATGGTTTGAAGCAAAGGCCACAAGGCATGATGATTCAAAAACTGTAATTGACTTCTTGAAATCCAACATTTTTGCAAGATATGGTGTACCGAGAGCTTTGGTGAGTGATAAGGGCACTCATTTTTGCAACAAAATGATGGAAGCCATGACAAAGAGATATGGTGTCACACACCGGATATCAACCGTTTATCATCCACAAACAAATGGCCAAGTATAAGTGTCAAATAGAGAAGTCAAACAAATTCTTGAAAAGACCGTCAACACTACCCGAAAAGATTGGAGCTTGAAGTTAGAAGATGCTTTGTGGGCGTATCGGACCGCCTAAAAAACTCCAATTGGTATGTCTCTATTCCGCCTTGTCTATGGAAAGTCTTCTCATTTGCCGGTGGAATTGGAACACAAGGCATATTGGGCGGTTAAAAAGTGCAATTTCAATCTTGAAGAAAGTGGAAAGCACTGAAAGATGCAACTTCAAGAAATTGAAGAGTTGAGAAACGAGTCTTATGAAAATGCAAGCATCTACAAAGATAAAACAAAAGCGTTTCATGACAAGCACATCACTCGAAAGCATTTTATTCCGGGCCAAAAAGTTCTTCTTTATCATTCACACTTAAAGTTATTCCCGGGAAAGTTGCGATCTCGATGGCACAGACCTTTTATTGTTATAAAAGTGTTTGATCATGGTGCGGTTGAAATTAAGAGTTTGGAAACAAATCAAATATTCTAAGTGAATGGACACCGTTTGAAACCATTTTATGAAGGATTTGATACGGGAGAATTCAACAATATAACAAGGGAAATCCCAAATTACAAAGGTTGATGGAAGCGAGACTATGTCTTGGCAAAGACGTTAAAGAAATGCAATGTGAATAAATAGTCTTCGCTTAAACTTTTGGGTGTTTCTAAACTTGAAGTTGGCCTAAAAATAAGCATATAGAAGTCTTCCAGTGATTTTAATGAAGTTTGAAAAAATCCAAAAATTCGACTTTTGCGCGGGTACCCGCGCAGGCTTTACGCGACCAACCCCAGCCGCGCAGGTCCCGAGTTCCAAATTGCACCAACATGGGGTGCAATCTGATTCTTGCGCGCGGCCGATCCCCACCCTCGCAAATCCTTTGCGCGGCCAAGAAGAAAATCCTGCCTTCAGTTGCGCGGCCCTTTGCCCCTTATAACTCCAACCGGAAGACAGGCCATTACCCGTTCCGACCCACCAGTTACCCGGATCCGACCCACTTCAGACCCGCTATTCGACCCATTTCTAACCCACCCTTATAACCCTTTAACCCATCGGACACCCTTCCCCCCCCCCCCCCCATGTGCCTCCTATCTGCAATGAACCACCATTACCCCGTTCCTTCTCCGACCGACGAAAGCCACCGCGTCTGTCTTCCGCCACCGCTAATCTCGCCGTCTGTCGCGCCACAAGCGCGGATCTCCTCCTTTCCAGTCGTCGGCAACCCGTTCTCGACCAAATCTCCTCGCCGGAAAAATGGCAAATCAACAAATCCGCCTCAGCGCTGCTTGTTTCGCCGGCGCTCTACCCCGCTCTACTCCCCACCTAATTCCGACAGACCCCCACCCATCTATTCTCCGAAAACAGCCGCCGGCCGCCATCATCCTCGACCTCGACGGAAAACCGAACAACACCCGATCTCGACACCACCTCCCATCCAATTCCAAAAATTCTTGGGGCATTCTTAACCAAACACTCCACGACACACCGATCTACTTTTAATTCGGGAAAATCTCGTCGCCGGAATCCAAGCTCCGCCGCCGGCCGCCGCCACTAAATTATACCAAAAATTTTAAAAATTTTGTTTCTTACCAGAGATTCAAAAGACTTAATTTGTGGGCCAAAATTCAAGCTTCGGGTGTGCATTTTTTGCGGATTTCTTTCGGAATTCAACACACGAAGTTGGTAATTCCTTTTAATTTATTGCATTCAATTTCTAATTTTACTAAACTTGTGCTATGCACTAGGTTAAATAGAATTCGTCTTAGCTTGCTTTGAATTGATTGTGTTGATTTGCATTGTGCCAAATTTTCAATTTGGAATATTGCCCGGTTTTAGTTATTTGATTTGATTGGATTGGTGTGAGGCGAGTGTGAGGGATAATTTTGCCCAAGTTTTTGTCTATGCTAGGTTTATTCACAGGTACAATGGCACGGGACAAGACCATTCATGCATCACATGGTTCTTCTCGTGAAGCTCAATCCTCAGGGCCATCCAAGAAAGTGTCCACCGACCATGTTGATCGTGATGAGAACCTTACCCTCACGAGTGCCCAAAGCCGAGAATTCAAATCCAATCTTCAATAGCGTGCAATCCGTGCCACAAAATTTTACCACCAAGATTCTATGGATCACCTCGGCCTTGACAACCACTTGCGACAACTATTTTTCAACATTGGTTGGCACGAGTTTCTCGATCTTTCTGCACGTACCTACAAGTAGCCTACACTCGAATTCCTCTCCACCTATGCCCGCAATGACACGACGAGGGTACTCACTTTCAAACTCCAGGGTCGGCAGCACCGACTCAAGTACAAAAAACTCAACAAGATCATGGCCACATATGGCATCCACAACTCCGACATTTGCAGTTACCAATGGACTCAATTTAAAAGCCTGCCCAAAGTAGATTTTTGGACCCAAATCACGAGCCTTTCCAAGTTCAATCCCAGTCGCCAAAAGGACCCCTTTATCATCCATCCTTGCTGGAGAATTGCCCACTGGGTCCTATCCACTTCTATCTTTGCTCGTCACGAGCGGGGACAAATCAACACCGTTGAGTTGTATTTTCTCTACTGCATGTCGAGCCGACGTTTGTCTTTACCTGATTTCGCCACCTTCTTTTTAGATAAATGTGACAGCATCAAGACGAAGACCACTGGTGACATTTGTATTGGAGGTCTCATTACCCTCATTGGGTTAGGTATGGGCCTTCAATTTCTAGAATTTGAATATGTACTAGTAGATGATCCACCTCTCTACCTTCTCGATTTCATAACTCTCATCCGAATGTAATTATTGCTACCTCATCCTACTCTTCCTAGACATTTCTCTTGACTCAACCATGTCAAGGACCCAATTTACATCTTACGTAATCCAAGTATCTCTGCCTTCACCACCGATGACCCCGAAACACGGTTCTTGCCTCAAGAGTTACCAGATGATGATGATGACATGCAGGTGGACCTTGACAATGCTGATAGCGCATTGGAGGCTGAAGACTATTATGATCTTCCGATCCGCTAGTTGCCACCACCTTATCCAGGTCAAGCCTTTGGGTCACACTCTCAGCCCTTGGGAGAACACTTCCAGCCACAACATGATTACCACTCATACCAGCAACACAATGAGCCCGACCCCGCACACGAGTTTCCTCTTGATATTTACAGCCAGCTTGCTTCCTTGTGCCTCCAGGGCAATAGGAACACCGCTGCCATCCACCGCATTGAGGAACAACAAGCACGCACCAACACTGACATGGATGACCTTTGGTATCATTTTCAGCCCGAGGGCGGTTATCCCCCTCGAGGGCCTCCTCCATCTTGATCCCAGTATGATCCTTCCATACTCTCATCCTAAGCATTAAGGACAGTGCTTAATTTTAAGCTTGGGGTGAGGTATTCTTATATTTTATTTTTATTACATTTAGGTTGTATATAGTTGCATTTAGAGTCATTTAGGTCATTCATAAAAATATTGCATGAAAAATTCAAAAATTTTGCATATTTTGTTTCCTTCTTTTCTAATTTTCATATTTTTTTTAGATGCATCCTAGTTTAAGTTCATGCATTGTTGTTCTCTCTTGTTTTCTCATCCCTACAGGTACCAAAGCACCGAGTCATAAGTATTGAATCATAGATTGGTCCCGGGTCTTGATATGGAATTCCTTGTATTTGATAAATGGGACACGTTTTGAGCCTCACAGACCACTTTGAGACCGCTTGTGTGGGGGTCAAATGCAGGGAGCTTGATTGGGTCTAGGTGCGGAGGGATGTGGTTGGTCATGCCAATGTGTGCGAGCAAAGACTAGCCCGGTAAGGTATTTTGAAGACATTGAAGATATTGAAGACTCGCATCTTGGTTTCGGAGGGAGTACCCTTTAGTACTTGCGAGTCTCATCCGAGCCTTGCTTAGTTAGACTCTCACCACCTTTTTAGGATAGGTTATCATTTTTCTAAGGGTCTAAAGTAGATAGTCAGATAGATTTTGTTTATCACACCTTGCATTGAGGTGCTTGATGAACTCTGAAGTGGGTTCCCCAATTCACATCTTTTGGGACCAAGTCTTTTCGGTAACACCCATTTTTGAGTCATATCCCACCCATTTTTAGTTGATCTTGGCGCATTGTCAATGATCATTAGGTGTTCATGTTAGCCTCTATCTATCACTAAATCTTCACTATTGGAGTCCTATGTTACTTGGTGAAATTCCTTAGACCTTCCAAGAAGAAAACACAAAAAATGAAGAAATTTGAAAAAGCGAAGACAATAAGAGCCTATAAAAGATGATTCAAGAAAAGCAATAAAAGCAAAGAATAAAAATGAAGAAAAAGAGCAACACAAAAAGAAGAAGAAGATTCCAAGTTCAAGACTCATGTTATAAATATGATTCCAAAAAAAAATAAAAAAAATAAAAAAAAATCTGAATGTCAAGCAGCAAATGTGATTGAAGACCCAATAACATAAGTTCAAGATTAAAGATTTAGGTTGTTAGGTTTAGAATTAGGTTAAGTATAATTTTATTTTATTTTATTTTTGATTTTTGGTGAGAAAAGGCCCCGACGATGAGACGGTAGACTGTAAAGGATAGTATAAGGGAGAAACCTCTGAAACCGGATGTTTTCCCGGAGGCCGTGCTGCAAAACCTTATTTCGTATTATACACTTTAGCCTGACAAATGTAGGAATCATAGTGTGTGAAGCGGTGCCTTTCCTTCGTGCACTATGGTCTACATTGGTGATTTAAAGTGCCCCCACTGGGCGCCTCTCTGTTTCCTTTGTCTTGCACACCGCAACCGCATCCAGCCGTGATCTACTCGCCCATCAAGTGGTTAAGAATGTGGTTTATGGCTCTAAAGCGAGGAACATTTTGAAGATGCGTAGGGTCCATTGAAGGACTAATTCTGACCATGTTGACTGATGTTGACCAAGTTCTATGGTATCTTTCTTTTTCCTTTTTAGATAGTTCATCCCGAGCTCATTTTTAGTCTTGTTCTAACTTGAGGACAAGTTAGGTTTAAGCTTGGGGTGATTTGATAGCTATTTTATTTCCTTATTTTTATTAGTTTATTTTAGTTTTTTTTAGATCTTTTTATCATTAATGCATTGTATTTTATTTATTTTTCTTTAGTATGGATCATTCCGAGTGCTTGTTATGTTGCATGAGATATTTTGTAGGTTTTTCGGTGCTTGTTGCGGTTGCGGGTTGATTGGAAACGGGCTTAGTGGGCTTCCGAGGCATTATTGGGCTTGGCAGAATCAAAGAGGAAGAATTGGGCTTTAGAAGTTGATGCCTTGGATTATTTGGGCTTGTGAAGATGGATCATAAATTTCTAATTTTGGGCTTGGAGCATCCATTTGGTGGCTAAATGATGATTGGTGGATTTAAATTACCTGGCCAAGGGGGGGGGGGGGACCAAAGGAATCTTTGGTAGTGGAAGGATGGAGTGGTGGAATGAAGGACCAATAGCATTACATCAACATTTTCACGTGTGAAATTTTCGTTGCGCGAGTACCCGCGCAACTGCCCAGTTTGGGCATTTTACTCATTTGGCACACTATAACTTTGGGGGATCAGATCTAGAGGCTCATTCACGATTTTTCACCATTGGAGACCTGCAAGAGGCGATTTTGGGAGCTAGAATCCATTTCCTTTCATCTTTTCAAAACTTAGGTAGTTTCTTTATGCAATTAGATTATTGTTCTTGTTACTTTGTTGCCATGAGTGGCTAATACTCTTATTTGGTTGACTATGGCTGAAAACCAATGAATGTTTGTGGGTTTTGAAGGATTTATGTTGATTATCAATTTATTCCATGTTTATGATTCTAGTTTACAATTCTTATGCTTATTTGATGCTTTGATCATGAGCTTAGTATTTGATTGAGCAATGGTTGATTTGTTTCATTGATTTTGCATTGGATCATTGAATTTATCTAGAACAAAGGATTTATGATGGTAGAAATCATCTCTAGTTTATGAATCGTAGCTCCTTTATGGATGTGTAAGCATTTGACATCCTCTAGGAATTGGGGATTCCTTCATTCTTAAGGCTAATTGATTTCTTGGAATTAATTGCTTCAATTGACCCTTGATATTAATTAATAAGGTGTGTTGTGGGCTTCCCCAACCTCCATACTACCTATGAGGAATCTTGGCATATCATGCTTCATGATTGCTATAACCAATTTGGAATGAAGGATAAGCTTTGTATTAGATCCTAATGATAAACACACAAATGTTCATTGTGTTGAATTGCCTTAGTTAACCAATTATTCCCAACCTTTGAGCATCTCATCAACTTGCTTAATTGCAAGGTTTTTAGTTATTCAAGTATTTTAGTTTTCAAGTAATCAAACACCCCCTTTTAGTTTAATTGTAGTTAGTTAGTTTAATTTTACTAGTTCTATTGAATTGCATTGGTGATTGAATACAACCATTTCCCCAAGGATCGATACCCCTTTTTACCATTATATTACGTTTATTTAGCAATCAAAGGGTGTAATTTGCTTGGTGGGATTGACATCCCACCGGTGTTGAAGTTCGAAAATAATTGGCACATCACGGACTGACACTAACCCTGGGAGGCCATTTTATAAATTATTAAACAAGGTAAAATGTAGTGTTCTATTTGAAACCCTGGTTTCACAATTATTTTCTAAATGTAACCTGACTTTCATAATCAGGAAGCTCGGTCAGGTTTCATTGCTTAGGCTGATAAAGTAAACTGCAATAGTAAAGGGATGATTATAAGTATACTGATGAGGTCTAAGAAGAATCTAGAATCAGAAGTCTTGAAGTTGAAGTTGGTCTTACTTTGTAGTTGGGTTTTTTTGGTTTAATCATCTATAAGTTGTAATCAAACGTATTTGGGTTGATGAAGTAAGAACAATTTGTAGTTGAATTTGGATTTTAAGTATAGACTTGTATTACTACCCTTAATGTGATGTTGTTATGTCATTACCCTTAATGTGGTTAAATTATGCTACACTTTGTCATTTTATATGTCATCACCCTTACTGGCATTACCCTTCATATTTGAATTACTTATAATACATTGCTATATAGAATATTCAAATTGTTAACAATTAGTGTACATGTTTTTACTGAAAATACAAGGACCATATGTTCCTTTAAAGCACTAGGACCACACGTTACCTTAAATGATTGAATTACATGCATCATATACGTTCACAACATATTTTATTAAATATCCAAACCATGAGATATATTATTAAACATCCAAATCATGAAAATAGTTTCTCAAACATACAAACTAACTTCAACCAACCAAACTATTGTCAAACCAAACTATTACAAGCCAAAGCTAACAAGTACATGAAATTAGAAATCCAAACATAACAGGACACCATCAAAGACTTCATAGGCATTAAGGTCTAGTGGGTTTGCACTAGTTTTTCCTTTCCCATCCTTTCCCTTAACCTTCTTTGAAAGTTTCATCTTGATGATTCTCTCTAATTTTTTTTTCTTTTACCATAAATGCACACATCCATACCCATTAAGTCGCCACACTTTACAACTAAAAGTCTTTTTTTTCAGGTCAACAACATAGGACTCTGCCAGGTTTGTTGTTTCAAATTGGTTTAGACCACCGGGTAAACTTGCCAAAACCTATTTGAGATAGAACATAATTTAGTATCTAATTACAAGTAGGAGTGTAAAGATTAGAAAGTACATTTTAGATCTTTTCAATTTATTTAGTATAAGTGTAATTTCTAGGCAAGGCTTGTAGCCAGGCCATGATCTACCTTTTATCTTCAAAAAAGCCTCTCTATAACATTTAATCTAATATCCTCTAACATGGTGATGATTGGCTTTTTCCTTGCATCCCTGATGACACTATTAAATGTCTCAGATAATTCATTACCCACTGCATCATATATCATTCCTTCATGAGAGAATGCTCTACTCATAACTTGGGTTTGTTTTCATAAGGTACGCAAAGGTTGTAGGGTTAAGCAGTTCAATATCCTTCATGGCATCATTGAATAAGGTTAAGTGGATGCCTTGATTTTCTTCCAAAAAATGGTTGTATAGTGTACACCAGTTAATTTTATCCTAAAGTTGGCAACAATATGCCTTGCACACTGCGTATGTTCAATAGTAGGCAATACTTCTTTGGAAAGATCTAACAGCCCTATCAAACAATGGTAATATGTTAGAGAAAAGGAAACCTAAAAGTAAAATATATAAATGTTGAAAGTACTGGACATACCTTATGCTGATCCGACATCAATGTTATAACAAAACCATTATCCAGTTGAGGGTCATCTTTTAGATTTTCCAAGAACCACATCCAATTTTCTTTATTTTCTACACATATAATTTCCCATGTGATTGTGAATATGTGATTATTAGCATCCCTTCCTACAACATATATTAGCTCTCCAGTTCATAAACACTTTAAGAAACATGCATCCAAATTTATTATTGTTCTGCAACTCCTTCTCTACCCCTTCTTTAGGCCACACCACTAGAAAACAAACCTTTAATGACACGCGATTTATGAAACACATTGATCTATGATACGCAAAAGTGTGTGACCTTAAAATAGTGTCATCTCTCTAAAATTTTTAAGGATTTAGGTCACGAATTATTACGTGCCCTTAAATTAGTGTCTTAGGGAAAAAAATTAAAAACATGCAGGGCTCTCTATCTTACAAACGCATCCTCTATAACTGTCGATTTATAATTTTAATGAAATACGCGTTTAGTAGAAAACGTGGGAAAATGAAATCCCCAAAATTTTGAAAACCCGACTTCTTCTTTTCTACCTTCTTTCTATCTTTCATCTTCACAATCGACTCTCCCCTCTTGTTTCTCTATTGTGAGAAGTGATGGAAAGAAGGGAGACTGGGATGGATCCACCCTTGATAATGAACAGATGTGCTTTGTGGTAAATTTCGGAGATGGCGTTGTCGATTTCGATGGTGGTGTACATGCGTGAATCCTTAGCAACAAGGAATCAAATCCAACTTTTTTATTTTTTGTGACATCCCCATTTTCACGGCCAGAAAAGACCGATTTGTTTATGCTTTGTTTTATAAAATCAGAGTAATCTTTTAAAGAAAACAGTTCAGAATTTGTTCCCAAAACAAAATATGATAAAAATTATCAAAGCATTTATCGAAGAGAATGTATTTTCATTTAATAATAAAACCTCGGGATGTCATGTTTCGATACAAACATATAAGCATAAACAGAACTTCCATTTAATTACACAATTGATTTATATCTCCTTTAAATCTCTTTGTGAAATATGTCTTCGTATTAATACCTGTGATACAAAGAAAACTGAGTGGGTCAGGCTTGGGAGCCTGGTGAGCATATAGGGTTTTCAACCCACAATAATATAATTATTATATTCAACCATCAAACAATCAACTCAATTACCCATCCCTATTATCTTCTTTATTTCTTAGGATTTTACCCTAGCAATTCAACTACCCATCATTCTTTCATTCCTAAGGATTAACCTAAGGAATCAGCACAAAGTTCCATTACTACATAAGGCGCATCTACCAACATTATCCTTTAAGCGCCTCTGCCAGGATTACGACATTCACTATTAGGCACATCTGCCAATATTATCCTTAAGCGCATCTGCTAGTATTATAACATTCTCTATTTGGTGCATCTACCAATATTATTCCTAAGCGCATCTGCTAGCATTATGGCATGCTCTTTTAGGTTCATCTACCAATACTATACTTGAGTGCATCTACTAGTATTATTTCATTCTTTCTTTGGTGCATCTACCAATACTATGTTTGAGCGCATCTGCTAGCATTATGACATTCTCTAATTGGTGCATCTACCAATATCATTCTTAATCATCTTTCATACCTCGTCTTTTTATCACATACCAACTATCTCATCTACCCATGCTCTACCCAACATATTTGTAGATATAAATACATATACATTTTAACCCATTTAAAAACTATATAAAACATCCATTCCACACTCATATCAAATAAACAACAATATATATAAAACCATAGCACGTGTTTTATAACAAACACTTCATATTTATGTGTCAGAAGAAAGTAACTATACACTCACCCAAACATATACTTAGTACATTCAAACAATACTTGTATTATACCCGTGTTTATGAAAGGGACTATACACCCACACGTATAAACAACTTTATATTATACACATAACACGTATTTTATACTAAATACTTAATAATTATGCGTTAGATGAAAGTAACCACACACTCACTTGATTAGAAGATGATCGGACAACACTACGACTTGTAGAAGTAGTATTCTTCGGTAGATATGGAATATCTTCACAAAAACCGGGCTCCTCGCGGGCAGAGCTTCGGCTCGAGAATCGCACTTCTCGAGATCTTCGGGGCCTCGGGACTTGCTTCGGGGCTCGGAAATGATACCAGTGCTTCGGGATATTTCTTGCACGAAAAACGATGCAAAAACGCGAGAAAATGGGAAGAAATGAGCAAAGAAGTTGGTTGCCCTCGACACCCTTTTATAGGTGGCTGGAACACAAATTACGTTGGACATAATTCTAAATTACGCTGGGCGTAACGGCGATAAGATCGCTGACTCCCCCTTTCGGATAATATCCGAATTTATATATAAATAAAATATCGAAAATATTTAACAAAATTCAAAATTCATAACTTCCTCATACGAACTCCGTTTTCGACGTTCTTTATATCCCCGCGTAGGTGAGACTACGATCTACAACTTTCATTTAGACTCCGTCGGCTAATTTTGAATTTATTTTTATTATTTATTTTTAGTAGGCCGGGACAGAAAAACTCCGTTATAAAATCATAACTTCTTTATCCGAACTCCGTTTTCGCCTATCTTTTTATCGTTTTACTCCTATTAACGATACCTTCGATTCTCATTTAGATTGTTTCGGCTAAAAACCGCTCGGTCTTAAATCGAGCATTCGGGCTGCATACCGCTAAGTCGAAACTTAGAAAAATCATAACTTCCTCATACAAAGTCAGATTTGGACGTTCTTTTTATGCACGCTCATGGTTTAATGAACTCTATGACTTTTGTTTAGATTGCTAAGGCTAAATATCGCTCTAACGTAAATTCACTTTTTACGTCATTCAGAGTCGTGTCGGTTCCGTCGCGAAACTTCGACAGGTCATAACTTCTTCGTTATAACTCGGATTTCGGCGTTCTTTATATGCACAGAAACCTTGTAACATATACTATAACTTAGTTAAGATTATTCATTATAAATAATCTTTCATCAAAAATTCATTTTTGACGCCTATCATCTTTAAATTGACTAGCCCTGTTCTACGGGCGTTACATTTTTGGGATCAAAAATTAATATACATATTTAAAACAGTTCTGGTTTTCCAGTCGCCCATACACTCGTAGGTCATCGTCCCCTCTTTCGTTCTTCTTCAAATTATATTCAGATAGGCTTCACTTTTGCACCGCTTTTTCCGATTAGTTTTTTACTGTGCCACGTTTTGGGTGTTCGTTCCGCTTTTTTGGGGAATGTTCTAATTCTCGATTCCATCTTACCTACATCTTCGGTGCTTCGCTCTTTCTCCATTTCGTCCCAATTGATTCAGGGTGTTGTTCCTTTTGGTTTGCGGCTTTCGATTTTCGTCTGCAGCTGTCGTTCATTACTGATTTGGATATGTGTTTTCGACTTATGACTTCACTCTCTCTGATTTGTGCTTGATTTTGGACTAGATGATTATAAAGAGGTGATTTTCAATTTAGGTTTGTCAAAATCTTTCACTCAATATTATTTGTTTTTTTTCTGTTATAATGTGTGATGAAACCAACAACAACTGATGTCAGTTGCCTTTGGTCAACGTATCTTCGTTGTTTGGGTTTACTTCCAGTTCTGTTGTTTCTGCAATTGGAGAATGCGAGCTTGGAAAAGAACACCAAGTGGCCTATAACGTCACCGATATACATTTGGCTAACCGAATTCAGTAACGGTGGGATTTAGGGCTTATCAATAGGAATCCAGGTAAACACAAACTTTCTGATTTAGTTCACAACTATGCTAACTTTACTCGATTCTTTCGATTATTGTTTTTGGAAAACATTGAAATCATTGACTATCACCCGATTATTGATTTTGGTAGTTATAGTTTGGTTTACACTTTTGCACACCAATTGTTCGCTATTTTTCCTCCTCAGCTAGGGTATTTTATAGGTTGTGTGCTTTGGTTTGATCATAGTTGGGGGTAAATTATGAAACAAGTTCCAGTTCCTGAATGACCAACTCTAAGTCTAGGACGTGAAAGTGAACTAGAAAGTTAGTGGTCTTATAATTTTAGTATTGTTGTTTCTATTTTGATTGATATATTGGCGCATTAGTTTTTTTTTTTTTCTTTTCTTTCGGAGGTTGACATGAAAAGGAGTTCACGCCTAATGATTCATCCACCTATTACAGTTGTGATATTGATTTTAGTCCCTTTCAAGACCAAGGACTAGCCCTTAATATGCATAGAAGTAGCTTTCCAAAAAATATTTTGGTAATGTAAGTCTCAACCCTAGAACCCTTAAGTTATAGTTGCGATCAAGGCTTAGCCCTAGGCAGTGGCCGTTCGATGGGGATAGCGGTACGGTGTTTAATTAAGAGTTTCCTTCCGATATGAGAGCCTAATAGTTGAGGACTAAAGTTTCATTTATAGTGGTTATCAAAAGTTCAAATTTTGGCGGCACACCCAAAATAATGCTTATATTCAACAATTGACCTCCCATTTGGGTCTGGAATGGGTTAACGTAGATTGTTCAGATGGTACAGTTTATCATTTCAATTTCAACCTTCTGTAACGCTCGTGTTCCATTTCATAAAATTTATAAAAAAATCATATATATATATATATATATATATATATATATATATATATATATATATATATATATGGTTAGGTTCATGTGAGACGGCCTAATTTTGTGAGACCGTGAGACGCATTTATTTATTTATTTTTATTTATTTTTAATTTTTTTAGTTAATTCAAGCTCCGAAAATAATATTTAAAAAAGAATTTTTTGATTTTTCCATTTATTTTGCATTTTAAAATTATTTTTAGAATATGTACAGTGTAATATTCTATTTAGAATATTTCACGTA
Organism: Lactuca saligna; assembly: GCF_052625555.1. Classification (NCBI taxonomy): domain Eukaryota; kingdom Viridiplantae; phylum Streptophyta; class Magnoliopsida; order Asterales; family Asteraceae; genus Lactuca; species Lactuca saligna. The sequence goes on along the minus strand of NC_136420.1, from coordinate 307,622,480 downwards.
TTTTAAAAAAAATGATTTTTTTAATTTTTTTAATTTTTTTAGTTAATTCAAGTTCCGAAAATAATATTTAAAAAAAGAATTTTTAGATTTTTCCATTTATTTTGCATTTTAAAATTATTTTTTTTAATATGTCAGTGTAATATTCTATTTAGAATATTTCACGTATTTTTCAAAAAAAAAAAAAAAACAGGATTTTATTTATTTATTTTTATTTTTAAAAAAAAAATTAATTTTTTTTAGTTAATTCAAAGTCCGAAAATAATATTAAGATTTTTTTTTTAGATTTTTCCATTTATTTTGCATTTTAAAATTATTTTTAGATTTGGTCTCACGGTATTACAAAATTAGAATGGTCTCAAATGAACCTGAACATATATATATATATATATATATATATATATATATATATATATATATATATATATATATATATATATATATATATATATAGTAATAAAAATAACTTAATTAATTTCAAATGATAATAAAATAAATAAATTGGAAATAATCTTGAAACCTAAAATTGGATATATTTTAGGTTTAGAGATTGAAGTGTCAGAGTTTAAAAACTGTTTCGTCAAAAACTTTTGCGTTGAGGAACAACTTGTGCCATTATGGAAAACTTTAGGGTAAAAACTGGAAAAATGCCAAATTAACCTTTATTGACATATATAGGATCGTGTCATCGTGATGGCTATTAGGCTACCTCATATGTATCGTTTTTAGACGTAAGCAGTGCCGGGTAATAAATAGCCTTTCTACGCATCAACACCGCGGAACCGAGAGTAAACGTCTTGGTGAAAGACGGAAGCGTTATTGGTTGGATGATCACGAGATGTCGTTGTTAATTTGCTTACCAAATTGAAGTTATATTAATGGTCCTTTAGTTAAACTTTTTTTACGCATGCAACCCCAACTCAATATTTCCTTTTCATAAGTGGTTTATATAATTTTTACTTTACCACCCTTATGCTCCAGCAAAATTGCATTTATAATAATTCAATAAATTAGTGAACGCTATCACATTGGGTGTGAAGAAGAGAAAAAAAAAAAAAAGAGAGAAGAAGAGGCTTCAAGATAATGAAAAAAAAAAAAAAACATGGGCTAGTGTCAAATATGGTGGTGACTACAATGTTCTTCCGTTACAAATAATCTGGAAGAGCTAATAGATTGATCCTTGTTGCCATCTATCTCAGTAATTAATATAATTCTTCGTGTGAAAATGAAAATGAGATATTTCCTTCTATGTATTGATCAGTATATGTCATAGTATTTGGAGTAAAAATAATGCATGTTGTCGTCGAATTCGAATAAGGCATCTTTTTTAGACTATTGATCTAATTTTACAAAGGGTAAATGTTTTAAATAAGTAACAGATTATTTATTTTAAATATTATTTATAATGATAATAATAAATGAATAACAAACTATTATTATTATTTTCATAAAATACTATTAAGAACCATTGATATTCTAATAATTTGAGTAAAAAATTTCAGTTGTTTTAATTTTAATAATTTTTTTTTATAAAAATTATGTTTTTTTTAATTAGAATAATTCATTATTTATTTTTGAAATTGATCTTATTTTATAAATTAAGATACATTCAATTTATGTTTTATGAACCAAAGTTAATCTTTTGAATTTTGTAAAAGTAGTAATTATTGGAAATCTCCATGAATCTACTTATATAAATGGGAGGATTTACCTATTTATCCTGTAAATAATGAACAACTAGTTGTTAGAAGAAAATTTTGAGTAAAGAACAAACTATCCGTATGTTGACTTAATAATCCTCACTTAGAAATTAAGCATTTTCCAAAAAAAAAAAAATGTGCCACATTTGAATCTTATAACATTGAACGTTTTGCAGCTATTTATTCTTAATAAATAAGAGTAAAGTATTGTTAATATTTTAATGACTTTTTATATCTACACTTCATACTGTTACACTCCATTCTATTTTAACTAGTTTTGATTGAATATATATATATATATATATATATATATATATATATATATATATATATATATATATATATATAAAAGGAAGAGAGAAAATTATTTTTTCAAACCAATGTAATCAAAACATTTTATTAATACAAATAATTAGTTAATTATGATTTTATTAATACAACACTCTTTTTTCATTAAGACACATGCTCTTGGTACTTGGTAGTCCAACAGAGTCATAGTAAAGTCTATAAAGAGTGACGCCAGCCTACAACCAAAGATGGAAGATGGCTCATCATGAGTTTTTTCATCCAAAGTCGACAAGAAATGGTGAATGAATTACTAGATTAGATTAGAAGAGAAAGTCATGCATAAAAGATTACTAGAATTTCAAAAAACAAAAAAGGTTATTTAACATAAGTGGTGAGACACACATTTAAGTGGGCTCAGTCATAATACATTACATCCGCCATTGGCGTTGACTGAAATTACCACGTGAGCTTCGACCTTCATCTACCGCAATCGCAAGTATATGATGGCGCCAAGAAACCACTTTACCCGTTTATCATGAAAAATGGATAATCCCTCCATCAATTTCGACGATGAGAATTCCGCCATTGTTTCAGCACTCAGTGTGTCATTTGCAGCGGAAACATCGCCACTCCAAGCGGAGATAATGGTTCCGGGGATGAAAGAACGGAAGTGGTTGGGGACTTTCGAGACTGCAGACGTCGCCAATATTCATTATAGAGGAAACAAGGTGAAGACCAATTTTGTTGTGGAGGAGTACCCAGAAAACGCCGACTAAGAAATGACACCTAAGATTCAAATTTTAAAAACAAGACTTATGAAATGCAATGAAAAATGAAACCTAAGATTCAATTACAACTGAATCAGAAAATATATATACCAAGAAGCTATGTTTGGTGGGATCTGTGTACTCGGCTACAACTTGAAGTTCATAAGCAAACTACATACATGTGCATGGATTTGTATTTGGTTTCAGCCGATAGAAGAGATACAGTGAATTGTTTCTTTGAGTATCAAGAAATGGGATTGCCATCAAATAGAATACGGAAACGACAGATGGATCTTCTTGTGATAGACTTGCAACCTAATCAGAGTCGCAATATGTTTAAACGTTAAAAGTAGCCTTCTTGTTAAAAAAAGAAACCTTGAGTAATTGTCCCTTTAAGATATTGTAAAATGTGGAGAGCTACATCATAATGAGCTTGACTCGGTTGATTAAATTGACTCAAATATTTAACTATATAGGAAAGATTGTGTCTTGTATGCAACAGAAATTCAATTTGCCAATAAGTTGTGTATACATTGTTCGATCACTTAAAGGATCATCCATTATAGGAAGTAAAAGTATTTTAGGTGGAGGTGGCCGGTGTAGCCAGTCATTGAATACATCGCAAGTAACTCCTTGATAAGCTTTGTTAAATCAAAGGGAAATAAGTCTCTTTGAAAAGGAGTTGTAGGCTTCAAAATTAACCCTTGAAGAGGAACTTAAATCCCTTAAACAAGAAAAACACAAACTGGATACGAAATTAACCCTTGAAGATGAACTTAAATCCCTTAAACAAGAAAAACACAAACTTGATATGAAAACATCCTTCTTGGATTCTAAAGAAGAAGTTGGTTTAAATATTCATTGTGTGTTATATTAACTAATATTATTTTAAAATTTCATTTTTTATTGGAAATTCATTCTTTATTGCATGTCATTGTAACACTCGTGCCAGGTACGGGCTAATACTTTAATTTAAAGGTTTTATTCATGGGTGGTGACAACGTGGTGGATGTTCACCACATCATGGCAAATTGTTCCATAACTGTGGGGTTTAATGACCTGCCACGACGTGGAAGGTGATTTAATGAAACTCTAGATGTCTGGGTTGGACCCCTATTTAAAGGAATGAGGATGCTAGGGTTTCCTCACCCTCAACCTCTATTAGCATCCTAAAGCTCTGAAGAAACCCTAACCTCCTTCCTTAATTGTTGAAGTTCTTTTTGGTGTTCTTGGAAGTTCTTAAATGGAGACACCAAGCAAGTCTCCATTATTCACCCTAAGACTCTTATGGACCTTTGTAAGTGTATAAGGCTCAAAATTTTATCATGTTAGGTTGATAGATCTTGAGTTTTAGCACATAATCTTCTTGCACTTGTTAGTTGCAGTGGGAATACTTCATAAAGTTTGCAATTTTATGAATCTCTAGAGCATTTTGTAAGATTGTTGTTTTGAATTTGAAGTATAGTTAAGTCTTCGGGCCATGCATGAGATCGTTATCAAAAACCCGTATTTTGACTCATTATGGCCTCAAGACATGCATGTTTGTAAAGCACCAACTTCTATGCTATTTTTGGTGTTAGAAACCCATCTGGAGTTAATGGCTAAGGACTTTTTAGAATAAGTGCTTAATGGACGAAACTATGCCTTGTTTAGCCCTTTTTGGAACCTAGGGTTTTAATATTGACCTTGTGGGTGGCCTTATTGGATAATGTTGGAAACTTTATTCTTCTATACAATGTATCAAACCAGATCTGAGCTTTAGAGCTCTTGGAATCGAAGAAAACGACTTAACCCATTAAGTTGTCGGAAACCTAGCTCCCACGGTGTAGCCTTAGGTCGCCACGACGTGGCAACTGGGAAAAGCCCAATTGTATTGATGTATGAGGGTCACGGTGTGGCGGTTGACTAAAGTCAACATTGATTGTTGACTTTGACTGTTGACTTTTTACTTGAGTTGACTGTTGATAAAACTCCTAGTTTTTGAAGTAAAGGTGAGGGTTTACCTTGTGTAATGGTATAACTGGTGCGTAGCATTAGTATTTCTGACAATGAGAGCAACAACATCTGATATCGACTGACTGGTGAGTCTTTTCATTGTACTCGTAAGTCAAAGGAACCAATGTTGGCCCACTAGATTATATATGTAGGATGCTAGCAATCTTTGTGACTCTTGCTTATACATTTAAATGCTTATATATAGAGGGTGAAATAGACATAGGGATGAAATAGACCAGTTTATTATATATAGGAGTGAAATAGACTTGTTTATATATGTATATATATATATATATATATATATATATATATATATATATATATATATATATATGGGTGAAATAGACTCGTATATTATATATTTGATGTCTTCGTGACTTCTACTGATATGTTTGTATGTTACTTGTATGTGGGGTGAAATAGACCCGGGGGTGAAATAGACCATTACAGTTAAAAAATAACAATTGAGTTGAAATAGACTTGGGGGTGAAATAGACTCGTATGGTTGAAAAATAACGATTGAGTTAAAATAGACTCGAGGGTGAAATAAACTCAAGGGTAAAATAGACCCATGTAGCTACGAGTTGATATATATGTATGTTATGGGGTGTTTTAAAAAACTCACAAAGCTTTGTACTTACGATTTATGTATGGTTTCAAGTCCCTCCGGTTCCAAAGGGAAGAGCTTGGCATGATTGTACCACATCCACCAGTATTCCGCATGATTTTATTGATATGTACTCTGATAATTGTATGACATATTTTATACTATGATGGGTTTTCAAATGAATGAATGGCTGTGTGATTAGTTTAAAACAAAATTTTTACTTCAAATTTTTGGGACGCTACACTCGTTTTATGTGATTGTTTTATATACGGTTTGCATTTTATTAGATTGCTAATCATATCACTTTAATATACGACAATATATTTAGGGTGTGTTTGACACAAAGTGTTTGCAAACTTCTAGTTTCTAGCATTTGACAGAATGATCCGTTTTGAACAAAAAACGTCGTTTGACAAAATGCTATGTTTTGAGCAAGAAGTTGTTTTACAATGCAAGATTTTCATGTTTAATTTAAACAATCCACTCCAAATCTAAAAGTTATCTCACATAGCATTTAACAAAACGCTACCAGTTACCAACTACCCACAACCCACAATCTGCTACTCGCTACCAGCTAATTTTATCAAACAAATTCATAGTATGAATAGAAGTAACTTTCCAAAAAAATATATAGGCAATGCAAGTCTCAAATCTGGAACCCTTAAGGTATAGTTATGAACTTATGATCAAGGCTTAGCCCTACGGTAGTGGCCGTCCGATAGGGGCAATGGTAGAGAGTTACAAAAATTCTTTTCCACTAAGATGAGGGCCTAGTGGTTCATGCCTGAAATTTCATTCATATACGGTATGAAGAGTTCAAACTCTAACATACCTAAAATAATGCTAATATTCCACAATTGACGTCCCATTTAGGTATGTAGTGGGTTGATGTGGACTTCTCAGATGGTACAGTTTATTATTTTAAGACCTTCTATAATGCTTATTTTCCATTTCGTAAAATTAAAAAAAAAAAACAATTATAAGAATATGTGTGTGTCTATATATATATATATATAACATAATTAATAAGAAATTATAGTAAAATAAATAAATTGGAAATAATCTAAAACCTAAAATGCAATATATTTTTAGGTTTAGGGACTAAAAGTGTCAAAGTTCAAAACCTGATTTATCAAGACTTTTGCGGTGAGGGGCAATTTATGCCATTATGGAAAAATTTAGGAGAAAAACTCGAAAATGCCAAATTAATCCGTCAAATTTGACGGGGTCGTGATGGCGATTAGGCTACCTGATATGATATCGTTTTTACACGTAAAAATTGACGGAACATAAGGAGTAAGCTTCTTGTGGCTTGGAGCATTTGAGGGGTGAAGACGGAAGCTCAATTGGTTGGATGACCAGGAGATGTGTTCTTAATTTGCTTTTCAAACTGACGTTACATTAATGGTACCTTGGTTCAATTTTTTATTATGCATGCAACCCCAACTCAATATTTCTTTTCATAAGTAGTATATAAAAGTTTCACTTTACCACCCTTATGCTCCAACAAAATTGCACTTAAAATAATTCAATGAATTAGTTAACAATTTAATTTCCTTTAATGAAATGTAACAATGTTAAACAGTAACATCCAGAAAATCAGAGTAAATTCAAATTTTTCAAAAAAAACATCCCAATAACCTTAAATGTTTATACAAGCATTGTTTCAAAAGTGGTATTCAATTATCAAAGTGTTCCAAAATCCAAATAACATAAATATGAAGGATGTGCATGATCACATCTTTGTCTTGCTACGGTCTTCTAAAGTACCTGAAACAATAAACTAACATTGTAAGCCAAAGCTTAATGAGTTCCCCAAAGTACCAACACATAAACATATAACCAGACAAATATCGGGTCCACAACCTTTCGGTTGGCTTACCCCTTGCCCACAACCTTTCGGTTGGGTTGCCAATACATACTGGGTCTACAACCTCTTATTTGGATTACCCCCGGCCCACACCCTTTCGGTTGGAATGCCCCAGTCTGTTAACTGATAGCACAAAGCAGCATAGTCTCAATCCCACCATATCATGTCGACATATACATAACAAAAATCATATAACTAGTAACAAATAAACATATAACAAGTCACCAAACAAATAGGCATATCTATAGATCACACTACAAGAAAAAAACGATTTTGCTACGGAATGATTCCGTTGCAAAAAGCTGTAATTCCGTTGCAAAAGATGATTTGCTATGGAATTTGCAACGGCCCATTTCGGTCCATAAAAATTCCATAGCGAGGGTTTTGCAATGGAAACGATACTTCTATCATAAATGTGACAACGAAATGAAATCTGTGATAGATGGTATTCCGTCGTGTATTCGGTAGTAGGATTCCGTCACACAATCCATGGTAGTTATTCCATCACAAATTCCGTGGTGGTGATTCTCTAGCAACTTGCATGGTGGTGAATCCCTAGTAAATTCCATGGTGGTCATTCCCTAGTAAATTCCGTGGTGGTGATTCTCTAGCAAATTTTGTGGTGGTCATTCCCTAGCAAATTCAGTAGTGGTGAATCCCTAGTAAATTCTGTGGTGGTCATTCCCTAGTAAATTTTGTGGTGGTCATTTCGTAGCAAATTCCATGGTGGTGATTCCGTAGCAAATTCGGTCATGTTGAATCTCTAGCAAATTCCGTTTGATGACTTACTAGCAAGTTCTATGGTCATGAATCCTTAGCAATTTTCGTGGTATATTATATACCAGATTCCATATGGACTTATGGATAATTGATTTATAAGTTATATCCAAATTATTTGTTAGTAATATATGAAAAACAAAAATAACAAAAAAAATCAAAACCATTATATCATAAAATAATGCAATAATTATTTATTACATGGAAAAAGGAAAGTTGCTAATCTAAAATAAATACTCTACAATAAACATATATCAAACTACCATTGCTGTTGTTTTTTGAAGACATTAATACTATCCAATGTCATTTGAAGTTGTTTTTCAAGATGCCCGACCCTTGCATTGTTTTCTTCTTGTTGGCCGTTTATCATTTCTTTAAGCTCTTCGTTTTGTTGTTTTTGTTTAGCAACAAGCTCCTTCATTTCTTCTATTTCATCATTTTTTTTTTCATAATATAAGATACATCCATTTTACAGTTCCTATTGGGAACCGCCTTTGCAAAAGAACCTAATCCATAAAGTCTTCTATTTTTTTTTATCATGACTACCAACAACAACATAAAATAGCTTGTCCTCCTCAAATTCAACACCTTCAGCTTCTAACTCTTCTTGTTTTTCTGTATACACCGCCTACAAAATAAAAATAAAAATAATATAAGTTAAAATATCCACCTCAAATTCAACACCTTCAGCTCTGTTCACAAAATCCACCTTCCAACTCGTCGAGTAGACGTCATAAATCACGCGGGCTAACCACGTTCGACACGACGAGTTGGGGCCTCCAACTCGTCGAGTTCCCTCAATAAAATAAATACAAAGCTTTTAAAATGTTACAATTCTCCCCCACTTGAACTAGACTTCGTCCTCGAAGTCTGTTCCAGTAAAAAAATCCGGATAGTGCTACCGCATCTCTGCCTCTGGCTCCCAAGTCCACTCGAATCCCCTCCGATGCTCTCATTGTACCTTTACCAAAGGTACTTCGTTGTTCCATAGAAACTTCACTTTATTCTCCAGAACGGCCACTGGACTTTACACACAATTCAAGCGCTCGTCAACCTTTATATCGTCCAATGATACGACCACCTCCTCATCTAATATGCACTTCCGCAACTGTGAAACGTGGAAAGTGTTGTGGATCTGACTAAGCTCCTTTGGGAAATCTACTCTATACGTCAGTTTTCCAACCCCGGAAATGATCCTGAACGGAACAATGTATTGGGGACCCAACTTTCCCCTCTTCCTGAAGCGGATCACACCCTTCCAGGGTGAGATCTTCAGCAATACCATGTCGCCGACCTGGAACTCCAGCTTGGATCGTTGTCGATCGACATAACCTTTCTGCTAACTCTGGGTAGTCTACAACCACTGCCTAATCTGCTGAATCTTCTCGATAGTCTGCAGAACTACCTCGGTCCGACCCATCACTCTGTGACCAACCTCGTCCCAACAGACAGTGGTACGACATCTCCGCCCGTACAATAACTTGAACTCTGCAAGGGGTAGGTGGGAATCCCAACTCCCACCAAAATCAATAACGCGGGCCCTTAACATGTCTTCGAGGGTTTGTATGGTCCCTCACTTAGGTTGTCAGTCTGCGGATGATAAGTTGTACTATAATGCAGTCGCATGCCCAGCTCCTCATGGAACTTTTGCTAGAAGTGGGAGTTGAACCTAGCATCACGGTCAGAAACAATAGAGACCGGAACTCCATGGCGATCAACGATCTTGCGGACATACATGTCAACTAGCTTCTCGGTCGATGAGATCTCCCGTATGGCCAGGAAATCGACACTCTTGGTCAACCGATCCAATTTGACCCATATAGCATCAAATCCCTTTGCCTTCTTTGGCAACTTGGTAATGAAGTCCATCGTGATCTGTTCCCATTTCCACATGCGAATCTCTAGATTCTGCAGCTTGCCATCTGGCCTCTAATGCTCGACCTTGACCATTCTGTAGGCCAAGCACCTCTCGACATACTAAGTGATTTCTTACTTCATGCATGGATACCAGTACCTCAAACTCAAATCCTGGTACATCTTAGTGGCCTCTGGGTGAATAGAGAAGTGAAACTTATAAGCCTTCTTCAAAACCATCTGTCTGACCACAATAGACATTGAAACCCATACCCGATCACATCGGGTCAATAATCCTCGGCTATCCTGCACAAATCGGGTTTTCTCTTCGTTGATCCTCTCTAGTTTCCAATTCTATGGTCGTATACCCTCAGCCTGGGCCTTTCTAATTAGGCCCACAAGTGGAGAATCCATTAATATCCTAATACATGTTGCTGGAGTGGAGGATCCAGCTGACTTGTGGCTCAAAGCATCCGCAACCACGTTCATTTTACCTGGGTGGTAAAGGATCTCATAGTCGTAGTCCTTGATTACATCTAGCAACCCGCGCTGTCTGATGTTCAGGTTTGGCTGATCCTTGATGTGTCTCAAACTCTTGTGGTCCGTGTATGTGGTACAACAGACCCCATAGAGATAGTGTCTCCAAATCTTGAGAGCGAATACCACTACTCCCAGCTACAAATCATGTGTGGGATATCTCGTCTCGCGCGGCTTCAACTGCCGTGAAGCTTATGTTATCACCCACCTTCTCTACATGAGTACTGCTCCTAGTTCGATGATATATGCATCACAGAATAACACAAAATCCTCAACTAGATCCGGGAGAGTCAAGACTGGAGCCTCACAAAGTCGCTGTCTGAGGGTCTCAAATGCCTGCCTCTGCTCAGGGCCCCACCGGATGTAACATCCAGGAATCGCAAGAGTAGAGTTGAAGGGCTAAAAGTGTAAGTTTCGGAGGGCGACTCGGCGAGTCCATGGATAGACTCGGCGAGTCAGGTCGCGACTTTGGTCGCGTATCAAGTGGCCTACTCGGCGAGTCCAAAGATGGACTCGGCGAGTAGGTGCTGTGTGGAGAAAACCCTAATTCTCGGGGTTGAGCCCTATATAAAAATCATTATGTTCCTCCACAGCCTCCTTTATCCCCCCTTGAGTCCCAGAAACCCTAATTTCGTGGAGAGTCCCATTGTTGAGCAAATTAGAGCTTGGAGAGGTGTTGGTTGAAGAAATCTTGAAGGAGAAGTGGCTTGGATCAAAGGGCTTTGCTTGGATTCGAGTTTCATTGCTGTTGAGACATCCTTTGGAGGTAATACTTTCGTTCTTGGGCTGTGTTTTCCTAGATTCTCATTTTGGGGTTGTGTGGGGAGCCTAGTTGTGTGGCATCTTGATGTTTGAAGGATGGATCTGAGGTTGCTACCTCATATCTGGAGTGGAGAAGATCTTAAGAGCATTAAAGCCCCTGTTCTTGTGTTGTTAATGGAGCTATCATGTCCCAAACCTTATTTCTAATGTGTATTGTGCTTAGATCTTCATGGATTCACGTAAAGTTTGCCACTTTACGTGATGGATGGGTTGTAGGAGGCTAGATCTATGTTTTGGATCAATTGCATGGCCTGAGATGCTTCTGTATGGATTCAGACCGGTGGTACTCGACGAGTCGCAAGGGTAGACTCGATGAGTTACTTGAAGATGGCCTGGAACTCGACGAGTTGGAAGAACAACTCGGCGAGTAGGTTGAAGATAGCCTTAGACTCGGCGAGTCTGTTCTTGGACTCGGCGAGTCTTGTCGAAGAGTCCCAATATTTATGATTGAGTCGATGAATCAGTGAGTCAAGGGATGACTCGGTGAGTTGGGTGCGAGTGAACTCAGAGTGGTTGGACTCGGCGAGTCAGGTCGCGGATTGAGGGAAGTTCTTAGCTTAGGGACTCGGCGAGTCATCGGGATGACTCGGCGAGTAGAGTCAGTCAGGGGTTGACCAGTTGTCTTCCAGGGGTATTTTGGTAAATAAGGGTATATATATATATATTGAGTTGAATATTTTGATGTTCAGTGAAGGAGTTCGTGTCAGAGTTCGGAGCAGCGAGATCTTATCCTTTCAGCCGGCAGTTTTGAGATGAGTTATCCTCGCTATATCAACAGGGTCTAAGGCACCAAGGCCGGCCCTTTATTGGATTGAGATTCAGGTATGGTTATTATGTTATTGTTTGATGTGTCTGCATCCTGGTAGCTAGGATGGTACATTCTAGGAGACCTTGTTAAGGTCAGTTTCCCGATATATATAGAGTGATGCTATACTAGTGACCGGTTAGGTCGGTAACTTGGTTAGGGTACTGATATGCTATGTGATCTGCTTGCTCAGTTTGTTGACTATGACTGTTATATGATTGTATGTTATGTGCACATGGTTGTTTGGACTGGAGATGGGTTGAGGCGGGTCCTGCTTTGTGCTGTAGGCCAAGATACCTAGGGCGGACCGGTTATTCCGAAGGCCCAACGAGCGGTCCGGATAGGCTGTAGGCCCCATGAGGGCGGACCAGACGTGCCGAGGCTCGGAGAGTGGACCAGGCCGACTGAAGGCCCGATGCGGGCGGACCAGTCACACTGTAGACTCAGAGAGTGGACCAGGTGAGTTGAAGGCCCGATACAGGCGGACCAACCCCACCGTAGACTCGGAGGACTAGACCTGGAGGATGAATCCGGTGGACTGAAGGCCCTATACGGCGGACCAGTCACACAGTAGACCCGATATGCATGGCTGTTCTATGTTCTATTATGTTATGTATGTTTTATATGTTCTGGACCGGAAGGCAATATGTTTTGGACCAGAAGGTCGTAGCCTGGAAGGCGTATACGTGGTTGGTATTTTGGGGGTATCTCACTAAGCTTTTGGGCTTACAGTTGTGGTTTAATGTTTTTCAGGTTCTTCAGGAGACCGTGGCAAGGCGAAGGCGCGATCGTACCGCTCCTCATGATTTTGTAGCAATGTGATTCTGGGAATACTCTAAATGATTTGTATTGAAAACCTTTTTGTAAACAATTTAATGAAAATCGGGTTGTTTTGAAAAATTTAAATTGGTTGTATTTTTCGGATGTTACAAGTTGGTATCAGAGCCTTGGTTTGAGTGAATTGGAGGAACACTTGTGTGACTCCAGTCTCAAATCGAGGAGGGTTTTCAAAAGGGAATTTAAAATGGTTTTCAAAGTAAGTAAAGGAGGAGGCGGAGGTACGATCAGCCGGAGCCAGTAAGTAACCCCAAAGTACCATACATGACAATTGTTTTATTGAGCTTTGATAGAACAGCATGCTAGAGTTAGGCTAGGGATCTTTAGGATTTCTTGATGAGTTACCTGATTTATGATGCCTGCTAGCCTAGGGTTCCTTGTGAGAGATTTCTAGTGTTCCTCTAGTTGTGAGGATAGAGCGTTGTTATGTATGTCTCTAGGGTGTTGTGGGAGTACTTCATACAAATATGGGTAGGTGTGGAAGGTAGTATGGGCCCGTACTACCGAAAGCACAGACCCATACGCGTATCAGGGAAACCATAACCTCTAGGGTTGGGATGAGAGCTGGGTCCCGGAATAGTGGAAAATGTCTGAGATTTTGGTGTTTTATTTTCAGTATGGAGATTTCAGGGCACGCTGGGAGTGGAGCCGGGTCAGGATCAGGAGTAGGAGAGGGAGTTCCGGGTGGGTCTGTACAGCCCGAGGTTGTCAGTCAGATGAGTACGCATGAGTTGGATGCGAGGATTCGTGAGATCCTGCATGATGAGGTTGCTGCATTGTTTCGGGTTGAGCTGCCGGAGTTGTTTGGGTCGATCAAGACCGCCATGGTGGAGTATTTTGATGAGCGTTATGCGGCTCTCTCGGAGACGGCTGCCGCGGCGGCTACAGCAGTTGTAGCAACGGCAGGGGGAGGAGCTAGTAGAGGTTTTCAGTATCGGGACTTCGATAATATGAAGCCTCCCACTTTTGATGGAGTTCAGGATCCGATCGTTGCTATGAGATGGTTATCAGATGTGGAGGGATGTTTCTTCACGTGTTCATGCCATGTTGATCAGAGGGTGAGGTGTGCTCTGAACCTGTTAAGGCTTGGGGCAAAGGATTGGTGGAGATTGACCACGGGGTCGTACTCGGATGCGCAGAGGGCTACGATTTCATGGGATCGGTTCAGAGAGATGTTCAACACTCGTTATGTTCCGCAGGTCGAGAGGGAGAGGTTGGCTCAGGAGTTCTTGGAGTTGAAACAGGATTCGGAGTCGGTGACGGAAATCACCAGGATGTTTACTGAGAGGGCGATGTTTTGCCCTGAGTTCGCTTCGGAGCAGGCTTAGATGTCCCGATATCTGAGTATGCTAAAGAGAGACATCAGGCAGTTTGTGTCTGCACAGAGGTGCGAGACTTTGCTGGAGTTGCAGGAGGCCGCCATGCGGCGTGAGTTAGAGATTGAGTTGCAGATGCGTAAGCTGAGGCAAGCTCCGGTTCAGTCGCAGCCGGCGACGAAACGTTCTAAGACCATTGATTCCAGGATGGGAGATCAGGCTAGCCACGTCTGTGGAAAGTGTGGAAGGGGTCACGCCGGAGTTTGTTGGTCCGGTGGAGCATGCCGCAAGTGCGGAAAGGAGGGACACTATGCGAGGGATTGTCGGCAGTCAGTGCCGGTTCGGGATTTGAGGATATGCTGTCATTGTCATCAGGTTGGACATTTGAAGGTCAACTGTCCACGGCTTGCTGCAGGATCGGTGCAGGCTCCAACACCGGCTATGTTGAGGATCACAAGTGGAGGTCAGGGTGGAGCGGAGCCCCCAATGGTTTAGGGTCGTGTTTTTCAGCTTGCTGCTGCGGGTGTGTTTCTTTCTGTTGTTTTGATTATTTATGATTATTGTGGAGTATTGTTATCTGCTAGTTTCGTTGGTTGGTTATGGAATTGCGTTTCGGGTTTTCGTGTGGTATCCGTTGTTCCCTGAGGGTTTGGCGAGTTGTGTTCGAGACTTCGTTTTGGTATCCTTTTTTCCCTGAAGGATCGATATGGTTATGGATTAGTACTTCGAGCTATCGTTGATTATCTTTGTGAGGATTGGTGGTGGATGCGGCGTTGGTTTGAAGGCCGGGTAGATTCTGTAGTCTGAGGAATGGATATTTGAAGATTGGGTTCCTTTCGAGCGGGTTGTTTAGTGTGGAAACAAGAATTTTATGGAAGTTGTTAGCGCCGGGGAGAAACATGTTGCGTGTAAGTGTGTTTTTCTCTGCAATGTTGCTTTGAGAGATCGGTGATGGCGACCGGTGAATAGCTGTCAGTGTCTTAAGTGGGGGAGAATTGGAAATTCTCCGGATGGTCATTAGGCTTGAGAGGTTGCTTCGCTGCTTGGGGAATTCAACGGTATTTCTATCAGCCGAGAGCAGGCTCGCATGGGTGAGTAACAGGCATGCGGGGCGGAATACAGACCTAGGGCATTTGATTGTGGAAGGCCTGGGAGCAGGCCGTGATTGAGCATGTAGGATGGAGATAGAGTTCGGAACCCCTAGAGGGATAGAACGTCATGCATGGGAAGATTTCCCGAAAAGGTAGCTCGGGATGATGAATGCTTGTTGAGCGGTCCGGACAGACTGAAGGCCGGTAGGCATACCAGTCAGGCCGAAGGCTCGAAGGATGGTCCAGTCAGATTGGCTGAAGGTTCTGAGAGTGGTCCAGATTGGCTGAAGGCCTGGGGAGGCGGTCTAGTCATGCTGAAGACTCTGCGAGTACTGTTGGATCGGTTCGAGGTTATGGGTTGCGTATGTTGCAGTGTGATTACATTGGGAGGTCTGGCCCCGGGTAGCGATCTTGAGCAGTGAAGGTAGTGCATGGGCTTGAGAGTCCCTGCAATGAGAGTCAGAGTAGTGGTGATGCATGGACATCGGGTACGCTTTAAAGAGGTAATGTAGCGTGGGGTGAGCACCATAGTGCTTGTCATGGTGACAGGGCGGACGAGTGGTTTCCTTGGTAAGGAAAGAGGGAGGAATGAAATTCCGAAAGGGAGTGCGAATTCACGGAAGTGAAGGCGGCAGTGTAGAGTTATGATTGGAGTGGTCCGTCGATGGTTTTTGAGTAGCGTGTTGCGGCGGTAGAATAAAAGCTCATTCGACTTGATATGTTTGCTCAGGGCGCGGAGGGAATACCGCAGGCGTAGAGCCAGAGAGAGGGGTTCGGAAGGGATGCAGAGAGAGAGTCTTGGACTCTCAGTGAGATTCTGATCAGCGTTTTGGGTATGTATTAGCGGTTCATCTTGGAAGGATGTTCGAGGATATCATCAGTGTATCGGGTTTTCCAAACCTGCGGGTGCTAGAGCTAGATCAGCATGTGTGTGTGATTGCGAGAGGAGAACTCGGGGGAGTTGCTCCGGAATGGAAAAATGGGTCTTTCTGTCGTCATGGAGTGGATAGAGTGGGATTCGGATCGGGGATCCGATGGTTCATGGTTTTCTAGCCATATGAGTCAAGTGAAAGATGAGAATTGGAGCAGTAAGGAATCATGGGTAATTCTCGGTTGCTGAGTGCAGCTGTCGGAGAGTACAGCTGGTTCCCGGTTTGAGTAGGTGGTTGGGACACCGTATGGAAGGAGAAAGTGAGCTTCTGGCTTCTATGGTTGTGCCTTGAGGGACTTGGTTCGGTCAAGGTCAGGTGGCGCGTCGTGGGAAGTAATTTGAAGATGAGATGCCGTAGGCTTCGAGGACGAAGCCTAATTTAAGTGGGGGAGAATTGTAACATCTTGGAATCGCAAGAGTAGAGTTGAAGGGCTACAAGTGTAAGTTTCGGAGGGCGACTCGGCGAGTCCATCGATAGACTCGGCGAGTCGGGTCGCGACTTTGGTCACGTATCAAGTGGCCTACTCGGCGAGTCCAAAGATGGACTCGGCGAGTAGGTGCTGTGTGGAGAAAACCCTAATTCTCGAGGTTCAGCCCTATATAAAGATCATTATGTTCCTCCACAGCCTCCTTTATCCCCCCTTAAGTCCCAGAAACCCTAATTTTGTGGAGAGTCCCATTGTTGAGCAAATTAGAGCTTGGAGAGGTGTTGGTTGTAGAAATCTTGAAGGAGAAGTGGTTTGGATCAAAGGGCTTTGCTTGGATTCGAGTTTCATTGCTGTTGAGACATCCTTTGGAGGTAATACTTTCGTTCTTGGGCTGTGTTTTCCTAGATTCTTATTTTGGGGTTGTGTGGGGAGCGTAGTTGTGTGGCATCTTGATGTTTGAAGGATGGATCTGAGGTTGCTACCTCAGATCTGGAGTGGAGAAGATCTTAAGAGCATTAAAGCCCCTGTTCTTGTGTTGTTAATGGAGCTATCATGTCCCAAACCTTAGTTCTAATGTGTATTATGCTTAGATCTTCATGGATTCACGTAAAGTTTGCCACTTTACGTGATGGATGGGTTGTAGGAGGCTAGATCTATGTTTTGGATCAATTGCATGGCCTGAGATGCTTCTGTATGGATTCAGACCGGTGATACTCAACGAGTCGCAAGGGTGGACTCGACGAATTACTTGAAGATGGCCTGGAACTCGACAAGTTGGAAGAACAACTCGGCGAGTAGGTTGAAGATAGCCTTAGACTCAGCGAGTCTGTTCTTGGACTCGGCGAGTCTTGTCGAAGAGTCCCAATATTTCTGATTGAGTCGATGAATCGGTGAGTCAAGGGATGACTCGGTGAGTTGGGTGCGAGTGGACTCAGAGTGGTTGGACTCGGCGAGTCTCGGGGTGACTCGGCGAGTCAGGTCGCAGATTGAGGGAAGTTCTGAGCTTGGGGACTCGGCGAGTCATCGGGATGACTCGGCGAGTAGAGTCAGTTAGGGGTTGACCAGTTGTCTTCCAGGGGTATTTTGGTAAATAAGGGTATATACATATATATATATATATATATATATATATATATATATATATATATATATATATATATATATATATATATATATATATATTGAGTTGAATGTTTTGATGTTCAGTGAAGGAGTTCATGTCAGAGTTCGGAGCAGCGGGATCTTATCCTTTCAGCCGGCAGTTTCGAGGTGAGTTATCCTCGCTGTATCAACAGGGTCTAAGGGACCAAGGCCGGCCCTTTATTGGATTGAGATTCGGGTATGGTTATTATGTTATTGTTTGATGTGTCTGCATCCTGGTAGCTAGGATGGTACATGCTAGGAGACCTTGTTAAGGTCAATTTCCCGATATATATAGAGTGATGCTATACTAGTGACCGGTTAGGTCGGTAACCTGGTTAGGGTACTGATATGCTATGTGATCTGCTTGCTCGGTTTGTTGACTATGACTGTTATATGATTGTATGTTATGTGCACATGGTTGTTTGGACTGGAGATGGGTTGAGGCGGGTCCTGCTTTGTGCTGTAGGCCAAGATACCCAGGGCGGACCGGTTATTTCGAAGGCGCAGCGAGCGGTCCGGATAGGCTGTAGGCCCCACGAGGGCGGACTAGACGTGCCGAGGCTCGGAGAGTGGACCAGGCCGACTGAAGGCCCGATGCGGGCAGACCAGTCACACTGTAGACTCAGAGAGTGGACCAGGTGGGTTGAAGGCCCAATACGGGCGGACCAACCCCACTGTAGACTCGGAGGACATGACTAGACCTAGAGGATGGATCCAGTGTACTGAAGGCCAGATACGGCGGACCAGTCACACAGTAGACCCGATATGCATGGCTGTTCTATGTTCTGTTATGTTATGTATGTTTTATATGTTATGGGCTGGAAGGCAATATGTTTTGCACCGGAAGGTCGTAGCCTGGAAGGGCGTATACGTGGTTGGTATTTTGGGGGTATC
Source organism: Lactuca saligna (assembly GCF_052625555.1). Lineage (NCBI taxonomy): Eukaryota > Viridiplantae > Streptophyta > Magnoliopsida > Asterales > Asteraceae > Lactuca > Lactuca saligna. The sequence goes on along the minus strand of NC_136420.1, from coordinate 307,603,821 downwards.
TCACTAAGCTTTCGGGCTTACAGTTGTGGTTTAATGTTTTTCAGGTTCTTCAGGAGACCGTGGCAAGGCGAAGGCGCGATCGTACCGCTCCTCATGATTTTGTAGCAATGTGATTCTGGGAATACTCTAAATGATTTGTATTGAAAACCTTTTTGTAAACAATTTAATGAAAATCAGGTTGTTTTGAAAAATTTAAATTGGTTGTATTTTTCGGATGTTACACCGGAAATCCACCCCTTCCTCGTTAGATGAGTGAGGGGTACTGCAATCTTGGAGAAATCATGTATGAATTTCCGATAGTATGCCAATCCCGAGAAGCTCCTGATATCCGAGGGAGATTTCAAAACCTCCCACTGCATAACCACCTCAATCTTGGTCGGATCGACCAAAATCCCCTCCTGGTTAACGAGATGTCCAAGGAACTGAACCTCTCGCAACCAAAACTCACACTTCGAGAACTTGGCATAAAGCCTCATTCATCTAAAAACTCCCAGTATCTCCCGGATATGCTCCTCGTGCTTTTCTCTAGTCTCGGAGTACACCAATATATCATCTATGAACACGATGACCGAGCGATCCAACATCGGTCTGCAGAACCAAATCATTAGATCCATAAACACTGTTGGCACATTGGTGAGCCCAAACATAATCACCACGAACTAGTAATGTCCATATCGAGTATGGAATGTGGTTTTCTCCACGTCCTCCTCCCTAACCCTGACCTGATGGTACCCAAACCATACGTCTATCTTGGAGAACGACGATGCTCCCTGCAACTAATTGAAAAGATCATGTATCCTTGGGAGTAGATATCAGTTCTTCAATGTCGACTACTCCCAGTAGTCAATGCACATCCGGTGTGAACCGTCCTTCTTCCTGATGAATAGAATTCGTGCTCCCCTTGGAGAACTGCTTTGACAAATGAAATGCTTGCCGAGCAGCTTTTGTAGCTGTGATTACAGTTCCTGCATCTCTGGTGGTGCCAATCAGTATGGCGCCTTGGCGATAGGGCCGCACCTAACACCCGGTTGATCCTAAACTCGACTTGCCTCTCCGGAGGCACTCTGGGTAACTCTTCTGGATACACGTCAGTAAACTCCCTGACTACTAGAACCTCTGAAACCGTGTTCTGATCACCGACCCGCACATCCACCACATACACTAAATAGCCGACACAACTGTTCTGAATGTACTATCGAGCCTTGGCAGTTGAGCAAAACCCTTATCCCAATCTGGTGCACTTGCAGTCGTTCATGGCACCGAAGCGACTAAGCCAATCCATACCCACAATCACGCATACCTCCCCCATGGGGATCGAAATCAAGGATATAGGGAAGGACACCCCTAAGATCTCTAACACGCAACCCCGATAGACCGAAGAAGCGGAAATTTCGTGTTCGTTGGCGATCGAGACTCGGAACGGACACTCTAGCTCTCCTACTGGCAAACCGAACTCCTTATTGAATGACCGAGAGAATAAAGATTGACTCGCCCCCAAGTGAAATAATACCAAAGCAGGTAAGGATTTCACTAAGAACTTACCTAATCATAAATACAACATATAAGTATTAAACAGATATTATCAATAAGATAAAGGGTAGAAACATACCAGCAACCATATCCAGTACCGTTGTGGCCTCTTTGGCTGTAAGCTGGAAGGCGTGTCCCCGAGCCTTTGGAGGCTCTGTTCTACCCTGAAGCCCATCAGTAATCCTTAGTGTAGCTGGCGCGGGACCCCATGCCAGCTTGGCGGCTAGTAGGGGACACTGGGCCTTCATATGGCCAATGTGCTCACAATGGTAACAAAGTCTGACCCTGGAAGCTGGAGTCTGCTACCTGGAATCCCTGGCAAGGTGGCCCTGCTTGCCATATTTATGGCACCCGCTCCCCGATTGGCATACCCCCAAATGAGCCTTCCCACACTTCCCAAAAGTGCGGCTTGGCTGACCTCCAGACATGGAATCAGTGGTCTTGGACTGCTTTGGCACCGGTTGTAATTGCATCGGGCCTGCCTCTGCTCCTGTAACTGTAGCTCGATCTCAAGCTCACACCGCCTAGTGGCCTCCTATAACTCCAATAATGTATCATAACACCACGTGGGAAAAAACTGATGGATATTAGTCTTAAGTTGATGGGTTTTGATCATTCTCACACTCCTATGGTTTACATGCAACCCTGGAAACCTTGGATCTATGTTTTTTCTATTATACATGTAAATATAATTTATCCAAGGTTCTCATCCTAACTAACATACCGTGGGGTACTTGTAATATAAAGCTTAGTGGGATGACATACCTTTTTCTTGTGGTTGATTCCTTGGAGCTTCAAGAGCCTAGCACCAATAATGTGGATTCCTTAAGTGGAATCACAAATCACCAAAACACATTGGAAAACTTGAGAGAATAGTAATCACACTAGAAATCAGCCTACTCTTGTTTTCTCACACACTAGTGTCATTTCATGTGCCAAAGACCTCTTTATATGGTATGGAGGATTAGGGTTACATCCATGTAAACCCTAATACCCATGACCTTTTATTTCCATAGGATCCGTGGGTTAAAAACTCCATGGACTATCCATGCAAGCTTTGCACAACCTAAATGAACTTGGCCCATTTTATATATATAAGAGTCTATATTTAATAAGTTCCTTTTGATCACTAAATTAATTCTAAATAAATTCTTGATCAATACTAATTAAAAATGTGATTTCATATTAATATATTATAACATATAATAAATTAATAAACCATAGACATACTATTCTCAAAAGACTATCCATACATATTGTTCCTGTGATGTGCAACCCAAATGGACCATGCTACTCTTGGGTCGGTACATACCAATAATATTTATGGGCTTAGACATGTAATCCAATAGTCTCCCACTTGTGATGTGCAACACTCGACTCGTTATCACTATTGAAGTCTTACCGACTGGTCATTTTTTTTATGACAGAACCATGCCACCAAGGAAAAGACCAAGGCTTTCCAACAACACAGTGCCGCCTCCACCACCACCTCCGCAGTTTGATCCTGTGATGTTCCAGGCTGCAGTAACGGCAGCCGTGGCGGCAGCAATGTCGCAAATGGGAACCAATGGTTCTGGCGGTTCTGGATCCGGAGCTACCAATTCCATTCATGGGGACAGAACGGGGAGTACGAGGGAGTGCTCTTACAAAGACTTCACGAATGGCAAACCCGACCCTTTCAATGGAAGCGGGGGCGTTATCACGCTGGTGCAATGGTTCGAAAGGATCGAGGCAGTTTTCAAAATATGCGCTTGTCCCGAAGCGAGCAAGGTCAAGTATGCGGCATTCACTTTCACTGGAAAAGCACTTACTTGGTGGAATGGCCGAGTTAAATCACTTACTCCTGCAGTAGCTAACGCAATCAGCTGGGAGGATTTGAAAGCGTTAATGTTAAAGGAATACTGCCCGAGGGGTGAAATACAAAAACTTGAAGAAGAACTTTGGAACCTCAGAATGACAGGCAATGATCTTGAAACTTATAATGCCCGTTTCAACGACCTAGCACTTCTCTGTCCAACAATGGTCACTCCAGAAGAGAAGAAGGTGGAACGATATCTCTGGGGGCTGTCATCTCAGATTCAAGATAGTGTATTGGCCTCGAAACCCACTACCTTTGAAAGTGCCAAGGAATTGGCACAACAACTCATAGATCACAGGGCTAGCCGTGGTACCGTGATAACCACCACCAACCGAACAAAAGGAGGAAACAATAAGAGGAAGTTCCGGGGCAATAAAAAGAAACAACCAATGCAGGACCCCGCCAAAAAGCAACAGATAGTTGCTGTCCGTGCCGCCACTACTGCTGTCGCTCCAGCGCCGCCGAAACAGTATACGGGAACTCTTCCTAAGTGCAACAAGTGTAACTACCACCATAACGGTGCTTGTCGAGAGTTACACTACAATAACTGCAACAAGAAGGGACACACCGCACGATTCTGTAGAGCGACTACCCAACCCGCCGCTCAAGTCGCTACGACCGCCAACACCGGAGCAAGCCAAACCTGCTATGGATGTGGTGAAACGGGACACTTCAGGAGGAACTGCCCCAAGGCACGAGCCCCTAATGCTGGAGGTGTAGGGAGAGTCCTAACTTTAGGGCAGGGAGAAGCAGTCAAGGATCCCTCTATGGTTACTGGTACGTTCCTCCTCAATAACTCTTATGCATTCGTACTTTTCGATAGTGGGGTAGAAAGAAGTTTCATAAGTCACCAATTCAAACATATACTTAAGCAAAATTCTCAACCACTAGAAGATTCTTACATCGTAGAAATGGCAAATGGAAAGGTTGAGCGCGCTAATGATATTTACATAGGGTGTACTCTCACTCTAGACAACCATTTGTTCAAAATTGACCTTATGCCGGTCACCATAAAAAGTTTCGACATAATCATTGGTATGGATTGGTTAAGCCTTCATCGTGCCGACATTCTATGTTACGAAAGGGCCGTCCGCCTCAATCTGCCGAATGGCAACATTCTCACCGTTTAAGGCAATAAACCTAGTGCGAACCTACAAATCATCTCTTGTGTTAAAACCCAAAAGTACCTCCGAAAGCAATACCATGCTTTCTTAGCCCACATCGTAGACAAGAAACAGGAGGTGAAGGACATCAAAGAAATTCCAGAAGTATGCAACTTCCCTGATGTATTCCTAGATGATCTGCCAGGTGTACCACTCGCACGACAAGTCGAATTTCGGATCGACTTGATCCCAGGAGCTACCCCCGTCGCCAGGGCTCCATATCGCTTAGCACCGGCAGAAATGCAAGAACTATCCAGCCAGTTGAATGAACTATTGAGCAAAGGGTTCATCAGGCCAAGCTTCTCGCCCTGGGGAGCACCAGTCTTATTTGTAAAGAAGAAGGATGCGTCCTTTCGCATGTGCATAGACTACCGAGAACTAAACAAACTCACTATCAAGAACCGTTATCCCCTACTCCGAATCGATGACCTCTTCGACCAGCTCCAAGGAGCCAGCTACTTTTCAAAAATCGACCTGAGGTCGGGCTATCATCAACTACGAGTTCAGGAAGAGGATATCCCCAAGACGGCATTCAGAACTCGCTATGGGCACTATGAATTTGTAGTGATGCCATTCGGGTTAACAAACGCGCCTGCGGTGTTCATGGATTTGATGAATCGAGTGTGTCGACCCTTCTTGGATAAATTCATCATCGTATTCATCGACGATATCTTGGTCTACTCGAGGAGCGAAGAAGAGCACAAACAACAGCTACGACTAGTTCTGGAGATTTTAAGAACCGAGAAGCTTTACGCCAAATTCTCAAAGTGTGAATTTTGGCTCCGTGAAGTAGGATTCCTTGGCCACGTAGTAAGAAAGGAAGGAATACATGTGGACCCCTTAAAGATCAAAGCAATCGAAGATTGGTCAACACCTACAACGCCAACATAAATCCGACAGTTTTTGGGACTCGCAGGCTACTATCGAAGATTCATACAAAACTTCTCCAAGATCGCTAAGCCTCTCACCACATTGACTCAGAAAGGTGTGGTGTTTGAATGGGAAGATAAACAAGAAGCCGCCTTCCAGACACTTAAGCAAGCCCTATGCAGCGCACCAGTCTTGTCTCTTCCAGAAGGAACCGATGATTTTGTGGTGTATTGTGATGCTTCGAATCAAGGCCTCGGCTGTGTGCTCATGCAAAGGGGAAAAGTCATCGCTTATGCATCAAGGCAACTGAAGACACATGAAGTTAATTATACAACCCACGACCTTGAACTGGGAGCGGTGGTGTTCGCCCTGAAGATCTGGAGGCACTACCTCTACGGCACCAAGTGCACCATCTTCACTGATCACAAAAGTCTTCAGCACATTCTCAATCAGAAAGAACTTAACATGCGCCAAAGAAGATGGGTGGAATTACTGAATGACTACGAATGTGAAATTCGCTACCACTCGGGCAAGGCCAATGTAGTAGCTGATGCCTTAAGCAGGAAAGAATACTCAGGTCGCCGAGTAAAATCCCTAGCCATGATCATCCACTCCCAACTGGCCACCCAGATCAAGGATGCCCAATTAGAAGCCTTGAAACCAGAAAACGTGGCAAGCGAAGAACTAAGGGGGATGGAAAAGAACTTGGAAGTCAAAGGGGATGGAACTCATTATCTCATGAATCGAATCTGGACACCGAAGTTCGGTGGGTACCGAGACGTTGTAATGAACGAGGCCCACAAGACTCGATACTCCATTCACCCTGGGTCAGATAAGATGTATCTAGACCTCAAAAGGTTATACTGGTGGCCAAACATGAAGGCTGAAATTGCTACATATGTGAGCAAGTGCCTCACGTGCGCCAAGGTCAAGGTGGAATATCAGAAGCCATCAGGACTACTTCAACAACCGGATATACCCGAGTGGAAGTGGGAGCGAATAACCATGGACTTCATAACCAAACTGCCTAAGACATCAGGTGGGATGGATACCATATGGGTGGTTGTGGACAGATTGACCAAGTCCGCGCACTTTCTGCCAATAAAGGAAACAGACAAGATGGAGAAGTTAACTAGGACGTACATTAAAGAGATCGTGCGACTACATGGTGTACCAACATCCATTATCTCTGATCGAGATAGTAGATTCACCTTGCAATTCTGGCAGTCCCTACAGAAGTCTCTGGGAACTAGGCTTGACATGAGTACGGCCTACCATCCACAAACTGACGGACAAAGCGAGAGAACCATCCAAACATTGGAAGACATGCTGAGAGCCTGTGTGATAGATTTTGGTAAGGCATGGGATACCCATCTACCGCTTATCGAATTCTCTTATAATAACAGCTATCACACTAGCATTGGACTCGCTCCATTCGAAGCTCTCTACGGTCGCAAGTGTAGATCACCACTGTGTTGGGCCGAAGTTGGGGATACTCAGCTAGCCAGAGGGCAAGTCCCTGATAGCACCCTTACTGGGCCTGAAATCATAAGGGAAACCACAGAAAATATCATTCAAATTCGGGAAAGACTGAAAGCGTCTCGTGATCGACAAAAGGGTTATGCGGATAAGCGACGCAAACCTTTAGAATTACAGGTCGGAGACCGGGTACTACTAAAAGTTTCCCCCTGGAAGGGGATGATACGTTTTGGTAAACAAGGGAAACTAAACCCAAGGTACATCGGTCCGTTCGAAATCCTTGCTAGGATTGGTCCTGTGGCGTACAAACTCCGACTACCACAAGAACTTAGTAATGTACACCCTACCTTCCACGTATCCAACTTAAAGAAGTGTCTGTCTGACGAGACACTCGTAATACCACTCGAAGAAATCGAAGTTAATGAAAATCTCCACTTTGTGGAGGAACCCGTCGAGATCATGGATCGAGAGATCAAGAGAACAAAACAAAGTCGCATTCCCATAGTGAAGGTTCGTTGGAACGCGAAACGAGGGCCTGAGTTTACCTGGGAATGTGAAGATCAAATGAAGTAAAAGTATCCACATCTTTTCCCAAACCCTTGAAGTCCCAGCCGAATTTAAATTTCGGGACGAAATTCCCTCTAACGGGGGGATGATGTGACAATCGTCAATCTTGAGTCAAGTCAAGCCGTTCAACTCGATTAAACCTTGTGCATTAGGGTTTGTGTTATGTTCATACTGTATAACTTGCTATATTAATGGGAAAACATCACTTGAGAAAAGTCTTGTGTTAAAATTTCCTAAGCCTTAGTGCTAATCAATGAACTAAACTGATAAAAACCATGTTGCATACTCATTGGGAGTGTGTGGGATCCTTAATCATGACTTAACGGGGCTCAAGAAACTTGCATTGCGGAGCCAAACACTCACAAATGCCACACTTGAAATCTCTCTCAAATATCTCCTTGTATGAGAAATCTCTCCCAAATCTCTCCAAGTATGTGAAATCTCTCTCAAATATCTCTTTGTATGAGAAATCACTCCAAGAATGTCAAATCTCTCCCAAATCTCTCCAAGTATGTGAAATCTCTCTCAAATATCTCTTTGTATGAGAAATCTCTCCAAGAATGTCAAATCTCTCCCAAATCTCTCCAAGTAGGTGAAATCTCTCCCAAATCTCTCTCAAAAGTTCCCGTAACTTTTTGGAATCATTCGGGTCATAGCGACCCTTAACCGGGTCAAAAACGGCTTAAAACGGGGCGAAAACGAGAAAAATAGGCTTTAGGAACCGAAACCGGGAAGAGAGGCCTCTTAGGACCAGAACCGAGCCTCTGATGGCTGAGGCATGCGAGACCGAGCCTCGGTCTCTGCCTCTCTCGGTCTCTCTTCTGGTCGCTTGGTCTCTGCCTTCTCACGCTCTGCCTCTCTCGGTCTCTCTTCTAGTCGCTCGGCCTCTACCTTCTCACTCTCTGCCTCTCTCGGTCTCTTCTGGTCGCTCGGTCTCTGCCTTCTCACGCTCTGCCTCTCTCGGTCTCTCTTCTGGTCGCTCGGCCTCTGCCTTCTCACTCTCTGCCTCTCTCGGTCTCTTCTGGTCGCTCGATCTCTGCCTTCTCACTCTCTGCCTCTCTCGGTCTCTTCTGGTCGCTCGGTCTCTGCTCCTTCTCTCCTCTCTGTCTCTTCGCGCCCCTCTGTTCTCTCCTCCCCCCTCTCGGTTCCTACCCTCTCTCTTCTCCCCTCTCGGTTCCTACCCTTCCTCCTCTCGGTTTCAGCATCAGAAGGCCGAACCTCGGCCAGATTTCGGAAATTTGTCACTTTTAGCCCATTTTTGATATTTTTAACATTTTGAGCCCGTTTTTCGTGATTTTAAAGCGGGATTTTCTCCAGAAATTATATTTTAACATAATAAACTCTAAATATTCATAATTTAAACATATTTTTATGAAAATCATTATCTAAATAATAAAGGTCTAATGGGGGATTTATTTAAGGTGGAGTGTTGACTTTGCCTTAACTTATGACACAAGCAACCACCCCATACCCACTCTATGACCAGCCATACCTCCCCACCTTACCTATGTCACTTCAATGTCCCTTACACTCAAATTACACTCACTCCCACGTTCTTTTGATCTGGAACAAACACCCACACTCCTCATTTTCTCTCATTGCTCGCATTCCACTAAGTAACAAACACCACTTTTCTCTCAAACTTTTTCTACACAAATTTTCGAGATTCAAGGCTGATTTCAAGTGTTCTTCCACTCTTAGTAAGTAAAAATTCATCCTCCCTATTATTATTTCACTTCATTCTACTCAAATCTTTGATTGCTTACACAAACTCCATAACTATAATGTTAGATTCTCAAAAATCTTCAAGGCATCTCCAAGTGTTCTTGAATTAAACACTTCCATTCTTCAACAATCATCTACTGAAATCACTTAAGGTGAGTCCATACCCCTACATTCTCATGTTTTCTCAAGTTTTCAGGGGGGGAATACAAGTTAAAACACTAAGAACATAACTAAAATTTTCTAACAGCCTTCATCAGAAAAGTTCAACTCCATTCACGGACTGTTTTGGGCATCTTAAACATTTTTGTTTTCAAAACTGTACAAGGTGAAAATAGTTCAAGTTTTTAGCTTTAAAATGACTACTTGCACATCTCCATACGATTTTTCTACAATTTATGGTGAATTTTACAAAACTGCCTATCATTTCAAACAACAATCCGGACCAGTCTGTGATTATGGACTTTTTCACCCAAGTTGGAGGTCATTAAAAATCGTTATAAAAATTATGAGTAAACTAGACACATTTTTTGAACTCTCAGAATTTACGGATCTAGTTTTCGACTTCGTATGATTTTTCTATGATTTTTACAAAACAGAGCCGAATGGCTAAAGTTAGCCAACAGCATGTAAATATCATAACACTTTGTATTATGTTGAGCAAAGTGTATAATCATAAGTTCTAATTATTGGTGTGAGAAAACCAGAGTGGGCCAATTTCTAGTGTGATTACTATTCTCTCAAGTTTTCCCAAGGTGTTTTCATGATTTTTGATTCCACTTGAGGCATCCACATTATTGGTGCTAGGCTCTTGAAGCTCTAAGGAATCAACCACAAGAAAACGGTATGTCATCCCACTAAGCTTTATATTACAAGTACCCCATGGTATGTTAGTTAGGATGAGAACCTTGGATAAATCATATTTGCATGTATAACAGAGAAAACATAGATACAAGGTTTTTCTAGGGTCGCATGTAAACCATAAGAGTGTTATAATGCCCAAAACACATCAGCTCAAGATCGATATCCATTAGTTTTTTTCCACCTAGTGTTATGATACATTGCTGGAGTTACAGGATGCTACTAGGCTATGTGAGCTTGAGATCGAGTTACAGTTACGGGAGCAGAAGCAGGCCCCGATGCAGTCACAACTTGTGCCAAAGCGGTCCAAGACTGCTGATTCCAGGTCTGAAGGTCATCCAAGCCGCACGTTTGGGAAGTGTAGGAAGGCTCATTCGGGTAGTGGGTGCCATAAATGTGGCAAGCAGGGCCACCTTGCCAGGGATTGCTGGAAGCAAACTCCAGCTTTCGGGGTCAGACTTTGTTACCATTGTGAGCAGGTCGGCCATATGAAGGCCAGTGTCCCCTACTAGCCGCCAAGCTGGCACAGGCTCCCGCGCAAGCTACACTGAGGATTACTGATGGGGGTCAGGGTAGAACAGAGCCTCTGAAGGCTCGGGGACGTGCCTTCCAACTTATAGCCAAGGAGGCCACAATAGTACCAGATGTTGTTGTTGGTATGTTTCTACCCTTTATCTTATTGATTATATTTTTTTATGGTTATATGTTGTATTTATGATTAGGTACGTTCTTAGTGAACTCCTTACCTGATTTGCTATTACTTCACTCGGGGGCGAGTTAGTCTTTTGTCTCTCAGTCATTCAATAGGGAGTTCGGTTTTCCAGTAGGAGAGCTAGAGTGTCCATTGCGAGTCTCTATCGCCAACAAACACGAGATTTCCGCTTCTTCAGTATATCGGGGTTGCGTGTTGGAGATCTTAGGGGTGTCTTTCCTTATAGACTTGATTTCGATCCCCATAGGGGAGGTATGCATGATTTTAGGTATGGATTGGCTTAGTCGCTTCGGTGCCATGATCGACTGCGAGAGTCAGCGGGTGGTGGTTCGAACCCCAGCTGGGGGAGAACTGGTTATCTACGGCGAGTGCAACAGATTGCGATCAAGGTTTTGCTTAACCGCCAGGGCTAGACAGTACATTCAGCACATGTGTGCGGGCTATTTAGCGTATGTGGTGGATGAGTGGGTCGGGGATTAGACCACAGTTTCAAAGGTTCCAATAGTCAGGGAGTTTGCTGACGTGTTTCTTGTAGAGTTACCCGGAGAGCCTACGGAGTGGTGGGTCGAGTTCAGGATCGACCTAGTGTCAGGTGCAGCCCTTATCGCACATGAAAATTTATTGATGATTAGGCTAATTACATGAAAATTGTTTGATTTGAATTGTCTTCTTCATATGAGTTTAATCTAGTTCATAGTTTTTATTGACATGTTTGTTTGTTGATTAGATGATCTAAATGACCTTTAATTGATTCCATAACTTCTCCTCAAGTTTTGGAAAACCAAAAGTCTTTCTTATTAAAGAGTCTTAGGTTATGAACTTGATGAGTCTTTTCCCATAAATTGTTTTATGAGCTCCATAACTTGTCCTCAAGTTATGGATGTCCCAAAGTCTTGCCATTAAAAGCCATATTAAACTCATAAGTTATAGAAATGAAAAGTTTTTGAATAGTCTCAAAACTTGCTCTCATGTTTTGGAATTTGTGAAGTCTCACACACACTTATACTTTATAGTATTATAAGTTAATAATATATATATATATATATATATATATATATATATATATATATATATATATATATATATATATATATAAGAGCAAGTCAATCCTACTGTTACTAGGGCTCATTCACGAAGCTAGTCTATAAGGGGGTATAAGGTTGTTGCCTATAAAATGACAGCTTAATTGGTGTCTACTCTCACCTACCACTTCCTTGACTGGTGGAGGGTCGTTATCCGAATGGGTAGGACAAGGAATATAATTCTCGTTATAAGTATAATGATAAATATAAAGTAACTAAACCTTTTATAAATTCCTAATCTTAGTTTGTCACACCCCCAAACCAAGGATGGCGGAAACGTCCGGGGGTGGAGGACTTCATGTAGTATCATAACCACAATTTCAATAGTAATTTATGCAAACACAACCAACATATATATAATTGAAAAAGTTACATCACTTGTATGAATTTCATGGTTCAAAATCAATTACAATATGTTGACAAAATATGAAAAGTTTGACGCCTTAACGTCCCATCCTCAAAAGCACTTGATTTCCTGTTTAGTGTTTTCCTGAGAATACAAGTTGTTTGAAAAGTGTCAACACAAAGGTTGGTGAGTTCATAAGCTGTTGTTATAAAACTTAGTAGAAGTCTTTCACATGTAAATGTCGCGTTTGTTTCAGAAAAATCCGATATTTTCCTTGAAATCCGTAAAATGTAGCCTTATAACCAAAGACCAAAATGTATAAGAAATCATCATTACTTAGTAGAAATGTCGTGAGTTTAAAATGATATGGAAAGTAAATTTTTAATCAACCTAAAACCTACTTCGGTTTTATGAAATCCCGTAAACTTTATGAATTGTTATCTCCCTAGGTGAGTCGCTATAATCATACTGTGACTATGTGAACCTGCCACAACGTTTCTCAGGCGTCGCGAAAATGAAATGACATTTGTCACCCATAGACCTGCAGGTCCCACTGTAGCTAGCAGCAAGGTGTGGGGTGTCAAACCCAATATAGATCTATATACAAGTATCACGTTCTCCCTCAAGGAGATTCTAATTATAACTACCAGGAATTATATCCCGCACTCGGACGTACGGAGAGAGAGAGAGAGAGAGAGAGTCTCACAATATTGGTTAACAAGTTTACGTGAAATGTGTGTGAATATAAATCTTTCTTGTATGAATGTACCCTTTTTGTACGAGTGTGTTGAGTGATGTATCATAAACTATACCTATTATAGTTTATCTAAAATGTATGTAATATGTATGAATTCTTTTATGGAAATGTATTAGTGTTATGAATTTATCAAACTATACTTTTTATAGTTTAATATACGTGTTCTAAAATGAATGAATAATATTTATTATGAATGACTTAGTTTCAGTTCATGATGATAAATATATATATATATATATATATATATATATATATATATATATATATATATATACATATATAAGAGTCCATATTTAACTAGTTCCTTTTGATCACTAAATTAATTCTAAATTAGTTCTTGATCAATACTAATTTAAAAATATTATTTCATATTAATATATTATAACTTATGATAAGTTAATAAACCATAGACATACTATTCTCGAAAGAGTATCCATACAAATTGCTCCGGTGAAGTGCAACCCAAATGGAGCATCCTACTCTTGGGTCGAGTACATACTGATAATAGTTATTGGCTTAGACATCTAATCTAACATGAGCATGCTCAGATAACATGTCATCTGAGCTTGCTCCAAAGCAAACTCCAGGAAAAACATCGCCCTCTCAGTGAACATGTAGGTGATCTCTTCTACCGTCTCTGTACCTTGTCTCAAACTCAAAAACTCTTGTGAAAGCCGCTCGCACTCGACCCGTGGAATGTAGCGAGTGTGGAACATCTCCCTGAACTGCTTCCAAGTAACCGCAACTCTCTGATTATCAGTATATGACCTAGTCATCAACCTCAACTAGGACTTTGCCCCGGACCTCTGCGAGTTAAAGGAACATTTGACCTTCTAGTCAGCAGGACATGAGCACGTGAAGAAACATCCCTCTACATCAGATAGCCACCTCATGGCTATGATCAGATCCTGAGTTCCATCGAATGTCAGGGGCTTTGTGTTGTCTATGTCCCAGTACTAAAAAGCTCTCCCTATCCCTGTACACGCAGCCGCCATGGCTGCAGAGGCTCTAACAATCGCAGTCTTAGTGTCACACCCCGAAAATCAAAGGCGGAAACATTTCCGGGGTGGACTCCACGTTGTGTATCAAATCCAATGTACATAGTAGTCACAGTAAACAACCATTACATTACATATATATGAAAGTTTACATTTGTTTCAAAAGTAAAGTTATACAAGATATACATATGCATCATATTAACAAAAGTTGAGACGCGTCTTCTGAGCACCCCGTCTTCACCAAAAGATATCGCCGGGTACCTGTCTAACTTGGACCTGAGAATACAAGCGGTTTGAAAATCAGCATAAAGCTGGTGAGTTCATAAGCGGTTTTGTTTTATGAAAATGTATCAGTTTCGTTTAGTTTTCTGAAAAGGTTTGCTAACCAAGAAAATCCCATATTTTCTTATGTAAAGTTATTTTAGTTATCATTTGTTACCAATTCGATTATGTGTTATATCTCACCCCAGGAAAATCCCATATTTTCCTAATTGTAAGACCAGTTATATATCACAAAGTATAGTTTATTACACAAAACTATATATTGAAAATCTTGGGATCACTATCCCGAAAGAGATATAAGATAGTTTGACACATATGAAAATACAGATTTAAGAGCATGGGACTACCATCCCGGACTAGACACGAGATAATTTGATATATATATATATATATATATATATATATATATATATATATATATATATATATATATATATATATATATATAGATTGAAAACCATGGGATCACTATCCCGGACAAAATATAGATTTAGACCATGGGATTATCATCCCGTACTTGATATAGATTGAAATCATGGGATTACTATCCCATAATATAGATTAAAAACCATGGGGTCACTATCCCGTATAAGATATAGTTAAAAATCATGGGGCAACCATCCCGCACAAGCTGTAGATACAAAACCATGGGATTACTATCCCGGACTAGATACATAATAGTTTGATAATACCATGGGATCACTATCCCGAAAGAGATATAGATTCTAAAACCCATACTGTGAATAAACTAATGTTAATACACGTTGTGAGTCGGGTAACCATGCTAATACGACAACAAGACCTCCTTGACGTTTGTCAGATGTCGGAACGATATCCAGAAATTTGTCACCCCAGGCGTGCCCGCTTAACTGTAGCTAGCAGTTAAGGTGTGGGATTGTCAGTCCCGAATAGATCTATTCACAAATTCCACGCTCTCCCTCCAGGAGACTCTGGTTACACTTCCGGGGAGGATTTACTGATCATCCATAAAGGGTAGTGACTATCTCACAAACTAGTACTAAACTATTCACAGGGTTCTCATACGGTATTAACATACAGAAGATTATGAAACATGGTACAGCAAATATAGATACATACAATGAAACTATCTGACAATACATTCAAATGATACGGAGATAAACTGAATCAGACATAGTTTATCTAATAACTTTATATAGATATCAGTACATGATAAAACGAACAGTAAAGAACCCCAAATTATTCCCATAATAATTTGATTAGTTTGGTTATTTCCTTAACTAAAATACATTTAGTTGTAATTGATAAATCATTCCTTATGCTCAGCATAATACATAAGGAGTAAAAGAGTTTATAAGTTTGTCAGATATATTTGAAACATATCAATGTTATGATTTGAAAAAAATTATAGTTTGCTTGTATTCCCCCCTGAAAACATTGAAAAACACAGAAAAGGGCGTAGGGGTATGAACTCACCGAACGAGAAATGTGACGATTTGGATGCTAAGTGTTGGTCCGGGGCTTGCAAACACACAAGGTTCCTAAGTATAATGTAAAGATAGACATTTGTATCTAGTTAGGACTTAGATTGATTATTTGATAGGGAAAACTGTTTCTAGTCGCGAAAACACTCCGATACAAGTGTTTGGAGGGACCCGGGTGGCGTTTATGGACATGTAATGATGCGAGGGACTTAGGAAATGAGTTTACTCCCCAAGAATAAACTTCTAAATGGTGTTTACGGCCTAAACACCCATTCCCCATGAGTTTACGGCCGTAAACTCATGGTGGGTGGTTTATGGTGCAATTTAGACTTCAAACACTTAGGGGACAATTTCTAGGTTTGGTTTAAGGGTGTGGAATAAGTTTTAAACACCAAAATGACACATTTTAGGGAGTTTACAGCCTAGCATGGTCTCATGGTCATAAACTCCTATAAACCCATGAAAAGTTGTGTTTTTGGATTCCAAACTAATCACATGTGATTGCTAAAATTGTTTCAAGGCCCTACATGCATTTGCTTGAAGTTTGAAGGGGTTTTTGGAGTTTACGGCCTATGAGACCCCTCTCATGGTCGTAAACTCTCTTGGAGAGTGATTCCATGTGTTTTAAAGTCAAAAACTTGTTTGAAAGGACTTCTAAAACTCCCTTAAAGCCTTGAAATGAATTTGGGACACATTATGACACACTTTTTGGAGTTTACGGCCATGGGACACATGCTATGGACGTAAACTCTTAAATGAGAGGGTTTTGATGTGTTTAAGGCCCTTAAACTATTTGTGGTTGGTCCTATGATTTATTCCAAGGCTTTTGGTGGTGTTGGATGGCTTTCTAACACCTTAGAAATGAATTTGCACCATGTTTCATGGAGTTTTCGGCCCAAGCACAATCCTTGGCTGTAAACTCATATAAATCCCCCAAAAATCATGTTTAAAGTGTCCAAATGCTAATACCAATATTCTATAATTAATATCTAAGCCATATTAGTGATTTGGAAGGGTTTAAGGTCAAGAATACCCCATAAATATGAGTTTACGGCCCAAGCTTGTGCATTGGCCGTAAACTCCTTCAAATCCATCAAAAACCATGTTTTAAATGTTATAAGTCCTTTCCATGAAGCTATTAAGCCATATCTAAAGTCCATTTGTGTTTAGGAAGGGTTTTAGGGCTAAAAAACCCCATTTAAATGAGTTTACGGCCCAAGCTTGTGCCTTGGCCGTAAACTCCTTCAAATGTCTCAAAATCCAAGTTTAAAATGTTACAAGTCCATCCCATGATGCCATCTAGCCATAACTAAGGTCCAATAGTGTTTAGGATGGGTTTTTGTGCTCCAAAACCCATGTTATATGAGTTTACGGCCTAGGATGGTTCTATGGCCGTAAACTCATGAATATGGTTCTAATTCATGCTTTGAACTCGAATTTGAAATCTAGGGATGATACATAAAAAGCTAGGGGAAGTACCTCAAAGATTTGGAGTCTAAAATTGATGATTTGGACCCTTAAACTTGGGTTTTAGGAGAGAGGTTAGAGAGAGAGAGTAGAGAGAGGAAGAAAAAGCTTCAAATGAGTGCTTAGATCACTTTAAATAGTGTCTAAGTTTTGGACACGGTGGAATTCTACCCGATACCGACGTTAACCGGGGCTTTAGGTCGCACCCGATTTAGTTTCCGACACCCGGCGGGGACGTTTGTAAAACTTATGAAATAAATATTTTGGGCTAATTACATGAGTTCCTAAAGGGCGTGGACACTCATTGGAGGAAAATAAACATATAATTTTAATTAATTTAACCCAAAACGACATTGAGACGTTTTGATATACGACGTGTTATACGGGTAGATTGGGTTTTCGGCGATAGAAAACTTCGGGTTGTTACACTTAGCAATGGCTGTGTATTTGTCATCAAAATACTCCATAATGGCGGTCTTGATAGACCCAAACATCTCCAAAATCTGACCCCAGAAAATCTCGACCACCTCCTCACGGATGATCTCCCCGACATGATCCTCTATCAATGCTAGCCTATCTTGGCTAGTAGCCTCGGGCACTATCCTGATCCCGATCCGGATCTAGTCACAAATCTCCTGGTAACCACCATACTGAAAATACACCAGGAAGATATCAGATAATCCACATAAATAACGAGGAACCAACTCAAAACTAAACCCCAGGGGTCGTACGGGCCCATACTAACTTCCACACATATCTATATTTGTCCCAAGTATCATCAGAATGCCTTAACAATATACATATGCATGGCGAGTGCTCAATACTCACTCCTAGAGGAAGGCTAGGTATCTCATAACTGGCCTATTGAACCCACACAACCCATTCATGAAACTTCCACCAACCCTACAACACTCGTGTATGCTAGCCATACATAACGCTGGACCCTATAGACTTTCGAGTACCGGATCCTACCCTAAGCCCTTCATCAAACAATAACGAGAAATAAGGCCAAACCAAACATTCTCAGGCCATAAGATCTTAATTATGTACGACCATGATGTATACACTAAGCAACTACAATAATGATATCAATTTCATATAAGGAAAATCCTAAGCTATCAGGCATCATTTAATTAGGCAATTCTATCATGCAATTCCTAAAGATCCCAAGCCTAGTACTAGCATGTTGTTCTAACATATCTCAGTATCAGATAACTGCATGGCATTTTGGGGTCTAATTACTGGTTGCGGTTGGTTGTACACTCTGCATCCTCCTTTAATTATTTTGAAAATCTTTTCCTTAGTTTGAGACTGGATTCACAAGAGTGTTCCTCCAGTTCACTCAAACTAAGGCTCTGATACCAACTTGTAACACCTATAAAAATAAAGCCAATTTAAAACCTTTTCAACCATTCAAAACCATTAAGTTATTACAAAGTGTTTTCAAAATATTTTAGACATCAGAGTTATCCAAGAAATCCAGATCATAAAAATGTGAGGAGGTGCACAATCATGCCTTCGTCTTCCTGCGATCACCTGAAGTACCCGCAACAAAATCCAAAGCTGTAAACCCGAAGCTTAGTTAGTACCCCCCCCCCCCCTAAAAAAATACACACACCAAGTAACACATATATAATAACAACACACTATGGGCCCAATCAACCATTGGGTTGGAATGCCCCAGGCCCTCAACCATCGGGTTGGAATGCCAACATACTATCGGTTTAGTCATCCTTGGGATGGTATACCCTTGGCCCACAACCATCTGGCTGGAATGCCCACATACTAAGAGTCCAATCATCCTTAGGATTGAATACTCATGGCCTATAACCATTGGGTTGGAATGCCCAGGTCTGTTAGCTCTCACACAAAGCAGTTAAGCCTCATCCACCAATCAAACATATGCACATATATCAGATAATCACATAATAGTCTATAGACAAACAAACCAATCAAACAGATTATAACAACATAATAACATCGTATCTACCAGGATACTGATCTAACAGATCATAATGGCATAATATCATCCTATGTACCAGGATACCGATCTAACAGTTCATAACAGCATAATGACATTTTATCTACCAGGATACTGTTCTAACAGTTCACAACAGCATAATGACGTCCAATCTACCAGGATACTGATCTAACAGATCATACGATACTTGAGCATATAACATATCTACCAGGATACTGACCTAACAGTTCATAACAACATAATGACATTCTATCTACCAGGATACTTATCTAACAGTTCTTCACAACATAATGACATCCTATCTACCAGGATACTGATCTAACATATCATACGATACCTGAGCATATAACATATTAGGATAACATTCCAAAAGGGCTGACCTTGGTGTCTTAGACCCTTGAGTATAGTGAGGAAAAATCACCTCACAAGTAGCTCGAGATGATAATGTCAACTCTCCAAATACAGCTCCACACTCAATCACATACAACCACTAGTGATCCACTTCCATAAATTTCCAATTTACTAAAATACCCCCAGAAGTCAAACTGGTCAACCCTTGGTTAAAGTCAAACTCAATGGTCAAGGTCAACAGTCCATATTGACCCAACTCGTCGAGTGTAGCCCACTGACTCGTTGAGTTCTTCTAGAACTTTAGAAATCGTAAAAACCTTAGTTGACTCGCCCAGTTTCTAGACAACTCATTGAGTCCATATGGTGTCTAAATTTCGGGAAAACCCTAACTAACTCGTCGAGTCATCTCACTGACTTGCCGAGTCCATGTAGAAACAAAAAACGACCAATCTTCATCTTACTTGTTGATTTGACCATGAAACTCGTCGATGCCCTTCAATCCATTTCTCATTCAAACGTTTTTAAGCTAGACCAAGGCTCTAAATTGTAGACCTAGCCTCCTAGGGCTGGGTTTCCACATAAAGTTGAAAACTTTACATGCATGCAAGGTCTTAAAGGCTAAAACAAAGCTAAGGAAGAAGTTATAGGTAAGGAGAAGGCCATAACTTGCTAAAGACTAGAAATTTATGACTATAAGGGGCTAGAGGAGTCCAGATCTGAAGTTACAACTTTAGATCATAACTAAAACCAGAAATAACTCCACAACAAACTAGAAATAGCCCTAAACCTTTGCATAAAGAGATCTAGCTAGAGAGCAATCAATGTAACGACTTTAAGCTGTCTTCAAAAAATCCACCTTCCAAGCTTCTTAACACACAAAAATGGAGACTAGATGCGATTAGGGTTTTTTGAGCTTAAGGGGATGGCAAAGGAGGCAGAGGGAGGATAATGACCCTTTAAACAGGGTGTAAAACCCTGAAAATTAGGGTTTCATGCACAAATACCTACTCGTCGATTTGGGTTTCGCCAACTCGTCGAGTAGAAGTCATAAATCACACGGGCTGACCAGGTTCGACACGACGAGTTGCAGCCTCGAACTTGTTGAGTTCCCTTAATAAAATGAATACAATGCTTTGAAAATTATACCTAGTAGTCGGGATGTTACAGTATTATCATTGGCAAAGTCTCTGTGACTTTCATGCCTTGACATCACATAAGGAATATTGCATTTAAGTTTAGATCTAACAAGATTCTAGTATTGGCAATAATTTAGTTTTCTTACACTTGTGATAAGGATTTGGAATTATGAAATGAGCATCATTGGAAATGTGTTTAATTGATCTATTTCATAAAGGAAGGAATATATATATATATATATATATATATATATATATATATATATATATATATATATATATATATATATATATATATATAAACATAGTGTGCATGCTTGGAGCATGGGATGACTATTATTTTAATTCAAGTATTTAGTTGATTGTTCAAAACATTATAAGATGAATAAGGTCTAATCAATATAGTGATTGAATAATAAGTGTTTTATTTACATTCAAAAGTTTTGAGACTATATTGGATTAGGTTATTCTTGTGTTTCACTTCGCATGTTTTACTTCCCGAATAATAAGATTATGCAATCATCCATAGTCAATCATACTTTTGGATAGTAAATAGTGAATTAAGACTGTCATGAATATGACTGTAGATTGTCTAAGTGCATAGACCTAGAAAATGTTTGTTGTAGTGTTCATGAGTACTCCTAAAATAAGAATTATAGTATTGGATTAAACCCATGCTCATTTGAATCACTTCATGGATTTTATCACGAGTTATTATGAGATGATAATATCTTATATTCTTGAAATGGAGACATATAGTTGTTGTTTACAAGTCGGTTGTGCATTGATAATACGTAAATGCATCAATAAATTGATGTTATAAAACATATTAATATGTGTGATTTGATGAGTAAATAGTACAAGCATATGAGTTGAAGTTTATCCATTACTTTTACCCTAAATGGGATAAAAGTGATCTATGTTGGCCCCTCGATGATTTAGTGATGGCACCCTAAGCACCTAGCCATTCTTGGACTAAGTTGATGTGTTCATTTATAGTCTGAGTTAGTCGTCATAAATCAGAAGTCGGGAAACAAACCTTGGACAGAGAGAATGATTATAACCATGTCTCATGTCTGGACGATATCTTTTAGAACGGATGAATATTTGATCGCTTATCTAAACGACGTGTTACTGATAAGATCAGAGTTCGAAAACAGCTTTTGAAAACTACAATTGCAAGTCAAATTCTGAAGTCATACTTGCAATAATAGTTATTAGACTTCTACAAGTGGGATACTGTTGGATTAGGTGTCTAAGCCCATAACTATATTTTCTATGTACTTGATTTGTAGCATGGTCCTTTTGGGTTGCCTTCACTCTTGCAACTTGACAAGATGACTAGTGGATAGAGAGAGTTGGATTTATTATATGAATAATAAATTGGTACTCAGAATGATTTTATTAATATATTATAAGATTAATATATTATTTAAAAATCATATTATTAATTAGTAATTACTCAGAAATTAATTTGATATTAATTTTGGGATTAAAGGAACTAATTAATAATGGATGGGCTGTTTTGAAAATCATTGATAGTTGCAAAGTTGGGCTGATGGACTTCTATGGGAGGAATGGACAAAATCAATAGGAGGCCCTATAGAATTCGTCCAAGGCTTCTATTGTGGAGGTATATAGACTACATAAGACCTAATCAAGGGAATTAGGGGTTTCACCTAAAAACCCTAGCAGTCATAGCTATATAAACCATCTTAACCTAAGGAATTTCATCCCTATACTATTCTAAGAGAACCCTGGTTGATTTCCTCATCTCTCCATCATCATTCTTTGCATTAGGTGTTTGTGACTCCATTAAAGGTGCAACACTTAGGGCACTAAGCTTTCAAGAGTCAAGGTGGTTTTTGTTATTACTACATAACAAGTGAGGTAATCTTTTAACTCTAGTTTTATATATGATTTCGAAATTATATGCTAGTCTATAGGGTTATTTCTTTGGTATTCATATTTATATATATATTCAATAGAGAAAAACTTAGATCCAAACAAATTAGGGTTGCATGATCACATATGAATGTAGATATGCTCAAAACCCATCAACTATAACCCAAATCGCATCAAATCCCTTAGCCGACCAAGAAAACTTGGTCATGAAATCCATCGAAATATGTTCCCATTTCCACATGGGAACCTCCAATGTCTACAGTTTTCCATGCAACCTTTGGTGCTCGGCCTGACCATTCGACAGGTCAAGCATCTATTGACATAACAGGCTATCTTTCTCTTTATGCGCGACTACCGGAAACTAAGTATCAAATCCCAATGCATCTTGGTAGCTCCAGGTTGTATCAAAAATCTGGACTTGTGTGCCTCCTCCAGCATAGCCTCTCTAACCCCATCAAAATCCGGTACCCATACACGACCATATCGGGTCAATAACCCATGCTTGTCAGTAAAAAAATATGTAAATCTCGACTCTGAATCACTCCTATTGCCAATTCTCTTCATTGACTCCCTCAGCTTGAGCTTCCCTAATAAGTCTCGACAATTATGAATTAGTCGAAATCCTCACACATAGGCTCCCACCATCAGAACTAACCCTCTTTCGGCTAAAAGCAACCGCGACCACATTTGATTTTCATGGGTGGTACAAAATCTTATAGTCATAATCCTTGACCACGTCTAGCCACCTACATGCCTCATGTTCAGATTCGGATGATCCATGAGATACATCAAACTCTTATGATCCATGTAGATGATACACCAAACCCCATACAAATAGTTCCTACAAATCTGGATATCATACACCACTTCTCCCTACTCCAAATTGCGATTCAGATAACGAATCTCATGAAGCTTTAGCTATTGCGAAGGATATGCAATAATCCTCTCTCACCGCATAAGAATCCCCCCCAAGCTGGTGATGGATGCGTCACAAAATACCATATAATCTTCAACACCCTTTGGGAGGGTCAAGAATGGAGCCACACATAACTTTTGCCTTAAGGTCTCAAATGTGGTATGCTGCTTAGGCCCCCAGTGGAAATCCTTGGCCTTCCTCATCAGACGAGTGAGGAGTACAACAATCTTGGAGAATTATTGAATAAATATACAATAATACCTTGCTAATCCCAAGAAAATCCTGATCAGTGAGGGAGACTTCGAAACCTCCCACTACATCATAGCCTCAATCTTGACCGAATCAACCAAAATCCCATTCTGGTGAACAAGATGCCCCAATAATTGGACCTCTCGTAACAAAAACTCACACTTCGAGAACTTGGCGTATAATCATTCTTGCCTCAACACTCCTAGGAGCTCTCAAAGGTGCTCCTCATGTTACTCTCTGGTCTTGTAATACACTAAGATATCATCAATAACAACAATGACTGATCTATCAAACATCACCACGAACGCATAATGACCATAACGAGTCTGGAACCCAGTCTTCTCCACGTCCTCCTCTCTAACCCTCATTTGATGATGCCGTGAGCTCAAATCGATCTTGCAGAACCAAGATTCACCCTAGAATTGATCGAAGAGGTCATCAATCTGTGGAAGTGGGTATTGGTTCTTCACCATAAACTTGTTCAACTCCTGGCAATCAATTCATATCCAGTGTGAACCATCCGTCTTATTGAAAAACAAAATCGATGCTCCCCAAAACGAACTTCTCAGTCTAATGAACTGCTTAATCAATAGCTCTTGAAGCTGAGAGGACAACTCCTGCATCTCAGGTGTTTCCAATCGGTACGGCGCCTTAGCAAGTAGAGCTACAATCGGAACCAAATCATTCATGAACTCAACCTGCCTCTTAGGAGGCACACCATGTAACTCCTTTGGAAACACATTTGTGGATTCTCTCACCACAGGCAGATCTAAAACCAAAATTTGCTTCCTAACTCGAGTATCAAACACATATGCAAGATAACCCATACAACCATGTCGAATATATTGTCGAGCCCTAGTAGCAAAACAAATAGTTAATCCTGTCCTAGTATCCTCTCCATAAATAACCAGTTCTCCCCCACTTGGGATACGAACTACCACCCGTTGACCCTCACAGTCAATCATAGCCCCAAATCTACTTAGCTAGACCATCCCTATAATCATGCACATATCTCCCATGGGAATTGGGATCAGATCAATCAGATAAAGAACCCCAAAAAACTCCAAGACACAACCCTGATAAACATTTGATGTAGTAATCCAATGTTCGTTGGGGATAGAAACCCACAGCAGACACTCCAACTTTCCGAGAGCCATATCAAAACTCCTACTGAAGGACTGAGATACAAAAGACCGAGTCGCACCCTAGTAAAAAAGAACAAGAGTAGGAAAAGAGTTCACTAAGAAGGTACCTAGCAGAACCAAAAACTTAATTATACCATAAAATATCTAACAAAATAATAAAGAGAAACATACTAGTAACAACATCTGGCACAGCCCTAGCCTCCTCTTCAGTGAACTAGAACGCACGAACTCAAGCCCTCGGGGGCTCCACCCTACCCTGGCATACATTGGTGATCCTTAGAGTGGTTGGAGCTAGAGCCTACGCCGACCTAGCTGCGAGATATGGATTCTTGTCCTTCACATTACCCACCTACGCACAATGATAACAAATCCTAGCACTTGGTAGTGGGGCATGCATATGACAGTCCTTGGCATAATGCTCTATGGCATCCAGATGAAGATCAAAAAACATCATCATGAACCTTGTCACACTTGCCACAAGTGTGGCCCCTCTATCTCATAAATCTAGAATCAGTTGGCTTGAACCAATTTGTTGTAGGCTGAGACTGAATAGGATCCCACCTAAAATCCTTCACTTAAATCTCTATCTAAATCTCCTACCTCCTCGTGGCATCCTAAAGCTCAGTGAGGTTGACATAACGTTGGGTGGATACGAACTGCTAGATATCCATCTTGAGCATGCCCAAGCACCGAATCATCTGAGCCTACTCCAAAGCGGAATACTTAGGGAAGACAAGAGCCCTCTCAGTAAAAATATTGGTGATCTCCGTCACTGTCTCAGTCGTCTGTCCCATATCAATGTACTCTCGAGCTAACCTCTCCCTCTCAACTAGGGGAACATATCTTGCATGAAACGTCTTTAAGAACTGCTCCCAAGTAATAATAGCTTTTCACATAGTAGTGTAAGTACCAGTCATCAATCTTCACTAATCCTTTCATCCCCAACCAGAGAAGATTCAAGGCTCACTTGACCTTCTAGTCAGAATGGAAAGAGCATATGAAGAAACATCCCTCCACGTTAGACAGCCATCTCATTACCACAATAGGGTCCCTGACTCCATCAAAATCTAGGGGCTTCGTATTGTCGAAGTCCCGTTACTAGAAAGCTTTCTCCCCTGAACCCCTACGGCAACAACAGTCGTGGTGGCAGTAGCAGAGGCGACCTCAGTTAATGTAGCATAGCACTTATCAAATAGCTCAATCATAGTGGGCTTGATAAACCAAAACAACTTCGGGATAGAACTCCGGATCTCAGTAGCCACCTCAACAACAATCATCTCACGAATCTGATCCCCAGAAAACCATGGCCTATCCTGGCGACTCGCTTAATATCCTAATCCATATTCTCTCGTGAGACATCATACTAAAAAAAGAACCAATACATACATCAGAAAATGCCACCATTCATACTATATAATCATCACAGAAAGGCTAAACCCTCGGGGTTTGTTACACCCTTGTTACGCGTACGGGTCATATGCTTCCATTAGTATGGGCCCATACTACCTTCTACACCTGCACATATTTGTTCCCAGTATCATCACAAAACACTTGATAACAAATTCACAACTAGGATATGCATACATCCTATCCTTTCTATCTCGAGAGTTGGTAATCATTCCTTAACATGCCTTCTACCTACATATAATTACTCATGAAACTTCTACCAACCTTGTAGCCATTCATGGACGGTAATCATACATAACACTTGATCCTATAGATAGTTAAATACTTGAAACTACCCTAAGCCCTTCATCAAACAAGAACAATAAATAAGGCTAAATAAAACATTCTTAGTCTATATGACCTTAGTTATGTACAACTATGATGCATAGACTAAGAAACTACAATAATGATTTCAATTCCATATAACATACAAGATGTCCTCCTAGGCTATCAGGCATCATATATCAAACAATTCTATCATGCAATCCCAGAAGATCCCTAGCATATTACTATCATGCAGTTCTATCATAATCATCAATAACAAATAACGGTATGGTAAATTGGGGTATACTTCTTGCTACAGCTGATAGTACATGTCACATCCCTCCTTGGTTACTATTGAAAACAATTTTCTTTGAAAACCATTCGTTTTTTAGTTCCTTAGTTTGAGTCTGGACTCACACGAATGTTCATCCAATTCTCTCAAACAAGGGCTTTGATACCAATTTGTAACATCCAGAAAATCAGAGTAAATTTAAAGTTTTCAAAAAAACATCTCAATAACCATAAATGTTTACAAAAGCATTATTTCATAAGTTTTATTCAATAATCATAATGTTCCAAAATACAAATAACATAAATTCGAAGGATGTGCACGATCACGCCTTCACCTTGCCACGGTCATCTAAAGTACCTGAAATAATAAACTACATCTGTAAGCCTAATCTTAGTGGGTTCTCCCAAAGTACAACCACACAAACATAAAACCAGATAGATATCGGGCCCCCTACCTTTCGGTTGGATTACCCCCGGCCTATAACCTTTCGGTTGGAATGCCCTGGCCCACAACCTTTCGGTTGGAAGGCCCTGGTCTGTATACTAACAGCAAAAAGCAGCAAAATCTCAACCCCACCATATCATGTCAATATATACATAACAAAATTCATACAACTAGCAACAGATAAAACATATAACTAGTTAGTAGACAAACAGGAAGATCTAGAGATCACTGTCGTATAGAAACATCCTATGTACTAGGATACAGATGTAACAGATTACTACATCATAACAACATCCTATATACTAGGATAAGCAATCTAGTGGGCCAGCATTGGTGACTTTCACCCACAAATACAGTGAGGAAAACTCACCTCACAATCCGAAAAGGTTGTTGAACAGAGAACCGCTCTGACTATCAGCTCTACTAGTCACCTATTCATTGGAACATGAATAAACTTAACATCTAATCAAGATACCAAAAATACGCTTAGGTTAAAATTGGTCAGATCCTGGCCAAAGTCAAAAGTCAACAAAATCAGTCGAGTCAACTCAACTGAGTACGTTGGGCGTACTCAGCTGTACGTGAGGCGTGCTCTTTCCTTGACCAAAGAATAGGTGGTTGACCGCATACATGCAACATACGCTTGGTATTCCCAGCTTACGCATTTGGCCCCTCTCCTTCTTATTAAGAGCGTGATGCTTAAGTCCTTACGTGCAAATTACAGATCTAGACTTGAAATGTTGTCCTTAACCATAAAGTATCCATTTTTATGGTTTTGCATGACCATTAAGTGCTAAATACTAAAAATTATAACCTCTTTACCCATTAAGGCATCCAAAATCATGCATGGAAGGGTAAATAGCAACCACGACCACATTTTTATGCATCTAGACACTCCAAATGTCTGAAACGACAAGTTAAATGGATTGGAGTTGCTCATACTCATAATACCAAACTAATGGGACCAAAAGCACACAAGCTTGATGGCCAACCTAGATCTAAGCATAACTTCATCAAGTTTAGATCTTTTTACCTTCAAAGAGTGTCCTAAGATTATGTGTTTCTAAATCCAAGGTGCTCCACACTTCTAGAATGATCACTTCTTCTTTATTCTCCTTCAAGTTCACCAAAACACACACACCATGCTTAAAAATTATCTTAAATAGATTAGGGTTTGAAAAGCAGTCAAAATGAGGGCAGGAGGCCGATAAGAGGAAAGAGTCTTGGGGTTAAGGATGTTTAAATAGGGTCCAAACCCTAAAAATTAGGGTTTGCACTCTGGCCACTTATGCCCAGTATATAAAACGTACACCCAACATACTCAGTATAACCCATGTACGCCCAACGTACACATGTAGATCCCAAAATTACAAAAATGCCTCTCAAGAATAAAATGTAAACATCGTTCATACTAAGGGGGTTTAAGGTACTACCCGGAAATCGAGATGTTACATAAACTCATTTAAACTAGAGGAAAACCTCACTTCATTGTGGACATAATAAATCTGGTGTGAATAAATAAACTTAAATACCAATAGTAGTAAAAGGTGTATGGAAACTTCAATACTTTACAAGTGGAACTAATCCTCTTTAGGTGGAAGTTATACATACAATTTACTACTTATTCTTACCTTCGATGACTTTAAAGATAAATGTTGGGTTGATAATAAGGACCTACATAATTAAAAGAACATAAATTCACTATCATATCTCAAAAGAGATACATATAAAACCAATGGAAAAAAAAAACTTCTTCACATGAGAAGAAAGAAACAAACGAAAAAATTCTTATTGGAGATTATTTTTTTGATTTCTTCACCAGAGAAGAGAAAAATAGTAGGGATAACAGTGAACCTTGTACCCTAAAGCACACATATACATACAAAATTAGAGAAGATGATAGAGAACATCCTCAAAGGTGGTCTTTTAGGGTTTCCATATTGATGAAGGTTTATGTACAGATTGGTCTGATGGTGGTACATGACCATGTGTAGATCCATCGTGCAGTAGTTAAAGTTTCTAGGGTCTTCAAAAAGATAGGAATAGTATAATAATGTCAGGAAAAGTATTCTTTTTTGGAAGTCATGACAAGAATGTGCCTTTTTATTCCAAGCTAGTGACATTCTTATACAAAAGTGAACAATGGTTGTGTTGAAAAGGGAAACCCGATGTTGTTGCAGCCCTCATGGTGTAACTGTTGCATTAGTGTGGAAGTCCATAACTATTTTGGTATGTACTTGACCCGATTATAAGAATGGTCCTTTTGGGTTGCCTTCACCATAGCAATATGTAGGATGAATTAAGGAGAGAAAGGGTTAATTATGATTTATTAATATATTATAAGAATAATATAATAAAGGAGAAATCATATTGTTTAATTAATATTAGTCAAGAATTAATTAACAATTAATTTTGTGACTAAAAGAGATTAATTAAACTTAGAGAACTAGAATTGTTATTATAAGATAGTTGCAATTGGGCTATGGATCACCTTGGAATACAGGTTGGATGAAATCTATGGGAACCCCATATGATTTTCGTCCAAGGCATGTTCCAGAAGGGGTCCATGGGTTGCTTAGGGATTAAGTAGTCAAATTAGGGTTTCCTTGTTAGATAACCCTAATTGGCTACCTATATAAAGACCCCTAGATACCCAAAAACTTGGTGAACACTTCCTTTAGGGTTTCCAGCCATTTTCGGTGCCTCCTTTCTCTTCCCTCTTCATCCAAGTTGCTTAGTGGTGTTTGTGACACCATTAGAGGTGCAGCATTTGAGGCACTAAGATTTCTGAAGCTAAGGATTGATTGTTATTGCTATATACAATCGAAGGTTAGATCTTAACCCTATTTTATGTTAATATGATTAAATGTTGCTAGTTTAGGGTTGTAAGTATTGGATTCATTGCATGTACAATAGAGAAACCTAGATCCAAGCGTTAGGGTTTGTATGAGCACATAGGATTGTTCTTATGCCTAAAACGTATCAGTGGTATTAGAGTCTTGATTGGTGTCTGTTGTATGTGATGCCATGAATGTTTTATTACTGAAAAATCATTTTCTTGCCTCTGCCTGACTCAATTCGGCGAGTTAGTATCTGGACTCGGCGAGTTGGCTCGACTCGGCGAGTCCACGACTGACTCGTCGAGTCTGTGCATCAGGCAGAGGATATTTCGGGATTTTGTTGGTGTTTTGTTATGGGATTAATGCCTAAATCATTTTTTGACGATAAAATCCGAATTTTATTGTATTGAAATGATTATCCCTACCAAAACAATAGATAATTTCAAATCTTTTGAATAATAGTTTGTTTATATGATAAATATGGATTATTTAAACTATTTGGTATTCATCTTGTGAGTAAAATTGGATTAGGTCAAATATAGATAATTGTGAAATTATTTGTTTAATTTAAATCCCTTTTGTTTTGAAAAGTTTCAAAACTTGCCCTCAAGTTTTGGATTTTAAAATTTAATTAAAAGTCTTAATTTTAAATTTTTTAAATTTCAAAACCCTAGTAATTTGAAAAGTTCAGATCACACCCTTATGGTTTTATTAATTAATTAAGGTGTATAATTAAAAGAGATTTAATAAACCCATAAAGTTTTGGTTTACATTTAATTAAATTAAAAGTATAATTTACTAAATTAAACCACATAGTATTTTAAAAGTGTAAAATACACCCTATACTATATATAACATTAAAAGTCTAATATTATATATATGAATGAGTAAAAGTCAGTTTTACCGTTTGTAGGCCTCATTCACGAAGCTATTCTATAAGGGGTGTAAGGAAATTGCATATAAAATGGCGATTGAATGGGTATCCACTCTTACCCACCACACTCTTGACTAGTGGAGGGTTGTTATCCGAATGGGTAGGATAAGACAAAACCTTCCATTATAAGTATAATGAAGTACAAAGTAACTAAATTCTTTTTCAAATACCCAAAATGTGAAACTCTATACTAATCCATGGAATGACACTTTGTACCCTTGCCGAGACATTAGTGGAGCGTGTGTGGTTAAAGGGCACAGTGATTTGGGTTTGGCATTAGTGGAAAAGGGTGGCTCGATGTTTTTCATAGATCAATGGAGCATCTGTGGCTAACCGGCACCTTGATTAGGTGATAGTAGCATTAAGTGCACCACGTAGATTCGTATGGTTATTCACACCTTGTTTTTGATCCTCGGCATCCCAGTCGAAAACTTGAAGAGCATAATCGAGATTAAACATGCCATTGAAAAGTTCAATGAATCTCAAAAAGATCTAGGAGTTTCAATTCATTTAAAACTTAAACTTCATTTTTGTTTTTCATGGTGGAAATTGGTAAATCGTCATTTACCTACCTTCAAATATTCTGCAACTAGATTACAGCATCCCTCTTCTAGGATGTCGGATATTGTGTTGGATCCTAGCCTTGATGTTTCATTTTGGGTGTTACATCAAGGATTCTTATCAACTGACTTGAATTTTCTCCCGTTTTGTAGATGTCTGAATCTTACAATGGTCTTCCCAAATCCTTTGGAACAAGCTTTCCAAATGAAGATGACGTTTCAAGATACGATCAAGGAAATGAGAGTCATGCTTCACTTCCTCCACCTCCTCCAATTGTTCTCCCTGACCCATAAGTTCAAAGGCTTGAAAAGTTCAAGCTCACTAAAGCCCTTTTGGCAAGTAAACACGAAGATGGGAAACCTGTGTGTGCACACATCTTAGAGATGAAGTCACACATTGACAGGTTAAGGATGTTGGGTGTCGAGATTTTAGGTGAGTGGGCTGTTGATTGGGTTCTTCAGTCACTTCCTGAATCATATAGTGAGTTCGAAAGAGAGTACTATATGATGGAACACGACGTGACCCTAATTGATCTCACTTATTTTCTTATAGCTGCTGAATCTGCAATGGACACTGGTAACATTGGAAGTCCAGAAACGACTGAGCATGAGATTGTCCCATGTAATGTGCCAAAGGATTCCATTTGCTTTTATTGCCAAGAGAAGGGGGCATTAGAGACGAAGTTGCCCTATTTACCTGAGAGATCTAAGATATGGGAGAGTTAAGATGTATGCCTCTACTTCAGGTAAAATTCATTAACTAACCCTATAAGTTCCTATTTTTTGGTTCTTAATACATGATGTGATAAGATTACATTTTTATGTTTTGGAGGATCGAAGAAAAGAAAGGAAGCTTAAGGAAGAAGCGTGTTGAATCTGATCACGAAGAAATGGATTTCGATCGCATGGATTCAAAGATCGGATTTTTGAGCTGCTACTTTAGAGTTAGGGTAGATTGCTAAGAAATATGTAATAGCATAGTTTTTCAGTTGAGTTGCATTGTAAGGACAAGTTTTTCTACAATAAAATAAATTTTGAGTTTTATCTTATTTATTTATCCTTACAATGGCGTGTATGAAAATTGATGTTTGTGTATTTTTATTATTAGCAAAATGGA
Source organism: Lactuca saligna (assembly GCF_052625555.1). NCBI lineage: Eukaryota > Viridiplantae > Streptophyta > Magnoliopsida > Asterales > Asteraceae > Lactuca > Lactuca saligna. Next base: position 307,571,084 of record NC_136420.1, on the reverse strand, counting down.
TTTGATTCTTAATTAGGTTATTTGTGGATGTGTCAAGAGTTTACCAAATTGGGAGAGTTTCTCATCTCCCAAGTTTCAAGTGGATTGAGACTTGGAATCATGCAACGTGTATTGTATGATGAATGAAAAACTTTCACATTTGGGAAATTTAGACTAATTCTTTGACAAAGTGTCAAATTGAAGAACTCGGAGATCGAGTACACTAGGTCGTACGTTGATCATGTCTACCACAAAAGTGACAAAGATATTTGTCATGATTTACTAAAGTTTAGTAAAAATGGTTATACTTATAATATTGAGTGTAATTTTGAGTTGATTGAAAAAGTTCCAATCAATAGCAGAATGAATAAGAAGAATCAAGTAGGCAGAAAGATAAAAGTTTCTCTATTCTAACAAGAAAGGAGACTACCTTTTATTGTGTTTTATGATAGCCTTAATGATTACGAACTACTTCTCAATTGGTCCTCTAAGTGAGTCTTAGTGCATTTGTATGTCTAAGAAGAGGAATCGAGAATTGTGGAATTGGATAAATCAAGAAGTCAATCATACTTCATTCCAATATCAAGTCTTAGAGTCAAGATTGTGACTTGAGTGAAAAGTCTTAAGTAGGTTTGTAACACTTATCAAATGTAGAATAAGAAAGTTTCTTATTCTTGTACATTTGAAATTGGTAAGTTATGATGTCTTGGTTAAGACAAAGACCAACTAGGACCAATTGAGTGAAGTGTTAAACTTGATAAGAATCTACACTAACTCTTGAATATTTGTGTTTGTCAAGAAATGTTTCTTGACAAGAGAACCTTATATGTCAAGGAGTTCGTGGGAGTCTTAAATTTCTTGAAAAGTTTCAAGAACAAATTCAAGAATAAACCTATTTAATCATGACTTGAGGTTTACAACCTGTCATGTTGACATAATTTTGTTTCTGTTCCGTTCCAGATTAAGTCAACTATGCAATATGAGTTCTATGAGTTCTCAAGTGAATTGCATAAAGGCAAGGTACCCTAATCAATGGAAAGTACATTGATTGGTAAGGGTGAGCTGCTTAACAACCTGGAAGCAATGGTGGGCACTCGTGCTGCCATGAGACAAGAAATCAAAATTGAACAAGTTCAGTCCATATAAGCTTGAATTTGTCGTAAACCTTGGTTTTGGCAAAATTCATATGGATAGGAAAACATACACTATAAAATCTAAGTGGTATAATATTTTTCTCCTTCATGAAAATGATTGTGAGGAAATTATTTCACTAAGAGAGATTTTAAGGAGATAGAAGTTGTGAAAATTGTATATTCAAATTTGATTATGATTACGACATCCCTCTTCATAGTTCGAATTGTGAGATCTGGCAATTAGTTTGAATATTTGGGAGTTAGTAACATAAGTTCTAAAATTTTTTAGAAACACATAATCTATCTAAGAAAAGGTGTACGAGTTTAAGAAGCTTAGATAAAGGATTATCAAAGCATCTAGTATTAGAAATATGAACTTAAGGAATTCAATAAGCATTGTTTTCTTGAAGTTCAGTTGTTTTCTGAATACATGTCAAAGCTAGTGGGAGTATAAGTGTTATATCAATAAGGAAATAATCATCATGTTAGTGGGAGCATGATTATATGGTAAGTATTGTAAGTTAGAAATATTAATTATAGAAAACAAGAGTTATACTTTCAAAAATCTCAAGGGTTGAAAAGTTGTTTTGCTATAATTAAAGGAGAGAATATTATACTTCATTTCAAATCTAAAGGCTTAGATTGTGGAATTTTAATCAAATTGAGTCAAATATATATATGAATGTTGTGTTGGCATGGTTCAACATGAGGAAATTCTATATATGGAAAGGATAATTGCATTCTCAAATTTTGATTATGATTACGTCATCCCTTTTCATAATCAAAATTGTGAGAACATGGAAATTAGAAATATTGTAGCAAAAGACTGGTAAAGTATCACGTCGTTATGTAAGACATTATGAATCATATTCCATACGCTTCGGGTATAGGATCGATTGCATATGCTATAATATTTGACCATTCTAAAATTTTCCAAATGCCCAGTGCATTAACAGGGAAAAGGGATTAGAATCGGTTTTGACTAAAATAATTAAACAACTATCAAAGGACGATCTAAGGTTCGCCAAGGATTTGTTGCTTGTGAGTAGTTGGAAGTATAGTGTTGGATGGACCAAATTGACATAATTGTGAATAGATAAGATTCTATTTAGAATGAGTTTTCATATGGAAAACATGGAAATGTATCCGTATTGGGAGTTGGAAGTTAAGAATTTATGTCTAGATTAGAAATTTTTATGCAAAAAGGATTCTCAAAGGAATGTACTTTGAGTGAGAGACATCACGTCTATAGAATTTTTTTTGTAACAATTTCTGATAGAGAACCCTATAATTTCATTGGCGAAGTCTTTGTGACTTTTGTGCTATGACTTTACGTAAGGATCGTTGCATAAAATGTTAGAATCTAACATATTATAGTAGTGGCAAGGACCTTATGTTCTTACACTAACAATGAGGATTAGGAATTGTGAAATGAGCATCATTGGAAAAGTTTTCAATTGATCTATCTTACAAAGAATGGACCATATGAAACATAGTGTGCATGCCTATTGTTATAATTCAAGTGTCAAGTTGATTATCTGAAACATTAAACAATGAATAATGAGTAATTAATATGGTGATTAAATAAATAAGTATTTTATTTATAGTCAAAAGTTTTGAGGCCATATAAGATTAAGTATTATTATTGTGTTTCAGTTTGCATGTTTTGACTTCCAGAATAACTGGGTTATTCGAACCTCCACAGTCGGTCATACTTTGGAAGTAGGTATGAAGCAAGGTTGTCATGAAGAGTCTGTAGGTTGTCTATAGTGTTTAGACATAGGACAAGTTTGCTGAAGAGTTCATGAGTACTTTGATAAGATTAGAGTATTGGATTAAACCCACACTCACGAGAATCACTTCATGGATTTTATCACGAGTGATTGTGAGTCGATAATATTGTATGTTCTTAAAACCGAGACGTGTGAGTTGTTATTTCTTGGTCGGTTGCACATTGATAATATGAAAACGCACCAGTAACTTGGCGTTATAAAACTTATTGTTGTGTGTGATTCGATCAGTAAATGCAAGCGAGCATTTGATTTGAGGTTTATCCATTCCTTTTACCCAAAGTGGGATAAAAGTGATATCTGTGGGTCCCTTGATGATTTAGTGATGACACCTAAGAGATTGGCCAAGTTGGGACCAAGTTTATGTGTTCAATTGTAGTCTGTTGTCATTCGTCATAAATCAGAAGTCGGGAAACAGTATAGAGATAATGATTGAAACTCAAATCTTGTGTCTATATGATATTTTGAGAATGGAGGAATACATGATCCCTTACCTAAAGGACACGTGTATTTGATAAGATCAAAGTTGACAACGGCTTTTGAAAGCTACGATTGCTGATCAGGTTCTGAAGTCATACAGAAAATAGTTATTAGACTTATCCAAGTGGGGGACTGTTGGATTAGTGTCTAAGTCCATAACTATTTTGGTATATACTTGACTCGATTATGAGCATGGTCCTTTTGGGTTGTCTTCACCATAGCAATATGTAGGATGAATTAAGGATAGAAAGGTTTAATTATGATTTATTAATATATTATAAGAATAATATACTAAAGGAGAAATCATATTGTTTAATTAATATTAGTCAAGAATTAATTAAGAATTAATTTTGTGACTAAAAGAGATTAATTAAACTTAGGGGACTGGAATTGTAATTATAAGATAATTCCAATTGGGCTATGGATCACCTTGGAATATAGGTTAGACAAAATCTATGGGAAGCCCATATGATTTTCGTCCAAGGCATGTTCCAGAAGGGGTCCATGGGCTGTTTAGGGCTTAAGTATTCAAATTAGGGTTTCCTTGTTAGATAACCCTAATTGCCAACATATATAAAAACGTGGTGAACACTTCCTTTAGGGTTTCCAACCATTTTTGGTTCCTCCTTTCTCTTCCCTCTTCATCCAACTTGCTTGGTGGTGTTTGTGACTCCATTAGAGGTGTATCATTTGAGGCACTAAGCTTTCTGAAGCTAAGGATTGATTGTTATTGCTATATAACAATAGAAGGCCATATCTAAAACCTATTTTATGTTAATATTATTATTTGCATGCTAGTTTAGCGTTTGTAAGTCTTGGATTCATTACATGTACAATAATGAAACCTAGATCCAAGCATTAGGGTTTGTATGAGCACATAGGATTGTTCTTATGCCTAGAACCCATCAGTAACGTCCCATTCCTGTTTAATTATTTTGAAATATGTTTAGTAAATAATACAAATAATTATGATATATAAAACTAACTTTTAAGGTAAAATAAGTGGAGGTAGTAAGTAAAAGACATTTATAGATGTAAAGAGATGAATTAGTTAAATAAAAATGAGATTTGTTAAATAAAAATGTTGGGCATATGAGATTAAGGTTTATGATTAATAATAATAATAATAATAATAATAATAATAATAATAATAATAATAATAATAATAATAATAATAATAATAATATATTTAGGGGATATAGTGTAATTCCAAAAGCATCTCTTTGGAAAAGGAATCGAGTTAGGGAAGGTTTTGTCAATTTATCAAACTTCAGGGGTTCAATCCGACAACTTTTTGAAATCTAGACATGCTTGTCTCCTTCCTCAGACACACCAATTGCAGCTCCTCGTATCTTTTTTTGGACGTTTGCATTAGTTTCCCTACAATAGACCAAACCCAAACTAAAGAGTTTTGTGTGTCAATTTATAATATCCCAAAATATAGATAAAACTTTTGTTTTTAGTTTCATTCAAACACATGACATTAATTGAAAAATAGTCAAAAGAGTATCATAATAACATAATGTGTTATCAGAGTAAAAATTCCCAAAATCTCTAAATGCAGAAATCATAGGATGATGTGGTGCGATCAGGCCAGACTCTTCCCCTTTGAACTAGAAGTAGTTGAAACATAAACTAAAAATTATAAGCACAAATCTTAGTGAGTTTCCCCCAAAATGCCAAATACTAAACAAACATGCTGCCAAGCATATCTAGGTGCTTGCCTACCCCTTTGGTCTATTTCAACCGGATACTATCAAGCATATCTGGGTGCTTGCCTACCTATTCGGTCTATTTCATTCAAAAACTATCACGCATATCTGGGTGCTTGCAATCCCCTTTGTTCTATTTCAACCGGATACTGAGTCTATTTCACCCCTACTACTACAACATAATATCATAACAAAAATCACAAAGTCATCAAGCAAATACATGCATAAATGACAATTGGCACAAAGACAACAATTAACATAAACTAGTGGGTCGGAATTGGTGCCTTCGATCGACCGATACTGCGAAGGAAGACTCACCTTAGACTGAAGATATCAAATCGCACTCAGCGGATGATTGTAAAAACCTCTTCTTAACACACAAGCATAAAGCCCTAATTAGAAATTAGGCCACATTCTAATTCAAAGGTCCAAAACTTAATTCTTGACTTAAGGCAAAAAGGGCTTCTTTACCCTTGCCTCATTGGGCCTCCCTCTTTCTAAGGCCCAAATCAGAACGAAGTCCAAAAAGGCATCCAAGCCTAACTATAAGGCCTTTAAGGCTCAATATAGCCCAAGAACCCCTATCATGGCCTTAAATCCAAAAATGACCTGCTACAATCTGGTGGACCTGAGGCTCAACTTAAACAAGTCCAAAGCCCACCATTAATCGAGCCTAAAAATCATTTAAGCCCACAAACTGCTTACGCACGATGTATATGGATCATATGCCCAACATATGCTGATGACCATCGGAGTCGGGACACTGACCCAGTATGTGCAATGTACTCTAGAGTACCCCCATCATATTGGCCAGTCAACCCAAACTTATTATCATGTCTTAATCTATTCATCCTTTACGTTCAAAACTTATATCTAAGCACAAAATAATGTCTTAAGCCATAAAGTTTCAAACTTTATACTTTTGCATGCATGGATGTGGCTCAAGCTATGAATTAAGTCCATTAAGTCACTTTAATGATTAGTAACACTTGCATTGTTGAGTCTTAACCACTAAGATCCAATTTTTTTGACTCAAAACACTTCCAAGAGTCCAAAAGGATGGCTCAAATGGCATGAAGTTGATCATACTCTAAGAAACAAAGCTATGGGGAGCAAAAGATGCCATATTTTTACCCTAAACATAGATCTAAGCTTGTAATGGTCAAGGTTCAAACTTTATACCTTCAATAGGTTAGAAATAGTGCACAGCCTCTGGATCTACAAGCTCCTTCTTCTCCTATGCTTCTTCTTAAACCTCCTTCTTCTTCAAACCCACTAAAGGATACCAAAATACTCAATGTAAGCTCAAAGATCCACTCAAGAAGGCTAGGGTTCAAGATTGACACTTGGGTAGTGGAGTCTGAGAGGGCAAAGGGCTTGAGGGACTTATGGTCTTTAAATAGGGTGTGAACCCTAAACGTTATGGTTTTCCTATGGCTTGATTAGCCAAACGTACGCCAGGGATTCCCCAATGATGTGCATGCAATGAGTACGCTCTATGTACCAAATGTACACCTAGCATACTCACAAGTCCTCCACCACCTCTTTACTTGAATTTAAATAGAATGAATCATTAGCTCATACCTAGCGACTCGGGTGCCACACAACTTGTGCTCTTATATATATATATATATATATATATATATATATAGAGAGAGAGAGAGATAATATATATATATATATATATATATATAGAGAGAGAGAGAATTTAGAATGGGTGTAAGGTCTCAAAGGAAAATATGGTGGGTTTATAAGTCGTTCAATCTCATGAATATTACAAGTATTTTCTAGTGACGATGGTTAAGAGTAAAGAGGACATCACCTTAAGCAAAAGCGCACCTCTGAAAAAGCTTTAAAGACGTTATGGCTCATTCGCATGGGTGTTTGTGTTCATGTTTTATGTTGAAAAAGTAAATGCATCAGCTATAGCCTACATAGGAAGAAAGATATGAGTGTAACAAATAGAGTGCCTCCTCTTTTGTAAGTCCTATCGAAAAGAATGAAGACAGAGAGGATGAATGCATAGGAGTGAGGGATCACCAGAGACAAGAACTCCACCACAGAAGGCAGCGTTGCCAGAAGTTGCAGCCAACAAAAGAAGTGCACTGGAAAGTGAAGGTCACAGGTAATCACGTTGTTGCCTTGTTTATCCAAATTAGGTTAGATCTTTGCTTTTAAGCCATTCTTATGGATTAATTATCTTTGGGCTAATTCAAGTGTGGGATTCTTTTTATTGTGGAGTTAATCTAACAAGCTTCATGGACTCTAATTTCTCTTATGCCCCAATTTCAACTTAAGGTGTAAAGGATTTAATAAAAGGGATAATGATATGGTTAAGAATCATATAGCTAAATGATTTGACAAAAATATTGGATTAACGAGTTATGAGCATGAACTATATATATATATATATATATATATATATATATATATATATATATATATATAAGTTTCTAAATGATTGAATTGAACAGATGGAAGCTTTTCATAATTGTATTGATTTATATAAAAATGAGATATTTATTAAAAATCTAATAGTTAATCAAGTTATATTATATGTGTACTATTAACTAATACATCTAATATTAGCTAAGTAGGGATTATTAATATGCTCACTGTACTTATAGGCCTAAGGCACCAATGTCTGCCCACTGGAATATGTATATTATTATATTTGATGATGTTATGTTGGTCTTATGATAGACATGTAGATTTGTATGATTACTTGTGTTCACTTATGTGATAGACTGGTAGATTTGTATGATTACCTGTATTTGTTGGTTATTGAATGTTAGTGTATATGTCGACATGTTATTGTTAATGTTCGGTTGAGGCGGTCCTTCTTTGTGCTGAAGACCAAGATACATGGGCAGTCTACATAGGTTGTAGGCCCTATGAGGCAGTCTAATCAAGCCGAAGGCCCAGAGAGTGGTCCGGATAGGTTGCAGGTCATGTGTGCTGGTCCAGTCAAGCCGAAGGCTCGGAGAGCGGTCTAGTCCGATTGGAAGCTCATATATGCATGTTATTATATGTTGGGTTGTGTGTGGTATTGTGTGAAACTCACTAAGCTTTGGCTTACAGTTTGATTGCTATTGTTTCATGTACTTAAGAGGACAGGGGCGAGGCAAAGGCTTGATTGTGCATATCATCGTGGATTTATGTGTTTAATGATCTAGTGATACTTTGATTTATTAGAGTGAATTTTGAGAACTTGTTTTGTAAACTTATGGATTTTTGGAATGGTTTTAACATGAAAATTTTCTCTTGATTTTTGGGATGTTACACATGGCCTTCTCTCAAACATTCAACGGTAGCTTAAAAAGGCAACGGTATAGTGATGGTGGATTTGAGTTGTTTTCTGTTATATATATATATATATATATATATATATATATATATATATATATATATATATATATATATATATATATATATATATATATATATATATATATATGAGATCATTCTAATTTTGTGAGAGCGTCAGACCAAATCTAAAAATAATTTTAAAATGCAAAATAAATGGAAAAATCCAAAAATTCTTTTTCTAAATATAAATTTCGGAACTTGAATTAACAAAAATAAATAAAAATAATAAAAAATAAAAAAAATCCTTCTGTTTTTTTTTAAGTGTGAAATATTCTAATAGAATATTACACTAACATATTCTAAAAAAATAATTTTAAAATTCAAAATAAATGGAAAAATCTAAAAATTCTTTTTTTAAATATTATTTTTGGAACTTGAATTAACTAAAAAAATTAAAAAAATAAAGAGAAAATCCATTTTTTTGAAAAATACGTGAAATATTCTAATAGAATATTACACTGTACATATTCTAAAAAAATAATTTTAAAATGCAAAATATATGGAAAATTCCAAAAATTATTTTTTTAAATATTATTTTCGGAACTTGAATTAACTAAAAAAATAAAAAGAAATTAAAAAAAAAATAAAAATGCGTCTCACGGTCTCACAAAATTAGGTCGTCTCACATGAACATAACTATATATATATATATATATATATATATATATATATATATATATATATATATATATATATATATATATATATATATATAGAGAGAGAGAGAGAGAGAGAGAGAGAGAGAGAAAGATGCTGATTTTTCGTAAGAATGACGAGACAAATAGAGGTATAGAGAGGAAAGAAAAGAAGTATGTTTTAAGAGAAAAAAACAAGGGGTGTTTTAAATGCCAACATTTGACTTATCTAAGTTATTCTAAGTCAACAAAAAAAGTGCCACCACGTTTCTCAAATGATCAAATTAAATAAATAAGATAAACACATGTAATAAATCCATATACCTTAAAATTCAAGCCTAGCTCAAAGCCAATTGTTAATAGAAAAGCACCAAAGCCAGCAGCTTGAAAGAGTCATAGATGGATGGATGAAAAGTATATGAATAAGATAGGTTGTCATTAAAAAAACCTATTTGACATTTATTAAACCCTTAAATTATATTTTTAATAAAAACTAGAAAAGGATCCCAGGCTTCGCTAGGGTTAGATAAAAAAATTTAAAAAGTTTAAACTACAACCCAAAGCATTTGGGAAAATAAGATAGTTATACTTCCATTTTCCTCGGTGTTTCTGTAAAATGAAAAACAAATGCATTGCACTTTCTGAAAAAATTAAATTGAAAGAAAAAAATCCCAAAAATTTGAAAATTAAATAGTATGTTGCTATAAAATATAATGTTGTAAATAATAATAGGATGTTATAATACACAATATAACAATAGTGGGAGTCTATACTGTCTGCTGAACATTTGAGGGACCAACAGTCTCACTTACATTCTTCCTGATAAGCACCTATTATCCCCAACTCGACATCCAAAATTTTAAATGATCAAAATACCAAAACCTTGATAGCTTTGTTCTCACTGTTCAACTTTTGCAAAATCGTATAAAGTGAACATTAAAGCTATATAAATTTTAAAATCATAATAGGAAAACACAGAGCTAACAAATAAATTATTAAAAAAAAAAAAAAAGCAATGTCCAACCCAACCAAAGCATGCCAAATAAAAGTACAATGTCATAATAGGAATTATTTTGAATGTATAATGCCTATAAAGGAAATGAATGTAATAAACAAACTCAAAACCAAATACATTCATTATTTGTAAAATTCAAAATAAAAATAAAAAATTACAATCTTCCATTAATCAACTCAATACACTTTCATGCATCATGCATGTCCTTATATCTTACCAAAACAATATTAT